>NC_067283.1:136026344-136654955 GCF_020740795.1 Apus apus
TAGACTTCGGCTTCTTATTTTTTGCTCTGGCCTTTTCTAGCATTTTCTTCCTTTGGCTAAAAGGAACTACACCCCTGTAGAAAAACAAGTATTATTTTTAAAAAGGCTATGAAAAAAAAAATGCTGTTCATAACTTTGAACAGTTTATTCCTTCTGCTTAATGTAGTCATGATCAAACACACAAGTGTCTCTGCCACCTTATCCAGAATCTCAAAGTTCTGTAGAAGTGACATTTTTCTATATTTCTTCCCACTTTTCAAATTCATCTCAACTGGCCAATTTATTAGGGGGAGGAGGAAGAGGGAGACCATGTAAGATACGTCGCTGTCAAATGGCTTTCTTTCTAGTCCAAAATGCTTCAAGACATGTATCACAGATGGCTTTCAAGTTGCAGGCTGTCCCCTGTGAACTTGAGGACATCTTTCCCTACTCTAGTGATAGTTTCCAGAATTTGCAGTCATTTGTTTTTAGATTCTAGAAGCCTCACTTTCTCACTGGGGACATGGCTGAAGGAGTCTAGAACTTTTATGTCAGACTTAAGCTGTAAGAGGGGGAAAAAGGACACTTAATTGGATCCACTCAGTTTAGCTGAAAATGCCTATGCAAGCAGTCATGCTTACTATTATGATACTTCATGTATTAGCCAGTGGGTTATACAGTTGCATGCTTTTACTTGAAAACCTCATTCATGCTAAGTAAAACATGAAACGCATCAGTCCTGTGCAACACTGGAAATGGAAATCCTTTCCAATGTACTACAGATCATTGTAACTAAGGATATCACAGAATTACGAAGGTTGAAAAAGACCTTTAAGATCAAGTCCAACCATCTGCCCTACAACTCCTAACCACTAAACCATCTGCCAAAACACCATGTCTATCCGTTTTTTGAACGCCTCCAGGAACGGTGCCTGCAGCACCTCCCTGGGCAGCCTGTCCCAATGCCTCACCACTCTTTCCATGAAGAAATTTTTCCTATTATCCAATCTGGACCTCCCCTGGTGCAACTTGACCCCATTTCCTCTTGTCCTATCACTAGTCACTAGGGAGAAGAGGCCACCTCACCACAACCTCCTTTCAGGTAGTTGTAGAGAGCAATGAGGTCTCCCCTCAGCCTCCTCTTCTCCAGTATTAGATACCAGTATTAGCAAAAGCTTCTGTCTACCAACAATCTGATTAACGTAACATCAGCATTGCTGACCTTTAACCCTTCCCAGAAAGGACGTGTTGGGTAATAAATTGCTTTCAAAGATTATGTAGAAATTCTAGCACGTCTTTTTGTATATATTGCACTGATTATTCCAAAAGCAGGTTCTAATAGCCAGGTATCTCCAATGTTATGGCTTATTAGTTTCTATACTAAGAGCAATACTCTTACTTTCATTATGTCATAACCAAGAACCAAAGAGCTGTAATTCGGAGATTTGGGACTACAAGTTAGATTAAAATACAGTCTTGTTTAAGTTTACAAGCCTAGCTGCAACTGTACTTAAGTATTTTCCAGAGAGTTATTAGAATTTAACAAGAAAGCTGTTTTATAGAATCAATTTTGAGTGCTCCCGTTTCCAACTCATCCAGTATTTAACTCATCTAGTATTTAACTCATCTGTGCCTAAACACTACTGGAGCTTTGGGCATGATCTGTAATGCAATGACTCCTGACACAGACAAAAACAGTGGATTTGACAATGTGTTAGTAACATTCAATTAATTCATTCAAATTAGAAATTTATTTCAGAGCTTTTTTGGGAATGTTATTTTTGAAGTTTTGTTTTTTGTTGTTTTAAAATGGTTTAAAATAGGCTTAATCATTCATACTTTACAATGTTTAAAAACGTTATATTTTTAACAACAAGCTCCAGAGGGAGCATTTGATCTTACTTCTCCCTTCTTTAAGATTTGGATCAAAAACTAACAGATCAGACTTCTTAACAGTGCCGGACAGAAGAATGTGGACTTCATTTGTGGGTAAGTTTATTCCATATTTATAGTCTGAAAATGGCCTGAAAGGCATAAAGCAGGTTATTCTCTGATACCGTGTAGTACTGATATACCTGGACACTAAAGCGTTTTATACATATCTCCTAAAAGAATAATCTTATTCTCTTAAAGATGTTATAACTGGATCCAAAAGCCTTAGGCATTAAAAGAAGAGAACAGATACACTTTTAAAAGGGAATCTAAACTCAAGTGCAGAGTTACAGGCCTTGAAACAACTGTGACTCAGTAGATCTGCAATGCTTCTCAGAGCCAAGGACATGAAGGTGTCCAGACGATCTGCACTGTTGTACACAAACACAGTATTTACTTACCACCAATACAAGTTGTTCTCTAGTTGAGCACACGTATAAAGAGCACAACAATGTAAAGAAACAATCCGTTCTCCCTGAAGCTCCGAGTATGTCTGTGCAATGTGTTCTAATTTAGAAGCTACAGAGCTTAAAGTTTCATCTACCCATGTAGCAACCTAAGGGAGAAGGGAAGAAAAGAAGAGAGAGGAAAAAAAAAAATAAGTTCCACCTTATTTGTCGTATTTATTGGTCTTGAAAGGAAAAAAAACAACAACAAACTACCACAAAATAAAAAACAATCCCTTTCAGGTTTTATCCCCTAGTACCTTTTTTCCCCCCAAGAAAAGAGCCTTCCAGGATTTTTTTTCTCCTCTATTTCCAGTCCCAAACAAAACAAAAAAGGTAATAAAAAAACCCAAACAAATTCTGAGAGGTGTCATAAAAATACTTCAATAAGTGCAGTTTCAAGTTTACTTTTAACATGGCAGAACAGTATCTGTAGATAACATACTTTACATCAGTGAAAGCTTCAGTGCCTTAAGTTTTTCTACTAAGTATATACCGAACATTAACAACCGTCTCTATCCTTAAACCAGTCTGTTTCTACTGTAACAGCAAAAAATCAAGTATTTCAGATAATTAGGTAAAACAGATATATTTCACTGTTTCAGCTGTGTATCTGCCAGGTTGCTGTTTTTTTAAAATGTTTTTGCATTTTTATAAAACCCCAGTTGGGTTTCTGTGTTGCTTTTGCAACTGTATAGAGGAAAATAAGTGAAATGAACAAACAATTAAGTACTTTCTGCTACCAATGAAGCTGAAGAATCAACTTCTCTATTATATACTGCAAGTAATTGAAAAAAAAAAAAAAACACAAAACAACACAGCTTTGTCAAATTCAACAGCCAACACAAACATTTCATACCTTGTTATTTTCAGTGGCAACAGTTGCTCTAATACTGTTTGCAGAAAGGAGCACTATCTTTTCATTGGTCAGTCCCAAGAACATGGCTCGTGGATGATGTAGGGAAGGATTCTTTGGAAACAAAAAACATTTTTTAGATATTCAAAGCATATAAATAATTCTGAAGGTAAATATTTAAAGACGTACAGTACCTGTGCATTTCTGTAAGGCTCTGATTCACTCCACTTCCATTGATAGAGCTCTCCTTTACTGCTAACAGCCACGAGCTCAGAATACAGAGCTCCAATAGAAATAAACTTTGTTCCATCCTACAAATTCAGAAATATGAAGTCTAAGACAGTGATATTATAAATACAGATTAAAATATATAAATGCAAAAATATGAACTTGAAACTGTTAGGTTTTTTTCAGAGTTCCCATGAATGTTGAACCTTAAAATAAAGACATATCCAGCTTGTCTCAAGCTCAGCATGCTCTCAAACACACACACACAATATTGCTTCTGACAGGAGGGAATAAAGAAATAGGTATTATTTTCCTGAAGTTTAGCAATAACATATAGATGGCAATTAACTTGGACAGTTTATTAAGAGCTTCCACAATTTTTTAAGAACATGACACTGCTCATAGAATTAAAGATGGGAAGATCTTTTGACTTCTGTCAATTTTTAAAAAAGTTTCCCACTAAAATTCTGGCTTCTTGGGATGAGCAAAAAGCAACACAATTCCATTATCCTACTCCTAAATATACTCATGAAGGTTACTTCCAAATGCCCCAGAAATCAATCAACAAATTCACTGCCTCATCAATTAAACAAATATTCTATTTCACTTTTGAAGGTAAATACACAACTGCAAACAAAATCAAGTACTATCACATTAATGCATCGTTATGCACTGACAGATTGAAAAAGTTCCTAGTTATAGGTTATCCCCGCCCTTCTCTTCATTTTAACTTTTTACCAGAGCTCATACAGCATCTCTCTGCTGCTTAGATAGAACCACTTTGCTCAATCGCTTCACCCTGTCCCTTACCCAGATTTCTCAGGCCTGTTTTCCCCCCGCCTCCCATCTGGTTGTATATTAATGTTGCAGCAACTATGCAACAGTTACTATCTCACTTTTTACAACTTCCTGCTCCCCCTTGCATTGAAATGAACCTCAAACTGCAAACTTCTGAATTTGAGTGATTTTACAAAATATTTACCTCTGAGAAGTTTACTGAGAAACATTTGTAAGGCCTGTCCATTTGCTGCTCCTCAGCTATAGAACAACTACGTTCTTTCTAAATTTCATTACTGCCAACAACTGGAAGTCCTCATCCAGTTAAGGGAGAATACAGTTTTTTAAAAAAATGTTAAAATAAACCTTAAACTAGTATGAAATCAAATTCTGTCTTCTACAGCTACAGATCTGAAAGACAGGTACATGATAACGAGTCTTCTCTGTAGTAGCTCTCTCAGATCTGTAACTCGAGGTGTCTCTTAGATTACAATGCCACCACATCTAAGCAATTCAACCCTCTGATGGGAAAGTGAACTCTTCAGACCTTTAAAAAAAGCCCACCATTCAGCATATTTATCTGTCCCCTCACTTAAGACATTTTTCTTTCAGCTACAGAATTGTACAGATGGAAACATTTTTAGTTTCATAAATCTGGATTCATACTTTTTTTTTTTACTATTTTCATTCCCAAAAGCGAGCATTTCAAAAGGTGCAAGTGTGTCCTTGAATAACATGGGATTCAGTGAATCTCCTATCAGTAGCTCAAAAGGTTTACCAATATTTTTGAGAAAGAAAGCAACAGGAAAGGACAGAAGCAATCACAAGGAATCATCTTTTATATCCTAATAACAGGATCTAGAATTAGTTAAATCGTAATTATTTGGTTCTGAGGCCATCTACCAATACAGCACTTGCCATTGCATAAATATTGCATATTCTGAGGAAAAACTGCCATCAGAACATACTGTAAGACTAATGAGATGCATCTCAACTTCATCAGCATAAATGAACCTTCAGAAATTATCTGGCCTAATGCCTCAAAGTTAAGTATGGAATGCAATTAATTTTTGCTCAAGACTATTATTATGGCCTTTAATCTTACTAATCTGTTTTATAACTTCTTTTAAAAAGTTTTACACCATGAGCTCAACACTAAAGAGACCTGCCACTCGACATTTTTCTCTCCCACCAACAATATATTGGCAGTTGTGACCTAAAACTGCTACATACACCTCCATGAGGCCATTCAAAAGACTAATGGCACAAAGATGCACAACCAACATGACGGCTCTAGTTCTGTAACTGATGTCTTACGTGTTCAACTATACATTCTGACTTCAGACCAGAGGAATGTCATACTTGAAGGTGATGCAGATGGCTGAAAAAATCTTAGTATCTCAATAGCTAAACAGAATATACCTATTTGAACAAAACAAAGGCTCAGCTTGC
Organism: Apus apus; assembly: GCF_020740795.1. Lineage (NCBI taxonomy): Eukaryota > Metazoa > Chordata > Aves > Apodiformes > Apodidae > Apus > Apus apus. The sequence goes on from NC_067283.1 coordinate 136,032,015, forward strand.
ACCTACCTACAATCTAAAGAAACCACACATAGTTGCCATTCTATAGGGTTGCCATTCTATCTATCTGATAGGATGGCACCATGTTGATACGTGGCAGTGTAGACTAACAGTACTACAGTCCAACAAGATCTGACCTATCAGAATTAATTCATTGACTTGATTTCCTGAGCAGTTAATTTCACTTAATTGGTGGAGAAAACTCATGCAACATGTCTCGACATCATTAGTCTCAGATGGTGGGTGAAACCAGTGCTTTTGGGAACAGTATCAGCTTTCCAGAAGTTTCATCTATTCCTCTCATGTTGGTACTTTACCTCCCACAAACACAAGTTAACCAACATCATTAAGAGCTACTAAGTTCTGTTTCAAATGCTAAATGTCAAAATAATGAAAAATTAAGAGAAAATATTTGTGAACAAGATAGGTTATTTTGTAGCAATTCCTCATGCATTTTAATCGCTACCCTTGCTTACAATCTTTTCCATTAACATTTCAAGATCTCCTTTCCAGTTTTCAAAATGGAAGAAATGTCTAAACTGGCCTCTCAACTAAATCATCTCCCTCAGGATTAACCCCGAATAATTTCTATTGAAAAATGCCACCACCAAAACTTCAGAGTAGGGATATAGCAAGAAAGATGCTTAAAAAATTCTTACAAATGCTGAATTGAGGACAGCATGAAGAATTTAACCATTCTGGATAAAGATGAAAGGCCTTTCCAGTAAGACACCTTCACTTAACTGGAAGCTACATTTTATAGGAGTGCAGATACAAACAGCTCTCTTGGAAGAAGTTCAGTATATTTAAATTGAACAAGCATGCAATTAGATATCACAGCAAGTTAATTCCATAAAAGATACATATTGAAAGACTATAATAGTTGTCCTAGGGCAGGATCTCCTCAGTTTGCAAATAACAAAAAACTCCATCCAGAAACAAAACAAAACAAAACAACTCTAATTTAGTAACTAAGATTCAGGGCCAGAGAGAACAATGGGGTTAACAAGAAGAATATTCCTGAAGTAGTAAAAACCCAGAACAGAACAAGGAACACAACAGTAATAATGGCCATAATAATGTTACCAAAACACAGCAGCAGAAATAAAAGGTAAATTAGTATTCCAAATATCAATTACATTTATTCTTTGATGGTAAAAGCCCTGAAATCTCTGTCCGAGCCAGATGACCCTCTCATTCTACCATTATGATAAAGCAAGGTGGATAAAAGCTGCCAGTTTTCACTGACACAGAAATTCAATATTACTGGCTGGGGAAAAAAAAAAAAAAAAAAAAAAAAAATCACACTTTCCCAAGCATCTATGTAATTCATAAAGAAAATTATTACAGATACCCAGTTAGCAACATTTAGCTGATATTCCTATTATTCTTATATCTCACATGGGAATTACTTCTTGCCTTGAAAATGAATTAGAGCTACAGAGCAAATGAGCTAATCAAAGTCAAAGGGATTCTGAAGGAGCAATCAAGACTCATTTAAGTTACTGGTCAACTTAAATCTCAACTGAAAATAAAAGTCAACTTTCAGCATTGTTGCTTAAAAGCCTGATCCACTCAAATTGAAAGTACCTCTGAGAAAAATAATGCTAATAAAAAAGTTTTCCTAGATGTAGGATAGTTAGAATTGTTCCATGAGTTTCCTACTGCCTCTTAAATGCTTTGAGCATCTTAAGTAAAAAAGAGGAAAGAAAAAACCCAAACATTATGATCTACAGCAGTTCCTTCAAAACACACAGACAAGAAAATTAAAACAGTAAAAACAGAAGCACAGCTGTAAGGGTGTAACTAATTATTTATAATTTTCCTAAGTGCATAGTAAAGAACATGCTTTATCACATTAACTCACATAAACTGGGATGTGATACTCAAAATGAAACAGAGTATTTATTTGGAAAAAATCAACAGATCTACTGCATAGCATGGAAATAGTAAAAGAAAATTCAGTACCTTATCTGGCCACCACTGCAAGTCTTCTCCTAAAGAAACAGGACTTTGAACAGGTGTATTCTTCTTGTCCAGGTTGGGCTCCCCTTCTTTACTTGTAGAGCCTCTTTCATTATCAAATGAGGCTCCATCAAGCCACCTTCGTTCACGCAAACGTAAAACGGACTCACGTTCACGCAACAGCTCAGAGTCTCTCTCTAAGGGAAGAAGGAGAACTGGTATGCAATTGGGTCACACCAGTGGGATAAAAGTAAGCCACTCTCTAGTAAAGACCCTTCAGGATGCAACTAACAGCAGTTAAAACTACTCACACAGATTAAAAACAAAGTCCTGACATGCAACATTCAATGTATTAACCCCTTCAAGCACATCTACTTTAGAATTACTAAACATAAGCTAGAAACAAAGGTCAGAGTTTTGTGCATGATAAAAAATGCTAAAGCATTTTCACTTACATCATAAGAGGCCAAATACATTTAACATGGCAATTTAAAGTTTCATAGTACAATATGCAGAGTTTTGCAGTATTGTTTTACCAATGTAGTAGCAACAATGAAAAATCTAAATCTATATAATCGGTTAGGTATCTTTATGCAAACCAAAAAAGAGTATTTATTAGAGAGTTTCAGAACAAATTTCAAAAGAGAAAAAAGAAAAAACAACCCACCAAAAAAAACAACCAGTAATTTGTGAAGGTTAAAGAAAGCAAGCATTAAAAAAAGCTCTTGTATACGTGTTTGATAATCCAACCCCTTTTCTTTAAACCAGTATTTCATAGGACTGGATTTAATAAATTAAAGTGTATCCATTTTGAGTATATCAAATGAAACTTTTCAAGAGTCAGACAACTTTTAAAAAGGATCCTTGTAGGAAAATGTTCCTTACCAAAATGCTTCCCCTCCAATTGGCCTACAAACTGTCTAAAGCCAGTACTCTGCAGTTCGCTCATGCAGATACATTTTTTTAAATCAGGTAATCAAACTAACTTTCCAAGAGTCAACTATGCATGGAAAATAAGGATTATAAAATTCGTGGTAACGTCTTATATAGAATAACCTTAGGAAAGGAAAAAAAAAGGAGGAATTTAGAAGGAGTTATGTCAGATGCTGAATATTTGTACATGCACACAATGCATTTAACCTATCAAGTACTTCATTTATGCTCACAAAAATCAACTGGAATTACATGTATAAGATGACCACGTTACTACCATAGTTTCAACAAGTTACACCAAGTCTTGGGTCTTTCACTGTATTAGAAAATGGGAACGTTTTTACATAGGCCAAAACGTAACAGCTTACAGATATGTTTCATAAAGTACTACACTGATTTTCTAGCAGACATCACACTGTCCCCTGACTAATAATTTTGTTAACAGGAACTTAGGTGTTCAGCAATTAATATACTTAAACATGTTCACAAAAGGCAACAGAACTGTACTAAACAAACAATGACAGCAGAGGTTGGATTAACAGTTTGAAATACTAGAGGCATCTGCGCAACAGCTTCAAAAAGACAGGAAATTGCTGCATGGTCTGGTATAAATCTTTTAAGTGTAATATGCTTTTTAAAAAAGAAAAGTAAAATGCCTTAACACTGCTCAAGGAGGTTTTTTTATCAGCTGCCAATAGTTTTCCTTATCCAACTATAAAAATGTTTCCAAAAAGTAAAATTTTCATTTCTTCTCCCTCCTCAAGTATCTAAAGTTCCTCAATCCATAAAGGTAAACTTCTGTCATGGAACAATTAAGGAATGTGAAGAACAGTGAACAAAGAGCAACCCAAAAGAAAGAAGGAAAAAAAAAATTTTAAAAAAAAATATTAAGAATGCTGCAAGTCATCAATTTTTACTTTTTTTTGAGCCAAATTAAATATTTGTAATGCAATCTATGTATTAGTAGGTACTTACACTACAGTTTAAAATAAACTTAACATGCAAAATAACACCTTGCAACACCAACGGATCAACAGTTAGATTTAAAATACATGGCTATCAAGGTTCTTGCAGAACTTACCTGCTAATATTCAGAATTCATTAATCATTCTGATAACGAGTAACAGCCTATTTGTCTGCTCTATATTTGACAACATAACACAGTCTACTTTCGCATTAAAACAGAATCTAAACCACCAGTGTGTACTATCACTAGCTTTTTCCACAGCAAACTACTTATTGCAAAGAAAAAAGGTGCAAAATTACCTCTGGATGAGCCTAGCCTGGAAAGTGATGAGCGCCGAAAGGATGGATAACCAAAGTAACTAATATCTTCTGAAAACATAGCATCAGCATCAATAATGACACTTGGGTGAGCAGAATGTATGTCAGCATCCAGAAGAGACATAAGATCCTCTATAAGAGGAGACAAGGGTCTTAAGTGAATAATCAGCTACTTCATACATCAGCTAGAGAGACCATCAACTAAACAAATATGAAAACAAAAAAAAAATCCTATCTAGTAATTGAATTTCTGCTCTTCAGATTCACCAGTGCAAACTCATGTGCCTCCTATGCAACCACATTTACAATCAAGCTTGGTGGACAAAACCAGTTTCCCTACAAGAACTGCTCTATCACTTATCTAACCACATTTCCCAAACAAGACTTGCCCAAAACACATTTTTCTGTAACCCAGAAATTCAAACTGTAGCCTGTCACTTGAAAGAACAAAGCACTAGAGTAAGACAGATACATAATACATACACGTGCACACACACTCATGCATGTAACACAGAACTCCAAAGATGACCTGGAATTAAGGGAGGACAGAATTGATGGTGAAAGCTGGCCTTCACAAAGCCATGTTTTGATGTCAAAGACTACGTTCCTCCACAGAACGGGTCTTTCAAAGAATTATGTACTTGTTTAACTCACAGGCTTGCAGCTCTCCATACAAAGCTTTAAATGGTAGTTACATTAAAAACAACAACAATTATCTGGAAAAAGCAACATTTTTTGATACCATGCAGCTAAAAAAACAACAAAAAACAAAAAGATGAAAAATACCGTGACTGTCCTCGCCTCTGTATTAGAAAACTTGAGTTTCTCTGAAGTACTGATTTATCATCTTTGAAGTACAAAACCATATTCTTCTGTTTACTAAACTATAGCTGCTATCCACACACAAAAAGAGACTACTGAAAATTGTAATTTATTGAAGTCCAGCAGTATGGACTGACAAAACAACTAAACCTGACTACCATCTTGCTGCTACAGAAAGGACAATCCTACTTCCCTCTTTCATCCCTGTGGCAGTCACCTCCTTGGGGCCACAAGCCCACAAAGAGGGATTTCTAAACCTACAGCCAGCACGTTCACCTGGCTTGAAACACTACTTCACAGCATAAAGAAGTAAGGTGGGAAGGAATATTCTGACTGACTTCACTGGGTAGTCAAATGGAGCCCAACAGGTGGTGCCTCAGCACATGCAGCAAGGCTAGCAGGACCCTACTGCTGACAAAGAAGGCAGTTCTGCCCCTTTCCCAAGGGGGGAAATCAAATCTGATTAAAAAATGAGGCTCTCTAAGTTAAGTTTTAGCTAACCCATGCAGGCACACGAACCTCACCACCACACAAGCAAGTGGCAGGACAGCTCCTTCAGGCAGTAGGACCACCTCATCTCTTTAAACCACCTGTGAATGCTAAGACAAGGCTATACACTGAGTCCTCTCAGGAAACACAGAATCACAGAATAGTCATGGTTGGAAAGGACCTCTGAGATCACCGAGTCCAACCATCATTAAAAAAAAATCCAACAAAAACACAACAAAAACCCAAACACACGCACACTAAAGGAGCACAAATAATTCTAACTTATCCAGTTCTCAGCCTCTACCTCATTGCAAGCATAAGTTAAAAAAATTGTCTGGATATCAAGCTCTGTAGTTAAATAAAAGCACTCTTTATAGTAAAACCTGATTATTATGGCTCTTTTTCTCACTGTCTTGAATGAAGGGAGGTGAGAGTACAAAGGAGAGGGTATCCAAAATCTGAAAAGGAGCCAGAAGTCCATACTTAAAGACAGTATTAACTCACATAACTGTTCCACTTATTGATATGAAAAGTGTTAAGAGGCTTTCACATCCCTGCACATCAGAATATTCATCCTTAAATTTTTTAACTCTCTTCTCCAGGAAAAGTAACACATACCAACTACAACCAGCTGCCCCAGAAAAACAGCACTGTAACTAGTGAGAGCTGTGGATTCCAAATCAAAACCTGCACAAATGCTTTTTGCATTAAATAAGTAATCCACTCAAGTGTTGTCTGTGTGTCTAAAAGCACACCATTTGGGACTCAGTAGCTCATGCAGTACATTTTAGGAAGTCACCCTTGACAGACAGCTTGGAAATTCTAGTAAAAAAGTTTGGATAGGGCAAATAGGCTCTGTCCTACTAAAATACTTGAAATCTCTCAGAGTGGCCTTATCCTGCTTTCCACTGGCTTTCCACAATGATAAAGCAGCAGTACACTGCACCGTAAGAGTGTCAGCCTGTAAGTACCAGACTTTTAAGAGCTGGAAACACAGCTGAGACTCTGTTGTATCTCCCAATATTCACATGCTGCTCCTCTTCCCTCTTCTCAGAAATCATCACAACCACCTCTTCCTAGGTAAGCTCCAACTTCTCTCCAGCCTAGTACTCATTCTCAATTTTTTGGTCAGTATCCAGACAAAAACTGCTAAAGCCACTGATTTATTTTTTAGGAACAGAATTGGCCAGTATAGAAACAAACTCTTCAGCCTCATTCAAAATGGACAATATAGGGTTTTTTTAAGGTAAGCTAAGCCAGAAATACTCTCAACAGAAAACACACGCTAACTTGTGGCACACAAACTCCTTCCTCTATGCTAGGCATCTTGACTTTAGCTGTATTTCCAGAAGGAAACTAAAAATTCAAGCCACCAGACAAGAACCAAAATTATGTGGATTTTGGCTAAATGTGCATTAAGAAGAGTGAGGAAATGAAGCCTTTTCTTACCCTCTTCTTTCAGCTTCAAAATATATTTTAATTTTCTTCCAGTATTTCTGCAAGATATCCCTCTTCTTCCACTTTCCATACCATCAAAGGTGCTAAAACCAGTAGGGGTAGGAGTCTAATCCACTCCCCTTCAAACACCAGTGGGATGTTTTTAGTGCTGCACACAGATACTGCAAGGCTACATCCAATTTAAGAATCCAGGGGGAAATGCATTCTCTATGACTTTTATTTTCCTGCTCTTCAGAAAAATCCCATAGGATTATATAATTCACTTCTTGTACTGTGTTAGACCAGAATCAGGCTGCACCCTTCACATTTAGATAATTCTTATAAACTTCTTTAGGTAAGAAAGTACCTATGATTCACTAGTAAACACCACTGAACGTTGGAAGGAAAAGGATATCAAGCACAAAGAAAAAAACCTCCACCAATTAAAAAAAAACCACACACACAAAAGAAGTTTCAGTATGCACATAAGCAGCAACTCAAGTACTGAGCAAATTTTTATTTTCAATGGCTTCATGCCTAGCATTATCACTGCATTCATTAATTGAAGGCGTTGCCCAAGTTAATTCGAATATCAAGTTGAGCTCACATTAAACCTTTTCCCTTAAGGGGGCAATCATAAGTCTCTCTTCTCAGCTGCATATCTTTATGAAATATTCAAGAATCCAGTGTCTTAGTATCTCCTCCTCTTTCAAGTTTGGATTACATTGGCAAAACTGTGTCAGTGAAGGGAGAAAAACATGAATTCTGGTTTCTTAGGGAACCAGACTCAAACAGAACTCCAGAACTTATTTATTGATAAGATATATTGATATATTATCAAAAACATTATCCAACTTGAAGTTCACCTTAAAAACAAACAAAAAGCCACAAACCAAACCACATCAACAAAACCACAGAAAAAACATAGACCTAATTGCTCTCCCCAAAGACAAGCCATTAAACTGATCCTACGCTATGCTCCCGTTGCCATTTCCCCTCACTGCAAGCCAATACAGTTAAGTGCTGCTGCAATACCAGCCTGCCTCTCATCTCCTTTAAAACAAACGGAATTTTCAACAAGCTCATCTTAATTCCAAAATGCAAAATAGTCTGAATGTCACCAAACTTCTGTTTCACAAGTCCCACTACTGAGAACATACTGTAACATACTGAGGTTACTGAGCAAATATGCAAACATCTGAACTATACAAACAAAGTATTTTAACTTCTACATAATCTCTATATATAAGATTAACAGAACACAAAGCTCAGAAGCCTCTAATAAAACTTGATATGAGCTGGAAAATTAAGCTAGAGACCTTCAAGACATTTCTGTGCTAAATGATCTTGTCCTATGTAGTTTTTACCTTGATTATTTTCCCTATGCATTTGTTACTTATCAAAAGAATCCACATTCCTCTCTTAACTGTCATAAAACAAAAGAAGCAGGACTAGATTAGAGAAGTTGAAACCAAAGTACATAAGAGTCCAGAACTAAATATCAGAGAGACATGTATTGAAAGCAATCTGTACAGAAAAGTTCTTCACGTAAGACATTTCCAAGAGTTTGGTAAGAACCGAGACATGTTTTCTGTTACCTTAAAAAAATTCAGACGCATTAACTTTACAATACTAACTGAAATTACCACAACTTCTGTATTATTGAAATTATTACTTATTTTTAAAAAAATTATTACCTTCACAGAGGTTGAAAAGTACCTTAGAATTTTTTATTATTTTATTTTAAAAAACAAGTATAACATTACCTTAGTGTTCTAAAAAAAGCTTCTCTGTCTTGGAAGTTTTAGAGAAGTAACCCTTAAATTTAAGGCTCAGAAAGCACCAGACATGAAGAAGGGAGAAAGTAAAAATTAGCATATGGCATCTAAATGGTAGACCCTCAAAAGCTCAGAGGCAAAAGCAATCTTGTCATTTGCTTTTTTTGTACTTGGAAGAAACAAAATCAAAAAGCTTTAACCCATAATTTGACATGATTTTTAGAAAGAAAAAAATAGTAGAGGATTTTTATCTTTCAGAATAATTTATAAGAACCTGACTAAGAACTGAATGCATATAGCATTTATCAGTTATCTACAGTTTTCTTTTATGAACTCTGATGTTATATTATAGTTGAAAAAGCATCCAACGGCAAGACGACACATAAAATTAAGAGTGCAAAGTCTCTAAATCAAAAGACTTAAAAAAAGGTTCTAGATAGTTCTGAAGGACAGAATTATGGGTATAAGTTGGAACATAGGAAGTTCCATTTAAATATGAGGAAAAACTTCTTTACAGTGAGGGTGACAGAGCCCTGGAACAGGCTGCCCAGGCAGGTTGTGGAGACTCCTTCTCTGGAGATATTCAAAACCCACCTGGATACAGTCCTGTGTAAAGTGCTCTAGGTGATCCTACTTCAGTGTGAAAGTTGGACTAGATGATCCATAGAGGGCCCTTCCAACTCCAGCAATTATGTGAACGTTGGTATTTTTTTTACAGAGAGCTATAGGCAAGTTCCTATGTCTAGTGTTCAGCGGGAGTCTTCCTACTGTTTTGATGACATTCAGATATCAAATGAATTAATTTCTGTGCAACAAACTTATTTTTGCCCATAAAACTGCAATAATTTAAGACAGATAGAGAAAGCACAGTATGTTCTACAAATCGCAAATTACACCTTTGAAGACCGGAGGTAAGACAGATCAAGTTTCACTTCAGTTGTCACTTCCACATCTTTTTGCACAAAAACTGGGGAAGTGTTAGCCCAGTTTCTCTGCGAGGTAAAAGAAAAAAAGAGGAAAAAATGCTAACAGTAAGAGGTTGCAATCTCTCACAGAAAAGATTAGTCTTAAATAGGAAAGAAGCTTTGAAAATTAAGCCAAGGACAACATAGTTTTGTGGGCAGCCAGTCAGGACACTGAACCTTTTCATAGTACTTTAACTTGTCTCAAACACAAAAGACTCACAGACTGTAGTGCATGCACCTCCAAATAAAAGTTATCAGTCCAGGTTGTCGGACAGTCCCTGTTAACTGATGCTTATGCCCTCAAGAGGTACTAAGAGAATAGTTAATGTCACAGAAAGCCAGTTAGTATGGTTAAAAGGAACTTCTACTGTAAATGATTACTAACAGTGATTTATCTTCTGAAGGCTGGTTCTGGAGGAATACAAACTCCTGCTTTGAATATTTGGAAAGAGTTAGAAGAATTTACTTCCTCCAGTGCATCTGTCTAAAAATAAGACTCAAAAGACTTTTCACACCTTTCAATAGAGGATTCTTGATTCTACAGCAAAATAAAGAAGCTTGACAGGTGCAACTAAAAGAGGCAAAATGAAATACAAAGCCTTTGCTGCACAACAAAAAAAAAAACCTTTTTCTAATCACGATTGACAAGAGAAAGATGGAGGAAGCCCATGAACCTTCCTGGTGAACCAGATGAGCAGAAAAAAAACATTTATTAGAAAAATATCAAAACATCATTTTGACATACAGAAAGAAAAGCTAAAATGCAGTCAGTTTAGATGTGTTCTTTTCATGCAGTGCACCTAACACAAATATTAGATTTGGCTGCTATGTGTTCAAATATGTTTACTCAGCAAGAAAAGATTATCTAAATTATTTAGGCCAATGTAAAAGAAGACTTGAAGTCTTCTATAAAATGCAATTGTATGGGACAGACAATATTGTTTAAATAGCTGGGTTTCAATTAGCATATTTTACCAGTATAGCCAGAATACTACAGCATTTATGAAGGAAACTTGAGATGAAAAATAAATTCTCAACCGAACTATAACAACTGTAAGTTGTTTTGCCATCACTTGAGGCATTTTTTATTAGAAAACAGCTGTATAATTTTTTTCTCTAAAAACTGCTGTATCTTAAGAATATATGTTAGTAGTAAAAAACATGCAAGTCACTAGAAGGTTTTGGAATTAGCTTTTATGAGCAAGCCACACAGCAGTCTCAGCATCTCGTTGAGCAGCAATATACAGATGTAAGTAATGCTGATGTTACAAAGCCTGGGAACCTAAAAAACGACTAACAAACTTTCATGCCACCCACAAATAGCGTCAAGTTATTCTTCAATGCCTAACCCCTCAAGACATCCCAGTGCATCATTTCTTTTGTGCACCTTTAGACTTTGCTCCTATAAGCAAGAACTGTCTTTCTTCGCTGCATACCTTGCATAGCATGGAGCACGCTGTAAGTGCTTAAATACAGAAAAATAAAAAAGCACTGGCATTCTCTTAACAAAAGTTGCAAGATACAAACCTCCAGGAAGATATGATTCACTTGCTGTGTCATCCCCATCATCTCCATCTTCATCATCACGACTCAACAAGTTATTTACAGCAAGGTTTACATCAAGATTCGTTCGCTGGAGTTCCCGAATAATGATACTTCTAGACTTCCCTTGTAAAACAACTTGTGCCTGTAAAAGCAGAGTATAATTGGTTACTGGTTATGCTCAGCTCACCAACCACCATTTCTAGAGAAAGGAATGCGTGATTCTAAAATAAGTTTAATAAAAACCAACACTCAAACACAGTACATACAAAGGCTTCCAAACAGTTATAGTATCTTGTACTAGTTATTCCACCTTTTCTCAGTTCAAGTTAGGCCACTGAATTCCAACTTTGGTGCTGCATTTCCTAATGTTCTACCTAGAATCTACTTCTTAAAATGTTTAATGCTGTAGTTAAAGGACAAGCAACATCTGTTTTTGAGAATGTTTTAAGTTTCTACAAAACTGATTAAACTTACTATGTCTTTTAAAAGAGTTTTGCCATCAACTGTTGATCCAAAACTACACCTTAAACCCTGCCTTTTTGACACTGGTTTCTCTTTCCATTGCCCTTCAATGTGCAACCACCTTATTTCTTCTGTTTTTCTCATAATTCTGTTTGTAAAGCCTGATCTTCACCAGTTTCTGCAACATTCAAATTTTTATTAGCCAAGTGCAAATGCAGACAAAACCTTTGCAACATTAAACAGATCCAATTAAATTACAAAAACCAGAAGCATTTTAATTTATTTCACTAACTCTAGGACTCAGAGCATCTTCTTTTTCCAGACAGACTACTCTATTGAATGCCAGTGAAGATGACAGTTCTGTAAAATCACAAAGTATGCGAAGAATGTAAGAAACCAGAACTGAATGTTTTTTTAACACAGTAAAAATAAAATGGTTTGTTGACAAGCAAAAAAACAAGGAAACATTGTGACAGGAGAGAACAGTAAACTTTTTGTAATGATGCTCAATACAATTCTCGAATATTTGATTTTTCTCACTACATCTTCCATCTGCAAATGAAGAACACATGACACTCCTCATCTAGATTAAACACATACTTTTTCTTATTGGAAGTCTGGGAAACAAAAACTCCAGAATCCAAAAAAAGTCTATCACTCGGAGTACACATTTAAGAATAAACACAATTCCGCTAGGGAAGGGCAATTTTTTCAATTATATGACATTACTCCTTGGAGAAAATCTCCTATTACACCACATTCCTGTTCACATGCTATGAGAAACTCCCCAAGATTTTGACAACAAGCAATTTTCTAGTTTCACGTACCTGCGAAATGAGTTCCTCTGGAATGACTGACGCTGGAATCACTGGTTGTGGTTGACTCCCCAGCAGTCCAGATCCTCTGTCACGTCCTGTGCGTATAACTCTGGTCTGCCTTCTAGAATCTCGAGCTCCAGCAGATGATCTACCAGAAGACCCTCCTCCACTTCCACCAACTCCTGAACTCCAGCGACTCCTAGAAAATTCAGATGACATTTTTTTTTATATAGCAGCATACTTTGGGGACTACTTCAGGAAGTAGTTTTATTATTAATAACTTGTAGACAGTCTCTGAAAAATTCTGCAGATTGACTTCATAGACAAAAACTATGAATGTATCTCTCAAAGCTAGTAAGAACAAGAACACCAGGCAACTGATGAAGTTGGGAATTACACAAAAGAAATATAAAACAGTACTTCAAATGAAGTCGCACTCCTTCCTACTCATCTACTTGTGTGGATGTATACGTAAATACATGCATGCACCAATGCCTAGAATTTCTACAAGCAACAGTGTCAGCAGTGTAACATCTAACACTCAGCTGTTAACTTCCTACTATAAAAGCACGTGCACAGTATCTTCATGCCCAGTGGACTCTGACAGAAGGTCACTAAACTCAGATTAGTCTTCTAAAATTTCTGAGACTTGATTTATATTAAGAAATTGCTTAAGATTACACTGGAAAAATAAACTTTACTGCAAAACAAATGTTAACACTAGTTCTCTGATCCTCACAGATCGTTTTCAAGAGATAATCTACTCTGCACCTATTCCTATTGGAGAAATCAACATTAACTGGTATACATGGCAAAAACATGCCTAAACTGACCAAACAGCTTTTTCATTTCTTTAAGTCCGTATCAAAACAAGGACATTAAAAGGTAGCTGAAGAAACTAAAAAGGCAATTGTAGAAATAAACAACTTGCCATCGTTACAACTTTCTACTAATCTTAACACCACAGAACTGGGTCAATTGAATCCATCCTGGACTTCAGACTCTGTTGTCATAAAAAGCAAAAAGACTCTAGGTTGTTCTTCAAGGTTGACTAAACTTTGTTGTACAAATCTACCTTAAAGGATACTGGATAGGGTATTACCGCTACTTAATAATCAACATCATCAGAAATTTCCTGCTCTCAACTATTTTAATCTTCCAACTCCTTTCAAGAAAAGCACTTAGCATAAGACAAGAAAAAAAGGTACGTTCTCTGAAACGTATCTAATAAATTCACGTGAAAAGTATACCACCTGTAGCTATAAGAAGCTAATTAAGATTACTTGTCTAACATTTTATATCTTAAAGTTGATTACTAACATCCTTCTTTGTTTTTTTTCCTCCTGACAAGACCATGCAAACACAGAATAGCTCAAGTATTCAGCCAAAATGAGGCCCTGTCAGACATCTACATTTTCAGAATTCTAGACAGTGACCATACAGACAATGACAAGACAAAATTATGGCTTTAGCAAATGTCTTATCTCATGAGTTAGAAAAGAGGGTCACAAAAAAAGATACTACTGAACACAGGAAAACAAAACAAAAAAAGAAGAACATGACATTTAAAATAAAATGAGCCAGTTAATTTATTTCTAAAGGTAAGAAGCGGGCTGAAATGAAATAAGGGGGGCCGATGGGAAGTCAAATTCTTCCTAGATAAAAATTCTCAGTTCAGCTCTCAGCAGGGAAGATGTGGGTTTAAAGAAAAGGTTATGTATTAGATTTTAATAGTTGTTTTACCTTAAGTTATAAAAGATCAATGACAGACTTAAAACATCTAACAGTTAAAACTATTTATATCAATATAATAATTCAAATATTCAAAGTGTGTTCTAACCTGGTCCTGTTACAGAGAAAAAAACCTCAAGGACATAGCTATTCCTACTAAAGCTGACTAAATCTAGAATAAATATTAATACAGACTGGAAATCTTTCTGCTAATTTCTGCTCATCTACTAGTTTCCCACATCTCTCTAATGCCCACAAGCATGCCAGCAATTCTCCAAATCCAGTGATCTAATCTAAGGGCTCCACGGTTTGAATGCTACTAAACTCCACTTATTAAGATAAGTATTCCCTTCATTTAACAGAACAGCTACAAGTGTCTACTGCTACTCTCTCACTTCAGTAACTTTCAACTACCTAGTTCTGAAACATGCAAGGGAAGGTCTTCAGGGCTGGTCTCCTAAGCACATAGTTTCAAACAATTTTAACCAGTTATGCTCAGGTAAAAACAACAAGGAAACAAAAAGTCTCAAGCTTTCCTCAGTATGCTTTTTACCACGACAATAACAATCTGCCTGAACACATGGATTTTAGATTCAGATGCACATAGGTTTCACATAAAGCTGGGGGGGGGGGCGCTCGGTTATCTTTTGTGCAATTAAGCCCCTGATGAAATTAGCTTAGTTGGTAACATAAACAACAATTTCACTTTTGCATAAAAGCTGTAGTTCCTCCCTCTTAACAAATCATTCACATGCAGAAACCACAGTTTGTAAATGCAATTCTTGTCACTATGGTTAGTAACCTTAGGAAGCGGCACCGTTCAAAATGTCTTACAAAAGCATATAACGGGTTCACTGTGATTACGTGAAGATTAATTTACATTGCTATATGAAAGAGACACCATCCATTTTACAGCTAATGATAAAGAAAATTAATCTGTACAATACACTTTGTATATAGTAGAATTTTAAAGGTTCCAAGGGACAAATTTTTCCCAATGCTCCCTTTCTAATACTATGTATAAGACTGCAACTGACAAAACAAAGCTCATTACTTGGGGCAGGGGAAAGAAAGGCACAATAAAACAGAGCACACAAAGGTCTGTAAACATAGATAATGAAGATTCCTCCTGCATAAATGCACTGATTTTACTTCATGCTGCTATCCTATCAGGGTTTAAATTGATAGCATCCCTATAAAAAACTGCTTTTCAAAAATCAAGGAACTAAAAAACATTTTTAAAAGACAACACAGCCAAAATGAAGTTATTCTTCACACACAACACAGCCAAAATCAAGTTATTCTTCACATACATACGAAGAACTCTCCATATCCTAGGTACTGAAGTGTCATTTGTGTATCTGCCGTTTTAACCAAGTCAATGAAGATTTTTATCATACCCTACCTACACAACTGCTATAATTATGCGTTCCCTTATACATACTGCATACAATTTATATATGTGTATACACATATACTCAAATATGGAACAAACAGATTGCAGCCTCATTCCTATCAAAACTTACCCAAGGGTGTTGCCTGCCAGTCTGCCCAGAGTTTCAGAACCAGACAGAAACCATGGGGAGTCACTAGTCCTGCCTGGCCTGGATGTCCTTCCTGCCCCTGAGCCACTGCTCAACTTTGAACTGAAAGTAAAAGATGGTAAATCAGTCACAAAACAATCCCAAATGGGTTAAGAACAAAACCTGGAATCCCAGGTCTGAATTCTCAGGGACTTAGTCTGGTAACATACCAGCTTAAGCAACACCCTTGGGGAATATTCCAAACTAATCTAACTGTATATTAAGAGGTACGCTGGAAAAAGAAAGTGGAAAGCATGCCTAAAAGTTCTTATGTACATTGGCAAACCGTAACAGCACAGTTGCAGATACATATTAAGCTAATTAGCGATGTGAGCCACTGTGCTGTTTTCAGTTAGCGTATATGTACAAATTGTAATCACCAGGTGTTCCATCCATAAACTTGAGCCTGAGTATACTACTTTGATATTAGGAAGTAGTTTACATTCAAATGCAAACCACTAAATAGTCCTGTTAAAGGGGACTTACCTGGCCTAAACACAACAGGTCAGAGAAAGTCAGCCTCTCCAGATAGGACCACTTTCAGAGTGGATTCTACATGAGGCTTAACAACTTAAGATTTCCTTCTTAAGGATTATTCTTGGTGGGGTTTGCTTCTTGAAGTTAAGAGATCCTGTCTCACTTCTTTTAGAATCACATCTACTATTTATTCCTACATTAAGTTGTCAAGCTAGGCTGTTTGGCTGCATCACCATAACCATTAAGTATCTACAAAGTACACATTCCAAAAGCAATCTAGTTTAAAAACAAACAAAACCAAAACAGCAGCCAAGCTGCTTGCCCAGTTCAAAATAATTATTTAATATGAAGAAAAGCATTTCTTACCCATCATTGTTATCAGGTTTACCCAACTCCAATCTGTCTGGTTGAACTGAAAAACCAATCCTGCAGACTCTACCATCCTATATTGAAAAGAAGAAAAATGAGTGTCCAAAACTGCAATGTAAGAGAAGTTAGGAAAAAAAAAGTACAAGCAAAACCAGGTCTTCAGTTACTGAAGAATGTTGATTAATATGATGTTAGAAGAATTAGTTTTAACTGTATGGTTTCAAGTTTGTTATCTGAGTAGATTTAAGTAATTTACCTCAAGAAGAAATGCAGCATGATTTGGTCCCACCACACACTGTTTAATAGTGGCCTGTTCCAATACATTCAAAGGGGGGTGGCTGAAAATAAAAAGTGAGCATGTAAAACATTTTTAAACTTTAAAAGTCTATTTTGTTGGGGTTTTTTTTAAGGGGCATATGGAAGGAAAAATTGGGCACTGATGATGACTGATATGAAAAACATTCAAGAATGACTAAATACATACACTAGATGAAAGAACTATAATGTATTTTTGGTCATTAAACACAAAGTGCAGAACCTTAAAAGGTGATACAGTTTAATTTAATTTGCTCAGCAATAAACAACAGGGGTATACTTCAAATTAAGGAGTAATTTCATAAGGAGGATATTTAATAATATAATTTATCATAACTGAAAACCTAACATTTTCTTCCTAATATAAAAACTGTCTTATCTGAAGCAGTTCCGAACTTTAGTATTAGTACCGAGGCTTTCTAAGGCTATATCTAAAGTACAGGCCTTTGCTTCTTGTTGCTGTTAGAAAAACTGTACTTTCCAAAGTGATTTACAGCAGCATGTGATATGCCTTACCTGTTTAAATTATACTTGTTCAGCTTCTCTGAAACTTCCCTTAATCTGAAAAAAAAAGAAATTAAGCTGTTGCTTGAAAGCCATCCCCCACAGTATCCATCCACTTAAGCATTATGGGAATAACCTACTACTATATTTAATGAAGCTTGATGTAAATACTACTTGATGTTGGGAGTCTATATAAGAAGTAGGTGGCATTCAGCTTCAAATCTGGATTCTCCTTTGCAGGTTTTTTTCTTGTTTTTCCCTTCTACCTACTACCTTACCACAAAACCCATGCTTCGCAAGGCACCGTCAAAAAGCACTCCTCCTGCCTTGCTACTGCCATTTACAACTTCACACAAAAAATCAGCACATGAAGCATTATCTGTAGATATACTTGTGTTTCCTCATGTAACCTTGACTAGAGTATGCTAAAGTAGACAGGTTTATAATTTTCTAGGAAACTCAAGTATGTGCCACATCAGAGCCAAAAATACAGCAGTTCATTCCTCAAAAAAAGACAGGAAAACAGACGTAAAAAAGCCAGCACCAAACAACAAACTTTGACTAGTAGAAGAAACAAACCAGAGAAAATTCACTATCAAATACAGGGTTACATAAAACATCACTTCTACTACAAGGGAAAGAATGTTTCCTACAGTACTTCCACCTTCCTTTCCTGGTACCTAAGCAAAGATCAGAACCCAAAAAAGGGCCAAACCCACAGACCAGACCACCCCTGCCTGGAGGGTATGGTGTCCAAAAGTAGAAACCAACATAGTTGTTTCTAATCTAATTTCTGATCCACTTAGACAAGATTCCCTCTAGGCAGCAAAGATAAGTAGTATAAGTATCCTCTTATAGTATCTTACAATATACTCTTATAAAACCTGTAAAAATAATACAAGGCCTTCCTAATTAGATAGAGAGAAAAAAAAAAAATAATCACAACTTTGGCTGCTCACCCTAGCATTTCACAAATCTCCTTCCTAATGAGCAACACCTTTCCATACCAGCACTGTTTAAACTCCTCCTTTTCACCTGCTTCACTTCAGTTTCTACACAGACTGCTAAGGACAAGAGACTTCAGCTACTTGCAAACCCTGAGCACAAGATTACAGATTAGAGGTCCAAACAACCAAGTCTTAATGTAATCAACTCTTAAGTGCTTATTTTGAGGGAAAACAGGAAGAAAAAGGTAGGTGTTTATGCTGACAGAAATAACTTTAAAGCACAAGAAAGGACTACAGTGAGAGGGCAGCAGGAAGGAAGAGAACATGCTTAGAATTGCCTTTTGCTATCCATGCCAAGCTGCCAGTTTGAAAGTAGACAATTTCACACTCCCTATTTCCAAGCACAACTACTTCACACAGGCCAAGACGACATACATAGATAAGGTAAAATTCTGTGAAGATAAACCATGAAAAGAAAAGAGAGAACACAAACAGTCTGCATGCAAGGTACCTGACAAGAGTGAACTACTGTGGGAAAATGTGGAATGAGCCTTGAAGATGAATGGCATACACTCCTTGGTTTACTGTACGGTTTTATAAAGTAAGCAGGGATCTGCTGCATAACACAACATGTTAAATATTCTTGAATTTTCATGTCTTAAGCATATCACCTAACAGTTTTCCACCGGAATCCTGAGCAGTTTTCCATTAACATTTCTCCTCTTGGCAAGCACAAGTCATAATTATAGAATAGAAAAGCCTACATTTAAGTTCATTGCACTGCCTATATGGAAAGCTGATGGCAAATGTTGAGTGCTTTATTTGAGATGGTTACTAGACTAGTCTATGAGTAACATTTGAAGCTTCCTTATCTGAGCTCTGGGTCACAAAATCTCAGTGCTACCAAAGAAAAAGACATTTTGCAATTTATAAAAAAAAATAATCGGATTCCTTTTTATGAAGGGATAGGCAAGAAATAAACCCAGAAAGCTACGATTTGCATACTGAGTGAATCTACTAGTAACACCAATCTCAAGAGAGTAGGTTGTAAGGGACCAGCCCTCAGGACCTGTACTCGCTGGAATTGGCATCAAAAACCCACTGTAACCCCTCGGAACAAAGTCTCGTTTGCATCCCAAAAGGCCTGCCTAAGAGGGTGGAGACAACGATGATGGCTGCATATGGCTTGCATGTACAGCAACTGAGATAAGGACAACGATGGAGGGGGAGAGGTCCACTCCAGCTGCTCAGTCTTATGACTGAATCATGCTTGGTCATCCCTGCAAAACAAGGAAATTAGGCCTATAGAACAGGGGGCTGCAATGGTGGGCTTGGGGAGCCTCACCGACACCAACTCTCCCCCATTGGCTGGCTCAACACTGGATCCAAGACTGGTGATTTGCTATTATCTATGTCTCTACACTTTTCTTCTACTCTCTCTCTTCCTTCCTAAAACCATTAAGTAACACAAGGCCTAACCACACATTTTTTCTCAGGTTGTGCAGCTTAAACATACATGTATTACACTCTTGTGATCTAAATGTCAGGCTTTATGATCTTGCAGCCTGAGATAACAGTTGAAGCACCCATATTCCTTCTACAGTTTTAATTAAGCCTAATTCAAATACAGACCTTGAGTGTTGTTTCACCTTAATCTGATCAAGGGGTATCAGATGGTTGAGAATTTCCTTGGACTTGACATTTTAATCACTCTCCCTGGAAGGGCCAGGTCTGAGACAAATATTCAATCCAATCTCACCTAGGCTCCTCTCTGAGAAGGAGTTTAGAAAGCAAGGGGGCCCAATCTCAATCTCCCTCGGTTGCCCTACCCGGGTCATGACAGGTCTATCTGCAAGAAGTGCAAGTCAAATGAGATCAAACATTATTGAAGAGGCTGCTGTCAGCATTTAAGGGGAGGGAGCAGAGAACTGATGATGCTGGAAGTACTAAACTTTCCTACAAGAAAGAAGAAGAAAAAAAGAAGTAAAAACTGTATCACCCTCTGACCACATTGTATGTAACTGCTGTAACAGCAAAATTACCATGTACTGCCTGATAAGCTTAGAGATCCACGAGAACTTGAATGTGATGCAGAACACCACACCAGGTCCCTGGCTGGGCTGCTGGTCTCACCCCCACTCCTCTCCCTGCCTTGGGCTGCCACCAGTATTTGCATGAATGCTCACCACAAAACTACAACAGCAGAAAAACAAGAGTAAAGCCAAACTATGTGTTTAAATATTCTGTATGGAGAGTATGTTTGTGCAAATAAAAACTCTACACAATTTCACAAAAACATTTCCTGCAGCAATCTAAGCCTTCCTACTTGTAGTGTTGCATGGTACTGTATGTACTACTACAGACCCTCTGAAGGAAAAGTATGAAATGCATACTTAAGATCAGATTAGTTTTAACAATACGATTCAATTATTTTGACTGAGGGTGCACTGGAGGAAGAAGAACGGGCATTAAGGAAGGCCAACACTTCCACTGAGACCTTTCTGTGATAAAATGCATCCCCAGTATGAATGCCTGGACATTTCAGAGCCTAAGCAATTTAACTATTTCAAAGGATGAAGTTAGAAGCAACATGTATTTTGCTCACAAAATCATTTTCAGGAAAATGCACTAGCTCACCAAAAGGTTTAGTCATGAGGGCTTCCCTGTTAAGACACTTTAAATATCCCTATAAAATTTCACCTAACAACAGTTGTGAGAAAAACAAAGTCAATTTGTCCAAGTTGAGCAGAGATTGCTTTTCTAGCCTCTGCAAACAGATCAGAATAGAAAGGAGCTATACTCACACTAAGCAAGCGAAGAGGCTACAGGTCAGGACCACAGGAGCTCAGACTTCACAAGTGATGCTTTTATTCATCACAAGATATTTCCTCTCTCAAAGTACATTTCTGTTTCCAGCTAAGTTTATCTGAGGACCTATCCTTTCACCATGTCTTGCTTTATAAAATCAATTGAGGCTCAAAAATGCAAGAGAGCTACAGAGAAACTCCACTTCAAAATACGAAGTATTTTACAGAAATAATCATAGAATCATAGGGGTTGGAAGGGACCTCAAAAGATCATCTAGTCCAACCCCCCTGCCAGAGCAGGGTCATCTAGAGCACATCACACAGGAACGCACCCAGGTAGGTTTTGAATGTCTCCAGAGAAGGAGACTCCACAACCTCTCTGGGCAGCCTGTTCCAGTGATCTGTCACTCTCACAGTAAAAATTTTTTTTCTGATATTCACCTTAAACCTCCTATGCTCCAATTTGATCCCATTACCCCTTGTCCTATCACTGGTCAACACTGAGAAAAGCTTAACTCCATCTCCCTGACACTCACCCCTTACATATTTGTAAACATTGATGAGGTCACCCCTCAGTCTCCTTTTCTCCAAGCTGAAGAGACCCAGCCTTTCCTCATAAGGGAGATGTTCCACTCCCTTAATCATCTTTGTGTCTCTGCGCTGGACTCTTTCAAGCAGTTCCCTGTCCTTCTTGAACTGAGGGGCCCAGAACTGGACACAGTACTCCAGATGCGGCCTCACCAATGCACAATAGAGGGGGAGGAGAACCTCTCTTGACCTACTAACCATACCCTTTCTAATGCACCCCAGGATGCCATTGGCCTTCTTAGCCACAAGGGCACATTGCTGGCTCATGGTCATCCTCCTGTCTACCAGGACCCCCAGGTCCCTTTCACCTACACTGCTTTCCAGCAGGTCAGCCCCCAACCTGTACTGGTACATGGGGTTTCTCTTCCCCAAATGCAAAACTCCACACTTGAGTACATTTTAAACGAACTTTACGCTGTTTAAACAAGTGCTTAAATTCACATAAGCAAAATTCTCGTTTACAATTTGCACTTTTACTTTATTTGTAAGAATGGAAAACTTCTGTTTTAAAGTAAGCAGGCTGTCCCAAGACTTTCAGGTTTTTTTAAAGACAATATAGACTTTTATTATACATGTTCACCAGGCCCTGTTCACTGCAGCAGTCAGTCAGCAGCAGTCCTACCATGCCAGCCATCCTGAAGGAATATTCATCCTTGTCAAGTATTTCCATCATGCCAGCAACAGTTTACAGACAAAGAAACAAACCATAAGACATAAACAGAACCTTCTAACTACTTGTCAGTCATTCGATCACCAGCCCAGTGTTAAACCATAACAGAGAGATAACTACTATAAGATTTCAGAATAGTTCATCGAATCTACACTCATCCTTCTCCCTGCACGTTAGGAAACCTAACAGATACAAAAATAAAAGAAACTCAAACATCTACACTCAGTGAACATGAGCAAGACTTTCTCAAGAAGGCAAGTAACATGAACAGCACAGTATGTGCTGTAAATAGGAATCTCACGTAGCAAGATTTACATTATTTTCCCCTCAGAAACCTGCTTAAGTATTTACAGCAGCTAATATCTAACTTAACGTTTTGCAGTTTTAGTTAAACAGCAGTATGTCTACCATGTTCACTTGTGAGTATTAAATTCTAACATCTCAGAAACTAACTACTGCAATGAAATAAAACTATTTTCATTTTCTCTGCAACCTTAAGACTACATTTTTCAATGTCAGTTAGGTTTTTGAAGAATACACAGTAAAAATCACTTATGTGAAGCCACTCAAAGGAATTAACCACCGAGATGTAAAATAAAATGTTTGCACATTGCATGTCTCTGTCTTTCTGTACTCAGCAAGTAACATTACAAAGTCCCAGACAAAACATTTAGAAGATTCTCTTGGATTTTTCCCGAAGTTGCTCCTCTAGCCTTAAAAAGTTATTTGTACACTTTAAAGTTAAAATAACAGGCAGGGGGCCCATCTCAAGAGCTTTTCTCACTTCAGTATCACATAGCGATGGTAAAGATTTGCAGAAGAGGAAAAGGAAAGGCACTTAAAAACACACATACAAAAAAAACCCCAACCAAACAAAACCAAAACAAACCACCAGCTTGGTATGAACAAATTCGAGTAAGGAAACAAAAAGTAAAACTAATTAAGCCCTGCTAGTGATGAGGCCCCTCTAAGACAACTTAAGATTTCAATGAAGTCTATAAGACACAAACTTAGCAGACTTGCAACAGAGCAGAAAGAAGCGAAAGGGGGAGGGGGAGAAGGGAAGAAAAAAACCCCTAAAACTGGAAAACAATATTGAGTAACCTACCTATCAACACAAAAGTAAATACAACCATCAACTCCATCCCTCAGCTGAGACTCTGAAGTGCTCAAGAGCACAGAAGCCAGACCCAGGGAGTCATCCAGATGGCCCATTAACAGGTTTTAGCCCAAGAGAGCTGCACAGCTGCCAGAGCAAAGCCCTCTCCCGCTTCCCTGTCTTAGATCATGGGGAAATGAGATTCCAGGTCTACAGGTGTCATGAAAACAGTCTCAGAAATGAAAAAAAAATTGAGACCAATGAAAAGTTTAAGCAAGTAAGTTATCTTTGTTTCCTGATCCCAGGATATCATGGGTACTCGATGATACAAAGTCACTGATATAAAGTAACATCCAGCTGTCTTCTATGCCATGGTAGAGATCTCACCCTGTTTTGGGACAAAAACCCCTGATCACTGTTGTAAATCTTAGCTAGCAGTTTCCAAAGAGGCAGCCTTCCACAGCTGCTGTACCAGACACATTTCTCTTCACTGAATACATTTGAAGGTGAAAAGCCTCTTTTCCATCGGGGTGGGGGGTATGGAGGTGGAAAAGGGAAGAAGATTATTAAAGTGTATTTTAAGTATTAACTCATTATGGGTAGTAAGGGGGCAAGGGGAGAAGGGGGCATTCATTAAAAAATAAATGCTTAAGTACCACACAAAAGCCAGCAACATTACCTGTAGGAGATAAATAGTAATGCACAATTTAAAAAAAAATCCTAAGTGCAAATACAAAATTAGAGCCTCCAAGGTAGCAAATACTACTCAGTGGGCTGGGACCACATGCTCAGACTACAATACACAGAACACTGAAACAAACAAGATGAAAAAGGAAGTCCCTGCTTCACTCTTGTCAGTAACCATGCCCACTGTGGATTACACTGTGTCCTCTTCCCATTCCAAGAGACAGAAACCAGGACTTTTTGGTTATGATATATTAAGCCAACACCTACTGCTCAGGAAATCCCTGAGCTGCAAACTGTTAAGGCTTGAAAAGCACCACTGTATGTACGTCTGTTCTAACACACCTATCATCTAGCACTGGTCACTGCAACAAACAGGAGGAAAACAAGACGGACCCCTTGTCCAATTTCTAACAGCTACTCTTCTGTTTCATGGTATCAACCAGCATGCTTTTAAAGAACATGGCTCCCAAACTTTGTTGGATAAAGGTAGTTCTGACGGTTTAGTAGTCCTCTCTGGAAAAATGGAAACACAGTGTGCTAAATCAGTAAGCCATTGAACACTAACTAATCTGCCAAACATCAAACAAATCCATCTCTTGAAAACAGTTTTGTGCAGTATCACTAAAAAGTCTTCAGTTAATACGATGATTGTAGAAATTAATTTCATTACAGCAGATCATTATTATTTCATGATATAACAACACTGATATAGGTAATGACCTATATATCTAAACTTAGGTATAAGCTAGTCCACTAAAGCAGGACAAAAAAAAACCTAGCAGACAGGATAGAGGCAACAACATCAGAAGGTTAAAGGTAAGATACCCACCAATATCTAATATTCAGAACTATACACATACTGCATAGGCAAGTAAAATTACTTACCCATCATCTTCACCCTACAAAGAGAATAGGTATGTATTTAAATTCTGGTTTTAAGAAAGCAACTTCATATCACTGTATAGGAGAACGAGGGGAAAGCCACAGATATTCTTGATCTAGAATATAGTAAAGGCTTTTGACACTGTTTCCCATAATACCCTCACAGAGAAGCCCATTAAGTATGGGTGCATAAGCAGACAGTGAGGCGAACTGACAACTGTCTGGACGGCTGGGCCCAGAGGGTGGTGAGCAGCGGCACGAAGTCTAATTGGAGGCCAGTGACTAGTGGTGTACCCCAGGGGTTAATACTGGGTCCAGTCCTGTTCAACATCTTCATTAAAGATCTGGATGAGGAGGCAGAGCCATACCCTTAGGAAGCCTGCAGGTGACACCAAACTGGGAAGAGCAGCTGATATGCCAGAAGATTGTGCTGCCTTTCAGCACAGCAACCTCATCAAGTTCAACAAGGGGAAGCACAAAGTCCTGTACCTGGGGAAGAACAATTCCATGCATCAGTAGGTGCTTGGAACTGCTCAGCTGGAAAGCAGCTCTGCAGCAAAGGACCTGGGAGTTATTTGCTGGACATACTGTACAGAGTTCAGCAAAGGGCCACAAAGATGATTTAAGGGACTGGAGCGTCTCTCAAACTAAAAAAAAAGACTGAGAGCTGGGACTGCTTAGTCTGGGGAAAACAAAGCTCTGGGGAGGGATCTTTTCAACATACATGAACACCTAAAGAGAGGGTGCAAAAAGAACAGAGCAAGGTTCTTTCCAGTGGTGCCCAGTGACAGGAGCAGGGGCAATGCGCACACAACTGGAACTCAAAGTTCTGTCTGAACATCAGGAAACACTTGTTTACTGTGAGAACAACCAAGCAACTGGTGCAAGTTGCCTAGAGAGGTTGTGGAGTCTCCATCCTTGGGAGTTATTCAAAAGATGTCTGAATACAGTCCTGGGCAACCAGCTCTAAATGGCCCTGCTTGAGCACAGGAGTTGGACCAGATGGATCCAGAGGTCCCTTCCAGCCTCAGCCACCCTGTGATTCTGAGGGCTTTTTGCTTTCAGGATTATGCCACACGTTTGACTTGGAGGCATGGCAAAAAAAAAAAAAAAAAAAAAAAAAGGCATTTTTTTTTGCTACTGAAAAGCTGGGACCTCAAGTTTTGCTACAGAATCCCTGTAAGGGCAGTGGCTTAGAAATAAAGTTAGACCAAGGTGTCGGGGAAGTGTCTGAGAAGTATTATTTGGACATTGAGTAAAAATATTCATGGATACTAAAACAACATGCAGATGGAAGTACTTTGTTTCTCTAAAAGGAACAGAACCCCTCCACCAAGAGCAGGCAACAGGCACCTGTAGGACTTGTGAAATACAGCATTATGTTTGCCAGAACTAGATGTCTCTGATTAAAGATTAATTTCTAGGCTGGCCAACTGGTTCCTCTAGTACAACATCTACTTAGACCCTTTCTTCAGATTTGTCATTTAAGTGACACTGAACACATGACCTTCTGAATAATTTGAAAACAAATAAACAAATCAATAGTGCGAAGCACAGCCATACCGTAGCTCAAGAGGAATATGAAGTCAATAACACTTTTTAAATAAGCAAAAACTAAATCCTAAAAAAGCTATGATACAGCATGTTTCTTTTCTAGGGGCAACCCCCCCAAAAAAAAAAACAAAACCAAACAAACAAAAAACCAAACAACAAAAAAACATGCTTTACTTACAAGTCTGAATACAAAGAGAAAGAAATCACAACTTGTATGATCCTGACAGGACTAGCACACAGCAGTTACAGCACACCTATACATTATTTAGCACAATATATAAACGATTTGGTAGCAAAGCAGATCTACAGCTACAGCTTGCCTAAATGCCTAGTGGCGTTTCTGTGGAAAAAAAAAAAAAAAAAAACAAGATAGAAGAATGAGTCAGCCTCAATTTGAAGTCATTCTTTGACAGTAGACTTCCAAAACTAGGAGCTGCAGATTCAGGCAATACAAGTCAGAACTCCGTTCTCTGGTGTAAAATTCATCAAACCATCATTCTGTGTTCCCAGATTCTGTTCCACTGCTCACAGTCCTTGCAGCTGCAAAGAAATCCTGTTTAACTTTTAGCAGAAGGCTATTTCTTCAGCCAGAAGGCAAATAAAAGCTAAACAACTGGATCAATCAACTCAGTTGGGTGCAAGTTCTAAATCTTGAAACAATGAAAGTTGTAAGCTATTTAGCTACCCACCATTTCAGCAAGTATATACTTCCCTGATTGTAAAATGTGGATTACGGGAATTTAAAAACCAATGGTAGTCTTCAAAGACACTTGAAAACTACTTGCATGAAATAACACAAGCCAGTTGAGGAATATATGAATGCCAGCTACCAAGATGTAGCTAGGAAGTTGTACACTTGTGAAACTTAAGAGACCACTTAAAAAACCCATTTAGACCCAAAGAGGAAAAAAAAATATCATATTTTTTACTGTCAGTGTTTGCTGTAGAGATTCCACTTTAAAAATTGCTTATTGAAACAAAAATCCAGTAATTGTAAAATCTTTAAAACTCTACCGAATAATGATAGATTGTTAAAGTTCCTTCAAGAGTTAATTATGAACCACCAGGGAAGTTGTGTATTTACCAGGAAACCAGCTTAAAGTCAGAAGACCCAGGTTCTGGCCCCAGCTGAGGTTACTGTCGGAATTCAAATAATATTTCCACCATTTCCCCTTTCATTCTTGCGCTCAGCTTTTGGATGCCATTACCATTATGTGCAATGTTGGAAAATGGCCTTTGATTAGAGCATTCAAATGCTACAAAAATATTTCAAAATATAGAAACTGTCACATTATTAACAACTTTGTATCTTGGCTAGACAAAAGCAACAGTACATTTTGCAGAAGTGATTTTATTCAAATCAAAGCACAAACAAGACACTGAATTCTAATTGCTTTGCGAAAAAAGTCCAGCATGCTTATCCACGTGCTGGATTAGTTTTAGCAATAGGGAAAGATCATTTGGCATATCCAGTAGTTTACTTGCCAGTTCTTCCAATTCTGAGGCTTGAAGTCTTCAACAAAAATTCTCGTATCACAGTATGATCTGCCTGTTATTTTTTCAAACTTCTTAAAAACAGCTTTTTTCATATTATGAATTCCCTTCCTTACACTGCACTTTCTGCTACTAAACATACATCTTCAAAACCTTCCTCTCAGACACTGAATCTTTAATTTAGATAGGAAAAGAATAAGAACTGGCATAGGGAGTAGAGGGCAAGCACTATGCCAGAAAAACAAGCAGCCAAATCACTGTGTCAGATGCACACTGCAGGTAAAATAACTCCAAAGAAAACCCTAGCTTTTGACGTGCACATCTCACCACAATACTTTTGTGCATTGCCAAAAAACAGATTCCCTTTTCCATCTGTCTGTATACCACTGTCACAAAACTCCAGATGCATCTCCTCAGTGTAATGAGTATTTTGCTTCCTCTACAAGAACTCATGAAGCAGCACCTTGCCTACCTCCTGCTTGGCATTTTGCCTATCGCCTTACTATTTCAGGTAACAATCTTGCCAGTTACAGGTTTTGCACCACAAGGTAAAGAAAAAAACCTTTGGCCATTTCATCAAAAAGCCTGTTTTCCCTCACACACTCCCATCAAGAGTAGGGCAATCCCAGCCAAATTACATCCTGCTTACCTAATCTGCCCCAAAAGGACAAGATACTATGATTTGTGTAACTGGAATGCTTTGTTAAGTACCTTTAAATCCTTGCTCTAGAGACAGATACATTTTGGCAAGGTCTTCAAAAGAAAAAAAAAGGAAAACCTCTGCTGAAGAGAAGCTTAAACAACCTAAGAAACAGATCTTCATTAAAGGTCAAAGAACAGCAGCTCAGTTATTTTAAAAAGAAAAACAATATAAGATGGATTAAAAGCCATAAATCCTCTGTACAAGAACATGTCTTAATATTTACTAGAAAGAGAAAAAAAAGCAGCTCTGATAATTTTCAGGCTGGATATAGAATGGCAAAACTATAAATGAAAGAATAAACATCAAGGCACATTTAAGAAAATTCATTTTGCAGGATGAACAAGAAATTGAAGTGATGTGTCACTTCCTGAAGGAAATGACAAAGCCCAGTGACTTGATACGACAGAGCAAGGCCTACAGCTCTCATTCAATGACATTCATAAAGGTATTTATTTTCAAGTTAAGTTTTTGGTAAAAACCTATGGCAAAACCATTTGACCATATTAAGTCAATACCAGAATCCATACTGCAAACTATATAGCAATTTTATAGTTTTTAGTAGACTAATCCATCTCATTGTATCAGCACTACCTATGTATATATAATCTATCCCAATGGGGAAAAAAGGTGAGTTTGAATAAAGCATAATGGAATGCTGTAAGCAATTTTTTTTTTTAAACACAGGTTTGGCTTAAACTAGTCAACTACTGCTTCTACACAGCATAAAAAAATAGGCCCAAACTTAAGTAGAGAGGGTGGCAAACATGCTGCAGAAAGTACTAGCACCAAGCCCCATGTACAGAGGCACAGTTTCTTTATAGTCTGTTTTCTAATGAAAAGGCAAATACTGCTGCATGGTTGTGTGTGTAATCACTCTGGATTACTCAAGATATTCTAAACTGTTCAGGATACTGATAACTTTGATTAAAAGGAAAAAAAAAACCAACCCTACTCTCTCTGGAATGTGGTGAGGTTTTTTTACTGAAGACAAATTCCATAAGAATACTGAAGTCTCCAGCAGCCTTCATGCTTTCATCTGTTGAGTCACACTACCGTTGTCACAAATGAAATTGGCAGACCTCACAGCTGGCAAAAAACAAAAAAACACAAAAAACCCCAAACAAACAACAACAAAAAAACCCCCACACAAACAAAACACAAAAAAAAACCCCAAAAAACCCAGTAGTGAGAAGTTTTAACACACTAATGTCCAAAACAGTACTTATCATATGAATGTTTTCAAAGCTTTTAATTCTGTTTTTCATTCTGTGTTCTTTAAAAAAACACCATAACATAAAATTAAAATCAGAAACATAAGGGACCAAAGCTATTTTGGGGTATCTTTTCTGTCCAAAACAAAATTAAAAAAAAAAAAACAAAAACAAACCCACAAACAAACAGAACATTTTATCTCTATTGTGGATTTAAACAATTTAAGAAATCACTAAGACACACCTTCAGGTATAACACCAGCAGATTTGGGATTACAAAAACTACCCAACCTGATAAAACATAGGATACTATGTTAAAGATAATTTTTAGAACTGCAACAGAATAATCATGCTGGAGTGTTACAAAAGGGTAGCAAATGAATATTCAAGGCTTTTCTGTACCAGTGTGGATCGGTACTGTAAATCATGCTGCACTTTAAAGCACAGCAGCCAAGATACACTGAAAGACAAGGAAAAGCATATTTACCACAAGAAATTCCCCTGACAAGTGCTGGCAGTAGCAGTGAGACTTGCAAGAGGAAGAAAACTTTCAAAGATAGAAAATTCAATAGTTAAATCACTCCTCAACCAGAACCAAACTCACAGTTTTACACCAATACAAATGGCCAGTGTGCCCAATCTTATGCCTTCTTACTCAGTTTTAAAGCATGTTTGAAATGTCTAGACTAGGCAAACTTTGCAAGTTTGTATCTGCTAAAGTGGTATGTGTTCTCTTTCAAATGTAACAAAAAGCTCTTTACATTGAAACAAAATTGTTAATTTTCCTTGGATGGGAAGCCTAAGAGAAAAGGAAGCAGCTTTGCTTGATTGGGTTGTTTTAAGCACAAAATGATTAAAAAGTACAGCAAAGAGTTTATTGTCAAAATTTTCCTATGACACAAAGAGAAGCTAATTAAGATCTGAAACTTCAACAATTTTTGCTGCCGCAGACCAATGCTGTGACCGTTCTCGTTTAAACTACCAGCCTTACAGTTCTGGCCAAAACACACGTGCACCTTGAGAACCACATCTGTGCAATTTTTTTTTTTTTTTTTTTTTCCTAATCGCTGCTCCCAATTTAAAATCCTGTAGCTATTACTACTAGGTCTTGTCCCTATGTTTTCTCCAGGGCAAAGAGATGCCAACTACTGCAGTCATCGTAACTAAGGGCCAAATCCTCAGTGGACTTCAATCAATTCAAGTTTAGGAAAAAAGCCTGTGCAACTCAAAAGCACAAGTATTTTTTTGCATTTGGTTTTCAGCTGTCAAAGTGATGCAAGGAATGACAGCACAGCAACTTTTAGGCAGAGCATCTTGCAAAGATGCTGACAGCATAACCACTACAATAAAAGCTACCTTGAAACTCCTCCTCCTTCTTCATGTAATTTTTGAATACATACTACTGTCTAGTTCACTTAAGTCACAAAAAATTAACCATGCCATAACCATAAAAAAGGCAGCTACAACACTCTGCAGATCTTGCCATACTTAAGTACATCACTGGCTGTTAAGTTTTAAGTAATTCTTCACATAAATGTAATTGAGTACTGAATAGTTATCTACTTAAATTTTAGTTAGTTCAAGAAAAAAGTGTCATACTCTTTATACCTATTTTCTGATTTAATTACAAATTTTTTACAAACAACTTGCTACAAAAATATCCTACATGGCAACTAGAACATTTAATAAATGCATACTATACCAAAATTACTTGAAAAGTATGCTATGGATTATAGATTTTAACTTCTCCTGAAAATTAACACATAAATGTCATTGACTGATACCTTGCTGTTCCTAGAATTTAAAAAAGTTGTTTTCTGATGGCTCCAACTTGCATTGCCAACCTTAAGATACAACTATTAATACCTTATTCCATTAATTTTATTTTAGCACTGGTCTAACAACAAATATTCTTAAACCTCACAGACAATTTGAGAAGGAAAAAAGACAACATCTGTGCTTTAATTCCTATTTTACCAAATTCCTTGTGACAGGTCACAACTACTCTCAGCCTGGATCACATTCACAGTACAGTTTCACATTACAGTAGCGAAAATAAACTTGCTGCTTTCAAAATCGAAGGAACTAAACCCTCCTTCCTCTTCCTTCACCTTCTCCCCCAATTCTCCCTCACACAGCACTTTTGAAACACACACCCCCCCCCCCCCCCCTTTATCAATTTACTCTGATATTCACCCAACTGGGAGATAAACCAGTTCAACTTCCCAATTGATAAAACTTTATTTACTTCACTTTACCAGAGTTAGGCTTATATCATTTTAGAAAATTAAGTCAGTTTACTGTAGGATCAGACACTTGAAGTTAGTGCAAGGTAAGAAACGGTGAAAACAAACCTCGCCCCTTCAGAAGAGAGCAATTACTTTGACTTACAACATCTCAGAAAAGTTTCAGCAAGAACATTCACAGACAATTACATACATGCTCTCTAAAAAGCAGTCTCTGGAGTGTGGCAAACAATTGTACCCAGAAAAGGACCCTGGCAGAGCAAAGTCCAGAAAGTCCGAGACTATTGGCCTGTGTGCAAGTAATCTTTCACATTCAGTCACATGTGGAATTATGCTTACGTTTAAGTTCTGATGCTTCCCAAATTATCATCCTTAAATAACAATACTGAAATAAGACCAAAACTTAATCCACTCCTCACGGTATGAACCCTATAATGGTCTGTATAATCACAGAGGTGATGCGAACAATTTGACACAGCTAAAACATTTTATTCTTTAAAAAGTATTGCCAACTAAGAGTCTTATTCTAATAATGCCATTACAGTCATGCCATTCCCTCAATTTAAATTCTGTTATGCTTTCAAGAAATTAAACCTAAAACCAAAGTCAATTCTTCTCCTGTGACTAAAGTCTCATGAAGCAACTGTAACTTGGGGAATTCAAGTACATCAGTGATGGTTTCCTTGTAATTAAACCATCTATTCCCGTTTGAGGCAGCCTAACTTCACTTCAGCTAAAGTAGATTAGGAAACAGTTTAAAGTGGACCAAAATAAATCACCTGAGCTAAAAGAAGTACTGTATTAACTCCACACAACTTGTAGGTTTTCTATTTCAGAACAAGTCAGTCAATCCCTTCTTTCCCCTAACTTTGAGCAGCAAGGCAGATTACATGCAAGTAACAGCAGAGCAGCTCAGGGCCAGGCTGCCTTGCTGTCCACAGGAGGACAGGTACTCTCTCTCTCTCAGCACGCCTACGGATATAGCAGAGGGAGTTCAGGGCTAAACAAACCATTGGTTACCAGGAGCTCTCTCCCTGCATGGCTACCACAGACATGTGGAGCTGGTGTCTTGACCCCACATCCCTGCTGGCTCCCTGCACAGAATCATACCACACCCTACGCCAGCTCCTTCCAGCAACATCTGCTTGGGATTTTTAACAGATTTGCTCATCAGTAAATGCAAAGAAGGAGTAAGAAAATCTGCCAGAGTAGCAGTACCCTCTATTTAAGCAAATTCATTATATCTCATCTTCAAGAGAAGAGAAAAAAGTGCATTAACACTGAATTGATTACCACTTCAAAAATTACATCGGACCCTATGCTAGAACTTAAGTGGCTTAGCTGACAAGAGTTTTCTTGGTAGAAGGTAAAAACAAAGGCAAAGCCATGAAATTAGTCCTGTCCCTGAAAGTTGGTTCATGTACAGAAAGGCAATTCCTACAAGGTGAAGGACTCCCCTTCCCATTCTATAGTGTAGCAAATCAAATTGCTCCTGTGAGGTTTCTTAATAGCCAAGAAATGGTTACTTGTCATGGTTGCACCCACTTCTAATCCAACATAAGGTTAAGAAATATACTAAGAAGAATTTTCCAAGATTCTTTGAAATTTTGTGTCAAACTTCCTTAGCAAAGCACAAAGCCTTCAGCCGTGAAACATACATAAAACAGGTAGATCACAAGACAAGAAACAAAATTTATCTAACACCCACTGCAACAGATGTTGGGCATCTCTTTTTCAGAGATTCAAGTCATTAATTATTTACACCCCAAATACTTTATGGAGTTATTTCTCAAACTGCAAGCCATACCCAGTTTTTCTCCTATTAACCTTTACATATTCAGTTTGCAGAGAACAAATTGCTTGGGGAAAAATTCCAAATTACCTATCCTTCTAAATAAACTTATTGGAAAATTACCTCAGTTCATCCCAAACAAAAGTTTATCCTACTATACATTTCAAAAAAGCAACTAGCTTCCAGACATCTGAGTGAATACCACAAACAAGCCAACACTACTTGAGCTTCTCTGAGAAAGGTTTAATAACTACCATCAAAGTACAATGTTAACTAGTATTTTTAAAAATACTAGTTAAGAAGTACTTTCAGATGATGAATAGGTGTGCTCAGGAGTCTTCCCAATTATTTGTGGCTCTACAAATACTTTCTCCCTTTTTCTTTGAATAGTTATACCATTCTCTAAGTTGCTACATGAATAAGGGAGATAAATCACACAGAAAATCTAATTAAAACTGTAAAACAGAGTGACAGAAACTGCACCAAACCTAACAGAAAAAACCCTACTTCCTCACAACTTGGGGAGGAGTAGGGACTCTTAAGACCAGGGCAAAATCCTCAGGAGGATGTTTTCCAAACACATCTCTAGACTGTGCATCAAATACCTTATCATAAACATTTAAAACTGTCATGTATCCTGAATGCACGGGGATTGCACCGATCAATCCCTTGTGCTTTACAATGTGATTATTTGTTTAGATGCAGAACACGGATCCATTCCTGAAAGCAATACAACTGATCACATTCTATGTACACTACAAATGAAAGTACACAATGTAGAATTACGGTTCCAAAATCAGATTTTTGAGAAGCAATTATCTTTCAGAATGCATACAGGAAAACAGCTCACTTGGGCTACTGACCACCGCCTGCAGTGCAGGCTCAGAAAAGCCTATAAAGTGTGAGAGTGGAAAGAAACATCATGGAGATATGAGATGTTCCAAGATCCTACCTTCAATGCACATGTATATGAGAATCTATTAACCTATCTGGATCCCTATCTACACTGACAGAACAGTAAGAAGCAGCAATGCTACTGACAACATTGAGCTGGCATTTCCAGCATATTATGTGTGTGCCTCAACGCAATTTATGAATCATTCTGATTTCACTGCATTACAAGTTCGGTTATACAGCTACCACACTTCTAGTAAAATTATATTTATGAAGTGGGAATTTATGACTTGCAGCTCTGGTCAAGGAGCCACTTGATTTTTCAGAATAAGTCACTACTTAATAGCATTTCTGCAGCTTTTGCCATATATTAATTACCAGACATTATGAAGCTCCCTGTATCAAATAGAAGCTGAAAGACCCGCTGCTATGGCAAGAAGGGGGGGGAAAAAAATAAAAAATAAAAATAGGAAGCATTATGGAGACTGAAGTGGCATCATATTTAACATCAGTAATTCAACAAAACAGGCAATATTCAAGAAAATACACATGAGCTCTCTTGCTCTGAGAGGTGTGATAATTACATGATAAATGTTTTCTAAGAGTCTATCGACATTAAAAATAAATTTAAAAAAGAGAAAAACCACTGGGTTCCTCTGAAGATCTTACCCAAAATCAAAGCAGTGCAACGAAGCAGCAGAACTCCTAGTACAGAGTTTGCCACTCTCAAAGATGATGATTTATGCCAAATTTGAATGCATTACTGTGGAGAAAGCAAATCAATTCCTTAGAAATGTGTAGGCCTCCTAGGAAGCAGAATGGGGGAGACCTCATCACTGTGTTCCAGTACAGCTACAAAAAAGATGGAAGACTCCTTTTTTCACAAGAAGTCACATGGAAAAGACAGTGGTAATGGGTACAAATTACTCCTGGGGAGATTCTGTTGGACACAAGAGGAAAATCTGTCACAGTGAGAACAATCAGCCATTGGAATAACGTCCCCAGGGAAGTAGCAGATTCCCCAACACTGGACACTTAAAATTCAACTAGACATGGGCTGACTTGTCTAGACCATCCTTTTGCCAGGAAAGGCTCAAGCAGATAATCCTTGAGGTCCCTTCCAACCTCATATTCTGTGATTCTGCGATCCTGCAAAATCTATTATCAAGTTAAGGATAAAAAAATAGACTCCACACTAACACACTTCAGGTTTTGGACCTATTTTACCACGAGAAGTTTCTTTTCCCTGCTTAAGGGCAGGGATGATGTAATTTGGCAGAAATTTTATCTTTTCAGTGACCTATTTTCCCCATCATAAGCCTTCAAAACTCAGCTGTGTTTTAGCAGAGACACCTCAGCAAAGACTGGAGCAGGAAAAGTGATCTAGCTACAAACAATAGTGGAAGTGAGCTGGACTCAGACCTACTCTGAAACCTGCTAAGATCAAAACCAGAAAAATGTAACTAAGAGCCCATATTTTTTAAGATTTGCAAATATTTAAATACTATTCACAAAAACGAAATAACATTTATATTTAAGGTAAAAAATATGTTGGTTTACAACCAGTGGTTATTACAGATCTCAATTTAATCACACATAAATGTATAGGAAATTAAAGATTAAATGTTATACATTTCTTAAGAATTTATATGTAAAAAAGCACGAGTAATCTACAAGCTGTATCACCTACCATTAGTAATTACTACAGAAGACATACCTGACAGCTCCAGAGTACTGTCAAATACCCATCAAGCAGCAACGAAAATTCGGTTCACAGATTTATTTTCTCCCAACCATTCTACTTCCCCCCCCAGCCTGCAATTTCTCTCCCCTAATCCAACATAAAGTTATCCACGAGGTTTACAAGAGACTGTGCTTCTTTCCTAGCTGTCATGCCCATCCCAGCCAAGCCGCACAAAACCTGGACACCGGGCCTGCTTTTTTATTGAAAGGATCCTTGAGCGTACGAAGGGGAAGCAGCGAACAGGCGCGGTAAGATCCCTGCCGCCCGCCGGCTTTATCCTCGCTCCCATCGCTCTCCCACACGCACCGCGGTCGCCCATCCGCATTGTCTGCCTCGATCCACCTCCGACCAACATGGACACAGCCTCGCTGCTCCTCGGCCGGGGATCCTCGGGAATCCCCTTCCTCGGGCCGGCGCCGGGGCTCCCCGGGCACGCCGGACGCCCTGCCTGGGCCGCCAAGGGGCGACGGGCCCGCGGCGAAGGTCACGGCCCCCACCCCCGCTCCCCAAGGGGACAAAGTTTACGGCGGCGGCCGCCCCGGAGAGGCCGGCTGCGTGCGGCGCGGCCCGCACCGCCCCCCGCACCGCTCGCCGCCAGAGCCACGCGCCGGGGCCCTGCGGCGGGACGGTGCCAGCCGAGCCCCGCGGCCGCCGCTGCCCGCTCCCCCGGGCGGCCCCGCCGCGCCGGCCCCTCCCCGCACCCGCGGGGGGCCGAGCCGCGCCAGGCCGGCCCCTCCCCTCCGCCCCCCGCCGCACGGCCTGCCCCTCACCGGTCATTGAGCTGGTCCTCGGTGCCCGGCAGCGGGTGCACCACGAAGTGGATCGAGGTCATGTTCCGCGCCGCCGCCGCGGCCCCCCCCCGGCAGCGGGAGGCGGGCGTGCGGGGGCCGGGCACACAATGAGGGCGGGGGGGCGGCGGGGGAGGGGGCGCTCGGCCTCCGTCCCTCCCCCGGGGCCGCTGGTGGCCGCCGGCGGAGTCCTCGGCTCGCTCGCCACGGCGCGGAGAGCGGGGAAGCAGGAGCCCGCCGCGACGGCGCCGGGAGAGGCTCGGCCCGCACCGCGCTCACGCACGCGCCGCCATCTTAACTCCCAGGGCCCTTCTCCTCCCTCCGTGCGCCGCGCCGGGGGGGGCGGGGCGGGGCGGGGCGGGGCGGCGCGCGCGGCCGCCCTGCAAGCCTCGCGCTGACTGGCGCGCGCTCCGGCGCCCGGCGCCCCGGCACTAAGCGCGCCGCCGATTGGCCGAGAAGGCCCGGCCGGGGGCGGTGACGTCATGCGCGAGGGACGGGCGGGACCACGTGCCCCGCCAGCGGCTGCCGGGCGGGCAGCGGGGGCGGGGCCGGGCGCGCGCGGCTCCCCGGGGGGCGGGGCCCCTCCCCCCGCCAGGCCCGGCGCGGGCGGCGGGGCCCGGGGCGGGACCCGGGGCCGGGCCGGGCGGCGGGGCCCGGCAGGCTCCCCGGTGCTGGAGGCGCCCCGGGGCACCGGCCGCAGCGCCCCGCCCCGCCGGGCTTCCCGCCGCGCCGCGGCCTCGTAGCGCGCTGACCGCCTCCCGGGGGCTCGGGTCAAGCCCCGCGCCGGGCCTGCCGCTGCTCGCTGGCCCCGCCGGACCTCCCCGCTGCGCCCCGGCTGGGCCTCTGCCGGGCCCGGCGGCCGGAGCGGGCTGGGGCGGCGGGAGACCGAGCCTGCCCCGGGGCCCCGGGCTCCCTCCCCGCTCCGGGCCGCCTTCCCGCCGGAGCCGGCTGCTCCCTGTGCAGCCAGCCCGGTCGGCGTTCCCCTCCCCCGGGGCTACCCACCGTGTTCCGGGACGGCCGGGGGTCTGTCGGCGTTAGAAGTTGCCTCCCACGCCGGCGGAGCGCTCGATGCCGTCCCGGCTGCGCTCCCTCCCTCTGGACCGGGTTTTACCATCGTGTTCCGAAAGAGCGTAACTTGGACCTGAAACTGTTTTTAACAAATCAGTCTCTGGATTTGCTGAAAGTTGAGTAACTAAGTCAATAAAACGGCCATTTGATTCTGTGGAAGCCGACACCTTGGTTGGTGTTGTGCCAAGGTTTGGTTTTTCTGAATTGCAGCCTGCTCTTGCTTATTTTCAGGAAAGTTCGGAAAACTGGCTTGGAATTCTTTAGCGTGTGAGGAATGCTGGCAATCACGTGATAATGGTACAAAAAATTATATCACCTACTTCAGTGAGTTCTAATTCCTTTCTGAGACTGTGTAATCATAAGCCCTAGAAATCCAAGTTTGTTCCTCCACTATCAAGCGTAAGGGGTTTCACAACTTCCCATCTTCTGTTCCCCTTTCTTCCTTGGCACTTTCTCCAGTGCAGCTGAAATGAGCTAATCTGAGAATCAGCTGATGTTGCTGCTTGCAGCCCAAAGATGTGGGAAGTTTGAGCTGGTTTGTGTATTTTTTCGGTACAACTGCCATTAACAAGAGGCGAGGCAGTACAGAAAAGAAATACTCTGTTCCCCGATTGTTCTGTTCTCAAGTGACAGTGACAATCAAATGGGCTCAAGAACTCTCATCAGTCAGGTCGCTTACCCTGTAAAGAAAATCCTAATGGGCTTCTGGAAATACACAAGGCATAGAATAGGAGTTGTGTTTCATAGTGAGACAGTGCAGTAGTTCTGCTTTTAAA
Organism: Apus apus; assembly: GCF_020740795.1. Lineage (NCBI taxonomy): Eukaryota > Metazoa > Chordata > Aves > Apodiformes > Apodidae > Apus > Apus apus. The sequence goes on from NC_067283.1 coordinate 136,071,439, forward strand.
AACAGGTGGATCCATGATTTACCTCTTTTTCTCTGTTAGGACAGAGCTAAGAGTTTTTTCAATTAGATGTGCATCTGATCGTAGAGAAGTTAGTTTTACTCTGCCTCTTTTTTTTTTTTAATACAAATCTTTATGCTTTTCCTGAAAATGCTTATGTTGACTTTTGCAGTGGAGGATTCTTCTAAGCTGTCTTGATCTCGGTCATTTTATTAAAATCATATTTTGATCACCTGGAAAACATTGTCTCTCCAGTTATTTGAGTTAGTTCTGCAGTCATTCCTTTCTTCCTTTGAACTGTAGGAAGATGAGCTCCTGCAGTAGGTCTTGTTGCATCCATAGGAATGCTTTCAAGGATTTTTGGTAGGGTTTGGGAAGCTCCAGATTCTTGTTTGCTCTTGGGATCAAGATCTAATTCTCCAAAAAACGTAACATGTCCAAATAACGTGACTGGTTTAGTGGAATTCTCTTAGGGGCGTGGTATAAGGAAGAGATTCCAATTACTCCCTTCCACCCTTCACACACAAGTTTTACAAGTTAATTGATTGTGGCAACCTATTAGATAAAAGACAGGAAGAGGGCTGGAAAAGCCCAGAGAGGGCACAGGTCTGTTAGGGCTCAGAAGCCTGCTGCTGGCACTTATCAGGAGTCCCTTCCTGTGGCTTTATTCACCTACTGAACCCCAGCTGTAGCCATTCCCTGTGGCCGTGCAGATGCAAACCCTCAGCAGAAGCAAAAATGAAAACAGTTAAAATTGATTCCACTGAAACTTGCACCTGGAGCCAGAATAAACTTGAGTAGTGCAAATGTCAGCTTTTGGTCACACTGGGGGTTTATGCTGCCGTCTGAAATGGCAACGAATCCTGAGTGTAGATGAAAGGACACAAACCCAGGTGTTTGGGCGACTATTGGATTATTCTGACAGGAGTTTGTGGCACAGTGGAAGTTCCAGGGCACTGCCAGAAGCCCCCATACTTCTCTAATAAGGATGCAAGGCTGCATCTTACTGGTTGACTTTGGAGTACCAGTAACGTGATAATAATATTGAATGCTCTGTCTTGCCCACTGATGCATTTCTTAGAAGATGATAATGCAGTTAACAGAGTTTGATGCTCCTTTAATTATCTGAAATTACTCCAAATAGAATTGCTTTCTGGTAGAAGAACTGTTCATCCGTACAACTTGTTTTAAGACTTTTCCCGAGTCCTTTAAGTCTGTTGGATGACTACATCCAGTGCTAAGTTGGTATGTAAAAACTCCTGTTTACCAAATCATGAAAAAAGAATCAAGAACGGAACTAGATTTTCTTTCTTTACAAAACATATCTTTAAGATCAGACTTCTGTCTTTGCCTAAGAAATTTAGTTCCCCATGTTGCACAACTCCTCGGGGCGTAGATGGTGCTATTTTCAGGCCTACTGATAAAGCAGCAGCTTCCTTAGGAAGGTGCAGCTATAAATACACCAACACCCAACCAGGAGAACAAGTTCCTTGCTGGTATACTTTGTGTGAGAATTTTTGCCAGCTTGGAAATGCTGTATAAAATAACTCCTGTGGGATCACTGGTGTCATGTCTGAAGTTGAGTTTTGATGAGAGTCAGCATTTCCTGAAGTTTTCAGTCTGGTAGAAGTGAATGGGGCAAAGACCCATGGAGGTCATCTCATCCGGCTTCCTGCTCCATGCATGTCCAATTGCAGGAGATCAGGAACTTTCCCATTGGGAACAGCTTCTGAGTGAAGTGCACCAGGACAGACTTATTCCCAACCACTCACTAAAATCACTCAGCAGCTGCAGGCTGGATGGTTTGCACAGAAGTCCTGTTAGTCCTGAAGGGAGGGAACCTGCTTGAGATGACAGGATTAGGTAGGAGAACTGCAAGGGACTTTGCTCTGTAAACAGCGTGAGCAGATGCTGACAGGTGAACCGCAAGCAGTGGTGCCTGCAGCTGATGGGACTTGCTGCAGCTGATGGGACTTGCTGCAGCCAGGGAGGAGGCCCTGAGCAGAAATGAAAGCTTCAGGCAGCTAAGGAGAGCCCCAGTATGTACTTTCCAGGCTGTTAACTCCAGATGTCAACAGAGATGACATCAGGCTGGCAGCATAAGATTGTATTTTGCTGTGGAAAAAATGAAGCCAGCATTCCTGGAAATGTCAACAACAATGCTGTGCAGAAAACTGCAGCTTCTAGATTATTCCCTAAGCAGAAGTTTCTGTAGTGAGCAGCAAAGTACATTGCAAAGGAAGAAATTGCATTTCCAGCACCTTGTGCCACAAACTGAAGCAAAGCATGGCACTCACTGCCTCTTGCTCTGCCTCTGTCTAGGTATAACATGGGAGTAGCTTGTTTGGAGCTGGGAACATCAGGCTTTTAAACCACATCCCTGTGTTTTGCAACACAAGTACCTGCATAGTTTGCAAGTTAATACTGTATATCAAACAGTTCCAGCTGAGAAGGGCTGTGCTGCCTGTCATCTGCTTTCTGCTGTCCTGGACTGCATTTTGTCATGCTCACTTCCAAGGTTATAGCCTGTTGTTTTTTATACTTTGCTTATTTATGACACCTGAAACTCCCTCTTGATACCAGGTACTAAGTGTTGTTATTATTTTCTAACTTACTATTTTCTAACTTGTACTTGGTGTTCAAGTGAAGAGGTCACTGTAATAGAAAAACCATTCATCCTGTGCACAAAATGATGCTGGTCTTCAAGACATATTGCTTAAGGCCAAAAAAAGAGCAGGTAGCTTAGTCAGGTTCAGAGCTGATGAAGACTTTGTTCTCCATGGATTTTTTTCTTACAGTGTGCTCTTTCTTGTCTAATAGTGCACACACCATTTCTCTCTGCCTCGTGGATTCTCCAGCGACTAAACCAGGTTGAGCTCAGCTGCAGTCTTTCCCTTAGTTGCGGTACTAATCAGTTCTGCCCCTTCTCTGATGCTTGGGTTTATGAAGCTGACAGAGACCTCAGATCAGAATCTCATATCAGAATTTGGCTGAAAGAGACTCAGAGGTTCAGAAGTTAATATGGTGAGCTAGAGACTGACACATAGCCTGCTCATATAACACTTGCTACCACACACAGACTAAAATACAGCTGTTTAAGGTCAAGCAATACTGCAGATACCTGAACTCCCTTCCTCTTTCTTGTCTAAGCTGCTTGGCATTTTCAGTCCCCTGTTGTGCAGTGAAGGACTCTTGGGCTATAAATTAGGATTCTGCATCCATTTCCTCTTCCTTTACTATGCAGTCAGTGTTACTTTCTTCTGGTGTGGGGAGTTTGCACAGAATGCCAGGGATTGAGGTGAAGTACTCGCTGGAGTTTGTAGATCTGCCAGTATTTGATAGACTGAAGTTTTGGTTTGTGCCCCTAACCTTTTGGCTGAGCTCTCACTCAACATTGCTCCTAACCCTTGTTTAGGCCCTTCATCCTTCTCTTCCAGGTTCTACATAGGCATTCAGGATATCTCTCCTTGCTCAGACCCAGCCACAGAATTTACATGACTTTTATATGTGTAGAACAGACCTGTCCGCTGGCAAAAGTGGCTGAGCTTGACAAGAAGAGCTCACCAGGCATTGTAGGCACTATGCAGGAGCTGAACATCCTGGGAACAGAGGCTGTTTACAGCCACCTTGTGTGACCGTCCCTGGAAGTGTGGGCAGAGCTGGTGTGCACAGTGCACATGGTGTGTGTATCTCTGAGGCTTTGTTTCTGCTGTGTCATCTGGGCAGGGGTTCCTGTGCAGGCAGCTGAGAAGCTGAGTTGTGCTAGTTTGCATCAGAGCAGCTTCCTGTAAGCTCCTGGTAAGAAAAGACAGAATTTTTTTGGTCTTAGCAACCTAAAAGGCAGGCCTGTGTCCCTAGCGGGTTGTCTGGGTTCCTTGTGGAATTCCCTTCTCTTGGTCATCTGTCTGCAGGATGCCAAGGGAGTCTGGATTATTAACTGGAACAAAAGAGAGGTTTTAATTCCCTGTTAGTTCCGTTTCATTGGGTTAGTTATTCTTGCCTTAACCATATTTACCTTCACAAGTGGCACTTTTGAAAAAAAGTTTATAAATTGTAAAGGTGAATTGCATTTACAGCAATAGTTTCGTATGGCCTTGATTCATGTACTACCTTCCAAAATTATTGTAGAGTAAATTTGTTTCTGGCAGGGAAAGGCATTAAGACCTTCCAGGGCAAAAGCAAATTAATTATTCCATGGATTCCAGTGGTGTCAGGATTTACCTTCCTGTGTACTAGCCTGCTTTCTAGCCACTGTTCCTCTGCCATCAGATAGTCACCTGACATGGACAGCTATTGATAATACAGAAATAAGTAGTAGATAGTTCTTGCATTTGGTCTTAATTCCACTTGAAATATTATAATTTTTTTTTTAAATTCAGGTGGAGTCAGCTCTAAAGAAGCAAGTCCAGAAACGAATTTTGAACCCAAACTCCTGACATGAGGGATAACACAGGCACATAGAGAGAGAATTGAGCTGCTTATGAAACAGCTCCAAAGCAGCCTCCATTTACAGCTGGCACTTTAAGCGAACAGAGGCCGTGTCATTTGAGAAGTAATAAACAGTTGCAGTTCAGGAGAAATTTGGCCTGTGCCGAATGAGCTTACACAGAGGCTGCAAATTCACCAGCCCTTCTGACATAGTTCTTCCATGTTTCTGCAGCCAGAGGCTCCTGTCACGGGTCTTGGGTCACCCTATTCCCTTTAAATGATGGGCTTTGCTTTCAGGAAGGATCTCACCATTCAGCTAAAAATCTCATGAGCTTCTCTCTTCTCTGTTTGCCCGCTTAAATCACTAAGGACTTTTACAGAGAATAGGATGACTGTTTTTTAACTGTTCCTCCATGTCCCTGTAACATATTCCCAAGCTGAGAACATAATTCCAGTGGGTCATCGCAACCAGTTGCAGAAGTGATTAAACATAAAAAAAAATAGATATTGACTGCATGTAAAGAGAGGCAGCTTTAATAGATGGAAGTCTCATGAGATAAATTTTCTGGGGTTTTATGCTGAGGAAGCTTTAGTGCTGAAAATACTAATAAATAGCCTGGAAGGTTTTTTTCTATTGCATTTTAAGGGTAAAGGGACACAGTTTAACTGATGGATGAAGATTTTACTGTAACAGCAATTACAACACTTGTCTGTTGTGTATGCCTGCATATGTGTTGGTGCATGTATTTATATAGATAGGCAGGCAGTTAACATGAAACTTCAGGCAGATTTGCAAATACAGAATTACTTGCTACTAACTGAACATACAGGTAGTGTCACTTAGAATGAATGTTGCCTACTATAAACCGAGATTATCTGGGGTGTTTGAAGATCTATCAGGCTGCAGTTATTGGGCTGAAATGTTTAATATTGCATATCTGCCTTTGTCTATTTTTTAGCAGAAGCATTGACTAAAAGGTTCTGCTGTTGCAAAAGGTTAAGTTAGAAAAAGATGTCCCTAAATTGTCTTTGAAATATTGTATTGAAAACCATAATGCCACTAGAGACTGAAGGAGGGCGTTCAGAATGTTACTGCTTGCAAGAAGCTTCAAAGCTCACCTGAATTCGGTTATGAGCACTGGGCAAAAGGAAAACGGAACTAAACGTGCCAGGCAGAACTTGTTACCATTTGACAGATCTGTTCACTCCATATTACATGCCAACACTTCTCCTTTCCCCCATACAGCTTGTACAAGCGACCTAGACCCAGCTGGATTTGTGTAAAGCTTTCCCTGACGCAGTGCCATCCAGCCGGCAGGGAGCTGGTGACCAGCCCTCCTGCCCCTGGGCTGCTCTGCTGGGCAGAGTGCCTGCCAGGCACACTGCCAGGGGGAGCTGGCAACGAGTGGGAAATGTCTTCTGGTGTCTCCTCGCTTTTGGGACTGCAAAGTCAAGAGCACAAGTGCGTTTGTTTTGGGGTGCCCCATTTAGAAATGCTGTACATTTTTAATGCAGAAATCACAGGTGTTTGCCAGAGGAAGGTACAGAAGTTTATAGTACATAAGGCACTGGGGTGGGAATTCAGATAGACTCCAGCAATAATGACAGGCGAGCATCTCTTATCCGTTTGGCTTCTTGTTTCCTAGGATTTATTCTGCTGCTCTGATAAACTGTGATTTAAAACATGCTGAAGTGCCCCTTCTCCTACACTGAAACACATCACTGCAAGCAGATGACACCGTGCTTTGCATCTGTCTCCCACAGTGAGGGAGAGGAGAGCTCAAAGGTATGGGGCTCGGCCCACAAAGACCGACACTCAGGCTGCCAGCTAACCTCAGAGTGGGAATCAGATTCAGACAATAATACTGAATTTAGGTGTCTATTCTCCCACTGTAGTCAATGGAGACTTAGTTACACCTATCAGTGGAGCCAGGAGTGTGATTCAGCTGATGAAACAGGTATCCATCCTCAGGTGAGCTGAATCTCTAGTGATGGAGGGAGGTGGGACACTGAGCTCATACCTGTGTGTTGACACCTCTGGCTACACATCCACAGCCTGGAGGTGATCCCATGGACATGCTGATGACAGGGATTCACTCTCCAGCTGCTGGCAGTGTTTCTCCAGTTTAATGAGAGGGGTGGGCTAGAGCCCCCTCAAAAAGGCTGGAGCTGCTGAGCCCTCCTCATGGTCTGAGATGTAGGCCAGCTTCAGACCTTCTGTGTGGGGTGGTTGAGCACGTTAGACCTTATTCAGGGTAGTCAAAATGGCACCAGGAAAGAACACCCAAAGCTCTGCAATAAACAACCAACCTTGCTCTATTAAAATTATTTTTACAACCCCGATTGACAAGTTCAGACAAATAGGCTTAACCAAGCCATCTTAGCATATGAAACATTAATAAGTACCACTTATTTTTGAAGCTACATTTTAGATGTTTATTTTCAAGACAAAAGAGTAATTTAAAAGTATGCAAATGAGCTGCCAAACACAAGGCATCATGCAGATTTGTGAAGGCAGGCAGCAGAGTGTTAACCCTTGGTGCTGCACAGGGAGTGCCAGCACAAGAGCACTGTGTGCATTCATCTTAGGCCTTGTGCTCTTTAGTTACAATACTGCTATGGCAGGGTCTGAGGTTAGGCTAACCCTCCCACATGTGCCTGATTAACACGTGGGTTTAGGTTGATGGAGGAGGTGTATTTGCTGTAATGTTCACCTCACAGTCCTCCCTGGTACAAGCTGAACCCAAACTCAGTCCAGGCATCTCAGAAAGGACAAGCAGCATGGCTCTCAGCTGCTGTTTCACACAAGTTGTTTCCAGATTATTTGAAGTGACTGTCATGGGAGAAATATGAAATTGTTTTTCAAATGTCAGCCGTGCAGTAACACTTCAAAGACAATTGACACTGTTAGCTAAAAGTCCTCCTCACTCCCTGGGCTGGCTGGTGTATACAAGAAGCAGTTGCAACCTTGAGTTTGTCAAGGGGAAGGCTATTAAAAGAACTACATGTTGTGCTCATTTGTGGGTTCACAAGCTCATTATCCCACCCAGCTATAAAGGCGGTGGGAATAACTCCCAGCCAGGAACAGATGGGTTTTGATAGAAATCCAAGGCCTGATCTGCTCTGGAAGTTTGCCCCAATCTGCAACTGATGCCAACAGCTGACATGGCCACATTGGTGCAAACACCAGTCCTGAGCAAGAAATGCAATGGCTCATAGCAGCAAAGTATGGCAAATGGCAGGAGCTGGCAAACACCCACCATGCATGAGGGTGTAAGTGCAGCTTATCTCTGATGGAAATGTCTGATGCTGGCTTAAAGTAGTCATGGTGGCAGCCAAGCTCGGGGAGAGAGACAAAGAGATCATGTAGGGTGATTTTTGAGAGGCTGCCTCAGCTGTGCTCAGGTGGGATGCTGAGCAATATGAATATGGGTTTTGTTGAGCATCAGGCAGGGACAGATCCTGCCAAGGGCAGGAAGGAGCCTGGCTGCAGCTCCAGGCTCTGTAAGAGAGCTCACAGAACAGCACAGGTGCCAAGGAAAACACCAAGGCACTTGGCATTCACTTTCTAGTTGCTAAATAAGCGGGGGGGGGGAGTAATTTTTCCTCTCTGCTCTCTTTGAAGAACTTAGTATTTGTGTAATGAATTACTTCAGTAACAAATAATGTCTCAGTGCTGCTCTAGGAGGTGGGGATAAACTGGGTTTCTCTCCTGCATCCCCTTACACCCAAACTCTTTCAAGTGTTCTCCACTTACCAAATTGCTCCCTTGCTTCCTTGCTAGAGAAAGGTGTCATTTCAAGCTGACTGTCTGAGACAGTGCAAAATACTGAACAAACACTTCAATATATTCAAATCTGAATGCTATCAGCAAATTTACAGACATAAAACCTATGGCCACTTTTAAACTGGATATATATGCATGCACACAAAGGTTAGCCCAGTTTAGCTACTTTGAGCTTTCTTGGTTTTAAGAGCATTTTTGGCTCAAGTATGTGATTTCTCTCATGTCTTTGGAAAGAGTTGTCCAGAGCACATGATCAACATCTGCTGGTTTCAGATACGCTTGAGAAGCTCAGTAAGAATGTAGGAGATGCAGAGATCAGAGAAAATACTGGTCCTGTGTATAATTTTTTTAAGATGGTTTTGGCATTTTCCTGTTGCTCAGATATTTGAGCAATGGACTGGTGATCTAGATAGTGGGGGGGAAGCAAAAAATCCACCTACATTGGTTCAGGTTTTTGTTAATTTTGGAGGGAATGGCTGAAAAGGATGTAATTCAGACACTGCTGCTGTACTGTGCTTGCCTTGCCAGCTTAAAAGAACTAAACTAGTTTAAATAGGAAGAAATACTGTTTTATGATGGCCCACATCTCAAAACAAATCTGAGCACAAAGAGGGTGAAGGAAGTTGCTAGGAAACCTCACAATGCACTGGGGGAGTTTTGCAGCACAGGCACCTGTAAGAGAGTCGTTACCACCTGCCAGCCTGGGCATTTCCAAAAAACTGCCATGCAAAGTTGTAGTGCACATTCTTTTCCAGAAATGAAGCACCAGGAAATGCCACACAGCATTTTAAATCAATGCATCTTCAGGGGACTGCAAGCCATTCCCAGAACCATCCCTGAAGACTCAACACCGGTGTCCTGTTCACACTACTACTGAAGCCCTGACTTCTGTGTTCAGACAAGGTCTGCCCAGGTTGCTTTGCGAGCACATGCCTGCAGTTATCTTAATTGGGTTCTTAGGAAAGGTCCTTGCTTCGCTGGGCCCTGACCTTGCCCATGCTGAGATTTCAACAAGAGCTTTAAGCCAGACTAACCTTCTGGAGGCATGGCCACCCAATCTCATCTCTTTTGCACTTAGACTCAGGGTGGGTTTTGCCAGCAGAGTTTTCATACGGGCATGCTACCCCCTCAGGTGTTTGTTCTGCATGGGGATGCTCCAGAAAGATGAGGTGAATCAACTGAAAATGTTAAAGCTGCAGGTCCACAATGTCAATGTCCACGTGTCAAAGCCCCCATTTCTGTACTAAGTTGCTGTAATTGTGATATCATAATCCTCTTAACACTTAATTTCTTTCCTACGACTACTTCATAGCTGAGCACAGCTGTTTCTAGAAGGAAAGTGGTAGCTGAAATATTGGGGAGTCATCAAGGACACACTTTTTCATTTGTCATGAAGTCACCTGTCAGTCCAGTGTGTGACTGGGATAAGACAGGTAAAGACATCAGGTGTAGCTAGGATTGCTTGTCTGTACACTTCCTCAGTAACTTTTTCCAAAAGTGGGTGATGTGAAGCAGAGTGATGGAAGGATGGTGGCCGTGAGCATGATGAGCAGAGCAAGCCGGCCTTGGTTTAAGAGTCTCCATGAAATTCCCTCTGTGTCAGGATCCTCTGATAGTGCAGCACAGATGAATTTCTGCCTGCCACCACCCTTCCTTGCTATGTCTAAAAGCTGTCCTAGCACATTCCCTACTCCTCCCTGCCCACCTGTCAAGAGGACCCATCATGGTAACAGCCATTAGCACTCAGAAGATGGACCCTAGGACCTCCACTCCTTCAAAGATACGCAGTAAATTAAGATTAACCAGGAATGCATGTTAAGCATAAGGATGCTCCTTTGAAGAAGAATTCCTTTAAGAACAGAGATTCTTTACACAGCAAGGGAGGCACTCTGGAGATGTGATGCTGACATGTGATGCTGATATGTGAACTGTGGCTGTTACAGGATTTTCCATTCTGTTTTATCTAGCCCCTCTTGACACATAAAAAAGGAAAGATCCAGATCTTCAGTTTAACTTAAAAAAAGCTCTTAGGAAATCATGTTTTACACAACATATAATTAACGTATGGAATCAGCCCTGGATATTCCTGACAGGTTTAGACTAGCTCTGAACTCGATGGTCTAGCAGTGTTTGTTAGCTGTGTCCTCATGTGATGCTGGGGGAGGAAGAGCTCCAGGACATTCTGTAATGGCAGAAACTCTGTTGCTAATTTAAAGAAAAGTGTTTCCTTCCATTACAGTTTCTGGAACAGGAAAACCTTGTGAGAGACATAGCAACATCTGGAGCTTTCCTGGTTCAGGGCAGGTTTTCTACGCTTCAAAAATGAGTACATAAATGTATAGGAAGCTTTTCCAGTGGTGGTAGCTGGAGTAAGGTTTCATCCAAAGTCTCTTGATTCCCACACTGTGGGACTTCGAAGCAGCATCCACCTCACCAGCTCTTTAATTGTGGATGCCCACACCTGGCCTAGCTCCCTGCTCCTTCTGTACAGCCAGTGGGGAGAAACGGGGACCTGAGGCTCAGCAATAGAGCTGCTGGTGGGATTAGCTGTACCCTAGGAGCTTCTCTCTCCTCCACTGGCTGGAGAGAACATTTAGAGGGGAGTAGATGTGTTTGTTGCGGAGGTTTGAACTGAGTGAGCCCCATCAAGGTTCCAGCTGGCTGCAGCCAGGGAGCTGTCAGCCTGTCCCTGCTCCAAAGGCAATGCCACCCTGAGCTGAGCAACTCACAGGCCCTGCTTGGTGTCAGGTGGCTGAAGCAGTTGCCTCTCACAGCCACTCACCCTGTCCCTTTGGTAGAGACAGTTCCCTTGAAGCAAAGATGTGCTCCTCTCGTGAATCATCTCATGAACCACAGATGTTCATGTGCCAATACATGTCTGTTGGATCCCTGCATTCTCTCTGGCCACGCACCTGGTGCCAGGGCAGAGGAGTGCCCAGGAAAGGTCCTGCTCTACACAGAGCTGCAGAGTAGTGAGGAAAAACAGGAAAGACAGGTTCAAAGGTAGGTGTGACACAAAGGAAAAGGTGAAGGTAGTAACACCAAGCCAGCAGCAACAGCAGCTGCCGCATGTGGCAGAGATGACCCCATGCAACCTGACCTTTTCCACTGGACCCCTCTCATCAAGACATGCTGCACCATATCTGCAGATGGATATGAGAAAGGGTCTTCTCCAGAGCATTCAGCACAGGCAGGACTCTTAGCAACAGGGTGCCAGTGCAAACCTAACCCTTGCTCATCACCACAACATCACCTGCACAAGTAGTGGCCTCTTCCAAAGAGAGGCACATCTGGATGTACCTGATGCCTAGAGGTAGTACCAGGCAGAGGTTCACATCCCCATGACCATCCCTAAACCAGCCTTTTTATGCTCAACTCTTGCTAGCACTGCACAAACAAGTAACCAGAAGCTCTTAAATTTTGACCACCAGCTTATTTACATGTACTTTGAAGACACTGTAGATAAAATCTCTAAGGCTCTGGGATAGAGTCACTGGAGAAAGCAAGGCTGACATAGCTCCCTTGCCACTGCTGCTGAGGGTGGCTCATGCTTAGTGTCAGGAGGCAGAACATCTACTGCTGCACAGCTCATCCTTCTGGGCCACTGCCATTGCTGCACCTTGCTGAGAGATCCTCACCCAAACCAGAACTACTAATCTTTTTATAAATAGGGAAGAAAAGCAAAATTAGTGTTGTTTTGAGGGTTTTTTTCATTGCCAGAGCCAATGCCTTTTTTCCATCCCTAGAAGAGACAAGGTGTCACAGAAATTATGAGTGGCTGGTGGTGAGAACTGACCACCAGAGAAAGGCATTGTAAGATTTATTCAGTAACTCATGTCTCATTAAAACTGTCAGATTTTTTTTCTTCATAGCAGAGCAGACAAGAGTGGAAAGGTTTCACATAATCACTGATTTCACTGAAATATGACAGAATTATCAAGCACGTTAGATCTTTTTCAACTTGATATGAATTCCATAAAATACCGAAACACAAGTATCTAAACAAAGGACTTAATAAGCTTGGGTTTGATATTTCCATTATGTTCCAATTTGAAATGAAATAGATTTGAAATAATCAACTTTCCCAAGAAAATGTAACTTCTGAGACTTGTGCAGCTCTAAGCATCCCTGCATGAGCCTCAAGAAGCCCAGTGGTCCCTGCTGACAGACAAGTCTCCTGTGCTCTGTGATGCTGCAGCCACTCCAGCACACCTGCCACTAAGGGAATTCTCACTCACATCCTGTCATCTTCCAAGGTGACAGTGCCAAATGCCAGCATCATCTTTTGGGGATGCACTTTCTTAAGCACACTTGAGGAAATGCAAAGTAACATCCCTGATGTTACTGATGTTACCTGGGCCCAACCTGACAAGGGGGTATGCCTCACCTTCATCCTGCAGAGGAGAAAACAAAAGGTGGCCTTGGCACATACAAATGCTTTTCTGTTAAAGTGAACATGGATGCTGTAGAAATGAGGGAGTTCTTACTAAAAGAGTTCTCTCTCCCATTGCGCCAGCACATTGATTTCTAGTCCAGCAGCAAAAGTGAGTTTCAGTTGTAGAGGACTCTCTTGAACAGAAGCAGATGTTGAAATATGAACTAACAGCATGAAATGCATTTAGGTAGACAAGATACTTAAAATGGAAGAACAAGACCAGCAGATACACCATGTACTAAACTGCTCAGGCTTTGATGGCTTTTGGCACTTGTTTTCAGATGGAAGTTTGTACCCCCAGGGTGAGCTGTGCACTGCTGGGTAATACCCAGCCCTCTCATTTGTTCATCTGAGAGCTGGAAAGCACAGATAGTAACTGTCTTCTGCTGCTCCACAATTTACATCTCCTCTGGGCACCAGATGCATTTGCTGAGCTATTAGAACTGAATGGAACAGTAGGAATACAGTAGTGTTGGCTGAAAAAAGCTGAAGCAAGGGATTTTCAGAGCAGCTTTAGGGGCTGAAGACTACTGCAGTCCTCCTGTTTGAGCTATGCAGAGGTGATGTGAGTCCCTGGACATGACTGTGGTTGTGACAGAGAGAAGAAATTTCCATTTAAGTAGCAGGCTGTTCTCTATAAGGATGGCAACAGCTTTCAGATACTACCTTTGGGAAGGGTGGACTGGCCTGATGGAGGGAGTATCTCTTCTGTAACATCATGCCCTCCAAACCTGCAGGATGGCAAGCAGCTGCAGTGAATGCCTCTTCCAAGTGGTCTGCACCACCCAGTCAGAGCAGGAGCAGCGGCAGGGGCAGCACAGCCAGGCTATTGCAGAGAGCATCACATGAGAGGAGCAGTGAGCAGGAGGAACGCCAGAGCTAGTGAGGAGATGTTCAGACATTCTGGGGTTAGAAAAGGCTCTGGAAAGGGCAGGCTTAGTGAGTGAGCACCAATGACAGGCCATGACAGGCACATCATGGGCTTTTGCTCTCCAGGGTCTGGTGCTCCAGGGTATTTTGGTCAAGATCCTGTGTACACATGGCATAATACATGTTTAGCAAAAATGCTGGGTACCATGGTGCCCTGAAACATGCTGGGAAAGCACCTGTCACTGCTTTAATTGTATTGAAATGGTGAATAACACCATGAGCAGGTCAGCAATTAATTAGCTAACCGGTTTGCTATAAAAGAGAAGGGTAGCGCTCATTTTCTTCCACGTGGCCTGTTGTCTTGTTTTGGGACAACACGACAACAAAGGAACATCCCCATGGCTGCTCACTCAACTCCCCACACACACACACTGGGATGAGGAGGACAAAGCTCCTGGATCCAGACAAAGGATGTTAGAAATGAAATGTAGTTTTGTTTTTGCATTCTAGTGTTAGAAACATAGTGTCGGGTTTGGGTTTTATATATATATATATATATCCTAGTGTTAGGAATATAATAGTTTGTTTGAGATAAGTGAGATATCTGCATATTGCAAGGACACCGGGAGTGGTTTACGGCCCAAGAAACGGAGGGAGTGAATTGGGCTCCATCTCGGGAAGAAGGATTTATGGCCCAAGATAAGACCAAACAAAGCCACTTCTATATTGCTCCTCAGGGCAGGATGACACCAGTAGATTTGTTAATTGGGAAGACAGCCAAGGGGGCAAGAAAAGTCAAACTTTTACCTTAAAAGGTAAAAAGTAAACTGCTAGAATGGAATGTGTAAACAGGGGAAGGAAACTTACAGGATAATTTGAAGCGTTGGATAGGCTGTAAACCCTGGGCTACCCAGCCAGTGGGGAAACAGAGGAGGGAACTTTGCGTCGGGAATAGGGGATATAACCCGTTACTCACCTTACTATGGGTGTGCCTACTTGTTTAGGTCACCCATTCTTGCAAGAATGTAAATAAACTGTGCTTCGCTGAAGGATCTGTGTGGGCCTGCTCATTGGTGTGACAGACGTTTCTCACAAGGACAAGGAGGGTTCTTCACTGATTAAGGTCCTGGGCAAAAAAAACTAACCTTGGGGAAAGAATAATAATTTCATTTCACACTAAGAAAACACACAAGACACAGACAACACACAGAGCAGGGCTTGCATATGTTACCCCACCCCTCCCTTTTCCCGGGCCCAAATCACTTTGTTCCCGGTTTCTCTCCCTCCTTCCCCCCAGTGGCACAGGGAGACAGGGGATGGGGTTTAGAGTCAGTTCACAGGCTGGTGGTTCCTGCTGCTCCTTCCTCCTCAGGAAGAAGGATTCCTTACAGTCCTGCCCTGCTTCCCCACGGGGTCCCTCCCATGGGAGAGAGTCCTCCACGAACCTCTCCTTCATGAGTCCTTCCCACCAGGTCCGGAGCTGCTCCAGCCTGGGCTTCCCACAGTCATGGGCTGCTTTGGGAAGAAACTCTCCTGGCGCTGGGGTCTTCCAAAGCTGTGTAATCAGAGTCCACAGGCAGCAAATCCTCTGGCCACAAAATCCAAGTCCAGTGGCCAAGTTCACCCCTCCTGGCACCCCCAGGGAATGTTCCACCACGTTCCTCCACGAGTGCAGGGGGACAGCTGCCATCTCGCCATGGGCTGCAGGGAAACTTCTGCTTGGGCACCTTCTTCCCCTTCTTCCTCACCAACCACCAGTACCTCTCTGCTTCCCCAGCACAGCTTTTCTCTCAAGTGCCAGCTCTGCTCAGGTCTCAGTTCTTTCGTATGTTAATCGCTGAGGAGCATCTGTTGTCCCCCTAATGGCTCCTTGTCTGGTTTTGGAAGCAGGGGGACCTTCTACCCCTGGGCCCCTTCCCCCACTTCCAAAGAACCCACCAAACCAAACCAGAACACCTGTTTTGAACAGAACTTGTCAGGAAGAAGAACATGTATTTATTTAGGTGTCAGAAAGCATGGCCCTTCTCTCAGGTCTTCGCTGCTATGTGCCAGTGGGAGAACAGAAGTGGAAGAGAGCCCAGGATGATGTGGGAAACACTATTTGAAAGGAAGACACCTTAAGACAGCATTAGGAAAACTAGGAAAATCAAACCCTTTTAAAGTTAACTAAGTGTCTGTGTCTGAGCAGCAGACTGAGAAGTGAGTCAGTCTAAAATATTCAACAAATCATTTCAATTTGAATTGAAGGAACTCAATTGCTCCATTGTGAATTCCAAGTGGACAAATAATTCCTTGAGAAAAAATGTTAAAAATAGTTATTCATATAATATGAGTATCTTTTCCCATGAAGGTTAAAGAGTGTTAAATATGTCCATAAAACCAAGAGGATATAAAAGGATTGTCTCATTTACATAAACATTGTGTTGGGAATCCAGAAATACCAACCCCAGAAGTTCATTTTACCTGCAGGTTTGCAAGGGAAGTCAGCAGTCCTCCAAAGAGCAAGAGGCTGAGCTGGAGCTTGATGCTCTGGGTCTGCTCCAGGCCTTTCAGTGATACTTGACTGGACACACAAGTGCACAGTTACATGACTAATTGCTTCCTTTCCATGTGGAAATTACAAGAGGGGAAAATGATCATTATTATCCATTTGAGCACATGGTTACCTGATGTCAGTGTTAGGCTGAAATACTCTGTATACAATCACACTCTCAGTTAAACAGCATCTGGCTTGCTCTGCCAGGGTTTGTCCAGACTGGGCTTAAAGTGATATCCTTTTACACCACTCTTAATAACATGGATGGGGTGTTAAGAGATTCTGGCTGATATCAGTAAATCAGCATATCAGACACTGTCAAAACCTGCTAGGTCTGAAAATATATTGAGCAAACTCTCTTTGAATTGATTGGTACTTGCTAATTCAGGTATCATGTTTGGAAGGGCACTGAAGGCAGCAGTGCTGCCAGCTTAGGGCTAGCTTTTGGGAGCTTGGGGGCTTGGGGTTGGGTTTTGGGGGGAGGTTTTTTGAAGTTTTATGTCATTTGGAGTATTTTAAAGTCCCTTTCCATGGACTTTCCTGAAAAGGTGGACTCTGAGCAGGGAGGTCCCTGACACTGTACTCAGGACAAGGAGAGGCAGTCACATCTGGCAGCAAGCAGTGGTCTGAAGGACATCTTACCATTTCCATCCCTCTACTCTGTGTTTAGATTTTAAGAGAAAGTTCTCAGTTTCATGGGTGTCAGAAAGATTTTGACAGCCAGGAATGCTAAAGGGCTTGAAACAAAGAGCTAAAGAACCTGTGCTGTGTTTGACTTAGCTGTGTTGGGATGTTGTTGCATTTAAGATAACTGTGGATGGGAGCTCAAGACAATCTGTGAGACTGACAAGGGCCAGGTCAGAGATGGATGCTGTAGGATATGCAATCCTTCATCCTCATCCTCTTCTTCATGCCAGGTTAGATCTGACTGTGCAGGCTCCCTAGGAGTGCAGCAGACTCAAAGAAGGAGAATGTCCTATTCAACAGATAAGAAAAGACCTTTCCAGAACAGCATTTGCAAGTTAGACTTGATAGTGGACTTCATTCCTTGACAGTCCCAAATATGTTTCATTGCCTGATCTTTGCAGAATTCAAAATTCCGCTCGACTTCACTGGGCAGGGACCTGATTAAGCTGAAACCTGCATCATACCACAGGGGTTTTACTCTGGTAATTCTTCATGTCCCAGGCACATGCAGCATCCACCTATCAGCATGTTGCCATCGCTTTTCATTTACAGCATCAGATGACTTGCCATGAAGAACCACAGTAATCCCTCTTTGCTAGAGGGATTACTGAGACTACCCTACCAGCAGCTGGAGTAACACATCATGTGACAGAAGTCCCTCCTTCCCCTAGGGACACAGCTGAGCTGGTTCCTGAAATGACACACAGCACACCTTCAAGGTAGGGCTGACTTGTGCTCAGAGCCATTCCCATCCATCCACACACCTTCTCCTCTGTATTTGGATCACCTGTCAAGTGGGGCCAGCTAAGCAGACCCATAAACACAGATGCCACTTCCCCATGCCTGAGAGGTCACTAGCTCCGCAGCACTGGCGTTGGCGATGTTGGCCAAATCACCTGCACATGGTCAGTTACTCACCCGGAATCTGCCCGTAATTACCCACCTGTGCCCAGAAGGGCAGGCAAGCTCTCCCACAGCTCACAGGAAATAATTACAGAGCTGCTTACCTTCCTGCAGCATGAAGCTCTCCCTGATACATCCCAGAGGAACTGGCAGCATTACTCATGGGTGATGTTTTCCAGTGTGATTCTCACGCCCAGGCTTGGCCATCCAGCCTGCTCCCTTCTGAGGCTGGTCAAGTCAGTGCTGGGGAGGAAGGGGAGGAGTGGATGTGGCTCTGGCTGTGGGAAGCAGCCCATCAAGAAGTGCTTGTTTAACACACTGCACATTAGCTTGCCCCAGGAGCAAGCTGCTTCTGTAAATTAAGCTGCTCTTCATGAGTCAGGAGCCCAGCCCTTCATTACAGAGTTATGTATTTTCAGAAATGGTTGAAAAAGTAGCAGGCATTTTGGAGAAGCTGTTTTACACTGGTGTGGTCCCACTTTCCATTTACTTGGCTGGTTCCTGTGGTGCTTCCACAACTCAACAACCGCATACGTGGAGCAGCTGGAGATGGTCCAGCATGGTGCTGCCCTGGAAGAGATGTCCTCCCACCCTGATTATCCCCTGATAAGGGAGTGAAGTGCAAAGGCTGGTGATCTTTCAAGCCAGCTTTGTGGAAGAGATGACTTCTTAACCGTTCCACCTGCAATACTCTTCATTCTTTTAACCTGGAGATGCCTTGAGTTTCCCTCATTGCTCTTCAGGAGCAGATGCAGGTCTCTGGTGGAGACCCAGCAGCCTTAGGAAGTCTGTTTATGTTTTTATGGTGATGCCTGGTACCTGCCTTCACAGGGTTGACCTCACAGCCATGGCAGAGAGAGGGCTTGTGTGTTGTCTTTTTCTGGTGGTATGTGGTAGTAGAACAGAGCTGAGGGACTCACCTCAGCCCATGGGTAGGCTGGAAGAAGCTAGGGAGTGGGATCTTCATCCTGCACCTGCCTCTAGACCTGCTGTGTGGAAACAGGTGGAAACACCCCCCCCCCAGCAGTGGAGTCTGTGGCCACCACCTCTCTCACAAGGTACCATGAGGACTCTTTTGGGTAGTTTAGCACAATGCACACTGCAGTGAGGGGAGCAGTCCATAGCCCATTGTCACCTCCCCCCAAAGGCAGATGCCGACTACACCACCATCTTTTCAGAGAGAAGCAAGACCACGAGAGAAAGATGGGAGAAAAGGCAGAGAGAAGGCAGAGAGAAGGCAGAGGCAGGCAAGACCAACTTCTGGATGGTTTGGAGTCTATAGTCCTCAAGTTAGTTTATGGGTCATCTATGTACCTTTCTCCAGCCTATTGAGATGTGTCAAGCCCAGGCTCAGAAAGACTCACTAGCATCTTCATTCATCACATTGTCCCAGACCTTGCATAGTACAGTTATCAGGGTTGGCATCTGTAAGGAAAAACTTGCTCCATCTAATCTGCTGCTGTTGTGGTACCGATATCAAGCCACACATTTCACCCCCAAAGGGTGGTTGGTGACAAACCTTATCTTTATGATTTATGCCTAACCTGTCCCCCATTTCTCTCACTGTACTAGAGGAGCAGGTGACATCAGTAGTTCAGGGATTTTCACTGTTAACATTTGCTGGTTTTTATGTACCAGGCTGAGGTGGGATCTGACTCCTTAGAACCATGAAGACCATGGGTTTCTCTGTAATGCCAGTAGCCAAAGGGAGTGAAAGCCTAGAAAAGGGTACCAGGCAGCACAGCCAGTGCCATTATTTCCCAAGAGAGCCAGATCAGTCTTTCTCCTCTGAATGCTCTTGAGGTACCTTTCCTAAAAATGGCATCCACAGACAGTAACTACATGGGAACACTAGTGGAAATGATCACGTGTGACTGAGAATGCCGAAACTAAATCCATAATACTTAGCTGCTGTAATCTGCAAACAGTGCTAAGTGCTAGAAAGGCAGCAGCTGCCTTCCAAAACTGTTTTCAGGAACATAAAATCAAGTGAATCACTTGTCACAGCCAGAGCAGCTGCACACTTCTGCTTGACCCCTAGGAAGTCACCATAAGGATTATCACCATTCAGATCTTTATAGAAAGATCATAAAACATAAGATGAAAAAGTAACTATTGTCTAGTCTGCCTAGTCTGGCCCATCCACACCTTGTAAGTGCAAAGTGAATGATTTACAGGGGATGACCAAAGGTTTAAAGTGTGGGAGATTTTAAATAAAAGCAGCAACAAGAGGCATGAGAAAAGCACATTGGCAGCATACAATTCTGGCTTAGCTGCTGCAGGGAAACCAGGCTACAAATTACTTTCAGAACTGTATAATGCCTTTTGGTTTAATAACTACAGCCCAGTTTTCAGAGCATTGAAAAAATATATGTCCTGCCTGCAGATAGGTTTTTTATTATTTTTTAAACACTGATTCAAAATGTAAGTGAAGATTTGCAGTTGGTGTGACAGTGCCCTGGGGGATGAGCAGCTCCATGCACAGGTGTTTCAGGAAATCTTTGTAAACCAGTACTGTTACCCCTGGGTTCATTGATTCCATAGAGGGCACTTGCTGACATGGCATTTCATCCTACTGCTGGATTTCCTGGCACTTTCTGGGACATGGTAAGACAAGGAAAAGCAGATACTTCTCCCAAAGCAGGGTTGTTGCATGCCAGGAGCAGTGCTGCCTGCTGCACATCAGTCTGCCATGGATAGATGGAAACTGGCCAGAGTAGGAGAGCAGGAGCTCCAACACCTGAAGGTACCTACAGGAAAGCTGAAGAGGGACTTTTTACAAGAGCATGTAGTGGTAGGATGAGAAGGAACTGTTTTAAGGTGAAAGAGGGTAGATTTAGATTAGATATTAGGAAGAAATGCTTTCCTGTGAGGGTGGTGAGACACTGGCACAGGTTTCCCAGGGAAGCTGTGGGTGTCCCCTCCCTGGAAGTGTTCAAAGTCGGGTTCGATGGGGCTTTGAGCAGCCTGCACTAGTGGAAGATGCTCCTACCCATGGTAGGGGGGTTGGACTAGATGGTCTTTAAGGCTCCTTCCAATCCAAGCCATTCTATGATTAAATGAAATCTCTGCTTGGCTGATTTGTGTCCAGAGACACCTGCTTATCCTACGTATGTGTGATGATGCCCTCTGAGTTTATTTTGCATGCAAGTCCCTCTGCTTGGTGCTCAAGGTCATGGACCATGCTGGTGCTCTCCAGGTCTGGGAACAAACTCCCTGGCTGAGCATTCCTGTGGGGAAAAGCTCACATCCCCTGGCATAAAGATGCATCCCAAAGGAGGCAACACCCCATAGGCACCCCTGCCTGCAGTGCCTCCCTGCTCTGCTGTGGGTCTCATGGTGAATCCTCAAACCCCCAGATTTCATGTACCAGGGAGGTTTAATGTGAAAACATTTTCAATCAGTTGTTTTTCCTGCAGAAATTTTATTTTTATGCACAACTTTGTGTTCAGCATCTTTGCTTTGTAATGGCTCCTGCAGTCTGTACCCCCAGGACTCTAGTCAGGAAGATCTAGCTCAATATTTGGTTGAGTCGTCTGCTCCAGATCTCATCTCTTCAGATGGGACTTGGCAAACAAAAATTCCTCTGTGAAATAAGGGATTCAGACTTGCACCATCCAAGAGAGACCTCCCGAAAGACTCTTTCATCTGCAGCCAAAGAGACTAGAGAGTGTCAGAGTTTTAAAGACAAAATACTGCTGTCAGAAAGGTATACAGACTTCATAGAGGAGGGACCCTTCAGACAGCGGCAGACTTTGAATTCAGCTTTTAAATAAAAGATATGTCTTCAGACTGAAAAAGTTACGCCTTTTATGAGCAATAAAGCAAGAAGCAATTTCTTTTTTTCTAGATGAAACTACCATTCAATATAAAATAAGCTCTTTTGATTTACTGAAAAGTCAAAGTAATATTTCTCCTTGGGAAAATGACATATCATCCAGCTCACCAGTTTGCGGATGCCTGATGCACAGATGCACCTGTGCTGGAGCTGCTGAGGCTGGGATTAGATTTGTGTCACAGGCCAGTCTGAGAGAATATGGTTCATGTCTTGGGTTACAGCACTTATCAGAGAAGATGGGATGGACACTGAACGTGAGGATCACTGCTGGGAATTGGGGGTTTTTAAGAAGCTTTGCTTTCTAAGTATCTATTAAGCATCTGGCTTTTAACAAATGTTTTTCATTGCCAGTACATGTAAATTAAATTAGGTATATAAAGTTATATTTTAATGTTTTCCTTTATTCTTACATATGATACAACAATGTTTGAATGTGAGCTACGTCTGACAGGAAGCCTCACCTGGTTTTGTTTAGCTTGGTTCTTAGGGTCCCCTTTCTCAAAATTCTCTGCTGCCAGCAGCTCTGGCTCCCTCCAGGTGTGCAGCCCCATGGGAGCAGCCCACATGCCAGCTCAGCTTTGCCTTCTCGGGGACTGCAGTGGATATCTTCTTGTCTGGGGCTGCTGGGGCTTTTGGATGCATTAATAATTGCGGAAGGCACTTCCTCAGTGGGGAGGTGCCAGAAGGGTAGAGCAGCTCCAGAGCTCCCAAGGGGTATTCTGCTGCTCTCTTAAATGCACAGGGATTATGCATTCCCACTGATACTCAATCCACTGCAAGCCCTTAAAGACCAGATTTCTCTGAAACATTAAGCACCCCCCACTCTTGCAGTCTGCTCATAGTTTTTCTAGCAGTATTAAACCCAAGAAGTTTTGGTGTCAATGCTGCTTGTGATCCTAGTACCACAGGCACATTTCTAGGAGCCAGGCAAATCCATCCATGTCACAGGTATTGCTGACACTGAAGTCCATGGGGGTGAGTCTCAAGAAAAACTGATGCAACAGCCTGACAAGACAATAATAGTTTTGGAAGTCCTCAAGGCAGGAGCCAATGACTGCAGCACCCCTGCCCAAAGTCACTGAGCAGGCAGGCAACAAATCCAAGCACACACAGAATTTGGAATCATCAAACCGTCAGCTCAGATAAGTGCTTGCAGCAATGCCTGAGTGCAGTGCATGCAGCACTGTCCTTGTCTGTAAAACAATTGCAGATGCAGCATCCTTTTTCTGTCTTAAATCAACCAAGATACTTCTGATGCATAGGCAGATGAAAGCTGTGGAGTAACATCTGTGAGTGGGGAAAGCAAATACCTGGGTTTGCTTTCCTTAGTGCCTTGTTTGCTTACTATGGTGTGAGGACAGGGACATAAATACTTTTGAAGATGTTCTCAAAGTGTTCCCAGAAGTACCTCAGCTGCAGCGGTCAAGGGATGCAAAGAGAACTCTGATCTCTGCACATTTTTAACCATTTGCTGTGTCTTCTCCATTAAAAAAAAAAAAGAAAAAGAAAAAAGAAAATTGAGCAAAGAGCTAACGGGCAGAGGAAGCAGATTTGAAGTCACATCTGGAACTTGCAGCCACTGGAGAAAACCCCATGGAAGAGAGCCAGCAGGATGGGGAGGTGAAGTGTTCTGCTGGGGAGATGTTGGGAAGTTGCCATGAGCATCTTGCCTTCCCCTGGCACTCACTGGAGGGGCTAGTGGTACTCCTGGGGGTGCCAGTGCCCCACAGAACAGCCTGACGTGTTCAGGCCAAGGCTTCTGGTAGCCAACACCTAAACAACATGGCAGTCCACGCTGGGGGTCAGGGATGATACGTAAGGTATCACACATCCCATGTCTTGTGCAAAGAACTTGCAAAAGGAAGAAAAAACACAGAGCACTTGTAGCTCTCCTTAGTTTACATTTTTTTCTTTAATGCAAGGAGCTGCAGTTTTGCAGCAGGTTGACAGCAGCCTGCTGCTAGGTGCACATTTCCCCTCTCCCAAGGCAGTGGTGGTCAGGACCTGGGAGTGGGAATCCTCACAGGTTTCAAGACACCACACTTAAAAGTTTTACCCACGGAGATGTCTGCCCAGGAGTGAAAAGGGGCAGCTTACGTTCCCTCTGCACTGATGTTCCAGGGCAGGAGAGAGGGGGATATTGGGGGCAGCTGTGATGGAACAATGTTGTGCATGAAACCACATCCAGGTCATGCTCCTGGTGGCCCAGCCATTGCACATGTCCCCCACTATGCCCCAAGCCTCCCAGACTGTACCACTGCCATGGGCTCCCCTGGTCTGTGGGTGGAAGCTGCAGCAGGGGGGCTTTGGTTGTGCACAGACCTGGGCTGTGTTTCCCATGGCAACTGTGGGTCATTGGACACATGATGTCATAAGGTCCTGCTGGGAGGCTGCAAGAGTTCCAGCAGCTCTGCTCACACACTCACCTCTGGACAAAACTGTCCAGGCAATTTCTGCCCCTGCGGGGACTGCAGGCTGCCATGGCTGCACTTTTACCTTGATGTACTTTGCAGCGTGACAATGTCGTGGCACGATCACCTGTGGGAAGAGGCTGAGCAGGAATTTAGGCAGATGGAAAGAGAGATGGCACAGCAGATGAGGCTGCTGGACCAGCAGCTCCAACAACTCAAGGAGATGCTGCCTGCATCCTGCCTGTGCAGCCCAGCCATGTGCCCCTGCTGCCTGCGCCCCTGGGAGAGAGGGACTCTCACCAGAAGATCGGATGCAGAGCAAGAAGCGGGCAGGTAACAGATATTTGCCTGCTTCCTGCCGGCACTGGTACCCTTTAAGGATGGATGCAAGGAGGTTTGGCATCAGTATCAGGAGCAAAGGTGGAAACAGATCAGTAGGACAGAAGAGAAATATCTGTTTTCAGAGAAATGGGTTACAAGGGGAGGTATGGCTTGTGCAGCTGGGCAGCCCAAAAGGAGCCACATGGGCAGCACCTGCACCAGAAAGAGTTTGGACCACGTTGTGACATTAACCTTCTCGCAAACTGTGTCTAAGCTAAAGTACACAAATAGCTCTGAAGCTGTTCAGCTGTGGAACAAAGTCCATCTTTGTCATAAATCCAGTTTAATTCCGTTAAAGACATGTCCCCTTTGACCACTGGTGGGATGATTTTATTTTGTTAATGGTGTTCAAGATTGACTGTAGTGGAAATAAAACCTAAAGGTAGCTCTACAGGAAGGGAGTTGTTGAATGATAAAACCTCACCATTTGGGTTATGACACAACCAAATATTGAGAGATCAGAAGGGCTAGGAAGTCCCTTGGTCATCCGAAGTGGTGAGAGCCTCCTGCTGCAGTTGTGACATTGGTATTTTCCCCCCAGACTCAAGCTTCTGTTGGAGGTCTCTTGTGTTGCAACTGGAAATGATGAGACCTTCATCTTGGCAATTAAAAATATGATATTTTTGTTACCCGTAGAGCATCAAGTATCCTCCCACAATCTGCCATGTGGGTTATCTACTGGATGCAATAAAGTTATAAGAAAAAGGAAAAAAAGCCTTACCCCTGGGTAGTTTTACACTGACTTCAGAAAAAACAAAAGTTGCTGTGAGGTTACTTTAAACTTACCTAGGTGCTGCCACTCACACAGGGCTGCTGACTAGCAGATTTCTGATCCCAAGTGTTACAGGACTGGTGTCTGCATCCAGACTTTCATCAGTGTATTGGGTACCAGAGCTGGGGAAGCACAGCATCCCCTTGCAGAATCATTGCATGTCAAAATCCCAGAGAAAGAATGGAAATTCACTCTGAATGGAAGATGGGGAGCGTTCTCAGAATGGGCTGTGGTTTGCCAGGGCACAGTATCCCTGAGTACCAAGCTCCCTGGCCCTACCATACTCAGGGCAACTTGCTGGTTTGAACACAAGTCCATACCACTGCCAACTGACATAGATCCACAGCAAGATTTCAGCCCATCATGCTGGGGAATTCAGCCATTCCCTACCCACAAAAAATGCTGTGAAGGACCAGTATATTTATTCTCCTCCTACCAGCAATAAAAAAAGACTAAAAGAACTCACACAGAGCACAGACAATACATCCCCAAATCACCACACCAGGGTGAATCATTGCAGGCTTTAAGTAGTATTACTGAAATGGGTGTACCTTGCAAATGAACCACTCATTAAGGATTTCTCACCTTAGTTGTCATGCTCCTTCCCACACTGCTTGCCCCATTTCCTCTTCCATGAAACCCATTATCTTTTTAATTTGGTGCCTTGTGTCCAATTTAGCTATTAGAAGTGAGGTGACCCTTCCATTGTCTGCTTTACAAATGGTTTGAATAAGAGCCAGACTTCTGGTTGAGCAGAGTTGCTGTTTGACAGTATTAGAAATCACTGTAATGGCTCAGGGAGCCTCCAGCCCAGCTCTGCAGGAGCATTTTGGGTTGTTTGTGGGGTTTTTTTGCCAGATGTGTCTCCTGTCCACTGATTGCTTTAAACAAAACTGCCAACTGGAAAATGTGATCTATTGTAACTATCTGTTTAGAATGTAGGACAAGGCATTAGATGGACATACGTGGCTTTGTGGGTGTCTGTACCCATGAAAGAGGAGCACTGGCTTCTCTGTATTTAGGTGAAAGAACTTTTCAGCTCCACAATTTCTCCATGTCAAGAGGCAACACTGAAATACTCCTGACTGCTGTGGCGTGCAAGTGGGTGCTCCGTCTGATGGTGCAGACACCACCCCAAGTGCTGGGCATCAACATGAAGATGGATCCAATAGTTTTCTATATACTTCTCTTGTTTTTAAGGTGGTCCACCAACTCCTTTGTGAGTTGAACTGAAAGGCTGTCCTCTTGTTTTTATTCCAGCAGGCAAAGGAGCCGGAGCAGGACATTGAACTCTTCCCGTGATGACAACCTTTTGGCTTCACTGGACATCAAAGGTTTTGACCCCAAGGAAGTCACTGTAATGGTGAAAGACGGGAAGGTGAAGGTGTTAGCAGAGCACGAGGAGAAGCACACCACTGCAAGAGGGAAGGAGTATAAATACAGAAACTTCACGAGGGAAATCAGCCTGCCACCGGGGGTGAGGGAGGACGAGGTGACCTACTCGCTGAAACCAAATAGCATCTTGAAGATTGAGAAGTCACACGGCTGAGCTGCAGCAGGGAGCAGCACCCGGGCACAGCGCTTCTTCCTCTGCATCCCTCCTCACCACTGGCTTTAGGTCCCTCCCGCTAAGCTGTGCCTTGGGTCTCTTCCCAAATAAAAGACAGCACTGAGCAGATGTGCATGAGCATCATTTTTAAGGAGTCTGGTGGGCAAAAAGAGGGGGATGCCAGCAGGAAAATGCAAAGATAGGCATACTTGGCTGCGGTCTCTTGCTGGATAACAAAAAGGCATGGGTGGAGAGACAGCACGGTTCTGGGCAGGTGCTTCTGGTTTGTACAATCTCATGGATTTTAAAGGCTGAAAGGCACCTTTTATGATCTGTCGTGTTTCTATAAGGACACCTCTTAATCCCACCACTTCCATTTGAGATATAGGATACTTCCAGGATGAAAGCTAAACAACTAGGATGAAAATAAACAACTTGCAGGGAGGGGCTTCTTCCTCTTTGTCCCCTTGATTGGTTCCATAAAGAGGCTGCCTGGGGAAGAGCCACAGCTGAAGGACAGAGAGCTTTTCCTAAGAAAACACTAGGACTAGGTCAGAGCACTTAACAGCTGAGGAGGGAATGACTAAAGCATTTCCTGCTGTAGGAATCAATAGCTCCAAATTAATAAGAAAACATTTCTCATGTTGGAAGCGGGGAAGAATTGTCAATATAATTTCCTCAAGGTAATATTAATGAAAAATTTAAGGTCTGAAGTGGAACCTCACACAGCCACAGCCCTCACTCTCCCTGAGCACAGGGTACATCAGGATCAGCGAGATGGAGCTGACACCAAGAGACTGCCTTGCAGGGGATTTGCATTTGCTGGCCTGGCCTTAGCATTTGGACACACACTTGTGTGGGAAGCAGCATTAGCTTTCACTGTGGAAAAGCATGTAACAAAAAAAACATACCCTGTTTTCTGTCACACAGGGGCATTGGTGGGGAAATGCTCCTCTGGCAGCCTCTGGCAGCCAAGGGTCCCTAGTGCCAAGGGCTCCCACCCACTGCTGACACATGGATATGACCCTGGAAACACTCATGCCTAAGGAAAACAAAGCCATTCCTTTACTTTCAGTCTGCAAACAGCCAGCCCCACTTTCCGAATTTAAATTCATCTTAAAAGGGTGGCGAAATCAAAGGGGATGGGTTGCAAAGCAGTGAATCAATGACTGGGAGCACTGTGGCTGGGGGAGACTCCCACCTCCACCGACCCCTATTCTTCTCTTCCTTGATGGAGACATGCTCTGGCAAGGAGAAAAAACATCCCTGTCCATGTATTCAAAAGTCTTAGAGAAGCCCTCTGCATCAATCAAACAGACATCAATACCTGTTCCTGTATAATCACCAACCTCATTGTAAAACATTACTTTCTTATGCTTAGTCTAAATCTACCTTCTTGCAGTTTAAAACCCCTAGTTCTCTCACTACAGGCTTTGGCAAAAAGTGTCTCCACATCTTTCTTATAACCCAATTTATATGATGAAAGGCCACCTATGCACAGACAGCCTGATTCTGCTGGTGTTGGTTGAGGGAATTTAGAAATAGCCATACCTGAAGTCAGAGGCTGCCAGGGAGCCTCCTGTGAGAGCAGTGGCAGAGACAGGGACTAGGGATGCTACAGACCCCCAGAGAAGACTGTCTTCTTACGAAGCAAACCACTGAGTAACAAAACTGGAGCCCCTTTGGGGTGTGATGTTCTCACTGTGTAGCTATTTCTACAGAAGCAGTCTATGCATGCACACACCTCCCACCTACCTGTGACTTCAGGCCTGCAGAGTATATCAAGTCCCATAGAGACCATAGGGCTGGCTATGACTGCTCTTATCCTTATTGCTCATCCTTTAACATATGCTTTTCACACTTTGTTCCTAAATTAGGCTCCCAACAACAAATTACACTCCTGAGTAGCAAGACTTTACTGATGGATATGACTTAATTCCCAGTTTCCAAGACTAGAAGGCACGGTCAGATAATTGGCCTATTCTAATACTAAAAATGATATAATATCATATAAAATATTATATAATATAACACAACAAAACATATTATTATATATAATATATAATATTATACAATATATATTATATGATGTATATTATATATAGTATATTGTTTATCGTATATGGTATATTATTATATTGTGGGAAACTGTAATATAGTATTATATTATATTGTATTATATTGTATTGTGTTATATTATATATATTATTCTATTCTATTCTATTCTATTCTACTGTACCACAAATGAACTGCTCAAAGTCTAACATCCAGGAAGTTATCTAGTCTTTATTTGAAGACGTTAAGAGACAGACTCCAGCACCTCTCATATTTTGCTCCAATTAGTAATTTCCTTGTAATTAAATGTCATGCCTTGTTACTAATGCAATGTTGTCTGACATCATCAGTTCAGGGGTTTTTTTCTCTGCCAGATGACAAAAGTTCTCATAAGCTGACTTTGTAGTAGTTCAGTAGTAGCTATGAACATCTCCTACATTGTAATAAAGTCACTTTTCAATCTTGAAATTCTGGAGTTTCTCATTGCAAGACCTGGTTTCTAACTCTTCCATATTTTTAGCTTGTTTCTTTCCGTGCCCTTGGCAAAGGTGTCCACCAGGTCTAGCTGCAGCGATTCCCTCTCCACCACACCAATACAGCGTATGGAGGCAGAAACACAGTGTTGGCTTTTTTATCATCCTCCCAAGATGAGAGGGCCCCTGTAGCTTTCTGGTGTTGCATCAGAAGGTTCTTCTGCTGGGTGGCTGTTTTGCTCTCAGCCCTGCAGCTTGCTGAGAGTATCAGGTCCCCGCTTTGCAGCCTGCAACCCAGGGGGGTGGCCTGTGCAGCTCCTCCTTGTGCTGTAGACATGGAGAAGGTTGGTGTGGCAGTCCAGGGGATATGAGAAACATCTGGGGAGATGCCCACTTATTAAAGGAAGATTTTGGAAAAAATGAATCATAGAATCACAGAATTGTCAGAGTTGGAAGGGACCTCTAGGGATCATTCAGTCCAACTCCCCTGCTAAAGCAGGATCCCCTACAGCACGTTACTCAGGACTGCATCATTACACAGGACTGCTTGGTTTATATTTTTTCTTACAGAACTGAGCCACAAATAGCCATTTTTTGACTAATGATTAGGACTCCCAGTGTTTATATTCAAAGAGGACTTGCTGGCTGGGGGAGCACATCTTACAGGGAATTCTAAAGAAATTCCTAATTATAAGCTTCTGTGGAAAGCTCTCATGGAGGGTAAAGGGGCTAGTGAGTGCTGGGAGTTCTTCAAGAACACCCTACTGGATAAGCAAAACCAGTTCATCTAAAGGCAAGGGAAGTAGGCTGACCAAGAGACTCCCTTGGCCTAACTGTGAGCTTCTGGGTCCGCTCAGAACTAAAAATGAAATGTACCAGAGATGGAAAAGTGGGACATCACCAGTTGGAAATTACAAGCGCATTGCCAGGGCATGCAGAGATGCAGTTAGGAAAGCAAAAGCTCCCTTGAGCTGACATTGGCCAAAGATGTTAAAAACTTCGAGAGAGGGTTCTTCAGATACACAAGCAGACACAGAGGAATAATATTGACCCACTAATAATATTCACCGAGAGAGGTGAACTAGTCATCAACAACGCTGAAAGGGCAGAGGTCCTCAACACCTTCTTCACCTCTGTCTTTACCAGTGCTCTTGGGTCCCAGGCCATAGGAACAGAAGTCCTGATGCAGGCACCAACCTACTGTCAGTGGGAAGAGCTGGTGTGTCAACTATTACAGGAGCTTGACCTGTACAAATCAATGGGTCTGGATGCCATCCAGCCTGGGGTGCTGAGAGAGCTCCTGATGTCATTGCAAAGCTGCTCTCCATAATCTTGGAGAAGTCGTGGAGACTGGAAGACGTCCCTGAAGACTGGACGAAGGCTGATGTCACCCCCATCTACAACAAGGGTTCCAAGGAGGACGCAGGTAATTACAGACCCACTAGTCTCACTTCAGTCCCTGGAAAGCTCGTGGAGCAAGTCCTCCTGGGGACAGTCACAAGTCAATTGAAGCACGTGATTGGGAAAAGCCAACATGGATTTACCAGGGGCAAATCGTGCCTGACAAACCTGATCACCTCCTATGGCAAAGTCACCTGCTTGGCTAATGCAAGGTGAGGGGTGGACATTGTCTGCCTGGTCTTCTCCAAGGCTTTTCTCCAAGAAGATGGAGACTCCCTATTCATAATGAGTCACATGGAAAGCAAGGGGTAATGGGCACCAGTTGCTCATGGGGAGATTTCAGTTGGACACAAGAGGTAAATTTTTCACAACGAGGACAGTCAAACATTGAACTTCCCAAGAGAATATGTAGATTCCCTACATTGGACCATTTTAAGTCTCAGCTTGACAGGGTGCTGAGCCATCTCATATAAACTATAGTAGTACCTTGAAAGGTTGGACCAGATGATCCTTGAGATCTCTTCCAACCTGGCATTCTATGATTCTATGATATATCCTATGAAATGCTAGTCTGGGCTGGTAGGACCATCTTTAAGACCTTTTCTGTAGTAGAAGCAAATCACTCAAACAGTCACATAGTATTTTTAACACTTATATGTTGTAAGTACCGTGGGACATGACATACCCCAAGGTGTTCTCGAAATCTGTACCCTCCACACACCGCTTAGGTGAGATTTGCTAAGTGAAAATACCTTTGGAAAACGACCATTAGCACAGCAGGACGTGCTCACATCACCACTAGATGGCAGATTTTTTAAATTAATTTTTTTTTTTTAGTTTACCACTCTTTCTCTAAAAGGAAGAAGCCCTGTGCAGGTGCTTGTTACGGAGCAGTAAGGCTGGCGAGCACTGCAGCTGGCATTCTCTGTGCAGCACTAATAGCAAATGAAGAGGACAGCAAGAGTCAGAGCTGTGGTTTGTGATTGTTCTCTGAGGGTTGGTGCTGGGACTGGTGCTGTTTAACATCTGTGTCAGTGACATGGAAAGTGGCAGTGAGTGCACCCTCATCAAGTTTGCCGACAACACCAAAGCATGTGGTGAGGTCGACAGGCTGGAGGGAAGGGAGGCCATCCAGAGGGACCTTGACAGGCTTGAGAGGTGGGCCCATGCCAACCTCATGAACTTCAACAAGACCAAGTGCAAGGTCCTGCACCTGGGTTAGGGCAATCCCAAGCACAAATACAGGCTGGATGGAGAATGGGTTGAAAACAGTCCAGAGGAGAAGGACTTGGGAGTGACGGTGGACGAGAAGCTCAACATAGAATCATAGAATCATTAAGGTTGGAACGGACCTTAAAGATCATCAAGTTCCAACCCCCCTGCCATGAGCAGGGAACCCTACCACTAGACCAGGTTGCACAAAACCTCATCCAGCCTTGCCTTAAAAACCTCCAGGGATGGTGCATCAACAGCCTCCCTGGGCAACCCATTCCAGTTCCTCACCACCCTTAGAGTGAAGAATTTCTTCCTAATATCTAACCTAAATCTCCCCTCTCTCAGTTTAAAACCAGTACCCCTTGTCCTATCAGTATCTTCTCTGATGAAATGAAACATGAGCCAGCAATGCCCACTTGCAGCCCAGAAAGCCAACTGTGTCCTGGGCTGCATCAAAAGAAATGTGGCAGCAGTGCCAGGGAGGTGATTCTCCCCTTTTACTCAGCTCTCATGAGACCCCACCTGGAGTGCTGTGTCTAGTTCTGGAGCCCCAAACATAAGAAGGACATGGAGTTCATGGAAGAAGTTCAGAGAAGGGCCATGAAGATGATCAAAGGGCTGCAGCACCTCTGCTATGAAGAGGCTGAGAGAGTTGGGGCTGTTCAGCTTGGAGAAGGCTCCCAGGAGACCTTACAGTGGCCTTCCAGTACTTGAAGGGGCCTACAGGAAATCTGGGGAGGGACTATTTACAAGGGCTTGTAGTGAGAGGACAAGGGGTAATAGATCAAAACTGGAAGAGGGGAGATTTAAATTAGACATTAGGAAGAAATTCTTTAGTGTGAGGGTGGTGAGACACTGGAACAGGTTGCCCAGGGAAGCTGTGGAAGCCTAAATCCTGGAAGTGTTCAAGACCAGGTTGGTTGGGGACCCCAAGCAAACTAATCTAGTAGGAGGTGTCCCTGCCCATGCAGGGAGGTTGGAACTATATGGCCTTTAAGGTCCTTTCCAACTCAAATTGTTCTATGATCCTATGATCCTATGATTCTATGATCCTGGGTGTGCAGGAGCCCTTGCCACAGACCACCATCACATCAGTTTTCTGTGCTGATGATGTCAACCTTTGTTCCTGCAGCTCTTCCCACAGGAGCACAGCTCCTGGATAAGGCCAGTTTCATTTGTTTCAGCAGCCCAACTCGACTGCAGTTATGAACCTGAATGGGGAATTCGAGGAGATAATGTATTCTTCAGCATACTGTTGCATCACATTCTTTGGGGGATTGATGTTGACCATCGTCATATAGCAAATATCCCCTCTGATTTCTCTGGCATCAGGAACACGGCTGAGTGGGTGACTTGGCTCTGTAGCTATAAATGTGAGTG
Source organism: Apus apus (assembly GCF_020740795.1). Lineage (NCBI taxonomy): Eukaryota > Metazoa > Chordata > Aves > Apodiformes > Apodidae > Apus > Apus apus. The sequence continues at coordinate 136,104,557 of NC_067283.1, forward strand.
CATTCTTGAACTCTAGCTTTATCAGGGCACTTATAAATAGCCAGAGCCCTAGGAATTTGTAACAGGAGGTCATCTGAGGATGCTAACACCAGGCATCTCTTCAGTCATGGGTTTCTAGGGGTTTTCCTACAGCCAGGCATGCTCTGCAGGCTTAGCTCACGTAGAAATGTTATTTCTCTATTTTTGCTATTGCAAAACGAGGGAAAGTGGTATCCCAGTGGGATGAGGCAAAGCCATTCCAGCTCTCCTCTCACTGCGTGCAGGTGCTTTGCTGCTCCTGAGGCAGCACCAGTGTGGGAGGGATGTCCCTGCCAAGGGGTAAGGTGCTGCTTGTGCAGGGGTCAGCCCCGCTCTTCACGCCTCTCTTCCTCGTCCTCTGGGTAGCAGCATGGCAAGGCTAGTGGGGTCAACCATGTAGGGCACTGCACCTCCATGCAAAAAACATCATCCATCCACTTTATTTGTGCTTACAGTTAAATTTAACCATTGTCCCTGCTAAGCCATTTGGCACCTCAGTCTCTTAGATAAACTTTCCAAGCCTGTTTTCTGTCATTGCCCCCAGAGAAAGTGCTAAGAGTTTAGAAGACAGAGAAGGACCCATGGCTTCAAGCTTGCCTCTGTACCAAAGACTTGAGGGATTTGTTGTCATTCTGGACCATGCAGTTGTCACCTCATTAATAATCCTGCACTGAATTTAGGTTAGGAATAAGCAGATCCTCCCAGTGCACTGCACTCTGTGTGACTGTCAGGAAGCTGCCACCTCAGCCGTCTGGGACCCTGGCCCTTCCCCTATTTCACCCTGAGGGTCACTGTGAGGGACCAGCCCTCAGGATCTATTGTGGGAAGTGGTGTCAACACTTTTGTAAGCCCTCAAACGAAACAAAAGGACCGCCTGACAAAGGAATGTCTGGCATGTGGCCTGAGGCCTGCTTATAGAGACAAGAGAGATGTAAGATGGAGGAGTGGAGGGGATGGAGGTCCAGTGCAGTTGCTCAATCCTGTCTCAACCAGTCTTACACACAATTGGGAAATAACTGCCTAAAGGAAACACCTATAAAAGGAGGAGCTCTGCTGGTGGGCTTTGGGAGCCCCACTGACACCAGTCCTTCCCCACTGGCCAGACCAAAGCTGGAGCACAAGACTGGTGATTTTCTGTCATCTCTCTCTCTAACTTTTCTTATCCTACTCTCTGTCTCTTTATCTCTTTCTTTCTCTCTCTCTTTTCCTTCCTAAAATCATGAAGTAACACAAGGCCTACCACAATTTTACTCGGGTCACGCAGCTTGAACGTATATGTTACATGACTTTTGAAGTCAAAATACCAGCCTTTATGATCACACAGCCTCAGCATATGTAATAGTCAAAGTATCAGTATTCCTTCTATGTTCTAGTTAAAGCTGATGTTCAAATACAGACCTTGAGTGTCATTTCACCTTAATCTGATCAAGGGGTATCAGATGGTCGAGCATTTCCTTGGACTGTGGTATTTTAGTCACTCTCCCTGGGAGAACCAGGTGGGAAGGCTTCAAGCTCCTGCAGAGGAACAGAAAAGGGATGGAGAATGGGGGAGACTGGGGCCAAACTGGTGCACTGAAGACAGTCAAGCCCAGACACAGACCCTCTCAGAGCATCTCCAAGGTGCTGCAGTGCCCACTGCCTCCTGCTCGAACCACCAGCTACATCTGTGCTGAGCAGCATCTCCCCCTGCTTGTGTGTCCTGGCTTCTTTGCCTCTTTTGGTTACCTCCATGGTTTGGTGGAGAAGCAACAGAAGGGAACAGCTGAAAACAATGTGCTGTGTAGCAGGCAGTAAAGGCAGAATGTAGCAGCTGCCAGTCACGCAGCCTTGCTGAGGTTTTACTGACTGCAAAATAGAGTAAGGCCAACAGACATTAGGAAGAGAGGGATAAATTACAATGCTAACACTTGGGATCCACTCATGGCAGGTCCTGAGCACTTTCTCTTCCCACTAACTTCGCTGGACAATAACTGCACACAGCAGAACAGCACCATTACTATGAGTATCTGCAAAGTATCCTCTTGGGAAAACACAGAGATATGTCTGTTCCCAGGAGTGATCAGCCTGGCTCAGAGCCAGGCACACTCTGTGTACAAAGAGGGGCCCATGTGGGCAGGGCTACACACATCAGTGCCTGCAGGGCCGGGCAGAGTGTTTTGGCCACAGCACATTCAGAACCACACCACTGTGATCCACCACAGCTCAGGATGGAAACTCCTTCGCTGTGCTCTCAGGTGGTGCAGTGAATAGCAAAGCATGTGGAAAATTCTACCAGCTTGAGGGGAGTGTCAAAAACTCCCCTTCCCTGACCAGGTCCCCACCCCTCGTCGGCTGCTTGGTGTGCCTGCAGAGCCAGGCACTTCGCTTGAGATCCAGGGCTGTCACCCGCAGAGATTTATGGGTGTTAATGCACCAGTGTAATGTGACCCTGACCCCAATATTTAAAAATAGCCCAAGGGACTGACCTACATAAAATCCAGTCTAGATTGGGTGCCTGGTTAGCATGATGACATTTTAAACACGGTGCAGTTGATTTCATTATTTTAGGTGGGTTTCTTCTAGGAAGGTTATGCAAAGTGTGTGTTCAAAGAACATTGCTTCACGTTAGATTAAAGCAGTAAAGGAAACTGGAGAAAGCACTTGCTGTTTATTCCCCAGAGCAGCTATTAAAGGAGTAGAAGCAATGCCTGGACTGTAGTATTATTCAACAATTTATGTGTGCTTTGTCCTTTCCTCTGAAAACCAGAGGTAAAGCAAGCCACCGTGTGGCAGAGGATCCCTGCACACACAAAGGGAGAAGCAGTAAATGCTGTGGTAAACACTGGCCAGACTGGGGCCCCTGGGACTGGGCATCCCACTGGCTCCTAAGGGTCATCCTCCTGGCTCCTGGGCAGCGACAGGGCAGAGATGCCCATCCAGCACTTCCCAGGCTTTACACCCTCAGTATTTCCAAGATCCTTCACCGCTGGCCTTCCCAGGGATATTAGTGAGGAGTACAGCAAGTTTTCTGCTCTGCAAATCCCTCCTCTGCCCAGCTGTGAGGTCCAGCTGCTATGCTGAGAGGCTGCTCAGCCTCCCCCCACTTCCCGGGGTGCCTGCAGCCTGCTGTGGAAGTGGGAAAAACTACCTCAATCTCACCATGCATGCCCAGAACCCTTGCACAGAGGAGACAGTGAGGGTAAACGTGCCCCCCATCATGTTTGGGAGCATATTTTCCAAACCACAGGCAAATCCTTAAGGAGGTGCTCCATCACCCTGACAGCAAAGGGAGAGGACCAAACCAGAAGCCAGTGCAGTCCTGGACGTAAACATGTGCTTCTGGGAACAACAGCATGTGGAGTGCCACGTATGGGGTGCAGCCAAAGGTTTTTTTTGCACTCACCTGATTTTGCCTAAACCCTTGAACTAGATGGGAGGTTTAGGAGAAAACATGTACCCCTGGCTCTCCAGAACTGTTCTCTCACTGCTCAGCCATGGCCCTGTGCCCTCAGAGCCATGCACTGCCAGGAAGCAGGAAAGCCAATACAGCAGAGCTCAACTTCAGCTGCAGGCTCACGCTGCTTAGAGTTACATGGGAAGTAAAACCTGGTTTTAAGGTGATTTTAAAATGAGCTCACGGAAGACTGGGACACTGGGGAGCAGAGGGAGGCACTGCCTGTCAGCGTGTTGGCTCACAGCAGGCAGTACAACCAAAACTTCCCTTCTAGCAGCCTGCGTGAAAGGAATTTACCTGTGACCGCCTGTCCCCAGGGTCCTGGTGACCTGAAACAAAAGCTGCACCTCCTTTGCAGTCTGATTATCATGGTCCCTGCTCCACGCCAGGTAGTACCCTGGGTCTGCACCATGCCAAGTGGTGAGACAGGAGTCACCCAGGAGGAGGAGAGGTGACACCTGCAGTATGCACAGGCACAGGACAGGGCTGGGACCTTTCTGTTTTTCTGACCATCTCTTTGGGGATGTTAATGGCAGAAAAAGGGCAAGGCTGACCATGTCAGAAAAAAAATTCCCAGTTTCAGGCGAGAATTCCCATCAAAAAGCTGAGCACAGGTTTGAGGATGTTGAAGCTCTCATGCTGGGAGGTGCTACAGCCTCTGACTGCCCAACAGCTATGTTCAGCACTTCATTGTTTCAGCAGAAGGTTTATATGTCTGAGACCCAGCATGCATGGTACAGAGTACTCAAATCTGTATTTCAATTGAGGAAGAAAAACCATGAGTGAAATATTAAAGGGGCAAAGAGTAAAAGTTCCAAACAACTTCAGGAGGAATCAGAGTGAGGGACAAATTTAAGGCAAGGATTAGGAGAGATGAGCCTGCACCCAAAATGGAGAGAGGCACAGGCTTTGGGATACATCTGTAGGCAAACCCAGGCTGCGCCAAAATGCTTAATTCCTTCAGCAACCTCTCCTCACTAGAGCAAAAAAGATCCCACGTATTTGGCCAACCATCCATATCTAAGAGCAAAAACAGGTCCCAGGGGCCTTGTGAGCCTCTGGTAGAAAAGGCAGTGAAAAAGGCAGACCAAAGAGCAAAGCAAAGGCAGGGAATGACTGGGACATGGGTGGCATTTTTCCTGCTACTGATGTGTCATGGCAGTAGTGGATGCCTCTCACCAAATACCAGTGTAGAGCACAAGGTTTATCTCAGTTCAAGAATAACCAGCTGAGATGTAATGATTTGAAATGCAGTGTAACGGACTAGATGACCTGATGGTGCTTGCCAGTCTGAAAGGCTCAGTAGCTTCTCCTGAGCACCCATCGATCCTGGGGCAGCCCTGCTGCAGGGTGTGGGAAGGAGTAATCATCCATCCCCTGTTAATGACAGCAAGAACTCGAATCCCAGACAGTTTGTTTGCTGTAAGGGAAATTTTGTCTTTCAAGTGGGAAATAAACAAAATTACTAGCTCAATGCTTACCTTCTTGCACAACAGGTTCCTCCACACAAGAAAGTTTAATCAATTCTTAATTACTAAATCACCTCAACAATCACATTGTAGCTCTCTGGTTTCTCTAGGACTACAATTCTAGTCCTTGAGCTCTTTTCTTCCAGCAATATTGGGTCAGTCCTGGGCACTGGGTCTCTGGACCTGTTCAGGAGGGTCTCCTGATGACACCCAGAGACCTGACTCTATCCATCCTGTCACAGGGACTGGCTTGGAGGAAGAACACCACCTTTCCTTCCCATCTGCTTTGTTCCACCACAGGAGGACACAGGCTTTTGACTTAAATTCATGCAGCTTTCTAGACCTCAGCTTATTCTTTCTAACCTATTAACAGCTTTCTAGCCATCAACATCTTCCATGCCCAGTTTACACATGAAAAGTGGTTTACTTCCAACACTTTGTTTGGGTAGACTCGTGAGATCTGGCAGAAACAGCAGCTCATCACTTACGTTCATTACACTGAAGCAGAATATCACAAATAACAACTAGGGAGATGATCTTACCTTTAATAATGTAACATTTTTAAAATATTCCTTTGATTTTTATAGAAGGAAGGGTAACTAAATGTGTTTGAAGAGATAGAGGCTCTCTCACTTTCCTGGCATTAGCATCAATCTCTCTGACATTATTTGTGTTAGTTTTCTCCTGTGTACAGAGGTTTAACTGGATTTCAAACTTTATCAGGAAAATTCAAAAAGTAAAGGCCAGGTATTTTTATGCTTGCTGGCTGTAATGGTTTTTATTTCATCTCCTTGACTGTGATTATAGAGATAATTCTTGCCCCTTGAAAACAGTGTTAAATTCTCAACTGCTCACAAAGCCATATGAAAGTAATTTATTGCACATCACTGAACACCTTCAAGGGGCCTGAAGCAGCGTTAGCATTTTTATAGGAAGTGCTGGTATATCCTTTTGTAAATATCCTACCTGCTTTTTTATTCCTGCATTTTTATGAAAGGCACATAAATGCTTGCAAAGATGTGCCCAGCACCATATAGAGGAGCCAAAGCTAGCTAGAAGAGGCTCCATCAGGATGCAGTGGGTCACCCTGACTTTCACATCAGCTGCAGCGAGATATTTCAGCTCTGTTAAGTGCTGAGGACCAAAGGCACGTGATTACAAATCCATCCCTGCTGGCCGCATAAGACTAGTTACTCCTGACCAGAAAAACCTTGCTTCGTGTCACCTCCTGCGGGGATGGTGACACCAGGTTGTGGCAGGTAGCACAGAGGACCCAAGAGGGAAAGAAACTCAGGCTGTCAAAAGGCTCTCCCATATGTTTTAAGACATACACGTTTAATCTGAAATAAAGGTGACAATCACCAATGTCACTCATCAGGCAAAGAAATAACTTAGAATACCCAAATAAAGAAAAATAAAGAACAAAAACAAGCTGCCTAGGCTGGTGCTTTCTACCAGCCACTCCAGTTAATGCCACAGTAATTGAAACCTAAACCACCAAGACAGTTGGGCTTTATAATTCTTCTACCAACAAAGCAGTAGTGGGAGAGTTTCATATGAACTAATATAGGTATTGCAGATGGAAAGTCACTTGGCACCAGAGTGAAGCAAGGGGATTGCTTAATTTTTGGCTGAGGTTCTCAGGGATTGTAAAAGTTATGTTAGCAAATGGATTTGTTACTTTATCAGCTGACATTCCCTCCGATCAAGCTCCTTATTTTTCTCTCCCCCTATTTTTTGTATATTTTAGGGCATTCACTCTTGGTACAGAGGGGCAGCTGGTGCTGTTTGTGGACTACAAATTCTTGGCACAGAGAAGCCGCAGCTCAGATTTTGGATACAAATGTATTTGTAGAGAAGGAGCACACAAAAACATCTGCAGCACAAGATGCTTAGTCTGTGGGCCTAAAAAAAACACAACAAACTTCTCCTTTGCCTGAACCATTGCTCCACCTGACTCAAATTTCTGTGTTGAAGAGAGCCAGATTTTGCTGAGGGCTGACCATGGGCTGTCCACGATGCAGGAAAGTGCTCATTGACACACTGTGGGCATCCACATGTCAGGGAGTGCCAAGTTCACCAGGAGCTTCATCATTAACTCTAGTGCTTGCTAAGAAGTACCACGGTTTATAGTGCTCTACTCTCAGCTCAGCTCTCCCAGGATCTAAAGATGGCTGGGACAGGGGTGGAATTCCTGGAGAGGCTGCTTCAGCCAGACTTTCTGAATGTTGACCACAGCCAGCTAAAGTAGTTTTTGTTCCAAAGCTCTGCTGTAGTTGCTGGCAGGGCTTTTTCTGCAGCAACACCCTAATTAACACACATAGAAGAGGTTGCAGATTTGGTCCTAGACTTTGTTCTCCCCCAAAGTGAAGTAAAGCCGCACAGCAGGGAATGGACAAAGTGCTCCCGAATGCAGCCTTGGTGTGAGGATCCCCCCTGTGTTTTCCATTTGGGATATCTACAGCTGATGCAGTTATCATCAGGAGGCTGTCCTGGGTGCCACACCAAGCTCAGTCCCTACCTCCAGGGTTGGCCTTTCCAGGTATGCAGTGACCAAAGTGAACCAGAGCAAGTGAGCACACTCCTTGGCTGCTGCTCCAGCAGCTCCAGCACTTACCTGTGCAATTTAATCCATGAGCTGGGGTCTGGGTATGCACGGAGAAATATCCTAGGCACTGTCTCTGGGCAAGCTGCAGCTGTCCATCCATGCTGCTCAATGCTGACCCAGCCCAGCCCTCTCAAACCTGAAGCATCGATTGTTGGGCCTAACATGCTCCTGCACCTGTTTGTGCTGGAGTCACAGAATCATAAAATAGTTTAAGTTGGAAGGGACCTTAAAGATGATATAGTTCCAACCCCCCTGCATGGGCAGGGACACCTTCCACTATACCAGATTGCTCCAAGCTCCATCCAACCTGGCCTTGGATACTTCCAGAGAGGGGGCTTCCACAACTTTTCTGGGAAACCTGTTCCAGTGTCTCACTATCCCCAGGCTCAGCATGAGGAGCTGCAAACAGCAAGTGAAGTGACCTGGGTTGCATGCTGAGGGAGGGGCTGGCCTCATGTTGGGTTCTGCATTGCCCTGGAGGTACCCACCTGCCCTAGAGGCTGCACCACTCACCAAACAATCTTTCTGCTGCCTGAAACTTCCTGTTGATGTGTTCTGTTCCAGCAGTGCAATGGCAAGGAAATCAGTGTTGTTGAAGGTCTGCCTTTTCATCTTTTACTAGAACAGACTTTATTAGATTAACTCCATAAATTTAGGCATCCATATAATTATCAGTGCTTTTTGTGCCTTTGTGGGTCAACCACGCTTAAAAACTTCTTCTGTAACAAAATTTCCCAAAGGCTTTTGTTGTATTTATGATTTCTTAAATGCCCTTGGAAACTCCGGAAGAATGATAAGAATCAGGCTGGAGGCCTTTTGTCAGCTTAGACTAATGGAAAATCCACTTCATGAAATGAAGTGACCTTCTTTCCAAAACACCGTGGCCATGTCCCAGACACCAAGGTCTAAGGATGAGCGGGTTCATAGCTCATGGTTTCATTTTCAAACCAGTATATTCATATTCAGAAAAGATTTATTTATTTTTCAAAAACAAAGCTGTTCTCAGAGCAGCTACAGGGACTGAAAAATAACCCCCCAGCTTTCTCAGTGAAGCAGGTTTGGTTTGGTTTTGTTGGGTTTTTTTGTTTGTTTGGCACTGAGTTATCTCAAGTACTGCACAGGAACCATTCAGAGTTTAACCACATCTGTCCAATATGCTGAGAATTGCCTTTTGCCTTTCTAATGCCCACATAAAAATGAATGTAAGCAGTTTTTCTTTGATTTTCTTCTGAATTGCAAAATGGGCCATCACGTGGCAAACCAAAGGGGAGGAGAGAGGCTGCCCTGCAGGCATCAGGCTCAGAGCTGCAGGAGAGGTCTCAGTGCTGTGGGGAGGCCCTTTCATAGCAAGACATGACACAGAGGCCCTGGTGAGGCTACATCTGGAATATTGTGCCCAGTTCTGGGCCCCACAGTTCCAGAAGGACAGGGAACTGCTTGAAAGAGTCCAGCTCAGAGCCACAGAGATGATGAAGGGAGTGTAACATCTCCCCTTTGAGGAAAGGCTGAGAGAGCTGGATCTCTTTAGCTTTGAGGAGACTGAGGGGCGACCTCATCAATGTTTTTAAATATGTAAAGAGCAAGTGTCAGGAGGATGGAGCCAGGCTTTTCTCTGCTTTGGTCAGACCCCACCTGGAATACTGTGTACAGCTCTAGAGCCCTCAGCACAAGAAATATGTAGACCTATTGAAGAGGGTCCAGAGAAGGGCCAGCAAGGTGATCAAAGGGCTGGAGCACCTCTGCTATGAAGACAGGCTGAGAGAGTTGGGGCTGTTCAGCCTAAAGAAGACTGTGGGGAGACCTCATAGCAGCCTTCCAGTACTTGAAATGGGCTACAGGAAAGCTGGGGAGGGGCTTTTCATCAGAGAAGATACTGATAGGACAAGGGGTACTGGTTTTAAACTGAGAGAGGGGAGATTTAGGTTAGATATTAGGAAGAAATTCTTCACTATGAGGGCAGTGAGGAACTGGAATGGGTTGCCCAGGGAGGTTGTTGATGCCCCATCCCTGCAGGTTTTTAAGGCCAGGTTGGACAAGGTTTTGTGCAACCTGGTCTAGTGGTAGGGTTCCCTGCTCATGGCAGGGGGGTTGGAACTTGATGATCTTTAAGGTACCTTCCAACCTTAATAGTTCTCTGATTCTGTGATTCTACGATTCTGTGATTCTATGATTCTATGCCCAATGATAGAACAATGGGTACTAACTGGAGCATAGGAGGCTCCATGTAAACATGAGGAAAACCTTTTTCACTGTGAGAGTGACAGAGCACTGGAACAGGCTGCCCAGAGAGGTTGTGGAGTCTCCTTTGCTGGAGACATTCAAAACCCACCTGGACACGTTCCTGTGTGATGTGCTCTGGGTGATCCTGCTCTGGCAGGGGGGTTGGACTGGGTGATCTTTCAAGGTCCCTTCCAACCCCTACGATTCTGTGATCCTGTGATTCTGTGAAATGCTGTTTTGCATCACCACAGCAGCTCGTGGGGATGAACAGGGAGGCAGTTGCAGCAAGGATGGAAAGCAAAGCCTGGGCAGCACAGCCTGCTACCTGCTTGGCACTGATGTTGTGTGTTACGAAAGCCCCTCTCAGCTCCTATTTGCTTGACTTTAGGATTAACTGGGGGGGATGAGGAGAAACAACAAATTGGGATTACCTAGGAAAACAAAAAAAAAAAAAGAGAAGGAAATCAGAGACATCGCCAAGATGCAACTCCTGGCTGCAGGTTCAGCAGGACCTGCCTCCAAGCTGGAACACAGTTGATGTTAGATAAGCCACAAGCAGCAGATTTCCCAGCTCAACAGTGGCAGAAGTGAAGCTGCTTCTTCTGCCTTTGCTGTTCTCTGCTTCCTTGTTGACAGGCATCTTCAGCCCTTCTTCCCCATCACTCCCTATGCCGAGGACATGCAGAGGTTCCTGTCAAAAGGTCTTAGATACCCGCTGGAAGAGTCCATGTCCTTGATTTCATAATTCTGAAAGGGGAAAAAGGAAGAGCAGCTACAAGAAAAACAATCTCTGAACAACAGTTCTTCCCTATGCTCCTTTCCAGAGCGCGTGATGGGCAGGAACAGGGATGGCACTGAGCTGCAGTCCTGCATCACAGCGCTGGCCTCGGCCCCTGCTCAGCGTGGACGCGCAGCTGAGGCCTCGGTGCTGCCAAGCTGGAGACCAGCCGTGCTGGCCCCAGCCCCTACCTCTCAGGCTCTCTCTCCAGGGATCTGACTCAACTACAGGAATGTGTGGGGAATGCCAACGTGCTGAAGTAGAACAGAGGAAGAAAACAACAAAAGGAAAACTTTATTTGGACTTATTTTTTTTCAGGAAGCTCATTAAAAATGCCGTAATTAGAGATGGAAGCACAGTTACAGCTAAATTCGTAATTTCTACAGCTTTTATGCTTTGCATAGTCCTAGGGAACCACAGTTAGAACCCTGTGAGCCACAACTCCAAAATATAAGCAGGCCTGGAGATGTTTCCTCCTAGGAAGTACCCTGCACTCCTCGGCGACCAGCTCTCCCCTTTGCTATCCCTTCCTGCCTGCCTTGCTCTTCTGCCTTCCTCCAGCCCCCTCCCAGGAGCTGGGCAGGCCTCCTGCACCACAATGAGATCCCTGGCACCCATGTGGCCTCCTTGGCCCCAGCAGCTCCCTGTGGACAACCTCATCCTCAAGTAACCCCTTTTGCTGCTGATGCCTGCTGAGTCGGGGCTGAGAGCTGCTGCACCCAGCACCCTCCACACACATCAAAAGTGTTGCTCAGAGGGACATGGTGTTGAAGTGGTCAAGACCCACCTAGATGCATTCCTGTGTGATGTACTCTAGGTGACCCTGCTCTGGCAGGGGGGTTGGACTAGATGATCTTTCGAGGTCCCTTCCAACCCCTAGGATTCTGGGATTCTGCAGCAGACTTTCCCTGGCTGCTGCCTCCTTCCAGGAGGCATCCCTCGTTGCACAACCCTCTGTGGCAATGAGCCACAGCTACAGCTATGAACTCCTCAACGTCTCCCAGGGCAGAGTTCCAACTCCAATACCCACATTCATAGCATTTTAACCCTGCATTAAAACTAGCAAGTTGCCTGAGGCTACACCTGCAAAGGCAGATTTGCAAGGCCTTAGAAGGCACTTGATGTGTCCCACACCATCGTGCTGGAAAACTGTCTCTTTCAGGCTCCTCTCAGAGAGGAGCTGTGTAAGTGCTTGTTTAGAATAAAATATCAAGAATAAACTATTATGGACATTCTGGAAATAAACAAACAAATAAATAAATAAATAAAGGACAGGAGGGACACTACTATATGTTTGTCCCTGAAATGCTGAAATATGAGCTCGCTCAGTCAGCCCTGGCTCTGGTGTGCCAGTAGTACAAGAAAGCACAAAGTAAGCAAACACCACCTTTTGTCTGAAGGAAACTGTAAGGGGGAGAAGAATAAAAGGGATTTAACTTTCTGCCTTAGGACCAGGAGGGTTTACCAAGATCTCCTTAGAAATCCGAGCACAATGAAAGTGGCACAGCACAGTTGAAATTCCAACCCCAAGCCAGCCAAAACCAACACGGGAGAGCAGGGCTGCAGCCAGGTGAGCCTGCCTTCACACACGGTGCCCAGCTGCCTCCAGCAGCTCATCCTGTGCCACTTTGGAAGTGTCTCCTTTGGACAGCTGCCAAATGCATCCATGCCTCAGGCAGCAACTGCCCAGATCAGAAAACCACTGGCATGGGTTTTGGGAGGTGAGGGTGCCTGCTGCCTGGAGGGACCCAGAAGGATGGCAGAGCAAGGGGGACTTCCTGGAGAAGGTTTTTGCACCAACTACTGTCCTAGCAAAAGCTGGAAAATCCTCTTTTTACATAGTTTCAGGTCACATCCACTAAATTTTGGGGGTTGATTTTGTTGTATCCAGCACACCTCCAGGGCTCTGCCACCCTGCCTTGGGCCAAGTTCCCTATTTCATATCTCATCTGCAATGAAACATCTGCTTAAAAAGCAGCAGACACCGCACAGCTACATTTGTTTCTGCTAGAGCAAGGTTTGTGCTGGGTGCTGCATGGTATGGGGGTTGTTGCCATGGGAAATATCAGCACTTGTCAAAACTTTCAAATCCAACCCAGCATATGAAGGCATCCTGCTTCCTCTTGTGCAGCATGCCCACAAAACTGGTGACAAACTTCAACGGTGGCAAAGTGACTGCAGAGAGGATGGGGAATTAAATTTGCTCAATAAACGTTAAAGAGAGAAAGATACAGGCAGCAGTGAAGAAAACAGAGAGTACCAGCATGTAAACAGAAAGTACCAGGGACAAACAGACTAAAAGGGAAAAGAGTTCATTAACAGTAACATTTTGTTTCACTTTGGTCACATTAAGAGTGTCCTGTGGCTTCAAACACAGCACCGAGATTATGCTGCAATGAGTGCTCAGGGTTGTAAAGTTCCTGTCACCTCAGTATTAGTTACACTAATTAGTGGCAAGGCCGTGTCTTGGCCGTGGTTCCCAGCACAGGTGGGTGAGGGGGTGGCCATGTCCCTCTGCTCTTCCTGCCTGTTTATCTCCTCCTCCCCCACGTGCTGCTTCTGAGGTTTCTTAGCGAAGAGGCTCAGGGTGGGGAGGACTTTGTCTGCTCCCTCCTCCCTGATCAACACCCAGAAGAGGAAGAAGGGAGGAAGTGAAAACTGCCCTGTGCCCTTGGACCCAAGTGATGCTCAGTCCTACTGACTCGCCTCCAAAATTGCACAGGTAACCAGCTCTGCCAAGCTAGTCTAGCATAATTGCCAATAAGACAAGAACCAAAGCTTTTACACAAGAACCATGTACCTTAGGCTCAGAGCTCAAGACAGCGCATGAGAATCCAGAAGAAAGAAACCCTAAATCATTGCCAGCCGGGCACTGACACTGAGGGTTGTGTCCAAGTGGGACACTTAACCACTGCAGGCTGTCCTGTCTGGCACCAAAGCAAAGCAGAGGATTTCATAACTTCTGAAACCCGATCTGAAGATGCCAGACCTGGCAAGGCCTGCTAAGTCTCTGTGGAACATGGCTGTGTCCTCCCAAGAGCTCACAGCCTTTGCAGACTGCATGCTACAATGGCACTACTCAGGCAAAAAATTGTGTTTATTTTATAGCCTGTTTAAGCCAACCAGCAACATTAACAATGCACAGAAATAAAGTGGATCAATTCCTTATCATAGGGATGATTTTTTTTTATTTTTAAGTAATTCAGGAAAACACATTTCAGGACAACTAAAAGTTTGCTTTGGTGTGAGAATGTCTGTCAATATAGGCTTAAATCCTGTCAAGAGACAGGGCCTGTATTTCTTGATCACCTGACGGTGATGTAGCCAAGGCAGCAGAGTGTTATGGTGCTGAAGAATTCTCCTCCCCAGCAGCAGTATTGCAAAACCAAACCCATGGATATCTGGTTGCAAAGTTTCCATTGATGGTGATGGTAAAAACCAACAAAATACCCTTGCAGGAATGTTTTACTCTTTGGTTTTTTGTTACCTACTAACATCATCAATACTTCAAGCACATACAAAGTGGGTGTCCTTTTTTTTCCTTAGAGGCTGTGAGGAACAAAGGCCGACAACTCTCTTAACTTGAGCAAGCAAAACTAGCTTTGCTCAAGTGAGGCATCACTTTGATTCCCCGAAAGAAACACAATTATTTGGGTGATTTCTTTAAAGATGTCCTACTTGAGGAGCTGTCACCCACATAAGCTCACATTATTTACTCATTACACTGCTGTCTGTTCAAAGCCTGAAATGGTGTGCAAATAGTACTGACCATTTTTTCACCTTGTGTATGGTTAGTCAGGAGAAATTAACCCTTAACTCTAAAGAACCATTCTTCTTCCCCAGATCCAGTGCTTTATGAAACTAGAGCCTAAAAAACTCCTAAGCACATTGAAACTCATTAGCTGTGCAGATATCCCACAAACTGGGAGGTGCACTGAATATCAGCATGAAACCATGTCTTGGATGAAAACTATGAGTGCTGAATCAAGCCACCAGCATATAATCCACATCTAACGTGATAAAGAAAGCTCATCACCTTCCAGTCCATCGGTCCTGGTTAAGCACCTGTTTAACCGTGCTGTGATACAGGTTTGTGATAGGCTTTTGGATTTTTACCTAACACTGGAAGTAGGGATGATGTGAGCACAGGGCAGGGACATGAGGACAAAGCTGTGTTGACCACCTAAATGACCCAGCTGCAGACCCCTCTGCTCTGAAAGCATCAGGTACTGGTACAGTCTAACCTCATCCAACAGACATTGATCATGTTTTGCAGGTGGGACTTCAAAGACCTCAGGTGCTGTTTGTCTTCTTGGCGGTGGGTCTTTCTCTCTAGCCCCACCCCAGAGCAGTTACAATTACCCAGGATTTGACTATCAAATCCCAGGGAGATTCATGCTCACCTGCTGTGTGAGGAGGCCATGCCTCCTTGCTTGCAGATGCTCTTAGAGACAACTGTGGCAGTGTCTGACACAGGTGAAACTTCCACTGCTTTCAGCTGTCCAAGCCCAGCATTGGGCAAGAGTATCTCCAGGCTGAGATCACCTAGGGCAGCTTGCACCCTCAGTAATGCCCTTGCCAGCCTTGCCAAGGCTTCACAACTATTGCCAAACGCCTTTGTTGTTTGCTTGTTTCCCAGTGGCACCTTTGCATCCCACCTCATGGTGTGGCAGTGTGAGCCAGGCGAGCTGAGAGCTGGAGGGGCTGAACCATGGAGAGGTTTCCTGCTCACAGCCCAGAACCTCCCAGCAGAGGAGCCGGGTGCAGCACAGGAAGCCCCTCCAGCTCCCTCCTCCACCTCTGCTCTCCCAGCAGAGCCCCTCATCCTCGCCGGATCGAGGCTTGGGCTGCTGCACATCCCCCCGGGCACGCAGGGACGGTGAGGAGGTGAGAAACGAGGGGTCTGTAGCTGCACGGCCGTGCCCTCGGGGGTGAGCTGCAAAGCTCTCCTGTGTCAGGGGTGAGGGGCCAGCAAGCTCTGCCAAGCAGGCTGCTCCACACAATGTCAAGGAATCCTTTCCAAAAAAAGCACATACAGCCCTTTCCCTCTTCTTCCTGGGAGGTTTGCTGTCCAGAGCCTGAGGATACATGATCCCACAAAAGAAGCTGGAGTCACCTTCCAGATCTCTCTGCATGTTGAATATATTTCCTCTCTTTCTTTTACATTTTATAAATAGTCCAGCCTTCCTGCAGCTTTTTTCCAGACCCGGTGACTCATCATTGACTCATTATACTTGTTGCTTCACTTAAATGGGGAATTGAAAAGTCCCTTGCATAAGTGGGGGAAAAAAAAAATAATAAAAATATCCCCCCAGCTGCAGACTACCAACTAACCACTTTGGATGTTTTCCTACAGGAAGACCTGAAAAAATCCCTGCTGTCCTACAACTGGGAGTGTTACTATTAAGATGAATCAGTGCAAGACACAAGCAATGCTATCTAGGCCAGTTAACCTGTAAGTACTCGTCCTTTCCGCTTGCTCTGCTTCCCTGTGGGTACTTCCAGACAGTAACAATATCTTTCTCCTTAGTTCAAGGATGAGTATTTTTGACCCTTGTATTGCACTGAGAATTTCACAGGGGTGCCACAGGTTCTCTGCTATTTCAGAAAAGGGCAAGACTCTTTTGCCAGCATGGTTTCCTAGTGAAAGGAAATGGACGTCATCACACCACCCTTCTGAGCAGCTGCCAGGTTTTCTGGCAGCGTGGGAAGCTCGTGGGTCATGTCAGCCATGGCCGAGGGAGGAGGTGAGGTCCCAGAGACACTAAGCTCTCCCAGGCTTCATGAGAAAAAGAGACCCAAGTTTCAGACCAAGCCAGCCTGGGGGTTCTGTGAGTGCTGATGCTGGTGGGGAGGGTGAGCCCATGGCTCAGCAAGGGACACACCAGGCAGTGGCACAGCTCCAGTGTGGGGTTCCGGCTGCCCCAGGGCCCCAGTGGGGTCCCAGGGCAATGAGGGACAGGGGGATGGGGTGACCATCACCTGCCAGATGGAAGGGCTGTGGTGCCAGTGAGAAGTGCATGGCCTAATTCCCAGCAGTGGGAGCTCCTCGTAATCCATCCAGCAGCCTGGGGGTGTGGGAATCCCCTCTCCAGGAGGGCAGTGTGCAGCTGCTTGCGAGGAGAGAGTCTGACAGCTCTGGGGAGCCCAGAAGAGTCCCAGAGTGCCTGTGCAGCACAGCAAGAGCAGGTAATATTGGTGGGGAGAAGCAAAGGAAATAAAACCACTTATGCTTAACAAAGAGCATTAAAGGCTACTCCCTAAACCTGCATAGCAATCGGACCCCAGCAGCAACAGGACTCCTGAGTGCTGCTCAGTGCAGGTTGTACAGCCCTTGGGGGACAGGAGTAGTTCTCAGGACCTTCCCGATTCATTCCTCCAGCCAGCACTCTGTATTGCAGCTGCCAACAGGGAGATTCCCCTGGCTAACCCAGCTCTTGCTTCTGCCTTTGCAGTCCTTCCCCCTTAGCTGGGATTACCCGGTGAATACTGATTGCAGCTGATCAAGTATTGTGTCTTCATTAAGCTGATTACGTAGCTTGTTTGAAGATGGCTGTTCCTTTCCCTTGCCAAGCTGCAGTTCCCAGCTCTCAATAGTAACTGCGACGACTGGTGATGTCACATCACAGCTGACAGGTGGGCAGGGGAGTTGTTTTATTGTTTACTTGATGAAAGTTTCATTAGTGTTCTGGCCACCCTGCATTTTAGACCATTAATGTACTCTCTGTACTCTATATTTTATATATGTGTGATATTCTCTTTCTCTTTTCATTTTGGAGAGGCGAGGGTTGTACTTTCCAGCTGCCTACCAAGGAATTAAACATTAAAAGCTGTATTTCCCAGGCAGAAGTGTTTCAACTGCCTGAGGCTGCCATTCACAGCAAGCACCCCATCCCAGTCCCCCAGCTACTGCTGTGAAGATCCCAGCCCTCACAGTTAAACTATGACAACAGGATGGAATCCAGCCCGAATGGCATAACAAAATAAGCTTGTGAAGGTTTTAAAAAAACCAGACTTGACAAATGTCAGGTCCTCTTGCATGCATTGGAAACAGACAGGAGACGAGCTGAACAGAGAGGAGATGCTATGTGCCTCAACTGTTCAAAGCCATCCAACTTTTGCAGAGGCCCTGGGGAATATTTAGCTGAGGCAGGGTGTACTGGTGGCTCGCTGCAGCTGCTGGTGCATGAGCATTCCTCACAACTGCTGCATCTGTTTGTTAGGGAAGATGTTGCCATGCACATACCTTGATACCTCCTGAAACCTTCTGCGTCGCTCAAGTGGCATTAACAGCAGAATTTTTTTCACCAGACAATTACTTTGACTTTCAGAATAGAATACGCTGGCAAGTATAAACTTCTGAATTACTTAACACATTTTATAGTATTATTACCTGATTTATATCTCAACACAGCAAGGAAATTAGCCAGTTTAGCCCCTGTCTGTTTGAAAATTCAATGAGATGCCTAAAGACATGTTTCGCTCTCATTTTCTGATTGCTTAATTATCACATTTTCTTTTTGTGACAATAGAAAGTGTTCCAGATCACAATAACGCTAGAAAAGACATGGAATCTCCATGTGACATGCTCAATTGCATCGTAAGATATATTCCAAAAACATTTGTTCTAGGTGAATATTACCCACCACCCCACCCCCCCATGATCCCCCTTGCAAAGACTTCTCCTGCAGAAAACCTGTGGTACAGAACGTCAGGGAGCTTGAGCCCGTAATACACATATTCATTAATTCTTTCTTCATTTCTCCTGACCTGATTTTGTGCTCTAACTTTTCTGACAGCTTGTGAGTGTCTCCTTGGTGATCTAAGTTTGTTGCCAAAGCAGACAAATTAATCATCTATTTACACTAAAAACGGGGAGCTGCCAGGGGAATACCTGATGCCTCTGCATGCGGTGCGTTCGCCTCGGGCCGCCGATGACAGGGCCCTTCCTTTTGGCTGTCAGCCACATGCCACATCTGCATCGTGGCACCCACCCTGGCACCGAGGTGGTGCAGACCCTCTGCCATGACCACAGGACTGGCTGCTTAAGAGTGTCCTGAAGTAGCACCACTGGATGGTAAAGCCTGGAAGGAAAAACCTCAGAAAGCCCAGCTCTCCAGGCAGGAAGGGTAGACAGGCTGCCCTGGTTCTAGTCTCTCCCATGTCTGTGGCTCCAGACAAGCTGCTCCTGCTCAGGACCCTCTTCTTTTGCAATACATTAGTTCACTCATAGAGCATCTAAGCCTCCCACAAACACTCCTGCTGTAATGGAAATTATTCTTCTCCAAACCACAAGGGGAAATGCTTGCTTTTTCCAGCCTACTCTCCATCCTCTCCAAAGAACTTGAAATCCCCCCCACCGCTGGCAAAGGCACACTCAGGGTGTCCTGGCACTACAGTCCCATTGCTTATCCATGCTTATTTAGCAAGGGGGTGGGATTACAGACCCTGAGCCCCTCAGGACATCCTACTCAGCCCTGCTCCTCCTCTGCCTGTGCTGCTCCCAGGGTAGGCAGGCACTTTCTGCCTCCCACAGCACCCATTGGCATTGGCATCGAAGTACAGATGGTGGGGGGGTTGCTGAGAGCGTTTTGGTTTGCATTTCTGTTTGGCTTCATCATTAAACCCAAACAGGAGGAAAAAACACAGGGTGCGATTTTGGTTTACTTAGAGAAGTAAGGAAACCCTGATTATTCTGAGAAATCTATAGAAAATTAATAAAAATTGTTTCCTACTATGCAACCAAAGTTGATTGCACATAAAACCAGTGTTGAAAGTGCCTAATGATGTCCTTCCAACTACTTTTTTCTATACTTCCTCTAAACTCCCAAATGGCTGTTTTAATTTTCAGTTGGCTTCCATGGCTAATCTTTAAGAAAATGACATGTGAGGTAAATTCAGAATTACAGCTCTACCTTTGTCCAAAACCAGTCAGAAGTGCACTTCTTACTGTTAAATTCTGTATTTAGAGTGAGAAACCCTTTAGCTCAGAGTAAAGCCAGAGAGCTTTTCCTCTGCAGCCTCCCCAGGGGTGCCACCCGTGAGCACCCTCAGGGCACACCCCATACACTCCACCGGAGTCGGATGCCACACAAAAAACCACCAGCAGCTGATTTTCTCTGGAAAACTCAGGCAGCGGAGATGGCCATGATGCAGGAACTTCCTTTCTTCCCCTTTTATTGCATGGCAGCATGAGAGCACTTGGCTGGGAAGCCAGTTTTCAGTCCAGATCCCTGCTGAGCTGGAGGAGGTTCAAAGCCCACTGCAGGCACTGCCGAGGATGGCCAGGCAGGGTAATGAAAGGGGGTGGCACTTCCCTTGTACCATCCTTATGTGGGGCACAGCACAGAACTTGAACTCAAGGTTCAGTGTGCCAGGGCTGGAGAGGGGACCTGGCTTCCTAGCCCAGCAACTAGTTGCAGATATGGAAGGGCTACAGACCCAGAGCTCTTACAGTATTTTATCTTATGCCCATGAAATGTATAATACCCTGAAGGAAGATGGCAGAGTGGGGCTCAGGCTCCTGGGAGAATGCCTCTTTTGCCATGATGCTGTATTTCCCCTGGAACAAGAAGGGCAATGACTCAGGTTTTTTCCAAAGCAGGGCCTGCGTCAAACAGGATAAGGAAAGGAGTGTCCCTGTCCCCAACACCGCGGGGCAGGGCCATGAGTCAGCAGCCTGGCAGCTGGGAAATCTGGGGATGCCTCGGGCAGGGCAGAGCAGGAGATGAAGAGCCCCGCGGTCAGCAGGAAGAGGCCATCCCTGCATGCGGGAAGGGGCAGCAGAAGGCAGAGGAATGTGCTGCCCGCGGAGGTAAAACCCCGCTAAGGTCCGAGGGCCCTGGCAGACCCCTCCCCGGGCGCGTCTCTGCACTAGCGCCGGCCCCGGGCGGGGGTCGGGGGTCCCGGGCGGTGGGGGCTGCAGCCACCGGCTCACCCGGCAGCCGGGCCTCAGAAACGGGCTGGGTTCCGCCCGGGAAGGCAGCGCCGCTCCATCGCCGGGAAAAAGGAAGTGTTTTTCACCAGTGTTATAACGGCCCCCAGAAACAGATTTATTTCTGCATGCTTGGAGAAAAGGAGGGCAGATAAAGAGCGGGGAGGGGAAAAAAAAAAGCCCACAATGGAAACAGAGACTCAGAGTAGTAAGTGCAGACTTGAAATTCGACTCCTATTGGCTTTATAGAGCTTAAAAAAATACACAAAGTTTCACAGACAGTGCTTCATTGGTCAGGACACATACTGATGGACACTGTATTCTGTTTGGAGTATCAAGGGGCAAGCTCTGTTATGGAGAAAGAAAAGAGATGTCTACATTAAAGAAAATTTGTTTTATTGTAAACAAAGTATAAAGTACAACATAAGAAATGTGCAAATCTTTAAAGTAGTCACAAAAAGCATATCTAATACACTATTCTCAAACTGTCCACTTTTTGATATGTGTCCTCAACATAATAAGATAAAATAGAAATAGTGAAAGTTGATGCATTATTTGCCATAAAAGCTACAGTTTAAATCCTAGGCCGGTGTCTTTACTGCCTTATTTTACTTTTTGAATCACAACTTTCTAGTTCAATACAATACATAATATATGCATTTCATTTTTCATAGAAACCATCTTTCAGAGAATAACACAATCAAGAAGCTTAAATTTCTTGGTTTTCTTCCTTAATCAACCTGGGTAGTTTACAGTTCCATTATTTCTCTTAAAAGTGCACTGTATCTGTTTATGAACCGTAACCAACACAAAAGCAGAAGCATCGTGTGATGCCCAGGTACAACCAACTGTAATCATCACAAAGCTTGCCAAGAAGCTGGGAAAATATTACAAAGCTCATGAGGATTCAGAAATGCTCCCACTCTCCAGCTGCCCACGTGGTGCCCCTCAGCACCCTTCCCGAGCCTCCCCTGGACAGCGGTATAAAGCTGGGTGTGTTGGACACCCTGTACAGAAGGACAGGCAGGAAATCTCCAGGAGTCTGGCACCAAATCATCACTAATGTCTGGGCCCGAAAATGGATAGGAGGAAAGGATTCCTATCAAGAAAAGGTGGCAAAAGTAGGGAAACCTATTTAGATTATCTTACGCGGGTGTGTTCTGGGCTTTCAAGCCTGTGCCCATGCATTGCTGTCTTCCCAGTCCATGCTGTACTGCAGATTGACAACCCAACATTAAACCTGGAGCTGGTCTCAAGCACCAGCCGCAAACTTTCAGTAACACACGTGACTGAGCTAGAGTTTACGCGAATAACTTGCTAAAGTCAAAACTGGCACAATGTGTGCTGCTCTGCTCTAGAACCTTCCCTTTCTCTCTCTCTCTCCTTACCAGTGCAAAAGACACCCAACTATTCCAGTCAGCCACCAGTTCTCCCAGCAACACGTTTAGTGACCAAGCACAGGCTGCCTTCGCCTCTCGGCTGCGCTGCCACCAGCAGCCGGCGTGGGAGAGACACAGACCGGGAGCAAAAGCCTTTTTTCAGCTGGCACATCCCAGTGACAACAGTTAATTCCACCGTCTTCGGAGCAAGTTCTTTCACTGCGCAGCTGCGGCCGCGGGCGGCAGGGCGATGTCGTTCAGCTTGCTCACTTCCATCTGCCAGTTGGGCAACTTCTTGGCTGACAAGTGGCGACGCGCGTGCTTCGTTAGGTGGTCGCTCCTCATGAACCGCCGCTCGCACATGGGGCAGGCAAACTTCTTCTCCCCAGTGTGTGTTCTGCGATGGCGAGACAGTTCATCAGAGCGTGCAAACCTTCTCTCGCAGCCTTTCCAACTGCAGCTAAATGGCTTTTCTCCTAAAAGAACAAAAAAATGACAATGAAGAAAAATAAGCTCGAGTACTAATGGAGCAACAAATACTACTGCCTTGACTGGCAGGATTTGAATTTTTTAAAGAAAAGTTTCTATTATGACAGCTGAGCCAAAAATCTACACAAATATTAATTATTATATATATATGAAATGTGATAGAAGTCTATATATATATATTTAAACACACAGACTCACTATCATGAAGGCTAAGTAGCACGAAGGGTTAACAATTTTCTGGAACCAAATAATCTGAGGTGCTCTTTACATCTCAAGAGATCTGATTTTAACTCTCAGCTCCAGATAATTATGCCAGATTATGACAATTTCACACACCCCAAACTACCCTTGAAATATAACCTGCAATAACATTTTATATAATGGAGCTCTGGTAGTGAGTGCACTTTGAGCCTGTATTAAAATATACATTACTTTTCTGCTAGTGTGCTAAGAGCTGAGGCATGGAGAAGCTACTCCAAAATAACCAAGGTAGGAATAGTTTAGAGTGGATCCTCACATTCTTTCATAAAATAATCTCTAAGTTTTGCTCACTTTGGACAAAGGCATTCTTGTGGAGATGCCTAATAAGGCATCTTTAACTCTGGAAATCCTGGAAAAGGATACTCTACACTGGACAAGGCCTTGCTTCCACACTCACAAGAAGCATTACCAAATGCCTTCTGACATGAAGCAAGTCCAGCACAAACAAACTGCTGAGTCAGCTTCCCCTCTGGGAGATTTCCTGTCAAGAGATTAGGCAGCATTATAACGCACACTGGCAAAAAAAGGATTTTACTGCTGCCCCACAACTTGTTCCAGGAACAAATCCGGTAATCACTAGAACCTGAACAAATTCTGTGTATAGATGCAATATTCTACATTACTTTTTAACACCCAGCACCAGGGACCAACCTGTGTGTGTTCTGACGTGAGCCTTCAAATGGGAGCTCTTGAAGTACGTTTTCCCACACCCTGGGTAGCTGCAGATGTGACTTCTTATTCTTGAAGAATCAACCGGAGGAGCGGTTTTTGCTGCAGAAGGTACGAAGCCAGGAGCAGGGGCAATGGGAGAGAGTCTCGTGCCGTTGGGACTAATAATGGGAGCTTTTGTGCTCTGCACAACTGGCTGGGGTACAACAAACATAACAGCCCCTTTGGGAACTTGGGTACCCATGAAGACCATGGGCTGACAGAGAGCTGGCTGCTGGCTTGGCGTGCTGTTGGGCACCACGGCTGTCACCACATTGTTGTTTGCAGGCAGAGGGACCATCTGGCAAATCACTGGCACAGGGGGGGCTCCACTGCCTTGGGCAGGGCATGGTGATGCCATCCTCGCTGACTGCTGAGCTGACCCGGGGACAGGCTGATGTCTGCTGACCGGGGGCTTTGTCAAGGGCACCAGACCGACAGCTGGTTCTGCGGTTTTTCCTTCTGCCACCTGCAGTTCACCGCTCTCATCACCGGCTCCGCTCGGCGCCACGGCGGGACACGCCGACTGCTCTGCCTCAGCATTTTGTTTACTGTTTGTTTCCCTCAAAACGCTGTCCTGGTACTTCAGCACACTGGCTGTTCTCACTGGGCAGGTTTTGTGATTACAAAGCTGAGAATCAGCCGTGTGGCGGATAACACTCGTGGCTTGAGCTTTCAGAGGCCCAGCAGCTGGAGGCTTCCCTGCCTCAGCCGGTGACCTGCCGAGCGCTGCAGTGGGCGTGGGCGCCCCAGGATGGACCCCTGGATGGACCACCTGAGACATCTCAAAGTCAGAAGGGCTGTAGGGAGGTGTAAGGCACTGTGCAGGGAGAGAGACACGGTAAGGAAGGAACAAGTTACCAACACGTCACCACACTAATGGTTAAAAACAAGCACACACGTGCAAATTCAAAAACTTACAAATGCTGGTATCATGTTAAAGTCTGCTGCTCCAGGAAGCAAAGTCTCATCACTCTCTTCTGAGAAATCAGATGCTGGAGTTATAGGTCTCATTTCTGC
Source organism: Apus apus (assembly GCF_020740795.1). Taxonomy (NCBI): domain Eukaryota; kingdom Metazoa; phylum Chordata; class Aves; order Apodiformes; family Apodidae; genus Apus; species Apus apus. The sequence goes on from NC_067283.1 coordinate 136,128,874, forward strand.
ATGTTTTTTGAAGTCTGATTTCCAGTTGCAACTCATAGAAATCAGGGCTTCTACAGCCTCAAAATCACTTTTTTGAGGAGTGTTGTTCCAGAAATACCTATTATCTCTCTGTTTCTCAGTCATCATCTCCATTTCTTCCTCCTGTTTCAGTTAAGAGGAAAAAAAGGAAAACTTTAAACCCAATCATATGATTGAGTATTTTGCAGGTAGTTGTAAGATGGCACTGTAAAAACCAAGCAAAGCAACCTGTGTCACAAAAACAACACGTGTGGTCATGTGGGGGCTGTGCCTGCATCTTTCTGCCCTCTTTCTTACGTCTATAACACTACCATGATGTTGTTGGTGGAGAAATCTGTCCATCTGGTGAAGATTATTTATTTTCTTGAAACAAAAGAACTCCCTGCAATCTTAAGCCACAGTTTAACTTATTCCATATTTCAAGTGTTGTGTCTGCAAGCTTAACAACAACCCTCACCCAATAAACCCCAAAACTTCCTCCCCCACCACGCCCTCCTCCCATTCTTGCTTTAGACACAGCCCTTAGTATTGTGTTTGTTTTGACTGACATGTGAGAAAGGGACGTGTTGGGACTGACGCACGTTTTTAGCTACCAAAGGTGACACAGAGCACTCAAAAGGTGCCTCTCGCATACATGTGTAAGCGAGGAGAGTCACCAACTTGGAGAACTAGAACATATACATCTAACCAATCACCTCTCAGTACCAACCCACGCAGAAAGCCTCCCAGGCTGCATTTGCCGGGATTATCCTTAACACAGCTATTGGATTCTGCGTGGCGGTGCCCGCCGTTGCGGGCGAATTCCCCTCCTCGCCCCAATGGGACGGTGTGGGTGGAAAAGCCCCATTTCTGGAAGCTGCGTCTCCAGGCAGCGGGAATCACGGCGGAGACGCGTCTTTCCATCAGGAGAGCCGGTCCCAGCCAGGCTGCGGGGCAGGACCCAGCCGGGCTGCGGGGCAGGACCCAGCCGGGCTGCGGGGCAGGACCCAGCCGGGATGCTGCGGGGCAGGACCCAGCCGGGATGCTGCGGGGCAGGACCCAGCCGGGATGCTGCGGGGCAGGACCCAGCCGGGATGCTGCGGGGCAGGACCAGCCGGGGCAGGACCAGCCGGGCTGCGGGGCAGGACCCAGCCGGGCTGCGGGGCAGGACCAGCCGGGGCAGGGCCAGCCGGGCTGCGGGGCAGGACCAGCCGGGCTGCGGGGCAGGACCAGCCGGGCTGTCACCACCAGCCCCGCAGCGCCGGCCCCGCCCTCGGCCGCGCGCCACCCTCACCTCAGCGCACCCCGCCGGCGCGCGCCCCCGCCCGCCCCCCATTGGCTCCCCGCGCGGCGCCGCGCCCGCGCCCATTGGCCGGCGCCGACCGAGGGCGGGGACATGTGAACAAAGCGTGATCAGCGCCTGCGGGCGGCGCGCGCTGCCCCAGCCGACCTTTCCCCCAGTTCCCCGCGCGGCCGCCCCCGCCCAGCCGGCAGGAAGGGGGGAAGCCCCCCCGGCCGCCCCGCCTCCCGGGGCCACGCGGGCGCGGGAACGCCCGGCCGGGGGAGCCGCCGCGCCTCGCAGCGGGCGGGGGCCGGGCGAGGGTCAGCGCCGCCACACCCGGCGCCTTCCGCCGCGGGGGAGCGGAGCGGAGCGGCGTCCCCGCGGGAAGCAACAGACCGGCTCCGCCCCGCCTGCCGGCCCCCGCGGCACCCACCCCCACCCGCTCGTTCCCCGCCTGCCGCCGCCGCGCCGGGACCCCCCGCCCGGCGCCCTTTTGCTGCTGCTGCTGCTGCCTGGCACATGCAGCCGCGGAACCCGCCGCTGCCCCGCGCTGGGCACGCCCGGGCGTGCGGGCACCCGGGCTGTGCGTCGCCGGCCCGGCGGTGCCGACAGGTTCCCGGCAGCTCCTCCGCCTCCCCGCCTTCCCGCCGCTTTCCTTGCCCGCCCGCTCTGTCCGCGGGGTTCCCCCGCACCTTCCCCGCAGACCACCCAGCAGCCCCGGTGCCCCGGCCGCCGCTCGCCCCTCCCGCTGCCGCCTCAGGCCGAGCAACCTCCCGCGCCGCTGCCCCGGGTCCCCCGGCACCGCCGGCCGCCCCCGCGCGGCCCCCCGGGATCCCCTCGCCGCGCCATCCCCGGGGACCCCCTCCCCCCGGGGACCCCCCCGCGGGGCCGGTCACTCACCGCGGCCGCTGGCGGGAGCCGAGGTGCCCGGGGCGCGCGCCGCCGCCGCTCTCCGCGCGCGGCCGTTATTCCCCTCTTTTTGTTCCCCGCGCAGGTGGCGGCGCCCCCGGCCCCGCGCGCTGCGGGGGGGGGGGGGCGGTGGGCGGGGCTCGCCGCCCGCCCCAGCCAATCGCCGGCAAAGGTGTGTGAGGCGGCGGCCAATGGGCGTCCGGCGCCCGCGCGTGATCGGCGGCTGCCCCGCGGCGTGGCCAGGGTGTCAGCGCGGCGTGTGCGCGGCGCGCGCTGCCCCGGCCCCGCCGGTGCCGCCCCCTCCCCCGCCTCCCCCTCCCCCGGCCCGGCCCGGCCCGGCCCGGCGCTTCCTGGCGCAGGAGGTCACGCGGCTGCGGGGGGAGCAGCCTCCCCGGCGTGGCCCCCGCCCGCTCCCCCCGGCCCGAGGTGAAGTGGGGCCGCGGGCAGGCGGGGAGGGTGGCCCGGGCTCCCCGCAGCTTCCTGCCCGCCCTCCCCCGGTTCTGCTGGGCACCCCCGGAGGAAGGGCGAGTCCATGGCTGCTGGGCGGGGGGCTCCTGCTGCGCCTCGGGGTGGCCCCGGCTTGGCGGAGCGCAGCCGCCCGGGCCGTCCCGCGAAGGGAGGCAGGGACCCCCGCCCCGCGGAGCCCGGCGGCACTGCGGGGCCGCAGAGCGCCGGGGGCTGTGGGTGTCCGGCTGGAACGCGGGCCCCCGGGGCCCCCGGGCCGCTCCCCGGCTGCGTGCGGAGCAGCGGCCGGTTCGCGGGGTCGCGGCCAGCTCCGTGACACGGGTGTCTGCGGCTCTCCCGCAGGGCCGCGGCTGTTCGGTGCGTGTCTCTCGAAACAGCTTCAGGCGAGTTCTGCTTCTGCCGGGGTCCCGTCCTGCTCTAGGAACGCTGCCGGTGCTTCATTCTGCCTGAGTGCCATTTCTCCTGCTTACTCAGCCTCACTTCGGAGGTTTCCCCTCCTCCCTCTCCTAGGCCCTCTAGTCTCGTTTGCTCAGAGCGTTTTCTACTTTTTTTTTTTTTTTCCTTTTCTAAGATACGTCTTTTTCTCTTCCCCCTTTCTAGTGCGTCAGGGTCCAGTATTCTCTTTGTTACACTCTATCCTTCTTCCCCTTGTCAGCAGTTCCCAATTGACGGAAAGAATCTGATAGCAGGCTGTCCTCCTGTAACTTGCCTGAATGTTTAATTATGTCTGAAAGAAAAAAAAAAACACACAACACAAAAAACTGCAAGAAAAGCAAACGAGCAGATTCTTCCACCTGATGGAAGAATGAGGATGGAACAATTGTAAAACATGCACAGAGAATAAAATATAATTTAAAACCATTTCTAATTAGTTAAAAAACTTGTGTATTGATGGAAGAGTGGTCATTTTATCCTCAGGAAGACAGATTTGTTTTTTTTATTATTCCTTTAATTCCAGTGTTTCCACTGATACCTTGTACAGCTGGGATTTCTGTTCCTCTGTGTCACACTGGTGGGATAGTGTCCCCTGCTGTGCCCCCTGCACCAGACTGCTGGTGACATCCCTCTCTCCTTGCTACAGCTTCCATGATTCTCATGTCTGAGAAAATGTGCAGCTTGATGATGGGAAAACTGTGTCTCCCATCTTCTGTTAGGTAACCTGAGTATCTGCCTGCCTTTTGGCCAGAGTGTATAAAATCCCTGCTGCACCTTGCAAGGAAACTTGATTGGCTTGACTGCCTTCTCCAGAGGGAAATCCCAAAAGAGAATTCACTTCAGCATGACCCAAATCCCTTTCACTACTAGTAGCAAACAATTGTTTACAAATTACTCCACTGGATCCCACATCTCTGGGAGCCTTAGCAGGAGAAATAGTGTTTACTGTTTATTTCCTACTGAATCAAACAGGTAAAAATGTGGATGCAATGGTTGCTTGACTCCCAGAACATGCTGTCTCTTGCCAAAAGGTGCTCCTGTCACACGAGGCACGGCTGGGGAAAGACTTCTTGGCTCTTAGGTGCATCTGTCTGCATCTGCTCTGGCTGAAATAAAGGTTGTGAGACTAACACACAGTAGTTCTTGATTAAATTCTGTATTTTCTGTTATGGCAGGTTTGGTATGGTTTGGGGTTTTTTTGTGATTATAGTTGTATTAATTTAAAACATCTTGAAATATCTTCCAAAGCATATAATTGCCCCTAAACTGCATCTATAAAAGTTGCCCCAGGATTACAATTTAACCCCATGTGATAACTTCACTCAGAAAACTAAAAGCATCTCAGCAGAAAATCAGGCAGATCTTTGTCCTTTCTTTCCCCTGCAAAAGTATCTATTGCATAGACACACAAGTTTTACTGATTCATTGAGAACTCCAGTGTTACAAATCCAGTTGCCAGCATGAAGGACAGGTCTGTAGTATGAAATACTGTTACCATTTTTATTTTGCTTGCTCTGGTGAGATGTTTAAGGTGTGTGCTGAAGTACCTGTGGAAGTTTCAGTGACTGCAGTAATTTTCTTGAAGAAAGTTTGTAGAACTGCTCTGAGGAGAAAAAGCACAATTATCTTCATATAAAATGGAAATACGAAGAAATTGGCATAGCAATGTTTGAGCTGGATGACATGCCTTTTAGATTTGTCACAAGTAGAGCTTTCAGGGGATGTTGAGCAGGGCTGTTGTAAATGCTTTGGAGTTTGGGCTGTATCTGTCTCAGCTTATGCACCATGAAGTAGGATGTGACCCAACACTGACAGGTACTTTTGGACTCCAGTGTGCTGCATCTGGGCTGGGGCCACCAGAAATATGAATACAGGCTGGGGGAAGACATGCTAGAGAGCAGACCTGTGGAAAAAGACCTGGGGGTACTCATGGATAAGAAGCTGGACATGAGCCACCAATGTGCAGTTGCAGCCCAGGAGGCCAACTGCGTCCTGGGCTGCATCAAAAGAAGTGTGGCCAGCAGATCAAGAGAAGGTGATTCTGCCTCTCTGCTCTGCCCTGGTGAGACCTCACCTGGAGTACTGCAGCCAGATCTGGAGCCTCCAACACAAGAAGGATGTGGACCTGTTGGAGTGTGTTCAGAATAGGGCAACAAAAATGATCAGAGGGCTGGAGCACCTCTCATATGAAGACAGGCCGAGGGACTTGGGGTTGTTCAGCCTGAAGAAGAGGAGACTCCAGGGTGACCTTATGGTGACCTTCCAATACCTGAAAGGGGCCTATAAGAAAGCTGGGAAGACCTGACCACAAGGGCATGTAATGATAGGACATGGGGGAATGGTTTCAAGCTTGAGGTTGGACATGAGGAAAAAGTTATTTAATATGAGGGTGGTGGATCACTGGAACAGGTTGCCTAGAGAGGTGGTGGAGGCCCCATCCCTGGAGACATTCAAGGTCAGGCTTGATGGGGCTCTGAGCAATCTGTTCTAGTGTGAGATGTCCCTGCTTATTGTAGGGACTAGATGACCTTTAGAGGTCCCTTCCAACCCAAGACTGATTCTATGATTCTATAAATACGAGAAAACAATGAAGGGCTGATTTGCAGTATCAGCTCCCGCTTCAGGTGGCCTGTTCTATTTTGTTCTTTTCCTGCTCTTACTTCTCTTTCCACCTGTCTTTTCTTTGCCTCCACGTCTGTACTCTCTTTGGCCTCCCTCTGAGGCCGCTTGGCTCTTGCCTTTGTGGCTGTGGGTCCTGCAGGACTGCCCCGGCTGCCAGCGGTAACTCTCCACTAGCCCTCACAGCCTGCCTTTCCCAATTGCCAACCTCGTGCTCTAAGCACACACCCTGCTCCTTAATACTTCATCATGACTTTCCTTCCCATGACATGTGGGCTGCTTTTGCTCCCTGAAAGCCTCTCCCTGCGGCCATTCCCAGTGCACCTGCCAGAGCCTGCTCCACACCACCTACAGCCAATCTTAGCCTGCTGCCTTCTTGGACATTCCTGGATCCTCCCTAGCTGTTCCTCCCCCACTAACACCGCCAGACACTCCATCCCAGGGTGCTTCCAGCTCTGCCTCCCCTGCTGCCATCTTTGCTTTTAACCACCTCATTTCAACTTCAATTTCCAGAGCAACCCTTTTCAGCTGCTTTTCTCATCTGTCTACTCCACTGGTTCCTCAGGAAACTTCTCACTCATTCTCCCTCTTCCCACATTAGTGTCTCCTCTCACCCCTGGTATTTGTCCCCACCATGTCAGTTCTTGACTTCTGCTGCCACTGTCTAGGTGCCACAGAACCTTCTGGCCCCACAAGTTTTGTGTTACATGCTGACCAGCTGCAGTCTAAGTGCACAGAATGGCCAGGGCTGGACTGGTAGGTCAAAATCCTGTCATACTTTCCCCCTTCAGGGTATTTAGGCCAGACCTTCAGATGAGGTCTGGATGCTGATTGTGGCAGTTGGCAGGGAGTATGGCCTCTGAGACTGTCTGGTGGCCTGGGGGTGATAGAGGTGCAGCTGGGGGTGAGTGACTTAGTATGAGAGAGTGGACAGGCTGTGCCTGTCCTCCACAGACAGGCTTGGCTGTCATCTCAGTGACCGGTCCTGTAGCAGCATTTCTGGCAGCTGGCCTTGGGCTGGGAAAGAGCAGCCCTCAGAAGTGGGGAGATTTAATGTCTCTTTAACTACCATGCACCATGGGAGCTTTGTGTCTCACCACAGACCTTCCATCCCGACCAGGAGCCCTGCGTGTGTGTTGAACTGCTGTACCCTCCCTCCTCTTCTCCCAGCCTGCCTTGTGCTCTGCCCGTGAACTGCAGGGCAGAACTCTCAAAAACCACCTCTCCCCAAAATAATCTCTGCTTCAGAGGCTGGAAAATGTGACAGCTCATTTCCATCTGCACAGCGATGCCGTGGGTGTCTGAAAGCAGCTGAGGCTGAGGGTGGCCAGGGAAAGGCAGCTCTGAAATGGCAGGAGAGCGGCAGCCGGGGAACTTGAGAGGGAGGACGGAAGGAAGGAAGGACGGATGGAAGGAAGGGAGCAAACTGAGACTAGGGAGGGAGTGGAAGGAGGGTCGGAGGCAGTAGACAGTGAGTTCAGGGCAGAAGAGGGTTGTACAGTGTGGGGCTGGTCTCTGTTCCCTGGCACGCCTTCTGCTGCTCGTGTTCATTTATTAAAAATTGGGAAAGCAGTCGCAGAGCTTTATAGATCAGATAACTGGGGAGGTGGAGCATGTAATTGGCAACAAGGCAGCTTGTCTCCTTTTTTTCTTTAAATTCTTTCCCCTTCCTCTTCATACCTGTTTTCCTCACACATCCCAATCACAGGAAAAGCCTGCTTTGTTCTGGTTCTGCAGTTATTAAGAATACCAGGTGAAAACTAGAATTTATTTGTAATTCATACTTCATTTCATCCATTTTAGTTTGCTTTACCAGTCTGATTGCCAGACAAAGAAAGTCCTGTTTGGTTGGCAGCTCCATGCCTCCCTTCAGCCCTACATGAGACTAACTCCAGTTTCTGTGTACGTGCATTTTACACAGTATTGCTCATGGCCCTTTTTTTTCCAGAGCATTTGTGGCTGTTCCTGAGTCACTGCAGTTCCAGTCCTGCCCTGCCTGCTCAGCGCTGTTCAATGGAAGGCTGTCAGCAGTGCTGATGTTTGCACTGCTGCCACAGGAGACAGCCTGGCAAGGGGAAAAAACCCTCAAACATCCCTAATGAAGCCTAGGGCAGGTAAGAGAAACTACTTTTTGGTAGGAGAGCAGTTTTCAGTGAAACTGATTTTCTCTGGCAATCACTGGAAGCAGCTGAAAGATTACTGTCAGTTCACATGTATTTTCCATTCAGTTTCCTAGAGAAGCTGGGGATGTGGTGTTATGCCACCCAGGAGAAAATAGGCGTGTCTGGGGTTTCCACTGGGAAGATGTTTAGGATTTTTACTTTAAAGCACTTGCAGGTTATTGGTGTATGTCTATTACAGTATATCTTAAGTTTAACTTTCCCAGAAAACAACTTGTCCAGCCTGCAGGTCATATTCTTAATGTTGTGGAAAGCTAAACTGTCATGGGATTGGGAAGATAAATTAGGGAAGAGAACTGGCAACATGGCAGGTAAATCACTGGCCAGCAGTGTAACTGCAGTCCTGTCCAGCAGTGTAGGAACTGAGGCTGTCACATGAAACTCCAGTCTCCTGAATTTCACCCTGCTCTTAAGAAATTCAAGTCTGTTATCTGTGGCCTATCTCGGCTTTGGCATGTGGAATTGAGAAAGTGTTTAAAGCTGCTCCTTTACTCTAAACATTTGGCTTCTGCAACTTATAAGCAAGAGCCGTTCTCCACTTCTTGTGATGGGACATCAAGGGAGCTTTTTAACCTCTGATGTCAGACGTACACCTGTTTCACAGAAAACTGGGCTAGACAAAGGAGCCTAGGTGAGTAAATGGTTGCTTCAATGTCAAGTAAAGATATTGAGAAGTTTTGTATTCAATTCCCAGTGCAGGATCACGTTGTACACCAGCCTCAGGTCCTGTGGATGTCACAGGAACTGTGTTTCTTCTCAGGACACTGGATAGGATAATGGTACCAACTGTAGCCCTGCTTCCCATCTATCATTTTGGAAGAGCAGCCAGAACAGAAGTCTGGTCATCTCAAGTCAGCAGCCAAGTCACATACTCACTGCTTGTCTTTGTCCAAGAAATCCTAGGATTTCTCTAGAGTGGAAATCAGGAGTTAATATTGGAATGATTTGTTGATTCTTTTCATGTAGTTCAGGCTTCACATTTTGCTTCACATGGTGTGACCATGCGTTCATTTTTATTTAGTATTTTGTGTGGTCTTTTTTACCTTGTGCAATGCTGGTGGTTTTGTTGAAGCCTCAGACAAAGGGCAACATTGCTGGGTCCTATGTGTGATGTGAAGATACACCATTTCACAAGAACATGAATACCTTTGGGAAGCTGTGGAAGAGTATGGCAAAAAGGCATTGTTTATTTGCAGACAGAGCTTGGAAAAATATCAGAAGACACAAGTCAGAGCCTTTTCTGCTTGTGAGGGTGACACAGGTCTGTGTGTTCCACCACTTCCTAGTGCCATGATTTACTCAACTATTTCATATAAAACCCAACTATCAATTTGAATTTCAGCTAACAAAATCAGATACTTACAAGCCGAACTATCAACCAGTATCTACTGACTAGTTTCAGCCCCATACGCCAGATGAGATGGAGATCTTAATAGCTCCTGCAGTGTTAATTTGTTGGTGCTAATACTTGATCCCACCCCTATTGCATACCTGTTAGTTTATATTCAAGCAAGAAATAGTCTCTGGATAGGAAAATGCAGGTGCAAAAATGCAAGAAGCATGTCCTACATACAAGACAGACTGAACTGCATCCAGTTTGGCTCCCTACACCAAATCCACTCCTCCTCTGTGTGTTGGCAGACCTTGGGCTCTCCCATATCCCACTGCTGTCTCTTTCCAAATGCCTGGCTCACATGCCACACCCTTGGCAGCAAGGTACAAAACACAGCACTGCCATGCTGTTAAGCAATCAACTCAGTATTAGTAATTGGTTTTTTTTATTATTATTATTCCCCTTAAGATGTCACAGGAGCTAAGGACAGAGGCCACGCTTTGGTGACCCTTGAAGATCAAGGCCTTGTGTTTCATTTAGAGAGATGTCATAAGAGTCCCAGCTTTGCTGCTCAGCTAGTCTCTTGGCAGCAGTATAAGGGTTGAGCAATCCTACTTTAAACTGTTAAAACAAGAACCTATATGAAAACCAGCTTTGGTGCTGCTCAGTGCAACTATCTCTGTTGTGATCTCAGACCTGCCCAAGGGGCTCCACAGGAGATCCCTGTTTACTCTCCAAACGCCCAATATGCAGAGATAGTGTTGCCTTTGTCAGAGACCACAAGGAGGGAAACCCCGTCACTGGTGTTACCCTCATAGCCAGAAAAACTTGCCCAAAGATTTTCATTGGGTGTGCCAAACCCCTGGACTTTGCAGATCCCTGTGGAGCAGTTTAGCTGGAGACCATGCAGGTTATGCAATATGCAGCCCATCCCAACCACCTGCGTGGCAGCAGAGTGCTGGCTGAATTCTCCTCCACATGGCTTACTTTGCTCTTGCACCTCAATTTTGGGGTCATGAACCTCATTCCCACAGCTCCCCAAGGGACAAATGCACTTTTGTCTTGCAGCTCACTGTTGGAGAGCCATCTCTGTCCTGCAGCTCATCCTAGGAGACACACTGGACTTCGGTCTTATGGGTGTTCCCTCTGCAGGAGCCACAGTAACAAGGAGAGGGACTGTGTGGGCCCTGTTTGAGATGACATGTAGAGTGGCACCCTGACCTCATGGAAGCTCTTCTAGAAGAAGAGGGCACTGGCTTATGTAGATGGGGCATGCTTTACTGAGCTGGGGTGCAGACTGAGCCTGTGTAGCTGGTTATGGTACCTATGACTCTGCAGGGACCACCAGCCTCCAAAGGGTGGTGGTGATTCTCCCATCTGTTGAGATGGGAACCTAGCAAATGATGTGCTGGAGCTAAAGGGCTGGCAAGCAGACATGTGAAGACCTCATCAATGTGAACCCTCCTTTGACTGCTGTCTCCTTGATCCAAAGTCTATTCTCCCTGAGGGGAAGAAGGGATGGTGGATGAGGTCAGTGCCTGGAAGGGTACAGATGTGTGAGCACATCTGTTACAAAACAGCCATGGAGAGCTGTGGAGTGTGGCCTGTGCCTTGTAAGTGCACTGGCACAGGAGGCTGGGGAGGGGACAAGTGCACTGGCATGCTCCTGCTCATCTTCTGTGGGTGCAAATCATCTGCTTCAGAGAACCCTTGTGAGCAGCTGGTAAGTGAACCAGTTTGCACCCTTTGACCCTGGGCCCAAGGTCGTTCTTGGGTTCAAACAGCAAAGTGAATATAAATGTACTCAGAGTCACTATGGGTGGAGTTCATCTAAGATGAGGTGCTAATAACACAAGCATCTGTTTTTATAGCTCTTTTTATAGTCAGTAGAGTGCTAGTAAATATAAACCACAGGGTTCAGGCATGTTTAATTTTTCCCTGATGTCGGATGAATTGCACTCTGAGCTCTGTTAACTCCATCTCCCTTGCTGAAAATGGGAGCCTGGGCAGCTAGCACAGGTGGGTGAATCTATGTAACAGGTGGAGTGAGGTGAAGGGGATCCCACCAGGAGTGCCTACAAGTTGATGAGAACCATCAGCTGGTCAGAGGGGAGTTTTGTGGAGGGAGGGACAGACCAAGCAAGCTCAGGCCTGCCTGTTTGCTGGCTGCTTGGTGTGCAGGTCTTCATCTGCATGGCTGTGACTTGGACACAGCACAGGCTGCGCTTTGCTGCCAAGAGACTTGGGTAAAAACTGGGAAGATGGGGGATAATAAGATGGGGACTCTAGGAGAAGTTAAGGAAGCCTGAGGATCTTGCGAGGGCACAAAAGAAGTGGAGAAGAAGGGATACTGTAGTTATTACCGAGGGACATGTAGAGGGCAGTTTCAGGCTGTGTTGGGAACCAGGTTATTCCAGAGCAGCTGCTCGGGGGTACAGCTGGGTTGCCTCTGTCCTGTGTCAGAAGCTTCCATTTCTCCCCATTCCCCCTTGATGAGATAAGCAGTGTGGAAGCTGACTGTCACCATCTCCTGGAGGTTTGCTCTGCTGAGGGGCAGTGGCTCTGTTCTGCTGGGTTTTTAGGAATGTACTTGTCTACCATGAATCACTTCTTAGGCCCCTGGATCTGTGTCTTTGGGTGTAATCATAAGACAAAGGCTTTGTGATCCCTGTGGTTCTCAGAGCTGATTCAGAAGCATAGCTTGTGTTTAAAATATTTTTTAAAAAATCAGGAGAATGCTTGCATGTAACTAGCTCCATTCTCCCAGGAGACATTTGATGTTCATTTCTTACTACTTACAGAAATATTTGGGTTTGTGATATGTTTTTTCATTCACTTTCAACATTTTTCTAGTATGTTCCTGCAAATGAGTTCACTTAGGGTGGGTTTTGCAGGTAGACTATTTCTACAGCAAGAGGAATGTCTGAAGCTTGACTGATGTAATCATTTTAAGCATGAATGCCCATGAAGATTTTTCGTGGGTGCTGTTGAAAAGTCACTGTCTGTTTTATAGTAGTGGCAGGCCAAAATATTCTTGCAAAATACTATTTCACCCCTCTTTGTTTAGTGATTGAAAATGCATTGATTGGGCAGAAAGAGGGTGTGATTCTGGAGTTGTTGATGTGAAAAGAATGTGAGAGAGAGAGAGCTTGCATCCAGTTTTTGGCTTTGAGAAGCACCCTTGAAGACCATCTTTATTTATTTGATGGCACCAGTTGTAAAAGAAACATTGATGTTGTAACATCTGTGTGTGTACGTGTGTTTGTTTTGCAGCTGGAACAGTTTTAACTACCAGAAAACAGCCCCATCTGCTCTGTGTGGTCAGGATCACGCACTTACTCTGAACTGTCTTTAGAGTCCTTCTGATAAAGGACATTTCCAGCATCAGTGTGAAGTGTGGGTGGAAGAGAAAGCAATGAATGAGGGTTGGGGGGCTCTTGCGCCCACAAAAGGCTTTGTCAGATAAGGTGGGTCACATTTTCCACACTTTTATTCTGCTTCTGTATTCAGCCCTACACTGCATGAACCTGCACCTGCAGTGGATGCCATCCTCATGGGTCCTGTTCACAATCAGTGAGTGCTGGCTGGGACCAGTGCTGGAATTTGAGTACAGACAAAAGGAGAAAAGTGGAAGCCCTTTGGCTTCCTTTGTCCTCAGGAAGCTTTGATGTTAGCCTCAAATCCAGGTCAACCTCAGGAGACTGTGTACCAGATAAGCTGTAATGTGTAGTTCTCTGCAGCAGGAAACATCCGTAATAGTTTTTTAGAAAGCTTTGCCTGTTTCTCAGTCAGGCAAAGGACTTCAGGTTCCCACGACTTCTTCCTTCTGGAGAAGTCCTGGGAACTCCTCCTAAGGCCGGTGTGACATGCCCTTCTCCTCCACCCCAGTATTTTCTGCCCTGTGTGAGCTGCATTGTCACATATTGTCAGTCTGTCACAGTTTGGATCTGTTTCCTTAGGTGCAGTGAATTAAATGCTCATATTTCATATAAGAGCAACTAGAGGTGGTGTGAATGCTTGCAGCTGTGGTGAAATCAGTGACCTACCATCCTGGTCAGTGTACCTATGGAGGGCAAAGCTGAGGCACTAACGTATGTGTATCTAAAATAAGGCTGTGTCTGGAAAGCATCTGTTAAATTAAAGAAACGCAGCATAGCAACCCATGCTGAGAGAAGCTTTATGGATCCAAATTGGGATGACACAGATGACACAGCAAAGCCATGTTTTGTAGGAGCACACTTGAGTGTGGCCCTACATTTACAGACCCCTCTTCCCTCTTTGGGATGACTATTAATAGCACAGGGTCTGGCCAGCCCAAACTCAGATGGTGTGTGGGTCTGTTTGTTTAGCGCAACTTTGGCAACTCTGGGTGAATGCCCTTAAATAATTTTGCTGGCATTGGGTGTTGGAGAGCTTGAGACTTTGGAAACTTTTGGGTCAAACTTACTCTTGTTAAATAAACAATGAGTATTGATTAGATCATACGATAGACCAACCAAGCACTCTTTCAAACGCCGCAACTCGTTTGAGTTCATCTTATTTATTTATACACTCAGAATCCCTTGAAATAGTTACTTTGGTGAAATAAGTATTAAGTCTTTTACTCATCTAACTCCATATAGTTTTATACACACAGCCCCGTGCACACGGATAGGAGGATTTTCGAGGCTGCTTAAAGGATTTGGATGCTTGCTTTGTTTGGTTTAGTTGGAGACTGGAATCCCTTAGGCACGTTTTAAAATCCCAGCCATAATTCTTTGCTTATTTTAGTACAACAGGGCAAGACCTTTTCCCTGTTATAATTTCTAAGTACTCCTTCCTTGGTGCCATAAAATAAAAATAGAGATGTGTTTAAGTGGAATTTTAAGAAGTGTTAGTTTCCTCTAGACATGTCACTTTATCTTACTTATTTGCTGTTTTGTTTATTGAGGAAGTCCTTAAGGCACAGTCTGTCTATATTTTGTACTGAGTAGAGTAGCAAGGAGCTTGTCAGGACTAAACATGCAGATTTAGAAAGGCCTTTCTTTTATTATTTATACAGCTTAAATGTCCTGGAAAGGTTTTCTCATTTTAAATCTCTCAGCAGTGCAGTTATGTATCCGGCCTCAAATGTATGTCAGGAAAGCCCCACATGGCCCTGCCAAGTGCAGAGCCCTCACGCACACCCCCAGGTTTGCGGTGGGGGACAAGAGAGGAGTGCGATACCAAGAGTTCAGCAGGGGAAAGGCTGCGGGGGCTGAGCGGGACGCGCTTGCGTTGCAGCGGCCGGGAGAGGGGAGTCCCGCCTGCCCCGTGTGGCTGCGCCGGGTGCTGTTGCGCTGCGTCCTGTGCCTGGTGCCACCGGGAGCTCGGAGGAGCTGCAGCCGCGGGACGACGGGTCAGGCTCCAAGCCCTGGAAGCACCACACGCTCCACAGCTGCCCCTGCGACGGGAAGAGCTGAGTACTCACGTGGAGAGCCAGACACCTGCCTGGAGCACAAGCACCTCCTCCTACACTTGTATGTCCTTTAGCCTTTTAAAAAATTGTTATTAATATTATTATTTATTATAGCCTGGCATGTGGCCCTGGTGATGGAGCCCCTGGCTGTCCCAGATGTCTGTGGCACCTGCCGTGGGTATAAGCCCCTCTGTGGGACCTGCACTGCCAGGCTGAGGAAGTGGCCGCTTTGCGTGCACCCAAAGACGTTCCAGTTTGATTCTAGTTGAACAGGAGTGGCCGAAGAGCAGGCTGGAGGCATCAGCCCCTTCCCTAAGGCCCTGCTCCCTCACTGCTCCACCATAAGAGCAGCCCTGCATGCTGCTGGGGCACGGGGAGTGTTCAGCAGCTCCTCTCCACTCGGGTCGGAGAAGTCTCTGCTGTGGGCAGAAAGCACCGACAACAGATGCAGGGAGGGAGAGCTCCGAGGCTGCACCCCTTGTCCTTCAGGGGCGCCGGCAGACACACTCATCCACAACTCCTGTCAGCTCCAGAGAAGCCTGAGGGAGACCAGCAAACCACCACGTCACCCTCCTCCTGTGCTGTTCCTCTGCAGGCATAGGACAGCCTGTGAACCACGGCTAAAGGACTGTTTGGAAATCTATTGCAAAACCCCATGACCACTTTAAAAAAAAACAAAAACCAAACACAAAAGCTGGAATCATTTAGTAGGTCTGTCTCTGCTCATCCCGTCCTGCAATTTAAAGAAAGCATAGAAGCATTACATGAATTATGAACTAGGTACCAAGCCACACACTAGGCTTCAATCTGGAGCATTGCAGTTCTGCGGCTTGCTTTGATCAGTTTGCTCAACTGGGCAAGAGAGCCTCCTGCAGAAGCTGAGTATTACCATTTATTTGAAAAAATTAACAGTCTACCTAATGCCAAAACAGTATCTTCTGACTTGCTGTCAGGGCCTTCAGCTGGTTTGATCTTAGCTTATTCCAGCCCAGGCTGCTTTATGTCACAGTGCATGTCCTCAACTTCACCTTTCCTTTGTTCAGCTTATCTGAAACCCGGCTCCTGGGATTTGCTGTCATTCATTCAAAATTAAAAATAAGACAAATAATCTTAGATCTAATTTGAGTGCATACTCAGTGAGGAGCTGGAAACTGTACTAGGTATAAAAATGACCTGTTTATCGAGTGTCTGTCATGGGGAGATGCCACAGAAGTGTCCCAAAACCCAGCATTGTGTGTGTATGTGTAAAACATAGGGATGTAAAGAGAAAGCTTGCAAGAGAACATATTTTTAGGTGAAGTTGTTAGGGTATGAGACAAACCCTAGAATCTCGAAGAGATTATACCATCTGAGTTCAGGGGATCTGCAGTAGTCAATGGAAAGGTGAAAGAAGTTCATAGATAGAAAGAAGATGTGGTCATATGGGAACAGGCAGTGGCAGTGAGCCCAGCTGTCCCCCTTCTCCATGCCTTGCCAGCACCACGGGCAGCTCATGGGCCAGAAGGGCTCAGCCTGTGGCACAGGGAGCCTGCACCAGCTCCTGGAAAATACTGGCACTTGGGGGAAAATGTACCATCATGGACTGCAGCAGGCTGTGGCGTGGCAGGGAGCACCCATGGCACTGCATCCACCCTCTCCTCGGCCCCACTGCCCCTGACACATCCAGAGTTTTCTCCTGGGGTGCTGAGCCCTGTCCTGGCGAGCAGGCAGCTCTGGCTGGCAACTGCAGAGGATGCCTGTGCCTCGGTAGCCCTGGCTGAGGTGTGGGGCTTCCATGTGCAGCTCACCTGCATTCCTGCACACAGGGACTTGTGGACACCATCCCATCATGTGGGCTTTAGTCCTGCATGAGTGTGTTAGGACATGTGGCAGGTGAGACAGTTCTCTCCTCAGAAACCTCCCTAACTCTGGCATCCTCTGGAGTTTGCACCAGGACAAGAGTTTGTTCCTGCTCTGCTGCACCCCATATACCTGGTCTGCAGGTTTAATAGAGGTTTAATGTCAAAGAAACTCCCTGCTCTGAGCAAGGGGGGATTGCCTTACAGTTGCCAGTGACTGGTTGGGCCAGGAGCAGCTTTGTGTGGCTGTGCAGGGCTGGTGCTCAGGCCTGCAGCCAGGTGAGCAGCACCAGCAGATCCAGTCCTCACCACCCAGGTCGGGAGCCAGACCCATGCATGGCAACGGGCAGCAATGGCACTGCTGGGCCTTACGTGTCTGCCCTTCCATAGTTGAGCTGCAGAAGGCTCATCTCAGCTTGCTGACAGCCTTGTTTGAGGTTTGAGATGGTTGAACCCTACAGAAATGTCCAGGCAGGTGGCATCCTTCAAGGCTTTGGGCTTGGGGACAGCAGCTGCACCCCAGCTCATAGAGGTGGGTGCAGACAGGTGTGCATTGTGGGTGCAGCTGGGTTGGGGTGCAGCTGGGCTGGGCCTGTGGGGCTGTCCCCTGCCCCTGGAGTGAGGGTCCAGCCCTTGGGCAGCACAGGCAATGGGAGAGCCCCTGCTCCAGGGAGATTGCAAAATGGATTTGGCAGGAGCAGAGGAACAGCATTGCCAAAACGCACTGAGCTAGACCAGCTTTGTTTGCAGGGTTTTGTTCACAAGCCACCAAATAACACGCCTCTTTAGGAGCTGAACTGAAGCTGGGAATCCCTCTTCTGCTGCTGCCTTTGCAGCCCAGCCCTCCCCTGGCACAGCCCCGGCACCAGTGTCTGGAAAAACTGCGTTTGTGCTCCACGTGGCTCGGCCTCTGGCCCCGAGGGACCGAGGCTGGGGCTGCCGGGGCGGGGGGAGCAGCGAACTGATGCCCTGAGCCTGGGATGCTGGAGCCCGCGGGGCTCTGCGCCGTGCAGTGGGGACTCCCTGAAGCTGCCTGGAGGGTGTTTGAAAAGCAAACACTGCACAGCATTGGCTGGCCTTCCTCTAGCTAGCAGGGGAAAAAAAAAAAAAAAACCAACATGCTGGAAATCTATTCTGGTCTTGCGTGCGTCTCAAGTGGAAAATTTCAGCTGAACTGATTTGAGGTTGGCGGGGTGAAGCGAGGTGAGGCTTGGCTGCTGCCGGTTCCGCACGGCAGGGAGGGATGGAGGGAGGGATGGAGGGAGGGATGGAGGGAGGGATGGAGGGAGGGATGGAGGGAGGCATGGCTATGGGCAGGGCCCGTGCCTGCCACGCGGCAGGGCCGGCGCTGGCCGCGGCTGCCTGTGACAGCAGCCAGCACCTCCGGAGGGGAGAAAAAAGAAACCTGAAGCCAGGGCAGCGTGGGGGACGATGTAGCCGTCACACAACATGGCAGCTGCTGCCTCTGTTATACCTCCCAGAAGGAAAAAGAGCACCCTGACTCTCCAGGAGCCGAGGGATGTCTTTCCTTCTGGTCACTCTCCCAGCTGCAGTCACTCATCTCAGTGCAGCCCACAGAGGGTGCACCAGCAGGGATGTTGGGTGCAGTGGCTGGTAAGTCCCGCTCAGAGTCCCTGTGCCAAAGGAATGACAGGAAGCAGGAGATGCCAGCCCAGCCCTGCTGCCGGCACAGACCTCGAGCCAGCCCGGCACGGTGCCAGGGCAGCTCTCCTCGCTGGGCAGCCGGCAGGATGGCGGAGGAGCGGGTGGCTGTAAGCGCCTCGGGGACAAGGACAGCTGGAGAAGGAGGTGTCTTTGCTCCTCAGCCTTCCAAGGCGGGTGTCCTAGGACCACTTCCTTCGGGACCAAGAGCTGGCTAGGGACTTGCTGTTGAGGCATTTGTTGTAAAAGAATAGTTATTTGTCGAAATTGTAACTTCTAATGGGAATGTCCATGTGCACGTAGGAGACTAAGTCCCTATTCCTGTGTCTCGGAAGCTGTGTCTCCCATCTCTGCCTGCCCTCCTCATACCCTTTTTTTGCCACCCTGCGTAAGTTAGTCCTTATCTCCGTGCAGAACAGAAAGATTTTGAATTTTCAGACACCTGGGAAAAGAAATGGCTTTTCTGGCCAGCCGTCCACGCCACCTGCTAGCACAGCTCCAGCCGGTCAGCCAGCGCCACTCGGGCAAGGCGGTGGCACAGCTCAAGCAGAACAGAGGATTCATGACCTGGTGGTGCAGGATCACCGGACAATTCCTTGTGGGAAGGCCCCCGAGGTCTCCAGTCCAGCTGCCAGCTCAGGGCAGCGTTAGCTGTTAGCTCAGACTAGGCTGGCAGGACTTCATCCTGTCGGGACTGGAAAATCCCCAGGGATTTGAGACCGGCAGCATTGCTGGCACCCTGTTGTGAAGCCTGACACACCCAGGCTGCTTCCCGCATCTGAATTTCCAGGGACATCTGAGGAGCGGGCTAAGACGTTCTGAGGTTGCAGGCTGTGTCAGCGGGAGGTCTCAGGGCTCTCTGGGGGCACGCAGCCTGCCCGGGCTCGGCTGGCCGCCCCTCGCCCTGCTGCAGCGCTGCCAGCACCCGGGAACGGGGCCGGGCGGGCAGCCGGGGCAGGGCAGGGCAGGGCAGGGCAGGGCAGGGCAGGGCAGGGGCGGCACGGCGAGCGGGAAGTTTCCCCTTCCCTCCCCGCAGCCCTCCCGGCCCCGGCAGGGCGGGCGCGGGGCTCCTCGCCGGCCGCGGCTGCACGGCTCCGGCGGGGTGAGGCACGGGCTGCGGGCTGCGGCCGCTTCCAGGCACCAACACCTGCAGGGATTTTTTAAAGGGAATTTTCTGGGAGGAAGGTGTCAGACCGCGGCGCTGGAGCCCATCGCTTCTGCTGAACACAGCCTGCTGCTGCCCAGCACGTCCATTCGCCATCGCTGCGTCCATCTAACTGGCCACAGCAACCGATGCACGAGTGGCCTCAGGCTGTACTGCTGCTGCCGAGATCTGAAGCATCAGCTCCCCTCTGCTGCCACCATTTTAACAGCAGGTAGTTCCATGTCAGACATGTAATGAACTTGTTACACATGATTAGCTTGTAATTAAGAAATAACGGTATGAAGACGGGCCATGTTCAGAGACTGTGTAGTTGACTAAAATATACAATCTCAATTAAAATTCAGTGGTATTGGCATTGTAAATTCTTGGCTCTTATATTCAGCCTTATATTCAACTGAATTATCAGGAAAAGCATCATAGAGTCTTTGGAGAAAGACCTGCCTGTAACCAGAGGCTGCTCACTTTGGGTGCAGAGATGTTGAGAAGCAGCTGGTCCTACTGAAGGCAACCAGCTCCTGCTGCCACATCCCCAAAAGCTTCCCTTCTCTGACTCATGCTGAGAAGCTCAAGTAGCTTTGTTCCATTTAGCTGACAGGGTAATCCCATTAATGCACTTACTTCAGATTAAAGACTTTGCAGCTGCAAAGAGATTAAAACATAGTGAGAGAAAGCTTGTTATTCCAAGGGTAGGGACTTGGGGTCCACAGCACTCTCGTGCTGTTGTTGGTTCCACCGTTTCCCAAGACTGCAGAGCAGACTGCTATGTGTATCAGGCTCTCCAGGAATAGCCTTGCAGTCCTGGCCTTCACCTGCCTTCCCTCAGTCACCTCAGCACCAGCACTGCCCACAAACCCACCCCCTCAGCACTGGGAGAGGTGCCTGTGGGGCAGGACCTGCAGGCAGTGACAGACCATGATTCTTCCTAACACTCAGGGCAGGTGCTTGAAAGACAGGATTCTCATCACAGAGTACAGCAACAAGCATTACTTAAATTGTGGCAATTACATGCCACTACTTACTTGAAATTGTGAATTTTAATAAAAAGTTCAGAGAATGAGCAAGAAGCCCAGTCAGCACGGTGCTTCCATTGTAAGGAAAAATTAAACATGAATCATTCAATGTCTTCCTGCCACACATGAACTGGAGGATGGGCAGTTACAGAAATTTTCTTTTCCAGTCGTGGTCAGACCAGTGAAGACAAGCCTTCTTTGGTACATACCCTGCTCCTGCTCCCAGCTCCTTGCAGCAGATAGCTGGCACACCAGCACCTGGCCTGCCCTCAGGGGATGGGCCCTGCTGCTTCCCCTCTGCCCTGTGTTTGCTTTGCAGCTGCTGCCTAAGGCAAGGCCCAAGAGCACCACCACACCAGAGACCTAAGGTGTGGTCCCCTGCTGTCTTTGTGGGAGCTAAGATGATCACCGGGATCAGGCTAGACCAGAGCACAGCACCTACCCAGTATTCAGGGACTAAAAGCAGCCTTTCCTCCACCCCAAGGGGTAAGTAGAACTACAAGCCTGGTTTTTCACTACACACTTTATCTGTGAAAGCATCTGCTTTTGTTTAATTTCGGTTTTTTTAAATTTTTTTTAAAAGCAGTATTCAAACCTGCAAACAGCTTACTATGAAACATTAACAGACTACTTTACTGCCCCTCCCAAAAAGCAGCAATGAAGAGTATGTATGAAGTGGCAACACAGCCAATGGTGGATCCAGGGCACCCACTTTTATTTTAAGCCAATGAAAGTGAGCTGTGCAGCTGCTTAGACACACAAGGAAAAAGTAGAATTGTCTTCTCCAGTTCCTGAGGAATAACTGGCACCACTAGTCACATAGTGCTGTCTCAGGTTGCATTCCCAGATCTTCCTTGGGAAATGATATGCAGGCTGAAGGGCTGCAGCAGAGAAGTACTTGAGGCCAGAGCAGGTGGGAGCCCTTTGGCATGCACAGCGAGTAATTCTGTTATAAACTGAAACACCATTTGCATAGGTCAGTATCAAAGAAATCCCATTTGCTGCAGCTAGCCAGACCAGCAGGGCTACAAGAACAGTGGCCTCAATCAACAAGGTGAGTTGCAGACATGTATCAAGCATGGCCAAGCTATGTCAGTTCCAAGTATTATAGAGAAATCAGCCAGCTTTTATATTTTCAGTAAAATTCTGAACTTCAATCACAATATAAATAGTAACACTTAGCAAATCAAATTGAAATACATACTGTGTTCAAACTCCAGGCTGTTTTTAATGGCAAACTCTCTTCAAGTACAACAAATATTTATGCTCTGACCACTGTATCACTTATAGAGGAATTTTTCAACTGATCTGTAAGTTAACATAAAACAACTCTTCTTAAGACTGTATTAAAAATCCTGTTAAACTATCTTAGGCAATTGTAGTTAGTATTTAGTCAAAAACCATGCAGCAGTCTTGTTTTGTCCAGGGAAAGATCTCAGCTAGTAGACTGAAGTGCATCCCACTTCTTGAAACACAGGGATGGCTAGTAACTTTAGGTTTAAAAACAAACAACAACAAAACAAACACAAAAGAAAACCCCATCACCTGTCCCACTGTCATTATTTATTCCCTTTCCTCCTTCCATATTGAACTACAGTAATAAATATTTCTTAGACCATGTCTTCAAAACATAAGCCATTTTATACACCTACTTTATCTGGTCTGAAAAATGTTCTGACAAGTGTCCAAATTGAGTTTTCTTTACTTTCAAGTAAAAGTTAATTGAGTTTTATTAAATCTCTGCTTTAGAGAGCCAGAAGTTAAGATTTCCTACCAACTGGCACTCATGTAAATTAAGCTTGCAACCAAAAGGAAGAGAGTTTACCTTTAACTACAGGGTTAAATATGTCCCCTTTGACTGCAAGATCCAGAACTTAATGCACCATTTCCAAGCCTGACATCCCTTCTCCTCACTCCCCAAGTGAGGGGAAAGTTAAAATGAGAAAGTAAGAAAATGTCCTGGAGGGAATCCAGAGGCTCTAATAATGTAAGACAGTTTCCATAGTTCCAGTTACTCAATGCAGTTGGTCTATGTACTTCCAGTACTGTGTTTTGCCTTTATTTTCTGGAAATGATTTAAAGTCCAGTGCAAGAGAGCAAGGAGGTTTCTGAAGACTTGTGTAGCCCTTCTAGGCATCAGCACTACACAGAACTAGCTGAAGTTGAAAGCTAGACATTTTCAATAAACACCATTAAAATAATAAAAGTTAAAGGTTCTGTGACAACTTGCATAGCTGGACTAACCCATGCTGCCTCAGGGGCACTACATGCACACTAGCTAGAAGACTACCCCTCTCTGTGCACAGCTATCACAGGTTTGCTGATTAGTGTGAAGAACTGAATCTAAGGTCATACTCTAAAAAAACCACAAACACTAGAAGTTTCCTTTTAGCCTTCCAGAAACTTACATGACTTTCAGCTCATGCAGGTTTATCAAGCTTAAATTATAAAGCTGAAATAATGGCTTAGAGAAAAGAAGGCTTCTCAAAACAATTGTGTACATCTATTTTATAGCTACCTCTTCTGCCTAACCCCTCCCGAAGTTAGCCTGAAAAACAGTAAAATCTACACAAAGTTTTATTGCAATCATACAAGGGATACATCAAGGGTCAAATACAACAAATACTATGATGCAATTTTACATTTATTAAACTACAGTTCAAAGCACAAATTTACACATTCTAAATACACTAAACATCTAATGAAGTCACACTGGTCTCCCACTGACATTTGATATATCTGGGCGAAAGACAATAACTTTACAAGACTTTTCTAACAGGAATCCTTAGTATAAAAACTGTGTACTTGTATGTAAACTGTTGAAGAACCCAAGTGATGGGTTTCCATCTCCACTAAGTCATCCATTTTGTTGCATATTTAAACGCTCAGGGGTTGAATGAACTTGATTTTAAATTTGGATGCCATTATCTAACCCTCCCACCCCATAGTGAATTGTAGCTGTAGCTTGTTTTGCCTGGCCCCCATTTAGCTATTACTATTTTTTTCAAGTTTTGAAGAAAATGAATTGAATTCAAGATTGTTCCATTTCTTCCACACAGGAATGTTGACCAGACAAACTACAGACTTGCAACTGCAGGTCTAAATGAAGCGTTAATGCCTGTTTAAGCTGCAGTGGAAAAGCGGTCTTCTGGGCTCAGCTGAACGCAAGAAGGCACAAAGAAGAAATTCTTCATCAATGTGTCTGAAGCAATTCCAGCATCTTGCATCTCATCCCTGCAGCAGAAAGAGATGAGAGTTGTAATAAGGTGTTTTCATGTACAATTTCACATCAGAAACCAGCCTCGAGTACAGCATTTGAGGTCTGCTGCCCCTGGATAGATCAGCCCCAGCCTCAGCAGCAGGTGGAGAAGCAGCTTTGCAAGTGCCTGGCAGGTACAGGGAGGCCGTGACACTCCCCCCGTGGCAGCAGCACAGGACCCTGGCTACCTGGGTGTTGGCAGAGGTTGCCCAGCTTCTCACCCCCGCAACAGCATCACTGCCCTTCCCGCCTATGGTAGCGCTGACACACTGTACACAACTTGCAACTACTGGTACTAAGAAACCTCAGTAGCTGATGCCATGCAGTAAAAGGTTACTACTCAGCAACAACTACCACTAAACTCAGTCTACACTGGGTATCCTGCTGCTCTTTGTCAACCTGAAAGCAAAGCAGGCATTTTACCAAAGATCCCACTTTAGTCTTAGCAAAGTCAAACAGAAAAACAAAGCAAACAAAAAACCACAAAAAAGGCACATTCTTGCACTCAGTTACATGTTCCTGTATTTGCAATTAAATACAATCTGTATTTGGTTCTAACTGTACACTCTTGAAGGAAGTGAAAACAATCTTGTCACTATCAAGAGTATCTTCTTACCAGTCACTGAAAGACATCATGTAGTAAATCAGTGGCCTCTGATAGTCGTTAAAGGTAGACTGTTCACCTAAGGTACCAGAACCCATATTATCAAAGATCAGCCAATCTCCAACGCTCAACTCAGGCAGAAGACAGTTTTCCACAATTTGATCAAGCTCATCACAGGATGGACCCCAAAGGCTGCTTGGGAACAGAGGCTCATCTTCCTTGTATTTCTATATAAAAATAATCCAGGTAATTCAAGATTTAGTTTATCAAATAAGAACCAAGAACAAGAACAATTTTTATAAATAATACAATAATACTTACAAAGTGTTAACTATATATAAAAACATTAGGATAGTAAGAATTAACTCTGAATAGTACAGAACTCACCTTGTGAACCTCTGGGATAGTATTCAGTTTCTCAGACAATTTACTTGCAAAAGAGCCGTAAACACCATCGTTTATGTAATACGTAAATACTGGTTCATCATCATTCCTGGTTTGCTCCACTGAAAGTAAAGAAGAAGTAATCTTGCATCCATTTTTTGTCATATATAGTCTTTTTGTAATCTAACTTAAGTAAACTACTGTCTTCTGGCAAGGGGTTTCTACATACACTGGAATAGGATTATAAATTCAGTTGTAACACTAAGTGTGAGGCTTGATAAAATTATTTCAGTAATAATCACTGTTAACAATATAAATCAAATTTCTACTTTGAGAGAATCAGCTCACTCTGTGATCTGTAAAGCACTTGATAGAGGTTTAACCATTAACAAGTCAAACCTAGCAAGGAGACAAGAAGAGCCACATAGATGTAACACAGAACAAGAGCTACACTGGTAACAGAAGGCAGATTACAGTGTAAGCATAAGGAAATGTATTAAAGAGATGCTGAGACAAACTAGCACATCCTGACTAAAAGTTGGCAGTTATCTATGCTGATTCATAGCCTGTAAAAGATAAATACAGCCCTTACCTCCAGAAGGAAGAAGTTTATCATACTCAACAGTCTTTTTTGCAATTATGTTAACTGCTAGCGTAAATGCAGATGAAACATAATAGCATCCAGGCTCTGCAATCACATTAACACCAGATTCCTTAGGAAAGTAGACATCCAGCAATGGCCTGATGACATGATTAACCTAGGAAGTTGAAGTCAGAGGTAAGACCAATGAAACTCAGCTTACGTGTACATCACATACACCATCAGCAACAGTTCCAGTAAGCACACCAGAAGCTTACTCCTTTCCTGTTCTCTGAACAGTGTCCTTACCAGAGGTCCAAAATTTACAGAAGACTGAATACCATGAATTTGAGTACTGCACAGTCCCTCCTGCCAGCCAAAGTTCAAGTTGTGCAGTCTTGTGGTATGTCACAAGTAACTTCAA
Organism: Apus apus; assembly: GCF_020740795.1. Classification (NCBI taxonomy): domain Eukaryota; kingdom Metazoa; phylum Chordata; class Aves; order Apodiformes; family Apodidae; genus Apus; species Apus apus. Next base: position 136,154,457 of record NC_067283.1, read on the forward strand.
TGTTTGTCCAGCACAACAGATAATGCAAAATTACATATGAATAGAAAAAAAACAAGGAAAGGGCCCTTCTTGTGATCAGTTCCAAGTACTGTCATATTAAAAATTGAATTATTTAATGCTGATGCTCAAATCTTAAGCCAGACAGTGAAGATCAACAAGTATTCCAAACAACTAACAGAACAGTTAGAACTAAGAAAGAAAAACTGCAATTGCTGTTAGTAACTTTTCACTTAATCACTTCCATTGACCTACATTCAAGGAGTTTGTCTTTAAGACAACATAAGTCTAAACAGGTTATTCTGTTTTATGTGCCACTGCACACTGAAGATACCCTTTAGGCCATATCAAAGGCTAGCCAAAGCAAAGATAAAAGCCAGTCTTCAGTTCTAAAGCAGAAACTTTCACAAAGTAGCAAGGTGGTTCATAATCCAAAGCATGTTAAGCAATCCTGACCCAAACAATGCAACAGACCAAGCAGAGGGATAACAACAGTCACCTGCCAAAAAAGTCAAATTACTACTTTGAAGGTGGCTTAGGATAGGAATTTAATCTGTGCCATGCTTAAATCAGCATTCACCCAATATGAATAGGATTAAGGAGAAACACAGATGACCTCCAAGGACAGATTACACCAACCATGATAAAGACTTTAAAACCAATTATTCAGACCTTATGAATTACAGTCTAACAGACTACGTTTCAGCTATCAATGTTAGTTGCACTTCGAAGCTTAAACACTTCAACTTCCTAAACCAGTTTGAACTTCCAATACATTGCATACCTCTTCCAGCTGAAGTTCTGAACCTGTGAAGCCCCCACCAATATCCAACATGTTCATCTGAAAGCCAAATTCTTCCTAAAATGCACAGGCAGAATATAAGAACACAGACAATTGTAACCGTAAAAATATAATTGTTGCTCCTTACTGTGTACTTGTGAGTATATTTAGCAAAGTACATGAGGGAGTTGTGGTATAGTAAAAATTAGTATAGCTCCATTAAATCTAGTATTAGTAACATTGGGATGTCAGAGGCTGGTTACACAATTCTCAAGTAGAAGTCCCACAGCAACATCAACTCCCATCTTGTGGCATTTGTTACATTCAGACAAGATTTACTGAGCTGGCCAGTGCATTCTGACCAGAAAGTTTTAGGAATTTACAAATAAATACAATGCCAGCCTTTTGGATACTACTTAAGTGACAATAGTGCTACAATGAATTTGCACAAAGATCAGTGAGAACTGCAGTTCTGTTGCCCTCCATGTGCTACCCAGTCTCAGACAACACACTGACTGCAGTAATAACAGTAGAAAGATTTGCAGTCTTCTCTATTTAGGAGCTTTTCATGCCTAGGAAGACAGATGTTCAGAAAAGGAATTTTATGATTTTGTAGTATGAGAAATACACATAGAACATGAGACTCACAAGAGTCATCTAAAGCATCTGACAAATCCATTCCTTTTAATCCAAGTTGGGATATCTTCCCACAATATGACACCTTCATTTCTTATAATGCTTAGTTATTAATCTCAGAAATCACATGCACCAAGATAATCGTCGTGTCACGATAAATGCCAGCACACAAATGCATAGTATTTTAACATAACTTAAAAATGTCAACTGTGTATTTGCAGGACCAAGATTTGGATTTTAAAAAGCCTTTACCAAAAGTGAGAAACTAATTTATATGAAAACATCTTACTGCCTGTCAGTGGGACAGTGTTCATTAACATTTGCCCACAATTAGAATCATAGAATCATTAAGGTTGGAAGGGACCTTAAAGATCACCAAGTTCCAACCCCCCTGCCATGAGCAGGGAACCCTACCACTAGACCAGGTTGCACAAAACCTCATCCAGCCTGGCCTTAAAAACCTCCAAGGATGGGGCATCAACAACCTCCCTGGGCAACCCATTCCAGTTCCTCACCATCCTGATAGTGAAGAATTTCTTCCTAATATCTAACCTAAACGTCCCCTCTCTCAATTTAAAACCATTACCCCTTGTCCTAGCACTATCTTCTCTGTTGAAAACTCCCTCCCCAGCTTTCCTGTAGCCCCTTTCAAGTACTGGAAGGTGCTATAAGGTCTCTCTGGAGCCTTCTCTTCTCTAGGCTCTTCTCTAGCCCCAACTCTCTCAGCCTGTCTTCACAGCAGAGGTGCTCCAGCCCTTTGATCATCTTGGTGGCCCTTCTCTGGACCCTCTCCAACAGGTCTATGTCTTTCTTGTGCTGAGGGCTCCAGAACTGTACACAGTATTCCAGGTGGGTCCCACCAGAGCAGAGTAGAGGGGCAGAATCCCCTCCCTGGCCCTGCTGGCCATGTCTTTTGATGCAGCCCAGGATGCAGTTGGTTTCCGGGCTCCAGCACACACTGGCAGCTCATGTCGAGCTTCTCATCTACTACCACCCCCAAGTCCTTCTCCTCAGGACTGCTCTCCAGCCATTCTCCCCCCAGCCTTTATTTGTGCCTGGGGTTGCACCGACCCAGGTGCAGGACCCTGCACTTGGCCTTGTTGAACTTCCTAAGTTTGGCATGAGCCCACCTCTCCAGCCTGTCAAGGTCCTTCTGGATGGCATAATTAGGATTCTAACATTTGTTTTACCTTTGCCACACATCTCACAATGAAGTACTTAGTCTCTTACTAAAAGTTCCATTTCCTATGTTAATATATATTTAGGAAATAATATAGTTGGCTTGTTAGTATTAGAATAGAATGGACCCTCTACTATAGCAATTGCATCTGTGTACATATATATATACTTACAGCCATGTCAAACACACACCGAGCATCAGATAAAGCATGAATGTATGTTTGCAGTTCCTTGCAAGAGCCTGAAACATGAAATCTGAAAGAAATAAAAATGCAGTTAATACACTGAACCATGCAGGCTTCAGACAATACAAACCATTTCACCATGTAGAACAGCACTGGAAGCAATTAATTCCCAAGCGGCTTGAGTCAAGCTTGCATGATAATACAGTAACTGTGCAAAGATTAAGTTCAGAAGAGGACTGCCTTCTATTTCATTGGATTTGCACTTGGTCTGTCTTGCTCTTACTGCTAACAATGTCCTACAATATTCTTGTCTTTAAGAAATATCAGATTGACTGAACTTTTCAGTCCTCATTATCAAAGTGGCTAAAATTTGTTTTTCAATGGGTGCCAATGCTAACACAGTACCTAGATACAGTCTCCCCTCTCTCCTAACACTTTGTGTTGCTTTGCCTGTATACCCTTCCCCGTGGTCCATCCAGTTTTCTTCTCAAAGCTAGGGCTGTACTGTATACATTCCCTAATTAATCCCACATTTGGGAGAGGGTGAGGAGATGTGGGTCCCACTGCCACCCTGTTCATTCCTCTTCACTCCTGGTCAGCTCCTAGTTTCACAGCAAGACTGAAGAGGCTGGTGAGCAGATCATCAGAAGCAGAGAACAACTGATGTCTCTGACAAGGTTTAAGTAGGGCCATAATACTGACAGTAACTGAGGTGCTAAAACAAGCACCAACATTCTTAATGGGCTTCCTAAAGACTAGTATAGTGTAAAAAAAGCCATGTAATTTTTGCTTGCTTATACACTGTATAAAAGAGGTACATTTTCTCAGCAGTATCATCTAATTTTTAAATACATTTGTTATTTGTAATTATTAAACTATGTTTATGCTTTAAACAAATTTCCAACAGACTTGCATCAAAACAATTGTGGTTTAAATCCTCAACCCCCGGCTTTCATTTTATATACTATTTTTACCTTCTTGATGACCCACCCTCCTTCGTTTGGTTGCTTTCTTAGAACATTCCTGAGTATGTGATACATTAGGTAACTGATGGTAGACAGAAGACTTCTGCATGTTATTTTTCTTTCAGATAGTAAAATATTGGTGTCAAATTTTAAGTTATAATACCACAGATCATTTGGAAGCTCTCAGAACACTAGGATTCATTCCTTTCATCTGCAGGAATGAAGTAAAAACCTCAACTGTTTTGCCATGACATGGGTAGAAAATGACATAGGACCTAACTCAGAAAATCCAACTCCATGTTCATCTTGTTCAAAGTCTGTCTCCCATGCTGTACTAGCACTTATTATGGAAGAAATACAAATTCAAGATACCACAGAAGGTCAAGAGACAGCTAGAAAACAGGAGAGGCTTCTTTGCTTATGTGCTGACAGAAGGATTTCTGACATTCCATTCCAGATCACTTTGGTAACTGTAATAGTTTGTCTCATATTTGGTTTTGCTTGGATATTACCATTGCTTGCAAGCAAAAACTCATGATCCAGAAGTTGGGGTTTTTTTATTATTATTGTTGTTTTTTATTAAACCCCTGTAAAATAGTGTCAAAGGAGGGAAAAATTATTTTGTATTCTAAGTCTTGAGTACATAATACAAACATCTGCTTAGCCACCACAGAACAAAAAATTACTCACTTAACACCAACTATTTGGACTCCCAACTCCTTAGCACATTCCATGAGGTGCCTACAGTTCTTCAGGGTGGTGCCAAACTTCATATTCATCTCCTCATCAGCAGTAATGTCTTCTGTGGCAATGTACAGTAAGAGCCTAAGAGAAGGGGAAGATGATTGGGGCAGTTGGTTTACATCATCAGCACATGTGAAGCCTGAAGACTGTCAGAAGTGTGTTGATTATGTTGTCAATACTCCAGCTCCATCGATGGATGAATCAAGTGAACCTAATAAAAACAATCCTGTACAGAGAAAAAACTAGCAATTAGGGGCTAAAACATGGAGCCAACAAGGACAAGGGATTTCGAAAGGCAGCAACTAAGACTCTTTTGTAGCAGCAAGAGTCTGTTGAGTGCTGTAATAAAAGAGAATGTTACCTTCTAATAAAGTTACTTTCTCATAAAACCATTAATAAGCTTTTCCCATCTCTGTCCTCCTTTCTGGCCAGTGGAGAGCATGGAAATACCTCCCTTCAGTCAGTCATCTAATGGATTTTGTTAAACTCAGCATCTGGGGGACACCAGGCTGACACATGAAGAGCGCACCTTGGCCACATCCATCTTCTCTCCTCACTGAGCACACTGAGTGGAGATGGAGTGGGCTAGTCTGTCCATTTCCTGCCCCTTCTTCCTCATGGAACAGGGAGGCAGTAAGGACCATCTCTATCAGTCTTCTGCAGTGAGAGCTTCCTCTCTCACTCTGCCTATGTTTGGCAAACTGCAGTGCCAGTGCTGCAAGTTTGCTAGATTAAAGCAACACTGGAGTGGCAGAGGCATGTTCACAACAAAGCCTCTAGAGGTATAACTCCAAAACTCAAAATTCAAACTGATGTCCACTAAGAAAGCCACTGGCCTCCTCTTCCCTCCGCCACAATAAAGATTAATTAGTCATGTAGTAAACTAAGCAGAAGTTGTCATGACATACACACAGACAGCACAGACCACATTACAGTTATGCAAGTTGGAGAACATAAACAAGCGATGAAAGCTCTACACTCCCAGTGAAATAGTTCTTTTCAAGACATGAAACAAGCAAAACCTAGCCTAGCCACTGCAACATATGTTAGTCTAACAGATGTCCTGACTTCTTCTTGACCTTTGAAAGGTCCTTTCAAAACATCTCAATGTGTTGAAAATGTATTTTATAAAGAAATAAATAATTCCTAAATTCTCACACAGGTTGCCAAGAAATCATGGAATCATAGGATGTCTTGGGTTGGAAGGGACCTCTAAAGGTCATCTAGTCCAAACTCCCTACAATAAGCAGGGACATCTCACACTAGAACAGATTGCTCAGAGCCCCATCGAGCCTGACCTTGAATGTCTCCAGGGATGGGGCCTCTACCACCTCTCCAGGCAACCTGTTCCAGGGATCCACCACCCTCATATTAAATAACTTTTTCCTAATGTCCAACCTAAATCTATCCTTCTCTAGCTTGAAACCATTCCCCCTTGTCCTATCATTACATGCCCTAGTGAACAGGTCTTCCCTGGCTTTCTTATAGACTGTAACTCATACAGCTTCACTCCCCTTCAGAAACTGACTAGCCTCTCACTTCCTGTTGCTCAACTAGCACAGACACTTCTGCTCAATAAAGTTGTAGTCAAATACTTTAAGCATTTCTAAAGGGTACAAGATAGAACAAATTTGTTAAGTTAAATTATTTAAAATATAAAAAAAATTCAAACCCATAATACTATCATTAGTAACCTCACACAAATGTTAGACAAAGCTGCTTCTTAAGCAAGACAACCAATGTTAAATTTTTTTTATGAATTATCATGGCAGCATGATAAATTAAGCAAGATGCTTTTCTAGTGCAAACCACTGAAAAAGTGTAATTCTGATTCCTAGAAAAGTAGTAGGGCCCTTCTTTCTGGGTGTCAGCCAGGGCAGGGCTAGAGGATGATGCGTGTTTGGGTTTTTTTGTTTTATTTGTAAGAAGAACTGTACCTCCACTGGAGCTCTCAGCACACCAGCAGTTACCTTCAGATTTTTCCAGTCAAAGTTAATTATAAAGTAGCAAAAGATTCACGCATTTCTCCTCTTTCCCCAAAGTATTTGCAGTCGTTCATATTACTGAGACTACCAAAGGCAGAAACATCATAAGAAGGGATCCACTCTTCATTTTGTGCAGAAAGTTACAAGAATTTTCAGAAAACAAGGAGAATTACAGCTTTCTAAGCAGGATTTCCTCAGCTTCATATAGAAACTGACAACCTGAACCTTGAAACTATTCCAAGGAAGAGAGAAAGAAGAAAACGCAATGGTTGTCACTTCAGCATCAAAGCTTTTAATGACCCAACAAGAGAATCCTACACCCAGAAGGAGAGCTGGAAATTGAGTTTCTAGAAAATGTAGATAGAAAGCTGCAGTTCTTTTGTAGAAATTAAGTTTCTTGTCCTTGGTAATCAGGAACTTCTTCAAATATTACACTATGGGATTCTAGAAAAGAAGTGAAGAGTTTATATTGTTTTTCTCTACTTCTACTCCTTCATACTGTTTCTCCATTTTACAACTTCTCTGCATCCAGAAAAATCTGCATCCTAACTTATCTAGCTCTGCATGTCACAATAGACAACATTTTCTAAAAGAGGCTGTTAAGACTCACAGACATAAATCAGCACAAAAACTAACAGAACATAAAGCCACCAGTGGTAACTGGTAAAACACTAATGACATAAGAGACAGCTTTAACTTTGCTGAGGCTTTCAAATACATGGAGTATGTCAAGGCCAACATCTTGCACACAAAATTTTTCATCATAGAGAACAGCGTTTGCAGAGGAAGTGCTCTCCAGTACACAAAGCACTGACAGGCTTCCATGAGGATGGAGTGTAATCACTAGCAACAGCAGTATTAACTCTTGAGGTAGCCTAGAAAAAACACCAAACCAGGTGGAATTAGCAGAGTCTCTGGATACTGAGCTCAGAAACTTCCCTATTCTACAACTATGGCCACAGTTTTGGGAGAAGACAGAATACTTTACTGAGAACTGTCTAGAACTAAGGGCTTAGTACAAGATGTCTGGAATTAACTTGCTTAGGGAGCTCTGACATTTATGCGAAGCTATACCTTGTTATTCACTGGAAAGCACTGTAATGTTCACTTGGGCTCTGACTCCACATTTCTCAAAGGTATGGTCCACAGCCAAAGTGTTCTGTGAGGGATGGGATGCACAATGACATAAGCACTTCAGTCCAAAAGAGACCATGATACATTAGCAGCAATAAAATTATTGTATTTAACAACCAGAACATCAGCTTTGATCAATTCCCTACAGAAAGTATCTGGGCCAATCCTGAAGTGACTAAAAAAGGAATTAGTGTCAAATTCCTCACTTTTAATGAAGTGGGGAAATACCTGTAGGTGTATTTAGTAGACCCAGAGAGCACACTCAAACCCTAGATGGGACCTATTCACAAGCTCACTTGCTAATAGTCCCAGTCCTGACATCAGCTGAAGCCACTAACAACCCAAACAGAATACCCTGAAAGAAAACACTGAAGACAGAGCAGGAGGAAGATGTATATGCAGATGACAAAATTACAGACTTCTGAAGCTTAACCACAGAAATCTTTACATGAAGACTGCCCTAAGAAATAATAAAGATGGTTTCTCCCAAAACAAGAGCCTTACTAACACATAAGGAAGCCAAGACTCACAACAGCTACCTTTGAAAGAGATATCAGAGAAGAGAAAAATAGACACAATTGTATTAAAGAAGCCATGTACCTTGCTTGCAACTCAAACAACCCAGAATTTTATAAATTAAATTTCCACCACACAAAAAAAACAAAACCAGAATTTTGACACTTACTTAGCATTTGGATGGTTACGTGCAATTTTCTTCAGCTCAATATCATTGTCACAAATCATGGTGTTTATCCCAGCTTTCGCTGCATACTTTATCTGAGAAGCTTGCTTGCAAGGATTTGTATATATAATGTTTTCAGGAGAAATGCCCAGGTCTTGTACCAATGCCATTTCAGCCTGAAAAACAGGAGCATAACAGAGTTTGACATAGCCCAGTGCATTATCTTCACTTAATTTTTATTAGATGTGGTCTAGTACTGGACTAAATAGTCAGATATACCAAAGACAAAACTATCCACTGCTGCAAGGATGGAAATACGCATTTGTAACAGCTAGTTACACAGGACTTCACAGTTTAAATTGTATTATATATAATCATGGCACTTAGTAACAAAGAGCTCATTTTAAAACAGTAGACAAAAGAAAATAAGGCACACATACAGAAAAAACTTACTTTACTGGAACATGCAAATCCAACACCAAGGGTTCCCAAAATTTCGAGTACACCTGGCATAGAATTGCATCTTACAGGATAAAATGGTTTTATTGGTGCCATCACATTCTGCCATTGTATGTTCTTCTTCACAAGCTTTCCAAGATCCCCAACATAAAATGCTCTTTTTTCAGTCTAGAAAAAGGAGAAAGGAAAAATAAAATGTCTGAAATTGTGGGTTTGCTGTCAAAACATAAATATCCCATGAAACAAAGTCTTAAAGAATTATGTACTTCTTGCATCTTGCTATTAACTTTAAGGTTTGACCTTGAACAATCCTCTTGTTTTTACTTTCACCTAGCAATTTGAACTACTTAAAAAAATAAAACCGAAGGGAATACCTACCACTTCAGAGATATTATGAATGCTATTTAGACAACATTCTGAGATTCCTGAACACGAGACACTAAAAAGCCAAATGTTGATTTTATCTTAAAAATACTGAATAGGTTACAAATCTCTTCCAACTTTGTATTTTCGGAAGTTTGCAGCTTTTTGGAGGAAGAAAATCCACTGGGACAAAAGCTTCCACAGTCTCAACATAATTTATAGTTTAGTACACAAGGAATAAAATCTAATGCACTACCATTATTTTAACATCTAGCTAATAAGCTCATTTTACTGACAATTTCTTTGATAGCATTTTAATTCAGAAAGTAAAATTTGAGACTGTTCTCCACAGCTTGTGAAGCACCAAGTTCAAACAATTTTAACAAATAAACTCAGTGTGTTAAGGTTGCAGAGTCAAGTACATAACCTCGTGCACCTGTTACCATAATCTCTTAATGTCAAGTCATGATGTGGATGTTGTGGAGCAAAATCCAAACAGATAATTCTATATTTGTTTATAATGTGCACTCAGTAAAATTCCAGTACATGAGTGGCCTACTGTATATCAATTAAAGACCATCACAATATATGATTGCTCTAAGACTGTACATCAAATGTTAATTCTAGCACTTGACTTCCGCAGATATGAAACTATGTTGTGGCTTATTGTATACAATGTCTTTATTTCTGTTTAAAAAACACAAATAGAAATTCCATCGGGTGGAAGCATACTGACCCCCTGTACGGGTCACCAGCAGGAATGGGATCTGGAGCTTTAGATCCATGGCACAGGCCTCTACCCCTTGAGCTAAAGGAGTAAATGAAAGCAGCAGGAGGCAGCTATCCTCTGTGAGCCAGCCAGTGGTTGGAGACATGACATGTTGCCAGTAGTTTACCTATTTATTTGCTAGACAGAAAAAGAATATTAGGAATCAGGATTTGGGAATCCTACACCTGAGTTCAGAAGGCCATGGGATTTAGCTATTTGCTGAACTATAGTTGAGCACTTGCATTTGAACATTAGTTCTGCTAAACCAAAGGAAAAGTGAACAACTCATAGGTATGGCATATTAAGAATATACTATTTGGTTAATGAAAATTATTTTTTTAAAGCTTTTGAAATCTTGTCTATAAAACAAAGGTTAAAACATCTTTCTGCCTCTTAAGTGAAGCCTTATTCGATAAAACTGTTACTATATACACAGAAGTTTCTTTTCAGTAGATTGCTAAGCCTTAATAGCTTAGACCAGTTTATTGCCTTGAAAGAAAAAGGTAGGTAGCACCTCACAATATGTTTGTACTGGTGTTTCCAGTGGAGTGAAGGGTAGTGGGAAGATGTATAACCATACAGCTATGACTGACCACAGATTTTAAACATGGCTTTAAAGTCGTGAAACACATTTTTTCAAAACTTTGACATATTTTTAGGGAAAGAGCTAAAAAAGGGTTTTTAACTTGGTGATACCCACTTGCCCAATTTCATGTTCCTGGTCTAATCTCCACTGATAATAAAGTATCTTGAAACAATAAGATGGGAAACTGTATTTAATTACATCAGCAAGACTATTTTCCTGCTAGCGACACTGAGGCAGGTAACAAACTTCCCCAACAGAATTCAGCCCAAGGCAAGCAAACAGTAAAGAAGTAAATTAGAAGAGGAAATTACTTGCTACGGTGAGTTTTAGCTGACTGTTTCTCTCTCGCTGTCACCTCACCAGTGCCAAACACCTTGATCTAGTTTGAAAACTCAGAGAACTAAATCAGAAGACTTGGAAAACTTACATGAGTATGTTCATAAATACAGTTGTCAATAACATCTGCAAGAGTTGCTCCTTCATCCAACAGGCCAATAGAGTAATTTGCATCCTCAAGAAATCCTTTCATCTCAGCCGTTTTCCACAAAGCCGACAGTCATAAACCAAGAAACACAAGGGATGGGCTTCCAAGCCTTATATCCGGGTCCTTAAATTATGCAACAAACTGTACAAAGAAAACATAAATCAATGGGGAAAGAGGCACAAAGCACACTATGCCACTATTTTAAAATTAGAACTTTCTATATGCAATGTACTACAAACAGTAACACACGCTCTCTCTTTAAAAAAACTTTTTTTTTACTCTACCCATGCTCCATTTGCTAGGGATAAGACAGTGCAATTCTACTGAAGCCAAGAATAAAATAGAAGCTGTGTCCTGTAAATCTGATACCAACTTAGGGAAGAGTAAGAAACCATTGATGCAAGGCTGGTCTTGAGAAGCATCCCAAAATGTATGCACACTGATCTGGGTTGAGCTTATGCACACTATGTGAAAATACTGCAAGTGCAGCATACTTGTACAAACACCTCAGCTCAGTTATTCTTAGATATAGCAACTTAAGTAACATCAGTGCTCAAGTATGCAACTGAAAGACTGACTATAATAGAGAGCTTGTGGTTTACTGACTAAATGTTAGCACTGGTATTTGTTAGGTTTGCATATTTGTGTTAATATTCTGGTTTTTGTTTAGATGCTAATTTATAACCATTGCCTTCACACATTGTATTTACTAGACATTTATTTTGTTGTTCTGCCCATAAGATCACCTGCAACACTTAGCCTCTATTGAAATTTTTTTTAACAGAAAGAAGCCACTAGCTAGAAGTAGTTTTAAAAATTACCATCTCAGTAAGTGGAACTGATATTAAGACAGTAAGAGTTACAGCCCAGATTTATTTACATCTTACTTATCCTCAAACCTTCACTGCAAATTAGATGTTGTTTATAAGCAGTGTTTTCCAAAAGAGAGCCTGAATCATAGTCAAAAGACAGAGAGCGTTGTTAAATATACAGTCTTAGAACATGGATTAAAGAGTCTCCAGTAAAAATCAGCAGACAGCAAAAAAACTACCAACAGCTGATTATATACCTTCACCAGCCCTACTTGAGGAATACAATCTGCAGCTTACATTCTGTTACAGCTGTAGTCTGTAACAGAAGTTACAAACTTCTAAAAATCAGTAAAAGTCTACTAAAAGTAGTTTATAGCAACTGATTGACCAGGCCTTTTTTTTCAACTGTGATCTTTATGACTAACACAAGACTGATCAATACCAGTCAGCTAACAAGATTCCTTCTTCACATAGACACCCAAAATGTTTTTTTGATCTATGAACAAAAATGGCACAGTATTTGTAAAATAAAAAATAGTTCTCTAAAGCCACCTGTACTTGGCTTTAAAGTAACAAAATTATTTTTTTAATGAAAAGTGTTGACAGAGACCAAAAACATTGCAGCTGAAGGTAAAAAAAATGCTTAATTAAGACTCTAAAAGCTAAGATGCTGATTTTGACTTCAAATGGTCACAAGGCCATGTTATTAACTGTGTCTCATGTTTCTTTCACCAACCCCCTACAGTCTAAAAACATTTTAATAATTTGCAATATAACTTTGGTTAACATTGTTAACATGAACAGTTACCTTTGTTCACACTAATACTAAGACAAATAAACAGCAGTTGCTCCTGCTTGTCATTACACCCAAAAATGGGGGAAAGAGCCAGCAGACTTTTGTATACTTTCTGCATAACTCAAGTGTGCCACCTATGCTTAAGAGAAGTATTTACTGCCACGTGAATTTAGCACAGTGGCAGCACAAATTTTCAGTCACATTCAGAAGCTGAATGACATAGACAAGTATTCTGGGAGGAACATACTTGTCTTACACGTACAGCAATTCATATGCTTAAGTGAAACCTGAAAAAAAACAGTCATGAAATAGCAAAACATCCTTACGTCAATGTGATAATAAAGTAAATTACAATCATAAAAACAATGACTAGGTGGTAAACATTAGAACCAGGATAAACTTCTTCAGTCGCATCTCAACTTAAGTCTGTGAGGAATAGCTAAAACTCCTTAAAAACACCCCACAAAAAGACAAGCTGTGAGCCAAGTTTGACTCAAAATCATTGAAACAAACATGAACACTGCAGTTATGATTACATAGCTACTGCCACCCTCTAAAGAGGTATTTATTTCATCAGTATCCTTGATTTGCTAGCTGATTAGCACAAAGTCCTCAACATGTTCAAATCCATAAAATAACAATGATTTCCAGGAGCAGAGTACCAAAGAGAGTTTGGTTTGGTTTTTTCTCCCCTCCTCCCTGGAAAGAAAACCTGGCAAAATCTGATATAGCTCTGGAGTATTCAAATGTGATCAAAAGAAGAAAAAAGTTAACAGCAGAGTTTAATTATTTTAGCATAATTTCTTTATACTATGAGTTAAACAGCCTAATGTTTAACTAAATTTTAAAGTACTTTATGCATCTTCAGGAACTTGCTGGTTGTGTAATAAACACAAACTCTTCTATGATAATAGCTCTTTTTTGTCTTCTTGCAAGAAAAAATAGCCCCAGAGAGGAATAAGTAAACAACTATGGTGAACACATGCAAGAGCAGAGTGATTTCAATTTTCAGTAGGTTTTAGCAAAATAAAGCATTTGACATACATACAAGGGGGGTTTTTCATAGTACAAACAACCTGGTATACTCTAAAGCATGCAGATGGTCAGGGTCCCTGTCACTGTAGGAGTGCACACCTTCACTTTGCACTGCTAGGAAGTCTCAGCGCACCCAGTGGAACCCTTACAGCACCAAATGGACTTCAGACTCCAGAGACAGGCACCCGCCCTGCAAGCTAATTGCTGGTGACATGTAGTGGAAATGAAGAAGCTTGGTACAAACACCAGCTATCAATCTTCAAATCTTGGTGCTGTATTCATCTCAGTTACATGGGAGAGGATTTAGGCTGATTTTGTGCTATTCTTGAAAGACAGGTTTTTACGTAGTTTGACTCTGGTGTCTATAGCTTTCAGACAGAGATGGTGTAGAGCACTTTCCCCCAAAAGCTGCCCTTCTACTTTTAGGGAGATCCTGTGGGGAGGAGGGTGAGGACTGGCTTAAGTAAAGCATGAGGGGAGGAGGCCTCTTTACCACTATCTCTTCAGAAACAACAAAAAGAACACTGATCTGCTAAGTTAACAGAGTAAGTCAAAGTTTAATTTTTAAGATTTTAAAAAAAAAAAAGTTTGAGAAGAGAAAGATGCATTAGTTTCAGACAAGCAGACTACTCCATAAAAAAAAAAAAGGTAGACATTTGTACTTTACTCAACTGACCAGATCAACTTTGAACAAGAAGAAGGATTAATCAGGCAGCAAGAGCTTTTTGTTAGCTTTGATGGTCATTTCCTAAAACAAACATTGTCTCTTGCAGTTCATTCATCCAAAAGCATCTCATGGTCAAGAGGCTGGGAGGAACAGGAATTCATGCTAGCACAGACTTAATAAAATAGCTTGCAACAAACCATGACCAACCTAGTATAACCTCTCCAAGGCTACTAAGCAGCAATTGTTTTTTTCCAAGCATTTTCATGTCATCCAAACTTTTTCATTCTGCAAAATTCATCTAACAAAAAAAGCTAATATTAGCCTATCAACTTCTGTTCTCAGAGTCACAGCCCATTCCTCTCCAATTTCTCCTGCCCTGCAAGTAATTATATATTTTCACTCCTTTTGAGAACAAGATAGGAAGAATATTCTACAAGGAGAAAACTGAAATTCCTACCAGCACTGCTACAGCACCTCCACAAAACTGAGCACACTCAATGCTTCTTTAAGGGGTTAATCCCTGCAGTAGGATTTGGGATTGTGCTATAACCTTACTCTGTTCTGACTGCCCTCCCTCTTGAGGGGGCAGGATAATCAACGATAAAATTTGTGAAACAGCAAATTAAGATAGACATAGGGAAAACAAGAGGGTTGTTTAAGACTTCGGCGTCTGTAAGAGGAGTCAGAAATCATTACAGTTCAGTCCTTGCTGGAAGTGCTGACTTACTGCAAGTCATGATTTGACAGACTTAGTGTGGTAACACTACCTATTTTACAACCTGAGATGTTAAGTCTGCACAATGCTCCAGGACATGTCTTTTAGGGCAAACAAAAGCTGTCAAGTGGTATGAGACTGCTACATAGGCATACAATTGCTTTCTTTGAAGCATTACATCCTCAGGCTCTTTAGGGTTTAACACAATGACTTCTCAGATTAAAAACTTCAGATAAAAGTTTATTTAAACACTGCAATTAATGCAGACATCTGGAACAGAAGAAAATTAAAAAGCTCTGAAAGTGATTAACTAAACACACACTTGTCATACGAAAGCATCCATAACAGACAATTCAATTTTTTTCATTACATTGTCAAAACTACATATTGTTTAGTCCGAAAAAAATCCCCAAACATCTGGAGGCTTGTTTCTTTCATTAAAAACTTCCTTTGCAAAGAACAAAGTCTGCAAACTGAGCAGGCTCTCAATACTTCCTTTTAACTACATGTCTTATTAAGCAAAATAAATATTTATAAGATTAACAATTATGCTGATGCAAAAATCAGAAAGAGGTAAAAATACATTCATGTCATGTTCCTTATGTAAGAATACTGGTTCTGCAGGGCTAACAAAAAATTTGAAGCATTTTGTCACTAACATTGGCAGTAAAGTACAGAACAGGTATACTAGAAAAGAAGAAACACGAGTCCTCAGTTTCCAGTGCAGGAAATGCCTATTTATAATGGGAGTATCTTCAAAAAAAATTCCAAGATGCCAGCTCATTTACTTCCTTATCACTCAGCTGAATGCAGCTACTCACCAACTGATGGAAATGCTGAAGCAGGTGTCTTTACCTATAGAGGCAGTGGACATTCTGCATTACCCAAGTTGCCTCTCAGCACAAATCCACTGAGGGCCATAGCAGAGTTCACCCATACAGGTTGGGCTAGTTGCATCCTACCTTTCTTCTCAGGAGTATCCCACACAGTTAAATGAGCAATGGAACAAGAGCATCTCTGCTGAAGTAAGTGAGCAAAAAGGATAGATACTAATACTTGCTCCATCTAACAATTTATAGAAAATGTGCACTTTTGTTTCTTAAAGTTTGACAAGCCAAATAAAAAGCCAATAAACTAACAAAGCTTACAAAAGTGAGTACTCTTACAGAATGGTTTGTGTTGGAAGGGACCATAAAGAACATCTAGTTTCAACCTTCCTGTTCTGGTCAGGGACACCTCACACTAGACCAGGTTGCTTAAAGCCCCATTCAACCTGGCTTTGAACACCTGAATGAAGGGGGCATCCACAACTTCCCTGGGAAACTGTTCCAGTGTCTCACCACTCACACTAAATTTCTTCCTAATGTCTAACCTAAATCTACCCTCTTTCAGTTTTGATCCAGGACTTTACACTTGGCTATGCTGAACTTCATGAAGTTCACATAGGCCCACCTCTCAAGCTTGTCAAGGTCCCTCTGGATGGCCACCCTTCCCTCCAGCATGCCAGCTGCACCACACAGCTTGGTGTTGCCAGCAAACTTGCTGAGGGTTCACTTAATTCCACTGTCCATCTCACTGGCAAAGATGTTTAACAGCTCAAGTCCCAGTACCAGCTCCTCAAGGAACACCAGTCATCATTGATCTCCATTGACATGGAGCCATTGATCACAACTTACATGACTTAAACTTCCTGTAAGTGCATGTATACTTCTGCTGTACCATACCAGCACTCTTCATGGAAGTGCAAGCAGATACCTCCATATCCTATCCTCCTTCTTGCTTGTCATTATTTGCATTTGGCCTCCCCATTGCCTCCAACCTTTTATGCTCCCAGCCCTTGTGTTCCCTGATTGCGACTCAGTTCCACTCAGACAAAGCCAAAACAGCTTTAAGAGGCCAGCTAGTCCAGATAACTACTGCTTCTACTTGGCATAAAAAGGGCTCATTAACAGATTAGATTTTGATTGCTAATTCCTTCCACTTCGCATCAACCAGATATGGCAATAATTAGAACTTGCAGACTACCACTACCTACTTTATCACTACAATCAATACTGAACTAATTATATTTGTGTACAGTATGTTATTACTGAACATACAATAGATCCAAGGTCAAAATAAACACACACTATATGAACATCCAGTTACAAATACAGCAAATTCAGTGGCATTTCCATCCTGGGGCAAACTATATCTTACACTGTTTGTCACAGAACATTAGTGCATCAATTAGAGAAAGAATAATCTCAATGTAAGTACCAGAGCAGCCTTCTCAAAGAGAAAAACTGCAGCCAAAGCAAAAATACCTTTGGAACAGTTTTAGAAACTGAAATGCATTTGTAGTACCGTAAGATTTTATATTTTATTCAATCTTCCTCCTAACAATTATTCTGCCTTTCCTGTATTTTTACTACTTAATTCCTGTTGAAGTGCAAAATGCTTGAATGCAAAAGCCATCCAAGGCTTCTACCCACATACAAGAGTGAGACAAAACTCAAACTGCGTGACAGAAAACCTTCTCAGCTCTTTTGCTTATAAAAAAAAAAGCACGTGACACCTACAAAAGAACAGATATATTCAAAGAATTTTCAGTGTTAACTGTATTCACTGCAAAAGAGCAGTCACCTACATAGAACTAGATACATGCAGTTAATTCAGCAAGTTTCAAACAAAAGAAAAAGA
This sequence comes from Apus apus, assembly GCF_020740795.1. Lineage (NCBI taxonomy): Eukaryota > Metazoa > Chordata > Aves > Apodiformes > Apodidae > Apus > Apus apus. Next base: position 136,172,113 of record NC_067283.1, read on the forward strand.
ATTTAACCTCTGGAGATCAAGCCAGAAATCATAACAAACCAAGCTCATCCTGTACTTCCCTAACTGCACTATTTTCACATCTACATTAAGTACATTATTAAGAGACATACTAACAGAACTGGCACTTGGACTCTTCATGGTCTTTAAGAAGTACCTGGCTCAGTTAGATGCACTTAACCATTCTCATTCTCAAGTTTACATTAAAGACCATTATGTAATTTATAGGTACTAAGCCAAACAAAAACGCCTTCAGCTAGACAGGAAAAAAGTAATACCTTATAAAATCAGCTTAACTCAGATATTACAAACGCATTTAAGGCTATTGTCAAAACCACATAAAGCTATTGTTTTATTTTAACCGAACAGGATAACCACAGACATTCCAGAGTTTTCTGTGCTCCTTAAGTTCAGCTATGTGTATTCATTTATTTTCAGTTATCATGGGTTTTGTTTTTCTTTAATAACTATTTGCCTCTTTAAAATTTAAAGGCAGTTATAATTGGTACACAGTTTCCATCCAACACAGAATTACACATTCTACTGTAGCTCAACTACAACTATTTGTGGAAGTGGATAGTAATTAGCAAATAATGGAGACAGGCACTTGGAAAGGCACGCCCTTCATGATCAGCATTAGCTACTGCTCACAATTGCAAATTTTAACTTTTTAAGCATAAAATACCCTGAAAACCACACAGTACTCAGCAAGTCATGATTTGATGTTAACAGTCATGTGGTGATCACCACTGAGACTGGAGTTATAGCATTTTATTTTTTCTACAGCCAACAGCTCTGATTCAGAAAAGTAACTGTTTACAAAGTTTACTCATGTTTAAATCTCTCAGAAATTCATCAGACAGCTCTGCCCCATATAATATACATGCCCCTACTTTTAAATGTTGATAATCTACATCAACAAGACAGTTATCATGCTTATCAGAAAGTCAATACATGGTGTTTGTATTTTGTAGAAGTGCTTATCCTCTGGCATACAGATGAAGACAGGTGGAAATGAGACTTACATGGACAAGTTAGGAGATGGAACCCTACTATCATCAGCTAGGTTCCCAAGGTGGCTCAGCGTTGAAGTCGAACTGTTCTCTATAAAGCACTTCTCCTAAGCCCTCTGGATAGTTGTAAACTTGATCAGAGATTTTGCCCTGTGGGAGAAAAGGCATACAAAAATAAATTTCATAGTCAGAACAAAATTTTTGTCTGAAAACATGTAAGAAACCTATTCAGTAATATTTTTAAGGAGGCTTACAACATCCCACCACAAAACTATATAATGAAGTAAAATGCCCTGTTTTCAAGAGTGAATGTAAACTCTGTGCCTGAAGAACTGCTAAAACACATGAACTAGGCACATGAATTAGGCACATGAAACTGCTTGTTTGTACTTCTCTTTCCTAGCCTGAACTGGAAGATTTTCAAAACTGAAGGCATAGAGTGATCTTGCTTTAGGGTAGCATGCCTTAATATTGGACTACCCTCCCAGAAACGTTTTTAACCCTGTAACCATTGTGATTCTTCCCCTCCCCACTTCCTATTTTAGAATTCACTGGCCACATTCCTTCTTCCTCTGCTGTGAATGAACACGGCATGTGGGTGAAAAAGCTATTTGGGTGAAAAATAGTGCTTTATATAGTGAAACTGAACACCATACAGACAAATCCAGAGATGAGCAAGGCAGTAAAAAGAAACTTATGCTTGCCTTCAGGAATGAGGAAACATTTCAGCTAGCCCTTAAAGGCTATTACACACAACACTAAAGCAGTATTTTGAAGTACAAAGGTAGCTTAAATTAATGTAAAGCAATCACACAAAACAGTACAATGAACACAAAAAGCATTCAAGAAAACATTAACCAGCCTTGCTGGGAAGTTATTCCTTCTAAAAGGAACTGTAATTTTAATGGAATTAAATATGGTACAGAACTGGTCACATGTAAATCCAACACACAACAAAGTACCCACATTTCATGCCATAGATCACAGTGAATTTGTAGAATGTACTGAACTATAGCAAAACCAAATCTTTGCTGCTCATTATTTAGCTGAGACTACACGTGCTGACTACAAAAATCTGGTTTCTGGGAATCACCTAACTCAAATGATCACTTTTTCAACTGCATTTCAGTTATGCAAACTACTGAAGTGTATTTTTTCAATTATTCTTGCTATTAGAAAACTAGTCTACTCTATCAGGTACTGAATTACAACCAGAGGAATGCAACTTGAGAGTAACCGTTTCACAGCAACTCCACAGAGCAATCTCCTCAGCTCTACCATATAAATTAGCATTCAGTAGCATATAATACTAAAAATAAACCTCAGTGCTTCAAAATTAATTGAGATAAAGGCATTTTGACAGCTAGAATTAACATACATGCAGTGTTTTTAATCTTATCTCCCACTTCCACTAAAGCAAGTAGTGAGTAACATTTAGTTATCAGAGTATGCATGCAACAGTTTCAAAAGCTGGCAACACTTGCTTGTTGTAAAATTAACTAATAGTAGCTCCACTGTTTTCTAGTGCTGTTCCGATTATACTTAAGAGCTCATACAAATTTTCCAATGATTATGAGTTAAGTTTACCTTCCCAGCAAAACAAGTCAGTAAAAACAGGTGCTTCCAGGAAAAATGCATAACCTCTAGTGCAAAACTTAAAAAGCCATACTTCAGACAAGTATCACCTGCAGTACTATTCCAATAAATACTTCTACATGACACAGGAAAGAAGTGTGCAGTTATAAGTCTCCATGGAGCTGAAATGAAAACAAATCATTTTCTGTAGCAACAGTCATCTCTAAGCTGCTCCGAGTTCTAATTGCCCTTCAGAATTTTTTTTACAATTATTTATCTGAAGGATCTACACAAACATACAGAAAATATTCTGACTGCCCTTCTTTTGTGCAGGTTTGCCGATATTAAACATTCAGAGAGGGAAATGGTATTTCTAGATCTGTTAGTATACTTTACTAGCAGGTGCCTCAAGTTTAACTGCAACAATGCTGTACTTTGTACTTTAATAGTAACACTAATTTGAAGAACAAAATAAGCCACCAGTCGTCTGCAGCACAAAGTTTTGCCAGAACAGCTGCAAACTCACAGCAAGTCTTATAAGCACCAGCAAGTCAGCAGGGGCCAGGTCCTTTCCAGCTACCCATGTCTGATACAAAATGAGGCATGGACTAATTTTGTTTAAAAAAAGAATTATGCATTGCATCTCTCAATTTCTGAGGAAACACTTCAACCACCCAAGCTAAAATATCCATGAACCAAGCCCTAAAAATCAAGTAATAAAATGACCTCACATCTTTACACCAACTGACAGACTTGGAGGCACCAAAGTTACTTTTGGTCCACAAAAAAATAACCATTCTTCTGATACAGGCAGCACTTTCCAGATCAGGGCCAGGGCACTGTGGTGAGGCGATCCCCAGGGGAAAACAGGTCCTGAAGGAAGTGCAGGTCGCTGAGGAATTCTCCCATCAATTGCATTCTTGCACTACATCAACAGCATTTGGAACTGAAATTTGGCATTATACCCAAACAAGTCCGTTACACAATCAAGCCTCCCTTTAAGGAAGGGATGGTCTTAATTCTCTTCTAGAGCACTCAGAGTCTCCTTTAACTGGAGAGATGGAATCATTTCCAGGTCATACAACCCAGCATTGCTGCAAACACACACCTGCACTAGTCTTCCAGCACAGGGAGCAGGGCAGACTGCAGCTCTGAAAGGCAGTAAGCCTGCCTCTTGCCTCCAGTAAAGCAGTCCTCCATGGGAGAAACATTCCCCTTGCTGTTCATCACCAAACCTCACCTTCCCCCTCCCAAAGTCTTCTACAGACCCCTGTTTTTCAGGGGTCTAACAACCTTCCACCGGAGCTGAAGGCCCCGCGTTGGGAGGGGAGGGGGGTGGGCAGCAGGCTGGCTGGGTGCGGTGGGGCTCGGCCTATGGCAGGCGGAGAAGGGTGCTCACCACAGCCAGAAGCACACGGGGAGGGGGCTGCGGGGCTTGCGTGTCGCAAGCATGAGCCACGGCAGCGGCAGCATTGTTCACACGGTGACAGGAAGGAAAGAACTAGACTGGACCAGTCCAGACTGGAACAAACCCCTCCTACCATCACCATTATTCACAACCCCTGCCTCCCCCCCCCCCAACACCGCTGCCTCCGACATTTATCCAGGAAAGAATAGTGGGCAAGTGCAGTATCCTTCAGAGCCAAAAATCCAGTAGCCAGGGCAGAGGCTGAAGTGGGGCAGCACTCCCCCCGCCTGGACTGCCACACTGGAGACCCAGCCACACGTCTGGCTGAGAGGGTAGGCAGGTCTAACCCACTTTATTGGGCACCACACGGTATTTTCATTCAGGGCAGGTATATCTGACTGGGACTACACAATCAAATCCTGCTTGGTCACCAGAGACTGCTGCAGAGGTCTGAAATGCAGCGCTTCTGTCTACTGGCACATGTCGGCTGTGCAGGATTTTGCACTGCAGGAGATGCACTTCAGAAAGACTCAAAAGAATATTAAAGCTCATTCCCCTCTTCACCACAATCAGGAGCCCCCCCCCCCCAGCAGAGATACACATCATCTTGGGCTCTGAACGAGCTCAGATTGCCAACTGGAAAAGACCTGCAGTGCTGTCTAGTAACAAGGCATAACAGCATCCTCCTCAGCCACACCAGCTGCCCCACGTTTGTGTTTGCACCATCCTCCTTACCCATACATGAATCCCCACTCCCACACCATACGTAACAGCTTCTCTACCACCAGTAACAGGCACTGTTACCATAATCTGTAATGGGCACCTCTGCTGACCTCTCACCAAACAAGAAACAGCAGAGCGGCGAGCACCCGCACACTAGTGCCCTGACATCCGGGAGCACGCACTTCACACAGGCGCGTCCTGCCTGCAGCTGAGCAGCGACTGGACCCTCTTCTCTGTACTTTCTGAAAGTCACCAGTACAGCAGTGGCCAACTGGATCACAAGGGCCAGCAAAGGCTGCCTAGACAAGGAGGCTGAGGCTCAAACATGAGAATTCCAGAAGGACTGGTGGCACAAAACCTGCTGCTGCTACGCTAACCAGACTAAGGGGAGAGGGAAAACGTGTCCTTGAGATGACCCGCAAACACCCCTGGCAAAGGGAGGAGAATGCCAACAGGAGGGAAGCGCTCAACTTCCTGCACCCTTGAGGACCCCTAGACTCTCCATGTGAAGACAATCTGCCCCGTCATCCCAGCACTTCTCGTGGAGGCACTTGTGCAATGCTCCTACAACCGGTGCAGCACGCCGACAGCTCAAGCTGCTGCCCTGCTCCTCGGCATGTCCGCAGCCCACCGCGCCCAGGGGCCCAGGGCGAGGCCTCAGGCAGGTGCAATGCAGGTGACAGGGGAAGAGGAGCGTCCAAGGGGGAGCCCGGATGGACAGCCACGGCTACAGACACATAACATGGCCCACGCAACATGGCCTCTGGGAAGCGGAGAAGCAGAGACGCCACGACCATGCCACCTGCACTTCTTCGGCCTCTCCGCCGCCCGCCAGCCAGGCTGGCACCGGGGCCTGTCACACCGCTGCTGCCCCGGGCCCGAGGGGGCTTCCTGCGGGCGGGTGCACCCGAGGAGAAGGGATCCGCCGAATTCGGCGCGGGAGTCGGTGAGCCCGGGCAGCTGCCACACGGCGAGGTGCGGCACGCCGGGCTCCGGGGCAGCCCCTCTCCCGGAGGGGCCCCAGCGAGGCCGCCCCTCGCCCCCTCCCCAGGAAGCGGCTCCCTGCGAGGGCAGCAACGGCCGGCGGGAACGGGTCTCCCGCCGCGGGGCACTGCCTCGGCTGCTGAAGGGGAAGACACCACAGAGCCCCCCTCCGCAAGAATCCGCCATGTTAGGGCGGCCGCCGAGCCCCCGCTCCCCGCGGAGCTGGCGGTCCCACCGTCCTCTCGCGCCCGGCGGGACTGGCGGAGAAGGGGAAGCGGCGGCCCCAGCGCAGCCTTCGCCCCGCTCCCCGGCCTCCCCCTCTCGCCTCGCCGTCTCCCACACGTAGGGCTGTCCGCCATGTTAGTGCGGCGGCCGCTGACCCCCTCCGGCACCGCCGTGCTCCGGGGCGCTGGGGGCCCCGGATCCCGCCCGACCCCCGGGCGACGGCCCCGCACCGCCCCGCGCCTCGCTGCGCGCCGGGGCGCGGGGGAGCCCCGGCTCTGACTCATCCCGCCGCTCTCCATCTGCCGCCGCCGCTGGCAGCCGGTCTCGCCCCACGCCGCCGTGCGAAGGGATCAGGGGCAGCGGGAGGAACCGGCCCCGGCCCCCTCCCCGCCCGGCACCGCCACGGCGGCAGCGCTGCCCGCCGGGCACCCTCCAACCCTCCCCAGTGCCGCGGCCACCGCTCCCCACTCCCCTCCCTGCACTGGGGGAACACGGGCCAGCCCCTCCCCGAGCCCCGGGCCCCCGGGAGGGCTGAGCTCCTGCCCCTGCCCCCCGCCGCCGGTGTCCCGGGACACCCCGCTCCGCTGCGGGGCTCGGGGTGGGCTCCGCCGCCCCCCGCCCTCCCGCCGCCTCCCCCGCGGGAGCCCCGGCCCGGCGGGGAGGTCAGGGGCGCCGGGACCCCCGGCACAGGTACTCACGTGAGATAACGGCCCGAAAGATTTGGTAAATCGTCTTCTCTTTTTAGGCGGAATTTTTAAAGAGGGATGTGGGAACCTACAGCAGAAATACAGGCGGCAGCAGTGGCGCCTTCCAGGGCCATAGGCTGCGGGGCGACCGGCGGGGAAAGCGCAGCGCAGCGCTGGGACGAGAGGGCACAGGCAGAGAGAGACGGAGCCGGAGCGGGCCGGGGGCGCGGGGCGGAGGCGGCTGGGGGCGGAGGCGGGAACACGGCTACCGGACGGCGAAGCGAGCGACGAGGCGAGAAGAAGCGGCTGTTGCCGGCAGCGCTCTTATAGGGCGGGCGGGGAGGGAGCCGGCGCCACGCGTCACGGCACCGCGGGGCGGGAGCTGCCGCCGAAACCTCCCCGCGCTCCCCGCGGCGCGGCGGGGCCTCTCGCGCCTCCGGCGGGCAGGAGGACGGCGCTGCCCCCGCCCCGGGCCCCGCCGCCCCACGTGGAGGCGGCGCGGAGGCCCCCGCGGCGCGGCCGGGCCGGGCGCAGGTGCGGGCGGGGCGGGGGTCCCGGGCAGGGGTCCCCGGCGGGCCGGGGCGGCAGCGCGGGCGCAGGTAAAAGTGTCCCTGGGGACCCAGGGCAGGCGGTTGCCCAACGTGGGCAGCTTGAGACCGTGTTTCAGTGGTGGCTTCCAGAAAATCGAGACCTGTTCCCTTGGACTACGGCTTTCAGCAGGTGGGAAAAGAAACGTGGCCTGTTGAGCGGCCAGTCAGAAGACGCGTTCACCGAGTCACAGCAGCTGTTCCCAACAGCCTAATAACTCGCACTGATTCACTGAGCATTCGTAAGCTGTTTGTGAGGCTCACTGGAGGAGACTAATCACATTGCATACCTGGCAGCCTCAGTCTCCCAGGAATTCCAGGCCTTCAAGACTCCGGCAAGTAAATGTGTGAACTGAAGGATTTAGCTGACCTGTACATTTCACGGTTTCACTGAAGCAGTGGGACATCTTCAGCACATCCCAAAGCCCTTGCTACTGTCGTACCACCCTTGTGGGAAAGCGCAGCCCAGCTGCAAGAGGAAAGGAGCCACTCGGGGGGTCAGGCGCCTCAGCTAAAGGTCACAAAGCTGTTCCCTGATCTGCCAGCTCCAGTCTGCTAAGTCAGGTTTACCAAAACACGGGGCTGTATTTTAGAAAAACACATTCCAGTAGTCACAATTCTTTTTGGACACTGCAATACCTAGTTACTTAGTTCACCAAGAGTCACCAAAAGGTATACTTGTTCTGGAAAGTAATTGTTCTTCTCAGGGCACATTCATTTTCCTTCTTAAAAGGCATGTTACTACAATTTGGAGATTTTTTTTTTCCAAAGCAAAGCTGGGTTTGTTTAGTTTTATAGCAGAGAGAATTTAGAAAAGTGGTGAATAGATACACACCTGTCATCTCTTCAGAAATAAAATGAGACTGAGGTTCCACAGCATGCAGGGGTGGAATTTTTTTTACTCTTTAAATCTGTTGTCACCTTCTCTTTTGCAAATTATACTAAATGAGGAGGAAGTAAACTGACAAATATACAGTGTCTCATTTTTCCTAATAACAGCACTCATAGGGTATGGATGAAGGCAGTAAAAGCAGACACATTGATTAGAAAGTCAGAAGACCTCTCACATTTGCATTGAGGATTAAAAATGCAGTGTCTTACACTGCTGTTTTCTCAGGTATGTTCTGTATCAACACTTCATCAGTGACTTACCTGTTCGCTTGTGTTCCTATTCCAGAATGCAAGTGCAGGAGAATGAATTGAAGTATATTAAAAAACCCCAATGAACCAAACCAAACAAAAAAAAAAAGCTATATAGAGGTAGGAAGAGAGATCTGAGCAAAGCTTGGACACGGCACAATAAATGTGAATCATTAACAGGCAAAGAAGGGAGGAAGGGTTACAGGGGAGGACAAAGGTTATGGTAATATACACATAGGAGCAAGTCAGAAAGCTGTATTCTTTGGGAAGGTAGATTTTAAAAACCATTTTTTAAAAAAGTCTTTAAACTAGGAAAAGGACCTGATTAGTTTGAAAGTGTTTAGGTACAGCCAAAAGGCAAGTAATAAGTCAATACTAGTTCTATGTAGAATCAGGTATTTTACCTATGTTCTTAGATGTCTGCTGAAGGTAATATCTGAAGATACACCAGTGATATATGAGTGATGTAACTGCCAGATCAGTTACTGCCATGTAGTCTACATTCATCTTCCCAGAGGAGTTTTTGGTTTTGTAAGGAGGGGATGTTTTTAATATTCTTTCCAGGAGTAAGAAAACAGATAGGCTATTTAAGAAGGGAGGACAGTCACGTAGGACAGGAAAAAGAACTTCGGTTTGATATGCAATTAGTGGGGGGCTCTGTCAGCTATTTTAAAAACGTATGGAAGGAGGGAGGATTTCCTGCTTGTGTGGAGGAAGCAACACTCGAAAACAGAAACATAAACTTCATCCTCTCAAATCTACAGGAAAAAAAAAGAAAGAGTGGCACACTGGGAGAGTACAAGATTGAAATGTGTAGGCACTATATACAAAATGAGAAAAAATTTGATGGATGAATGTTTTATACAGTGTTTTCTCTCCCACTGGTGATACTAATGCAGAACTAGAAAACTCGTGCCACAGCTCAATTGATATTTATTTTTTTAGTATAGTGCTAAACAAAACAGCAGTCATGTTTTGTCTGGATGTCAAAAAGCTAACATATAATTTTCTTCTGCTTCATTAACATTTCTTTACACTCAGTTTTAATACTTGGATTCCTAACTTAATATGGCTCCAGATAAGCCATAGGTGTAGATAAGGACATAGAGTGTATCATCAGTAAGTTTGCAGATGACACCAAGCTACGCTGGAGTGTTGATCTGCATGAGGACAGGGAGGGTCTACAGAGAGACTTAAATAGATTGGATTGTTGGGCTGATGTTAATGGTCTGGGCTTCAACAAGGCCAAGTGCCAGGTCCTGCACTTGGGCCACAACAACCCCAGGCAATGCTACAGGCTTGAGGAAGTGTGGCTGGAAAGTGTCTGGCAGAAAAGGACCTGGGGGTTCTCATTGACAAGCGGCTGAATATGAGCCAGCAGTGTGCCCAGGTGGCCAAGAAAGCCAATGGTATCCTGGCTTGTCTTAGAAAGAGTGTGACCAGCAGAAGTAGAGAGGTGATTGTTCCCCTCTACTCAGCACTGGTGAGGCCACACCTGGAGTATTGTGTCCAGTTTTGGGCACCTCAATTCAAGAGAGATATCAAGGTGCTGGAGCGAGTACAGAGGAGGGCAACAAAGCTGGTGAAGGGCCTAGAGAATAAATCTTATGAAGAACACTTGAAGGAGCTGGGAATGTTTAGTTTGAGGAAGAGGCGGCTGAGGGGAGACCTCGTCAGTCTCTACAATTACCTGAAAGGTCATTGTAGAGAGGTTGGTGCTGGTCTCTTCTCACAGGTAATTAGCAACAGAACAAGAGGGAATGGCTTCAAGCTGCAACAGGGGAGGTTTAGACTAGACATTAGGAAAAAATTGTTCACAGAAAGAGTGTTTAGACACTGGAATAGGCTGCCCAGGGAGGTGGTTGAGTCACCATCCCTGGGTGTGTTTAAGGGTCATTTGGATGTGGTGTTGGTGGATATGGTTTAGGGGAGAACTTTGTAGTGTAGGGATGATGGTTGGACTCGGTGATCCCAAGGCTCTTTTCCAACCTGAATTGTTCTATGACTCTATGATATGCACAATGTATTCATAGTACTACAGTCAGAATTCACATTTTGTTCCCCAAAGATAAAAAAGCAGCAGAGCACAAAATACATGTCAAGCCCTCAGTTCCCCCTACTTCCAATCATGAGGCTCTTCTACCACATTCTCCCCCCCCCCCTTTTTTTTTTTTTTGCCTCCACACATTTTATTTTCAGTGTTGTTCACAGTTGGATGTAGACAAAATCAGGTGTTATCCTTATGACGCATGTAAATGGGAGCAGGAAAGACACCCGGCCCCATCTCATCTGCTGGAGTGCAAAAAATATTCACTGCTGAGGCAACCCAGCGGTCAGGAGCTTCAAACTGGTTTGAACAGATGTCTGGAGGCTGCACAGCCCTATGACCTTCCATGCTAATCCCAAGTATTTCCTTCTCTTTATGTCTTCCTATGGGCTACCTCTTCTCTCCTCTGGTTCTCCCATTTCCTCTCCCTCTCTGATGCACTATCTATCACCAGGCATCCGCAGCGGGGTCAGATTCCGCTCCTGCAGGTGAGAGAATGAGATTATTTCCTCCTCCATCTCCTCTTCCTCTTCCCCCACTACTGCCAACTCCCATCTCCCGCAGCAATCGGTGTTCTTTCTTAAAGCCTCAGGTGCAGGAACTATGTGATTACATAGGAATTTCATCTTCCATTGAGAATGACTTGTCCCTAGCTACTGAAAACTCAGCATAACAGCAGACAAATACAAATAACAATACACGTTTGGATGCAGGGAAAAGGTTGCTTCGATTTCTGAATGCTTGAACTTGATAATATGGTCCCTGTCTGGACTCCTCTTATGCTCAGCAGCACTCCATGCCAGGCATAGTTAAGGATCTGAAGCCTTCCAGCCAGAGCACACAGCCGTTGCCGTGCAAGGAAAGAGTAAGACCAAATGACATTTTTGTCTGAGTTGTTCAGGGCAAGAATGCTTGTGCACAGGGCAGAGGCACAGGAATAGAAGAATGAAGGCTGTGACAGCTCTGGATCCCTTGTGCTCACAATGCTGTAGGAATACTAGGGTTCAAAAAGTCTCTTTTTAGTAGCATTGCCTGTGTAAGTAGAACCTTGTGGAAGTATTATTATTAACTGATGCTCTGATCTTCAGACCTTGTTCATTGCAGCATACTTTGGAGCTATCACTGTTCCTGTCTGGTTGACAGACCTAGTGATAACCAGCTAGAGGAATGATTCACAACTATTAAAAGCCCAGAGGTGGTGGAAGGAAAGACCTAACTCACATGCAGCAATCACCTCTCACCTACATATACTGAATTGTTTGCTGGATCAAAACAACTGGGGCAGAAATAAGGTCCTAGGTTCCTAGTATGGATTAGTTTGGCTTCAGAAGAAGAGTAAGTTTAAGTGTAATTTAAACACAGAATACTTACAGAATAGATCTCATACTCATGCTAAATAATTTATATTAAGGAAAGGTTAAAAAAGGTGCATATATCAGCATTATTTTGACTGACTTAGCTTCTGTGGATGCCCATGGGGTGATATCACACATGGAAGATTAATGGAAGCAGCAGCTCAAAGCACTATATTAAGATAGCACAAGTAAGTAAAATTATCTTGGGGTCATTTTACAAAAGCAAAGGTTTTAGGAAGGAGCAAGAGAAAATTCTATCCTGTTTTAGGGTATCCAGCAACGTATCATAAGCCCAGTTTTGCTTTTTACAGCTACAGCCTCCTATGAGTCCAAGGCTAGAATGTTTTCACCTCCAAAAAACTATGTCTACATGGACAGAGACTAAGAGAAAATTACTGTGAGCTAATAGATAAAGACTCTTGAAGAGAATATTCAAATATGAGCATTACTTGAAATTCTAGTGACCTGCATGCCTGTGCCACATTAACTAGTAAAGAAAACTGAAAACCTTTAAGAATCTGCAAAATGATACAGTCTTTTTACTGTTATTAAATGTGCCCAGGTCCAGCCCAGGTTAGAAATTATTTGGACTCATTACCTGGTAGATACTGAGTTGTGCATTAATCATTCACTTTCTAGTTCCTGGTATTCACATGTGATGGATCATCAGCAAAACCTGAAGGATCAAGTCGAGAGCTAGGCCTCCATGGAATCCATCATTTCTCAGTACAAATACCTCTGGATCAGAGAAGAGGCATGGGGTTTCCCTCTGCAGATAAACAGGAGGCAGTAGTTCCCAGAAGAGTGAACTAGTCCACAGTGATAAGACTATATCAACTTAAAAATGCAACAGTCCAAATACTATAGTTGGATAGAGTGGTCTGTTCACCATGCAAGGAGGTTTTAAAATATGCGTATCATGTGCTGTTACTGGTGGTTACTGAATGGGGAGATTCTTTTTTATGAACTCTTTTGAAATGAATACTCTCTTTGTTGTTGTTTGTTGCATTTGCAAGGAGTTTTTGTTCCCAGATGTTTACTCTCAGCTCTGTAGTTCTTGTGGAAGTAGACTTCCCCAAATGTGGTCCCAGCTCTATGCAATGATTCAGAGTGGTTTTAGGCTGCCTGGCTTGCTAGTTGTTCTTGTCAGTCACCTTCCAGCTTTCTGAAAATGCATGTTCGTCTCGTGATTTCTAGACACAATGTCCCCCAGCAGCTCCCAGCTTTGTTAAGCTTCCCCTTGGTAGAGGAAGGTAGGGCATTTCACTGAGAGTGAAGAATCAGAGTCTTCAAGAGGAAAAATTCCAGCTAACACATGGACCAGCACTTTCCACTTGTCACTATCTTTCATCACCCTCCAAGCCCTGAGAGGTGGCAGTGATCTCACCCTTGTCATCTAAGAGCACCAAGAAGGAAAGTGGTCTCTTGAGGTTGCACTCCAGCTCTGTCTGAGATGCCTCCAAACATGCACCTGTGTTTTCTCTCAATGGCAATATCTCACACATTTTGGGCATGAGAGAACCACAAGTCTCTCAGAGCCCGTTCCCACCAGGGTGAAAGGGGCAGGACTCTTAGACAAAAACCTAGCAAACTCTTACACAGCCTTCAAAGCAAGTGACAACACATTTGAAAAAAATATTTGACCCATTCCAGATAAATCCTGTTTACTTTGCTTGCATGACTAGAGTTGCTAATGTTAGTAGGAAGATGAGCAGTACTCACTTCCTTTTGTGTTTGAGTTTTCTGTAACACGTGCATTTCTCACTTAGAAGTTGACAGACCTTTTCAAAAAGAATTTTTTTTTTCCCCATAAACCCAGAAAGCCCATAAATTATAGGCTTGCAGTAGTGATCAACAAGGAATAATTACCCCTATAACACAGCTAAGAGCATATGGAAGGATCTGCAGGACCCATGTCATGTACATACAGGAATGAATATGCTCTGGACTTGTGCATTTTGTTGTCAGACCACTGCAGTAGTGATGCTGTTGGTACTCAGAGCCTTCAAATAGCTGGCCTGTTAACACGCTTTTGAGTCCATAATTGTATGTAACTAAATTTGATCTTTACCTCTAGGAAACTGTGTTCGTGTGCCTACTGCTCTTTCTGTCTTGGGGCTGGCCCTTAACTCTAAGATTTGTAGCTTGCCATTTACTTTTCCAGGCTCGCCCTTCTGTGGTGCTCAGAAATAGGGAAGAAAATACTTTAAGTTTTGTTGCCATTAAGATCTCTGATCTTGTTTAGAACTTTAATTGGTTCAAGAATATGGGCAATGTCCTGAATCAGAGGGACACCTCACACTAGACCACTGTGCACAAAGCCTTATCCAACCTGGCCTTAAGCACCTCCCGGGAGGGGGCTTCCACAACCTTCCTGGGCAACCTATTCCAGCACCTTACCACCCTCTTGGTGAAGAATTTCTTCCTGATATCTAACCTAAATCTCCCTTCTTTCAGTTTAAAACTATTACCCCTTGTCCTGTTACTGCCCTCTCTGGTGAAAAGCCCTTCCCCAGCTTTCCTGTAGCCCCTTCAGGAACTTGAAGGCCACTATAAGGTCTCCCTGGAGTGTTGCAAGTGAAAAAATAGCTATGGATATCATGTGCTTAGGATACTGTGTCAGTTCTATCCCTTGGCTTTGCTATTGCCAGTTGAATATGAAGAACAATAGGAAAGTTATCAAAGCAACCAGGGATGCATTATTTTTATTACACTCCATTTCCTCATGAATGGCCCAAATAGTCAGTACCCTCCAAACATGACCAGCCTGAAATGCAAGTGAAAGCCAAACATCAGGCAAGGCTGGGGCAGTGTCTTCTGGTCAGTACCCCATCCTCTTTGACATGCTCTGTTTTCAGCAGTAAGAATGTACAACCCAGTGTGAACACTCAACCCAGAAGACATACTGCTAAGCCAGAAGTTCTCAGTTAGTTTTAACACCTCCAAATCCCCAAGGCAAGACCCAAGGAAGACACTGTGCAGGGCAGCAGGGTCATGCATGACCAGGAAGCACCCAGGAGCAGCGGGGGCTGCAGCTGAGGCAGGGGCTGCAGAACAGGAGTACCGAGCTGCTGGGAGCTGCTGAGCTGAACCCTGCTTTCAGTCCTGGGGCAGTCCTTGGGGGTCTCTGGCCCTCTCCCAGCCATAGTGTCCTGACAGGGCTGTCCCTTCATGGTTTATGTCCCCTCAGAGAGTTCCCAGGCTAGGGAACAGAAAAGCACATAGCCCCTGCAAGCTCAACCATTGCAAGGAGGATAGAGATGGTCTTGTTCGAGGAGTTATTACTGGTACCAGTAAGCATTCTGCTGTGGCTGCTCCCTGTCTCCTTACACTGCAACTGCTCATGAGAAAACACCACTGGAACTAGTCTTGGGCCATTTACTTTGCCTGGCAATCCAAGACTGGGATTTGCGTCTTTTTAATAAAGACATTTTTTCAAGGGGGCAAAAAAATTGCTGTTAATTCTTGAAATAAAAAAAAAAAACAATCAACCAATAACACTTAAAAAAATCTTTCTTGTTATGTATGATTTTCTTGCTTAATTTAGAACTTGGTTCCTTTCCTCTCCCCAGCCTGGGAGGGTGGGGCAGGGACCCATCACAGCACCTGGGAAGCTGCTGCAGCCCCATGGCTGAACTGGATGCCCCCATCAGCTCAGGTGCTGCTGGAGCTGGAGGGAGAGGTGGCTGCCCAGGTGTCATCTGTCACAGGAAGGAAATGCCTAAAGCAGCATCTACTTAAGGTTACCACCTCATAGATGGTCCTTTGCCTGGGACATCCCAATATTTTTCTGGTTACAGAGCAGGGCTTTGAGCTTAGGTTTACTCTGAAAAACCAAAGAAATGTTTGCCATTTTCTGTAATAGAAGTGGAGTTTAAATGAATTATTATAATAATATCTAGGGACTGTGTTTCTGAGATTTAACCACATGTAAACACAATCATAAGGAATATCAGTGTCAATGACTTCTCTGTAATTCTCAGACAAACTTTGCTTTTAAATACCACAGCAGATTTGACACAGCCAATGATAAATGGAATGCAATTAGTTCTACTATTTGCTTTGATGATATGCTAAATTACTTCTTACAACAGACCATTTATTATCCAAAGCTAATGGTTATACTCTTGCATTTAACAAGTCTAATATATTGTAAACCGTGGCAAACTGATAAGTTTCAAATTGAGATATTAAAGTCTTGAAAAAAGTCATTCCATGAATGATTTTCGTCTCATAAATCTTTGTCAATGCCTGAAAACATCATTTTCACAAAGAAATCTTAAACAGTAAGAATTTTGTATGTATTTCTCATCATTACATAAATAAAAAATGTTAATGATGCTGCCTCTTAGTGATTTACTGACACTTTATGAATATATAATCTTAAGTAAAATGTCTGAATGTGAATGTTTTTATGGCATTTTTAACATAATGTCTCTTCTAATTGTTACCAAGACAATTCTTACTTTTCCCCCCCTGAAATTATGTAGTTTATTATGGGAAATTTATCATTAAATTTATCATGGTAATTGAAAATTAATGAGGAGAGTGTAGTCCCTGAGAATACAAATATTTGATCTTATGAATTGTTAGCCTTTATATTGCAATGCTGCTTGCTATGGAGCTTACTCAAGCCGCTCTGCACTCTAAATTTCCATTATCACTCCTTTCCTTCAGTATATGCCTTCTTCATGTGGACCTAACCCAGCCTAGGAATGTAAATGCCTTACAAAATAAAAAGCTGGAAACAGGTAGCAGCAGAGCACCTGATCCCAGTATTTTGGCTGAAAACATAAGTCCCTGAGCTTAAATAAAAATGACTTGCCCAAATGTTACCATTACTGCAAGGTATTAAAGCTTGTGAATGTCAGGATTTTGTACTTTGATGCCTGTTGAAATTCCGTGGTGGTGAAAGCAGGGCACGCATAAAATACCAGATCTCCAAGACTCTGGAAACTCTTCCTGTAGAGTTAACTGCTACGATGCTGTCACAGTTCTGCTCAGGATCGGCAATTAAAGCAGTGACAACAAC
This sequence comes from Apus apus, assembly GCF_020740795.1. Lineage (NCBI taxonomy): Eukaryota > Metazoa > Chordata > Aves > Apodiformes > Apodidae > Apus > Apus apus. The sequence goes on from NC_067283.1 coordinate 136,188,885, forward strand.
GCTCTCAGTCCTCTCCCTGTCCCACCCAGGTAGGGAAAGGAGAGAGAGAATATGGAGAGAGGCTTTTTGGATTGAAAACTAGACAGCTTTAATTAAATACTAATGATAATATAGATATGTACAAATACATACAAGTATGTGCAGGAATGTGCAAAACCCTATTGCCTCTCCGCACTGCCAGCAACTCCCAGGGCATCTCCTGAGCTGTGAGCAGTTCCAAAATGTCCTGGAGCTGCTGGAGAGAGAGGCAGAGCAGACAGGAACTGAGGGGAGAGTTGTGAGGGTCAGGAATACATGAGCCTGGGGATCAGTGGTGATGGATAGATGGAGTCTTCCCTGGACAACAGCCATGGATAGAAGAGAAGAAAGGAGTTGACTTCCTTGATCCATGAATTTATACTGAGTATTACGTAGTTATATGGAATTGGAATACTCTGGTTCCCCAACTTTGCTGTCTGTCTAGCCCACTCTTCCCTACAGGAGGGCTGTAGATATGACTGATGGCTCCTTTAGTGTCCAAAGCAGTAAACTCAACAAGCAGTGTTCTTGGTCTCTTGGCAGTATCTATAAACACTGAGCGTTATCAGTCCACGAGCTGGTCAACTTGCTGTGCTACTTAAAAGAGAGTTCACTGAAGAAAAAAAAAATAATCAGTAAAAAATAATCAGCTTCATCCTGGCTCAAACCAGGACAAGTGCAAAGAGTAGTGAGTTTGTTAACGAGCCACATTGCACTGACAGAGTCATGTCTTAAAATAATAACAATAACAATAATAATAAAAGCAATAAAAAGTTACCACAAGAGGGACTTTAAAAATTCAACTGTAACATTTATATATTTAAAAAAAATTCTTATTTTCCACCATATTCAAATCTCCTCTTATCAGCAAAGGTCAGGTCTGTCCCACCTTGATTTGGTTTATCCCAGGTTTCAAAATAATGGAGGCACAGCAAATTCTGGTTATTTAGAGAAAGTTCTTCCCTTTCATAATGTGAGGGGTTACAGATTGGGGGCATTTCATTCCCCTTTCCATGGTTACCTTACTAACAGCAAGCCAGGCCCTAGGCCACCCACAGAGGGTGCTCAGCCCCAGTTCTCCTCCCCTCACCTGGCCCCTCCCAAACTCCCCTTTGCTCTCCCAGTCCTTCCTCCCCTCCTGAGTCCACTCATGCCTGGCTGCCCTATCATGCATATCTCTAGTTGCATCCTCTTCTGCCTTCTGTTTATCTAATTGCTCAGGGATCTTTTTTCATCCTTGTAACTTTCCCCATTTTCTGAGCTCCATGTTTTCTTGCTTCTTGTTGTACAAGGGGACTCTCCTCAATAGTTTGATCCTTCTAAAGATGATAGGAGGAGGTGATCACTAGGGATAAAGGCAAACTTAGAAAATGTACTAGTGTTTTGTGATGAACACTTAGATGCACCTCAAATACCTTATTGTTCTCAGTGAAATCTAGCTATCATGGATTGTCTCTTCTGGTAAAGACTATGTAGAAATGTGGATGTAAGGGCATCTTAGCTTTTTTCCTGAGGAGAAAAATAAATGGACCAGACATTCAAATAATCTTTCTTATTCTGCTGTCCATACAATGTGTTCATAAATCTGTTCACCCTGGATAAAAATGGTAACTGCAACAATCCCAGTTGCAGGATGCTAAGATACTGATGTGCTCAGTACCCTTTAGAGCTCTGTCTCGTTATTGTCTCCGTAAGCTGTCTGGTTTCTACATTCTGGTCAGAAGAATATTCCCATCATCCAGATGACATCCTGTCTCCTGCTAACCTTTTGGCTGGGATAAATTTTCCTTGAGGTTCTCTGTCTAGATAAAAGAACCCTCAACAAACTCTGTGTGACTGAGGTAGGGCTGCCTGAAGCAGCAATCTCTGCTTCTCTGCTGCAAAACTCCCTCATGCGTATTCATCACCCCTGCGTTTATCACAGCAAGAGTCATAAAGAATTTTGACAGATGATACATCACTTCTAAACTTCAGTGTTTCAACAGAAATAACAGAAAGCAGCAGACAGCTGCTTCTTTTTCAGTTTCAGAGAAGGCTACAATAGCAGTCTATCTTTCCAGCAACTCAATCCCTTATACCCACCATACCTTCCCCTCGGCTCCGGTTGGATACAGCTCTATGATTTTAGCACTCCAAAGTCTCTGCATTTCTTCATCTTTTTCTAGAGAGTCACATTAAAACTCCCACCTGCAGCAAGTCTGGTCTTCATCTTTTTCTTTCAAGGAAGACAGATTTATTTAGCAAATAGAGTCCTCTTCTTGTGGTGGGAGGGCACTGGATAAAACCCACATTCCACTCATCATTTTTTTACTGCAGCAGAGTGGTCGCTTGCACCAAGATGAGGCATCAGCAGGACCTCAGTGGTCATCTGCACTGCTTAGCTGGATAGTAATGGCTTGGACCAGCTGCAGGGCTGCCTCCTCCCTCTTAGTCTTTGGCAGGCTACCATAGGTGAGGGGTGTTAGGGTACATGGGGAGACCTTGGGGCTGTGGAGAAGGAGGGAAACAGGGATGTGCTAGTGTGAGCTAAGATTTCGGCAGTATGAAAAATGAGGTACAAATCATTGGAAGTAGATGTATTTACTACTGTTGTCCATGGAGCAAACTCTTTCTTCCTACCACAATGTTGATGAGCTTGTATGGGATGGTGACAGCACAAAGCCATGGGGCCCACATCACGTTTCTCTTTGCCAGAGTCCCATATGGGAGATTTAAATCACACATCCACATGGCAACCTTAATGACCCCTTGAGCAAAGTATAAAAATAAAGGTAATAATAAAGTGCTGCAGTGGATTCCCTTGGGACATTGATGAGAAAGCAGGCAGCTCTGCTTCCCGCAAGACAGGAGCTGATTTCTTGTGATGACGGTACCAGGCTGTCGCTGCAGCTCCTTGCTTTGGCACGAGATGCCAGCTGCATGATACCATTAGCATTCCTCAGCAGCCAGAGCTTATGTCTCTCTCTGTGCACAGTGTTGGAAAACCAGGTCATTCTCTTGGCTCATCCTCCTCTGATCACTCCTCTTTTCTTCCCCTGCCGGGAAGCTGAGGACAGCATAATTAGTTTTCACTAATGTTCAGCTCTATGTGCATCTGCTTTTGGCACAAGCCAGAAGTGAAGTTTTCACATAGTTTCATGCTCTAATAGGAGGGAAACTTGAGACAAATTTGAGAGGTACCCATTTTCTTTGTATTATAATAATTCAGCTGATATTTTTCAGAACACCGCAAAGAACACTTATGACATGTTAAGCTCCCAGAACTCACAAACAGAGAATAAATGAGTGAAATTCCAATGAAAATGCAAAGTTATATACCTACCCATGCCAGGTAACAACTGGTACTGCAAGGCTGTCATAATGAGCAAGATGAAATTATGTCCTTAAGCAGAGAAACTGCCTGAAATTGCATTGAACTGCTTGGGGTTTTCAGGCAGATTACAATCCTGATATTCCAAAGAAGCTGCATGGGAAAAGAAAAAGTTAACTCAAAGTTCAGAACAAAAGTTCAGGTTTTCATAATAAGACAGTGGAAATGATGGCTTTTAAATGTGCAAGGAATGAATTTTGAGAGGACTATATGGATCATGGTGAAGAGAGATAAAGCAACAAACTTTACTAAAGGTCAAGTCATTTTGTGCTGTGGGTAAATACATAAACATAAATGTCCATGAAAAATAATATGGAGCCTCTGTATTGGCAAGGTAACCATATCAGTAATTAAAGCTGCATTCATGTATTTAAATGATGCTCTGAAAGTGCCACTGTAATGGCAGTCACAGCATCAACTGAAGCAAGTAAGCTGTGAGAGGAGGAGCTATGAGCTACAGGGACTCCTTGCCAGAAATGCGCTTGGAATTTAACATGCTGGGACACTATTAAAAATAACAAGACTTTAATAATAATAATAATAATAATAATAATAATAATAATAATAATAATAATAATAATAATAATAATAATAATAATAATAATAATAACAACAACAACAACAACAACCCCACACAATATTAGTGCCCACTACAATAAAATCATAGAACTATTAAGGTTGGAAGGGACCTTAAAGATCACCAAGTTCCAACCCCCCTGCCATGAGCAGGGAACCCTACCACTAGACCAGGTTGCACAAAACCTCATCCAACCTGGCCTTAAACACCTCCAGGGATGGAGCATCAACAACCTCCCTGGGCAACCCATTCCAGTTCCTCACCATCCTTATAGTGAAGAATTTCTTCCTAATATCTAACCTAAACGTCCCCTCTCTCAATTTAAAACCATTACCCCTTGTCCTAGCACTATCTTCTCTGGTGAAAACCCCCTCCCCAGCTTTCCTGTAGCCCCTTCAAGGACTGGAAGGTGCTATAAGGTCTCCCCAGAGCCTTCTCTTCTCTAGGCTCAACAGCCCAAATTTTCTCAGCCTGTCTTCATAGCAGAGGTGCTCCAGGCCTTTGATCATCTTGGTGGCCCTTCTCTGGACCCTCTCCAACAGGTCTGTATCTTTCTTGTGCTGAGAGCACCACAACTGTATGCAGTATTCCAAGTGGGGTCTGACCAGAGCAGAGTAGAGCAGTAGAATCACCTCCCTGGCCCTGCTGACCACACTGCAAAATCAACTGCAAAATCAACTAAATTATATGCAGTATTTCAGGAAATAAACTATGAAGCAGAGAATGCATCAACAGCTGTTTGCATCCCCTCATCACCCGGTGCACTCTTTGGAAGGAAGCACACCAAGTTTCAAGGAGCTAAATTGTGTCTTGTATACCTTGATGGTCTGGGAAAGATTAGGGGGACCCTGAAATTGCAGTTGGAATTGGTGACCCTGGAAAAATGTAAATTCCTCTTTTGTAGTGATTTAGGTTAAGATGTCCTAAACATGGTATGTAAGCTGATGAAACTTCTGCAAACAAACATGGCTCTGTTCATTCATAGAATCAAAGAATCATAGAAGTATTCAGGTTGGAAAAGACCCCTGGGATCACTGAGTCTAAACATCATCCCTACACTACAAAGTTCTCCCCTAAACCATATCCACCACCACCACATCCAAATGACCCTTAAACACACCCAGGGATGGTGACTCAACCACCTCCCTGGGCAACCTATTCCAGTGTCTAAACACTTTTTCTGTGAACATTTTTTTCCTAATGTTCAGTCTAAACCTCCCCTGTTGCAGCTTGAAGCCATTATCTCCTGTTCTGTTGCTAATTACCTGTGAGAAGAGACCAGCACCAGCCTCTCTACAATGACCTTTCAGGTGTTGTAGAGACTGATGAGGTCTCCCCTCAGCCTCCTCTTCCCCAAACTAAGCTCATTTTTCAACTAGGTGAAAGTTACAACTCACTGGGGAAAAAGTATCAACCAGAAAGGTTTGAAGATGGAGCTAGTAGGAACACTTGTGCTTCTCAGGAGAGAGAAACATATTCCAGAAAATCCATACTCAAACATAGGTGATCCAAGCTGTGCAAATTCAGCAGAGTAATTTTAAGAAGCTTCAGATGCATTATGTTTACACTGTCATTATTGAAATAGTATTTGGCCCAAAAGGCCACTCAGCAGTTAAACCTGTCATAACAACTCCAGATATAATAGAAGTCCAAGTTCAAGATATACTTCAGAGGTGTGGTGCTAATTGCAGTTAAAATGGTTTTAGACCCAGATTCTTTCAGCCTGTGTTCCTTGGTGATACTTAAACTATGTAAATAAGAGCAATATAAGCAGTGGTCTTATTAGTAACGGAGCTACTAAGCTGTGAGGAAGAAACCTACACCTTGCAGTTGCTTCCTGTCATAAAACAAATGGTGCCTTCTTCATCACCAGAGGTGCAAACTAAGTACCCTCTCGTTAGGTCTTGTACTGAAGAGGGTTACAGTGTAAAAAACCCTGCTCTAGGAATAAACTCTGCAAATAATAATTTTAAAAAAAAGACAATAAGGCACAAATGTTTTTCTATGCTTTAATACACATCTCCAGGGGTAAAAAAAAAGAAAAAAAAGAAAAAAAGAAAAAAAAGAAAAAAAAGAAAAAAAAAAGAAGACATTTCCATATTCACAACATATTACATCTAAAACCATTCTAAAACCATTGTATAAGATATTGTAAGAGCTCTGGTTTGATTCACTATTAATGCCTTATAATTTTCTTTACAGATGGAGGAACACCTCTTCCCACTGCCAGCCCTCAGCCAGATGCTGTTGCTGGCACTTTGGGGCTCATCCTGCCAACAGTTTGCACCCAGGCTCTAGCAGGCCATTGATCACTTACTAACACTTACAGCTGAGCTGAGACTTCCAAGGCAGAATAAAGTGACAAGAGCAGAGGAAGCAGATTGTAAAAATCCAGCCAGCCATTTTAACACGCACTGGAGGACAGCTTGAGTTTGGGTATTAGAGTCTTTGTTTGTCCTTCTCTAACAGATGATACTTCCATTGCTTAGTAATTGAGTAACATTGCTTTGTGTATAATTAAAAGCTAAAACAAACAAATAAACAAAAAGCCAAAGTCCTCTTCTGTTGTTATTTCTTGCACCTAATGATCATGAAGTTTTCACTAAACTGTTGCACTAGTATTCTTGTAGTCTCATATTGGAAGTGGGAAATGCAGAAAACACTGGAATCCTAGAATCACAGAATATCCTGCATTGGGAGGGACCCATGAGGATCATTGAGTCTAACTCCTGACTCCACATAGGGCAACATCAAGTTACACCATATGAGCTTTCTCCAAACACTTCTTGGCCACTGACACACTTGGTGCCGTGACCACTTCCCTGGGGACCTTGTTCCAGTATAGATCTCTGAGGCTATGACCAGAAAGCTGTGCAAAGAGACCTTTTGCACACAGCATCGTGATGGAGAGCGCAAACCTTTGCTGTGGTTGTGCAATCGTATTGCAAGGGCAAGTAAGGATATTCATTAGTTGTGTAGGAAAAGTAAGTCTGTAGGACTGAGTTGAGGCCCCAGGCTGTGAACACGAGCCAGTACAGTGGTGCTGCTCAAGTAGAAGACTTAGCTTTGAAGCTGGTGGAGGCATTTACTATGGTAACACCTGCAGTCGTTGGATCTGGTCCAGAAGGTTTGGCTTCAGCACCCATGGCCCATTCATGTTTATGCAAAGTAATATTATGCCCCAAAAGCAGTTCTGTGAGGTCCCTTTGTCCTGCTGGTGACGAGGAGATTCTTTCCATTGTTCCACTGATGCTGGCATCTTTTATGGGAAGAATGGTGTCCAGAGCTGATTTCTCACAATAAATGTTGTGGAAAGAACCTGTGATCTTCTTTAAGATCCTGAAAAATGTAGTTTCTACAAAGCAAGATCTGCCTTTCTTTATCTACCTTTTCATTAAAATAATATTTTGAATGCAGATCAGCTTGATTTGCCTCCAGGTTATCACAGTTATACATTTAAAACGTCACTGCCCTGAATGTTAATCAATGCATTGTAGTCTTCAATCCAGTCCCATGGGGCATACACAGCACTCACCTCATAGGTTACTCAAACTGAGAAGCAAAATTAATGGGCCTTCTTTTTAATAAAATAAATGTATGAAGCCACTTCTCTATGCCTGAAGATAGAATTTAAACAAGAAAATAGCTTGACAAAAACATTCTGAAAAAGGTCAGGGCACCAAATGACCCTGTAATGTGACTGATTCTTTGGTCAGTAATACTGCTGAGCAAACAACCATCTTCTCACTGTGCATTGTAAATCCTGTCCTCACTTCTTAGGGTGTTCACAAATTATCTTTCAAAAGAGAACATAATACCAGTTTCTGCATATCTGAGTTATAGGCTACAAACAGGGGCTTCCTCCAGGAGCAAGCTACAGAGGAACTGATCACAACCTGCTATGCATTTTTCCTATGAAATTTAGATCCCTTTAATGTTCCTCAAAGTGTCTTTAATGTTCAGTGATATGGAAATGACAGATAGGCAGGCATGGAAACGTCACTGACACTGACACTGCCTGTCTCGCAGAAACCTTGGGATACCTTTGACTAAGGTGTGTTATAACACACACAGTTTCAGTCTTTCTTTTTATCTCTCCAACTAAGACACCAGCACGACAGAACAAACATTTCCAGGGCACTGGGGGACAGGACATACAGAGCAGGACTGATAGTGTGAAAGCTCTTGCAAGCCCCAAATGGCTGCTGAGCTGTGGATCAGCCTCCTCCAGCCTCCTGTGCTGCACTGAAGCTTACTACAGCTTTCCATCTTCACTGGGTTCAAAGAAAGGCCAAACCAAACCCCAAGCCAAACAAACAAGCCCTATGTGCCCCTACAGGCTTATCTGCACAGCTGAAGCTTTTCTTTAATTTCTTGTTTGCTTGTTTGCGTGAAGAAATCTGCAGTCACTTAACAGGCTTGGCATTGTGTGTGACTGCCTGCACCAACAACTAGGTCAACCAGCAGGGTAAAGAACTGCACACACGAGAGGCTCCCTCGGCTCAGCCAGTGCCTGCCGATTATATTTTGGGAATTAGATAGGTAGGAGAGAATGTCCTCCCGGGAATGTGCTACCCTGAAACTTTAGGCCGTTTGCACGCGTCATTTGAAACCTCTTCTTGGCCTCAGCTGCAAAGGGTGCTAAACCCACGGTAGCTAAAGCAAGACTGAAACAGTGGAAAGTTCATTGAGTTTCTCTTCTACTTCCCTCTTTTCAGCACTTGTAACTACCCAGTAATTAGTTGCCTTTCCAGCATCCAACACCATAGAGGACTTGTGCTTGTGTTCAGAGAGTATCAGCTTTCCAAAGCACTGCAGATAACTCTTGGGTAAGATAAAAGTGAGAGGATAAAGACCTAAGATATTTTTACTAGGACTATTTTTTATTTGCCATATGAATGTAATTCCTACCACTGCCTTAGGCAAAGACAAATAAAATGGCAAAGATGACAGCTACCCTTAGGTCTAGGCAGGCAGAGCTCTCCATCCTGCCAAAGCGTGGGTTTGCCTGCTCTGTCTCTAGCGGAGCTGCCTCTGTTGTAGTGCCATCAATGTGGAAACACTGCTGCAGGAACATATTTTTGGCCATCACTCAGGAACTGCTGCCAGCCCTCTGCAGAGCCTGGGAGACCTTTTATGCTGTAAGCTTGCCTTTAAGGGGAAAGTCCTTACAGAATATAGGATTTCCACATCATTCTCATAGCTGAAATGTTTGGATAATCTGTAAATGAAAAAACAAACAAACAAACCCAACAACAAAAACAAGCCAGCCAACAAATGAAAGTGACAGCTTTGCAGAGTCCCTCCTAGGATGTATTATTGCTCTAAAAGCTAAGGAATTACATCCAAATTCCTTCCAAATTTGCTGTATTACCAAATTCTCCTTGGATCAAGGTATCAGAGAGTTTGCGGCTGCACAGAAAATGCAGAGACAACAAATGGAAGGACACTTCTGTTCTACCTTCTCCTTTTTTGATTGCTTAAAACCTAATCTTACATGTTACCCCTAATTTGTAAAATAGCAGCCAAATAATCTCTCTACAACTCTCTCTGCCTCTCCTTCTGCACTGTGTCCTGCCATCCCTACACACCCAATGACAGACCTTAACCCTATTTCAGGAACTATAGAGTCAGAGGGGCTTAAGGGAGACTTTGGGAGAGGTCATCAACAACATCCCAGAGAGGCTGCCTGCACAGGGAAAGTGGTGGAGGTTGCCAGGGGGCATGGTTGTTCTGCCTAGATGGTATTGCTGTGCGATTGCACTTCGGCACGTCTGCCCCACTTGTTGAGGTATGGTGGGAAAAGATCAGAGCTATGAAGAGTAAGCTGAGACTTTTGCAATGTGTTCTCTGTGTGCTGTAGAAGCAAGCTGGAACACATTTTAAAAAGCCCTCCAAGTCTGGAGAGCAGGGGTAGCCACACAAGAAGCTTGTGCAAAATGGTATTGCATTTTGAATTCACACTTTTCCTTAATTGTCAACTGCTTTTCCAGGGTGTATAAGCCTGAAGGTGGAAAAGTCTGCTTAAGCACAGAAGCATGAGTGACAGAAATGAAGCAGATAATGACAACACAGAAAAGGTATAGTACAGATTTCCAATGCTTCTCATGGTGGAAGGAGAAATGGACAGCTGAAGAAATTAAAATGTGACACATTCAGAAATTATGTGAAATTAGGTAGTTACTCATGGTGGACAGTTCAACCATGAGACTTGCAGCTACTAAATGTTAATGATGGCGAAAACTTCCTAGGAGTCAGTAAGGGCATGATGACTAACAAAAGTATTCAAGAGTTGCAACAGTTTGAAATTTTGAAAGCAGCCAGGGTTTACCCCAATCCTCAGCTAATCAAGATTAGGACATTTCTTGCCCCTTCCTCTGCTTACTACTGTCAGGGAAAGGATATAGGACTACGTAAACTATGTGGCTAATCCAGCAAAACAGCTGGTGTGACATACACACAGATGCCACATTAAAAAACAGTGTGACTTTTAATAGTTACAGCCTTGGTGACAGTGGCATTCCTTTTAAGCAGTTTCTCACACAGTTGTTTATTTTACTTCTCATTCAAATTCATTAATAACTTGAAAGTGGGAACCCAGAACCCACCAAATTTAGTAAAGGAGCTACCCAATGACTGGATGGAGGGTGGATGCTCCCAGGAGTGTTTGTTCAGTGCCCTTTAAACCAGATAAATGCCTTAGATTACAGGTATATTATGGCTTTAGAGATATGCTAATTCTCCATCATAATTAGCCGTGCATGCTTCCTTTCAGCTAAGGGACACTTCTAAGAAATCTATTTAGATATATATGTACTATCTGTAAAAATAGCCTACTCTGAGTATTAAGAAGTCAAATTTAAAAAATAATCACATAAGCAGAAATATCCAGCACTCCGCATATCACCAACTTGGCAAAGGACATATCAAGTATTAGATCTCATTCCAATACCCCAGTTTCCCTGTAAGCAGCAGTTCTTATCAGATCACAAAGACTGGATTAATCCATCTGGCCAGCAGTGTGACATTAAGACTGATGAGATGTGTGAGCTACCGAGGCAAAAGGTCTCTGCAAATGCAGTGAGCTGGCTGCAGTGCCACAGCACTTGCTAAGGGATGGTGAGAGCCTGTGATTTTACACAGGGTTTTTGCCTAATAGCTAAAGTGAAGGGATCTGCATGTTTACTAAAGGAAAATACTCACGGGCTGTGCAGAGAAACTCAAAGGTGGGAATTGTCAGTGGCATCAGAAAGTACCAAATATCTCTAAAACACAATAATAAGGTTTTTATTTTTAACTGTTTGTTTTGAATGTTTGGAGCTGAAAATTCTGCAGTGTGTGCATTATTATCAGTATTTCAGTTCAGAGCAAGGAAGCACAGAAATGCTCCCTACTCTTTCTGCCTGGCCAGCCTTTGCTCAGCTGTGTGCTCTTCACACAGACATGAGATCCACTTCACCATGCAGATTTAAATTTACTTTTATCAGAAACAAGCTAGCATGGCAAAGCAATCTGATACACTGTGTGCATCCTGGACATCAATCCCAGTTTCCTGGAGACCTCCTGATGCTGATGCAGCTCTGAACAGGGCCCTGCAGATCTGGATCAGCCCAGGGGCTGAGGGCCAGACTTCCATGATTGTTAAGCATTCTTATTCCTAAATGAAATTAACAGGATCTGTGGAAAGCTCCAGACATCGGGAAGTGCAATGTTAATTCCTCCATGCCCTAGGGCATGCCTAGAAGGGAAAAACTGACCTACTTCAACTAGATCAATTTTTAAATGTAAGATTTTAATAGTGAGATTTCTGCAACTTGAGTAGTTCAGACAAGGCCTCATGTTCCCTGTCCCTACCGTGTCTATAAAAAGGGCTTTTTTTATTAAACAGGCTTAACTGTGTGTGAAGGCCCTGGATGAAAGGCACTGAGCCCCAAATGTTCTTTCTGTGTTTGTTGCAATGGCACTTTCCAACTGATCCAGTTTTGTAGAAAGCTGGAAGGCCACAGGCCTTCAGATCCCTCCCTTGGCTTGCAGACCTCCAACCCCAATCCCCCAACCCTGCAGTCAGACTCGGGACCCACAGAGGTCTCTTCCAACCTAAATCATTCAGTGTTTCTCTCTGAATATCTGAGTGGGCTTCAGCTTCTGTTTGTCTAAACACCACAGAAACAAGGAGTGGCGGCAGGTCCATGCTGAGGCTGTCCTGTTCCTGCTGGGGTTTCAGGGCAGGTCTGGCTGCCCCCCGCATGCACTGCACCACTGCGGCATCTCACAGGCACAGCCAGGCTTTCCTGACACGCTCTGTCCTCATGGCCATGGCATACAGGAGCTCCAACCAAGCTGCAGATACGCTGCAGATACAATTCCAGATATGTGTAACTTCTTCAAACCCAGTGATGCAACAAGAGGACCAGATCAGGATAACCTGAACTCTTGCCAGTACCCTGGCAACCTGTAAGCCTGTGGGTCAAAAGCTCCCAGGAGCTGTTGATATTTAAGAGGAGGGGTGAAAGAAACTTAAGCCCCCCAAATCAGAGCTACCACAGCATAGTAACCAGAGTGGTCCCTCGCTTGCAGGACAGTATTGCCCTGGAGGGCTGATGGGGGAGAGGAGCAGATCTGCTTGCGATGTGTGAGGAAGAGTTTTGAATCTGCAAATAGAAAAAAAACACACCAAGAAGAAAATCAGATAGGAGGGAAGAAGTCAGGAACAATTAACTTGCCCAAAGAAGAAATACAACACACAAATCACTGTTAAAGAAAGGAAAAAAATAGTTGCTTTCCTAATAATAGTTTGTTTTATAAGCACTTGCTGCAGTTAGCTGTAGTGTCCATATTGAGTATTTCCAATATACTGCCTGGGTTTTAACACTTCTTTAGTCCATCTGCCCACTGGTAAAAAAATCCACTGTGAGAGAAGGGGGAAGACTTTCCACTCTCACTTGGGGAATCAATATTCTCAAAGATCTAAATTTACCCGGAGGTAAATCACTGCCCTTTTGGCAAATTAAAAATAATTAGGCAGTGATACGTACGTGTCAAATGCCTCGGAGTGGTTGCCTTGGAATTATGTTGGACAAAGTGTGACTTCAGCTCCTGGGAGCCTCGGGTGAAATACTAGCTTTGCTGCTCGCCTGGGAAGAGCCAAACATACTGTCATTTATAGACTGTGAGAAACAAGGGCAGAACTAGGAATCACAGGATAAGCTGTACTAACATTGCCCTCTATCAGAAATGTTAAGAAAATAAAAAAATTACGTGATTTATGAGTTTTGTATTTCACAGATATTTTTGCTGTAGCTAGCATAAGAAACATGTAACACCATATGATCCATAAGCAGATACATAATTTTATTTATGCGAGGACATGACTATTTCAGTGGAAGTGCTGCATGAGTCAGCTGCACAGCTCAGTGCCCTCGTACCTTCTGAGCCTCTTGCTCTCACACCAGCTCTCTCCTTCTAAGCACTGGCACATCTGCACAACCACTGAGTCGATTAGGTTAAAGATCTGATTCAACGGAATAATAACAGGGGGAGGTGGTGTAAAAAAGGTTGGTTTTCAGCCACATGAGTCCCCTGTGTGGCCACAGGCTGCTTGTGCTGGTGCAGCACTGGGCAGAAGGTAAAGTGGGGTAAGGACCCAGACAGGAGATAATGACTTTGTTAGCCAGCTCTGGTGTCAAACAGTTTCTTATCAAACTATGTCCTAAAAAAATTTCTAATATAATGCTGTGATAGGGAAATATTTGGCCAGGATTATAACCAAAGGATGTGACTGAGAGGAAACTGAGAATTTAAGATAATAGAGTAAGTTATTAAATTTGGGAATTTTTAATTTTTATTTTTATTAATATATTTTTTGGTGGAAATTGCCTAGGTCAGTTGTATAGGTATGAGGGAGAGCTTTTGTTTTTCCTGTCAAAAACACTGCAGTAGTAACCTGTATTATCTCTACTCTAGCCAGCAGTGTCTGTGTTCAAAGGTACCACCTACAAAGGCACAAGGGATGTCCTGCTCAGTTAAATGAGTGCTTGCAGAGCCAGGTGCCACGTTAAACAGTTAGTACTTTATTGTCATTTGTATCTTCACAATCTTTCATAAAAGGTAAGTTGTCAACCCATTGTTGCTATTCCTGCTGTGTTTATATATTGCTTCCATTTTTCAGAATATACAGACATACAATTCTTTTAAATACCATTCTATGATACTGAAATTACCTAAACTGACTTCTAACTCAGTGAAGATTCACAGGGCAGCCCGGGCATTTAACTCCAGTGAAGTGACATCTGGCATCACTGGTGTTCACAGAGCTTATTCCTGGCTGCTCCCAAAGCATCCTACCACGCTGCTGAACCCCCCCACCCTGCCATCAGTCCCAAGATGTCTTCCACTGGACATATCCATAACTGTCTGAAATACAGTGCACCCTGCAAATTCTGCTGCTGTAGCCAGGACAGCCAAGCTCCACCACAGGCACAAGTGTGCTGGCCAAGGAGGACATTGCCTCAGTTTATGCAATTTGAGAGTGGGACTAACAGGATGCCTGGTGCAGCAGTGTGTGCCTGGAATTGCTGCACAGCTGTGGTGCAGAATGTGTCCCCAGGCATTGCTGACCATAGAGCTACAGCCTCACCAGCCCCTTCAGATCAATCCAAGCCTGGAGTGAGAGCCCAACACGAAGCCCCCACCGGCTTATCTCCACATCAGAGCTCTAAATCAGAGGCTCTGAAACACAGATTTATTACAGCACTGAGCTTTCCAGTGCCCCTTCCATAAATCTGATGCTGTCTCCATTATCTTGGCTCTGAGTCCTGCATCAGTAGGGTGTTGAAGGACCCTCTGCCCTGCATGGAACAGGCGAGGCAGCGGTCACAGCTGTCCAGCTGGAGTGTGAACTTCAGATCCCAAATGCTGTTCCTAACTTCCCTCTGCTTGATTTGGGACAAGGCTTTGGACACGGATTTCAAGTTCATCAGAGTACCTCCTGCCCCAAAGCTTTTCAGGCATGCTGCTTTAAGCCATTCTTCATCTGTCTTGATGCTGCCCACATTGTATAGAATAATTAATTGCTCATATGCATAAATACATAAAAATGAAGACTTCCATTTCAATTGGGGTTGGAATTTTTACATTTTTGGAAAATTCAAATTTATTGTTTTCCTCAAGTCCTTGATCGGAAGCTGGAAGCCAGGGAAGCAGTTTTAAAATAGAGAAGCAGCTAGAGAAGAGGCATTCTGTCTCCTTCACAAAGCTTGGCTGAAGAATATATACCATTTCTGCTCCCATTTGCAAACATCTTTCTTCAAAGTCTTAAATTTCAATTTTAAGGCTTGTGTCTCCCAGGCAACATCAAGAAATATTAAAATGCAATGCACTTTGATAGGTATCTTTTATTAAAATGCTTTCAAAAAGTGACCTCCAGGAATAGAAAAAGTAAATAACAAAGTAATACAAGTTTATTTTCTGTCTGCTTTCCTTGAATAACTTTGGGAAAACAATAATATGCGTTCTCCTAACAGCCAAATGGATGGAGGCTGGAGGATGGGGTCTTATACAGCACTTTCCCTCTGTCATACAGAACATCATGATCTTAAACCCATTCATTGCAATTCTTATTTTTCAGATATTTGAATCCTGTGCAACTTCATACTTGGAATGTATTATCTTTTCCTATAGCAATATTATATTTTTCTGTCTTTTGATCTTATATTATAAAGATCTTTTTGATCTTGATATTATAAAGATTTAGAAAACGCAGCTTTCTCTTTTTAGGGCTTTACTCCTGTAAATTGTGCAGAATCTTTGTTTTAGCATCTTTATCACCAGAATGAAAAAAGTCCCACTGATACATTAATAAAACCATGAGTAAAGTTCTGATCACATTAAAACTCATGATAATATTTCCATTGTGTTCAGGAAGTCAGGATGTTAGCTCGTTTGTGTAATAGCTGAGGAACATTGCCTCAGAGAAAGCCAGAAAGCAAGGGAAATCTACATTATCTCTGCCAATCTCTGTTGTTTAAGTTGCATACATACTAAAGAAGAACACAGAGCTCTGCAGAGATCATTGCAGAAAACTTGGCTTCACAGAAAGACAAAGAAAAAGGAAGAAAATGGGAAGTTAATCAGACTGCAAATAATCCTTGGAGATGTCAAGAGCCACTGCACTAGAATTAAAAGCTAAAATCCTTTCACCATCCTCATTCTGGGAACACTCATTGCCGTGAGGGAGTGTGGAAAAGAAACCTCAACTGACAGATGAGAGGACTTTCATGGGACAGAGTCTGGCTTCTGACAGCAGCCTGCATCGGCTTTTTGGCTGAGGCTCCTACACAGCAGGCGTGGATTCCTCAGCTGGGGACTCCCCTGTCACTGCCTGGTGCAGCACACATGCTCTGGGTCATATTAGCCCTGCAGGACTCTTCTAGCCCTGGATAGTGTTTCTTTCACCATCAGGATTTCCAAATGGCAGCAACTGTTTCCACAACCCATCTCACATGTTCTTATTTTCACTCTGAAAGAGCAACCACTTTCCACAGCTGGTAAAAGATCAGGCCTAAGCACAACCCTGCCCCCTTGGCACCTCTTGCCTAACTCCTAGGTAAGCTTCCTCAATCCTAACTAGTTTTATCTGCAAATATCTCCGTGCACCCAAGGGCACACTCAAGTCAGTCTGTGTTTAGCTACTCTGTGCATAAGAGAACAAAAATGAGTTATTCAGACATTCAAAGCTGAATATAGGCCTATGTGGAGAACTGATCCAAGGTCTTCTTTGACATAAATTTGAATTATAGAATGAGATTTATATGCAATAAAGAGAGAAATACTAAAAAAACCCCACAAACCACAACAGAAAATAATTGAGATGAAAAAGATACTACAGTCCCACAAGCCCCTGAAATGAAATTTCAACAAATCTATTTCCCAAGCCGTAAAAAAATAGGGTGTGCTATTTCTTTCAGGCTTCTGAGTCTTCATAAAAATATCCCCATCAGACCAGATGGAGCAATGTTACAGGCAAGTATGTTTATAAAAATATTAGTGAACATATCTGTTTAATCTACCATATACCCACTCATATCATAGCAGCTCTGGTTTTAAATGTTATTCTTTACAATATTATCCATCATACCATTTATAATTTCTGCACACCTGGCTTGGCTTTCTCCCTAACACCTTGCTTAAAGACCATGTTGCAGCTTGCTGTTATTGTGTGTTTCTTCTGAGGGTGCTAATATCCCAAGTATTTGACTTGTGTTAATCCTTTTTTCCTGTTTTGTTTTCTAGTGAAGAGTTACAGATTGCCTGCAGGCCTGCTTTGTACCTCATTGATCTTAATTAACCAAATATTGTAATAAAACCAACCACATTAGGCCGTACACTTTAAGTTCTAGATAACAGATCCTTGTTCTCCGAATGCCCTTCTGCAGTTTTACAAACCTCATGTCATTGTGCAGGTTAGAAATGCTTGCTGTTCTTCTGTTAAGTACTCGTTTTATGGTATCATTTACTAACTGCTTTGTTTATTTATGGTGCTTAATGCCAAGTTTCCATCTGATAGCTTGGAGCTATGGATCACTCAAAAAAATCTTATCTTGTTCCAAAAATAACATAGATAATGACTTGCATTTGCTAGTTAGTGCTGGCATATGGCATATATTGCCACATTTTGAGGAAACAGCTTGCAATAATAATGAGAAATATGTCTATTGTGAAGTTTTATAAGAATATCCACTGGAAACACAATGTTAATAATTCAGCCATTGAGAAATCATTCTTCGTGGAATTAGTAATGTGGTCTTTAAAAATGAGTTTGCCCACTTATAATGTGGGTAAGCTTCTGTTTACAGAATTATTGTAGTGTATCCTTTTTTATACTGATATACTCTACTCTGCCCTGGTGAAGGCACAGCTGGAATCCTGCATCCAGTTCTGGGCTCCACAGTTCAAGAGAGACAGGGAACTACTACAGAGAGTCCAGAGGAGGGTGACGAAGCTCACTGGGGCTCTGGAGCATCTCTCTTATGAGGAAAGGTTGAGAGAGCTGGGACTCTTTAGCCTGGGGAAGAGAAGGCTGAGGGGAGACCTTATTAATGTCTGTAAGTATCTAAAGGGTGGGTGCAAGGAGGATAGAGACAGGCCCTTTTCAGTAGTTCCCAGTGTCAGAATGAGGGCCAATGGGTACAAGCTGGAACACGGCAAGTTCCATTTAAACATAAGAAAAAACTTATTTACAATGAGAGTGACAAGGCACTGAAACAGACTGCCCAGGGAGGTTGTGGTCTCCATCTCTGGAGTCCAGAGCAGTCCAGTATAAAGAGCTCTAGGTTATCCTACTTCAATGGGAGAGTTTGACTAGATGGTCTCTAGAGGTTGCTTCCAACTCTAACAGTTCTGTGATTCTGTAAGAAATGTCCAACTAAATTGTACCAGTTGGAATACATGGAGAGCATTATAAATGGCTGTGGGCAGTTCAGTAGTGGGAACACTTTTAGAAGTCTTTGGTGGTTGAAGAACAACATAAATGGCTGAAGGAAGACTGACTTGCCACATTAAGAGTTGTTTAACAACATTCACACTTTAAGCAGAGTTTAGAGCTGCTATATCTCTAAATACTTAAGGGGAGAGAAGACCACTGGAGCAGAGGAGTTGGTCCCAGAGACATGCAGCCACATCCTCTGCTGGGCTGGGACTATGTGAAATCACACTTTGGTACCTGCAATCACATTTGTGCCTCTGTGCTGCAGCTGCCTGCTACAGCTGTAGGATGGCCCCCACTCTTGCCTACTTGAAATAATAAAAAAATTAGTTGTTTGGTTCAGCAAAACCAGCAAAATAAAGTAGTTTGCTTTTTGCATATGGTTCCTGCTTTCTCCAGATATTATAACCAAATAATATTATTATAAGCCGTTTCACACAATAAAATTGTCTTCTCATTTACAGCCTGCTATTTTTTATTTAGCAACTACTGCACTAAGTAAGAAAAATGGGGTTTGGTTCCAAAATAAAACTGCAACAGTTTCTAAGTCCATCTTTTCCCACTCCTTACCTGCACGCACATTGCCTTCTTTCCCAGGTTCTTTACAACAGATCGATAGCATTTACGTACACATATACTGATAGTTATGATCACTAAACCACCATTATGTTTTCCAAGCCCATGTGTTTTTCGAGAGCTGATCTGAGGAAAATTAGCCAACCACAGCAAGGACCAACACTCATGTTTTCAAACCTGACTATTCTTCTCTGCCCTAAGGGCAAAATCACATAAAACCTTAACATCTGCTTCCTTGAGGCGGATGAGGCCGCATTGATCCATATGTGTTTTTCCCACAAATTCCCTAAACAAGACCAGGTGTGTCAGGAATGGCCAAAGCCTGCTGGGTCCTTGGGAGGCCATTGCTGACCAGGCCCTGAGGCAGCTGGTGCAACCTGGAGCCTGCCGAGCCCTGAGGCACCCATGGTGGCTGCAGGAAGCTCAGCTCAGCACCCCCAAGAGTGGCAGCAGTGTCCTGGGCAAGCCCTGGCTGTGGGGTGGGGAGGAAAGAAGGCATGACTGTGCTGGGCATGGCCAGGCATGAACCTGCAGCCCCACCACCGCAAGTGCCCTGAGGTGGCAGGATCCCAACGGAAGCGCATTGACACCAGTGGACGCAGCACAGGCAACACACAGGAGGCACTGGAAGCTGTGATGCAGCAAACTATGATACAGTTGCCATCACAGAAACCTGGTGGGTTCACTCATACAGGTGGAGTGCTGCAATGGATGGCTGCAGACTCTCCAAAAGAGATAGGCGAGGCAGGAGAGGCAATGGGTGCTCCTGAATGTTAGGAAGTGTTTTGATTTCCTAGAGCTTAATGATGGTGATGGCAGGATTGAGTATTTATGTGTAAGAACCAGAGAGAAGGCCAAGAAGGCAGATAGCATGGAGAGAGTCTGCTATAAACCACCCAACCAGAATGAAGAGGCAGACAAAATATTTTACGGGCAGCTGGGAGAAGTCTTACAATCACTAGCCCTTGTTCTTGTGGGGGACTTCAACTTCCCAGATGTCTGATGGAACTACAATACAGCAGAGAGGGAACAGCCCTGGAGGTTCCTGGAGTGTGTGAAAGATAACCCCCTGACACAGCTGGTGAGGGAGCCAACAAGGGAAGGCACCCCACTGGACCTGTTGCTCGAGAACAGAGATGGATTTGCGCATGATGTGATGGCTGGAGGTCGTCTTGGGCATAGCAATCATGCAATGAGAGAGTTTTCAATTTTTTGATAAGTAAGGAGGGGGATCAGCAAAACTGCCACCTTGGACTTCTGGAGGGCAGATTTTGGCTGGTTTAGGAGACTGGTTGACAAAGTCCCTTGGGAGGCAGTTCTGAAGGGGAAAGGAGACAGGCGGGCTGGACACTCCTTAAGAAGGAAGTCTTAAAGGTGCAGGAGAAGGCTGTCCCTGTGTGCTGAAAGATAAGCTGGTGGGGAAGAAGACTGGCCTAGATGAACAGAGAGCTCTGCCTGGAACCCAGGAAAAAAAATGACAGATTATAGCTTTTGGAGAAAAGGCAGGCAACTCAGAGGAATACAAGGATGTTGTGAGGCTATGCAGGGGGAAAATTAAGAGAGCCAAAGGCCAGCTAGAACTTAATCTTGCTACTGCTGTAAAAGGCAATTTAAAATGTTTCTATAAATATATTCACAACAAAAGAAGGGCTGAGGAGAATTTCCATCCTTTATTGGATGTGGGGGGAAATGTAGTGACAAAGGCTGAGTAAAAGGCTGAGGTACTTAATGCCTTCTTTGCCTCAGTCTTGCAGGACCAGCCGTTCTCTGGGTACCCAGGCCCCTGATCAGGAAGTCAGGGATGAGGAGCAGAATGAAGCCCCCATAATCCAAAAGGAAATGGTTAGTGACCTGCTACACCACTTAAGACACCCATTAGTCTATGGGGCCAGATGGTATCCACCCAAGGGTAAAGAGGGAGCTGGTGGAAGTGCTCACCAAGCCACCTTCCATAATCCAACAGCAGTCTTGGCTAACCTGGGGGGTCCCAGTTGACTGGAAGTTAGTGAATGTGATGCCCACCTACAGGAAGGAGGCCTGAGGGAGGAGCTGAGGAACTACAGGCCTGTCAGTCTGACCTCGGTGTCAGGGAAGGCTATGGAGCAGATCATCATCAGTGCCATCGCGTGGCACATGCAGCACAACCCATCAGGCCCAATCAACATGGGTTTATAAAAAGCAGGTCCTGCTTGACGAACCTGATCTCCCTCTAGGACAAGGTGTGCCTCCTAGTGGATGAGGGAAAGGGGTGGATGTTGCCTGCCTAGCCTTTAGTAAAGCCTTTGATGCGGTTTCCACAGCATTCTCCTGGAGAAACTGGCTGCTCAAGGCTTGGATGGGTGTACGCTTCCCTGGGTAAAACGCTGGCTGGATGGCTGGTCCCAAAGAGTTGTGATGGACAGAGTTAAATCCATTTAGCAGCCGCTGCTCACTGGGCCTCATTTTGGGGCCAGTTCTGTTTAGTATTTTTGTCAACATTCTGGTTGAGGGAATCGAGGGCAGCCACAATACGTTTGCAGATGACACCGAGTTTGGAGGGTGTGTTGATTGCTTGAGGGTAGAAAGGCTCTGCAGAGGGACCTGAACAGGCTGGATTGATGGGCAATTGTTTTAAGATTCAACAGGGCTCAGTACTGGGTCCTGCATTTGAGTCACAACAGCCCCAGGCAATGCTACAGACTCGGGGAGAGTGGCTGGAAAGCTGCCCAGAGGAAAAGGACCTGGGTGTGCTGGTCAATAACCGGCTGAACATGAGCCTGCAGTGTGCCCGGGTATTCACGGACACCAACAGCATCCTGGCCCGTCAGGAATAGTGTGGCCAGCAGGAGTAGGGAAGCGATTGTCGCCCTGTACTCGGCACTGGTGAGGCCACGCTCAAGCAGTGTGTTCGGTTCTGGGCCCCTCACTACAAGGAGAATGAGGTACTGGAGTGTGTCCAGAGAAGGGTAACGAAGGTGTGAAGGGTCCCGGGCACAAGTCTTCGCAGGAGCAGCTGAGGGAACTGGCCTCGTTCACCCCGTGGCTCTCTGCAGCTGCCTGACCTGAGGCCGGAGCGAGGCGGGTCTTGGCCTTTTCTCCCAGTTAACAAGCGACAGGACAAGAGGGAAAGCCCTCAGGTTGTGCCGGCGGACATTCCGATCGGGTACTGGGAACAACTTCTTCACTGAGCGGGTTATCACGCCCCGGCACAGCCGGCCCAGGGTGGTGGTTGAGTCACCGCGTCTGGAGGTGCTGACAAGAGGCCCAGACGCGGCGCTGAGAGGCGGCAGGGCCGGGGGAGGGGCTGGCAGCGCTGCCCGCGCCGCCCCGCGCAACGCACAGCCCCGCACAACCCGCAGCCCCGCACAACGCGCACAACCCGCAGCTCCGCACAACGCGCACAACGCGCAGCCCCGCACAACGCGCACAACCCGCAGCCCCGCACAACG
The DNA here is from genome assembly GCF_020740795.1 of Apus apus. Classification (NCBI taxonomy): domain Eukaryota; kingdom Metazoa; phylum Chordata; class Aves; order Apodiformes; family Apodidae; genus Apus; species Apus apus. The sequence continues at coordinate 136,211,336 of NC_067283.1, forward strand.
CGCCGCCCCGCACAACGCGCTGCCCCGCACAACCCGCACCGCCGCACAACGCGCCGCCCCGCACAAAGCGCACCCCCGCACAGCCCGCCCCGCCGCACAACGCGCCGCCCCGCGCAACGCGCACAACGCGCAGCCCCGCGCAACGCACAGCCCCGCACAACCCGCAGCCCCGCACAACGCGCACAACCCGCAGCTCCGCACAACGCGCACAACGCGCAGCCCCGCACAACCCGCACAACCCGCAGCTCCGCACAACGCGCAGCCCCGCACAACGCGCACAACGCGCAGCCCCGCACAACGCGCACAACCCGCAGCTCCGCACAACGCGCAGCCCCGCACAACGCGCACAACCCGCAGCTCCGCACAACGCGCACAACGCGCAGCCCCGCACAACCCGCACAACGCGCACAACCCGCAGCTCCGCACAACGCGCCGCGCCGCACAACGCGCCCCGCACAACGCGCACAACGCGCAGCCCCGCACAACGCGCACAACGCGCAGCCCCGCACAACGCGCCGCCCCGCACAACCCGCCCCGCACAACGCGCACAACGCGCACCCCCGCGCGCCACGCGCAGCCCCGCCCGCCGCCTCGTGACCAGCTCTGCGGCGGCGTCAGCTGACCCGCCGCCTCACGTGACCGCGGCGGGCGCGCGGCGGGGGATGGAGCAGTGACCGGTAAAGGCCGTTGGGGGCGGCGGGAGGAGGGTCCGGCGGGAGGGGGGTCCGGCCGGGCCCCACCGGGCCCCACCGGCCGCGTCCCGCCCCGAGCGCCCAGCGCGGCGTTTCGGCGTCCCCGGACGGCGGGCCGCGCGGGGCCTGGCGTGAAGAGCAGCGCCGTCCGGGCCCGGCGGTACCGCAGGGGCCCGCCCGCCGCGGCCGCGTCTCTCTGCGGCTCTGGCCGGCCTGGGCGCCGCGGCGGAGGCTGCCGGGCGGCGGGGCTGTCCTGGCGCCGCTCTGTCGAGCCTCCGCGCCGGAGCGAGGTAGCCCCTGTGGGGTTTTTGCCTTGCGGAGGGCCAAGGGAAAGCGCAGACCCCGCAGCCTGCGCCGGTGGCTGCCGGGGCACCTGCCGCTTGTCCGGGTGTTGGGAACTGCCGTCTAATCCCTGTGATCCCGATCAGCGGCTCTGAGGAGAGAAAACCCAGGCCCCCCCGTCCCGTGTGGCAGCCCCGGGCAGCCCCTGGACAGGGCGTGTGAGCTCCCGGTGTGAAGTGTCCCCGGGAGTAGCTCTGGCTTCCTCACAGTGGACGCTTCTGTTTATCGGGTGTGGAGGCAGTGGACGTCATAAGTGACTTCTGAGTGTGAGTTGGAAGAAGTAACATCCCGGCTGTTTACTGCTGGGTTTTTGGAGACTTGCGAGTCATATTAGTAAATTGGTCTTTCCTCTTGAGCCAAATAGGAAAGTTTTGTTCCCTCCCTCTAGCCTTGTTGTTTTTGAAAAGGCAACATAAAGTGTCTTAGCTAAGATTCTGCTCTGGTGTTGCAATATGTGTTTCCAGGTACAGCATTGAAATAACTGTTTAATAGCTGTATTGCTTAGATTGTAGTCTACTGCATGCAAGATTTTTCTTTGGAAATCAATGTTCCTCTAACTGCCCACTCTCCCGATAACATGGAAATTGAGCAATATAATTATGGGTAGTGATGCAAAATATGTTTTAAACAATACATCAGACTTTGGGCATTAAGAGTAGTTAGGGTTCAGAATGAAGTTAGCTTCAAAGAAAGCTTTAAGGGATTAAATATTTCAAGATGAGCTGTGCTTGAACAACTTTGCAATCTGTTTTTTGCTTACATCTGTTTGTAACAGCACATGGAAGATTCCTACTTTAAAGTTATGTCCTGACTGTGCTTATGAGAAGCTGGCAGGGAAAACTCAGTGGGATGCTGCCCAGTTGTTGAATTTAAAACAAGTGTGTTCTAATGAATTTCTAGAATTAAGCCCTAATGAATGAGAACTTGCATTATTTTGTGAATACTGAACAAGATAAAGATGGGTCATTGCTGGTTTTGCAAGGTTAATTTATTTCAATTTTGAGTTATGGATGGTTCAGTCGCTCAGTTCTAAACCAGTAGCGTCATGACCTGTGGGATTGTAATTATCAAGGTAGCTATAGTGCTGTATACAAAGTTGGAATTCCAAAACCTGCTGCAGCATGGGCTCTAGAGAGAGTCTGGTATAAACGTTGTTTCTCATTTTCCCAACTTAATTTTTTTCTTCAGTTGTAGCAAACACTTTTTGCTGAAGTTGTCCAGAAAGTACTTACAGTGGCATCTCAGAAACAGTTCAACGTCTTAGCATGTTTTACCCATATTCAGAACTAGGACCGTAGTTTCTACTCAGTAGAGTGTGGTAGGGTACCAAATGGGTAATGTTTTGGGGAAAAAACACCACCTTGAAAATGTTAGTTTGATAAACTACACTTGTGCTATAGTATTGAATGTTTTTCAATGGATAGATTTATATCTTATAGATAATTCCATTTATGTATGCTGGTATCCATTTACGGGTATTTCTTCTAATGAGTGTACACCGGAAACAAATGAAATAGCTAAAACCAGTTAGCAGTGATTAGGTGAAATTATCAAGAGTACATTACAAAAAAAGTGCTGGTCATAGAGGTACATGCACAGTGTAAATGATAGTTCACTTGTCCCTTCTTGTTGCTTATTCAAGGTTTTATATGTTGTACCTTTTTTTGTTACTCCCTTTTTTTTGTTGTCCAGAAACCTAAAAGCAGGGAAGTCTGAGAAAATTTGACCAGGATGATGCAGCTAATGGTCTTGGGGAGTGAGGAAGGCAAGATGATGGCTGATAGGCAGCTTTTTGTTGGGGTTATCCTTCCTGCTTTGGCTTTAGATACTCACCTTTGATTCATGTTTTCAGTTGCAGTCATAAGCAAAGTAGAGAAATGAGAGAAGTTTAGTTGTTGGGTTGGTAGCCAAGTACTTAAAAAATTACACTGTGCTTTTTGGGTTGTCTTGAGCTATGAGATGACTAGAAGCAAAATGAGACTTGCTTCTGCCTGCATTCTTACTGTAACCTGTTTGTTTCTACTTCTGTAACTTAAGTTTCAAGTACAATACTTCAGACTGCAGATGTTTAAGTTAGGGCTGTATCCTTATACAGACAGTGCTTAGTACAGTGAAGTCCCAGTCTGCATTAAACTAGAATTTTTGGGTGATCACTTACATGCAATAGAGTAGTTCTAAAATACTGCCAAAAGTATAATTTGGTCTTTTCAAGGCAGAGTGCAGCTAATAAATGATAGTATCAGTTTAACTGATATTCTAATATTAAGACAAAAAGGAGACTGGTGGTAGTTTTGCAGGCAGCTGAGACGCCAAAGCTTGCCAATTCACAAGTACCTGTTGACCTAGAGAAAGAACAGATTCATCACAGCAGTGAATCTCAAGGCAGACTATATACCATTATTTGCAGATCAAAAGGAATAAAATACTAGGTTACTAAAAAATATTTGTCAATCTACTCACAAGATTTGAACACCTGTTATTTCCTGCTTTATTCCATGGTCCTTCTCTTTAAATTTTATGGCTTTAATTTTACAGTGAGTCAGCGTGTATTTTTTGGCTGACTAACATTGGTTTCTGTTTTTCTTACCGTTCTGTAGCACTTCTCCTTTCTCTACTTCTCGTTTTCGTATTCCCCACAGTTCTGATTTCAGACTCCATCCCCCCTCACATAAAGTGGACATACAAACAAACATTTAAAACTCTTCTACCAAGATTTATTTCCTTGTATGTATTTAAAAATACCTCAATTGAATTGAAATGAGGAATCATCTTACTTCCCATTTTAGATGGAACAGAGCTTCAGGAAAACCAACCACACAGACAACAATGATGAGGGAGGAGGGGAAGAGAAATCCTCTAGGGTAATGAGTCCTGGGAGCTACAACCTGTTTCTCTGCACTTTGAGCAGTAGAGAAAGACCTCGGTTATCCAGTTGAACAATCTGTTTTTGCCTGTGATATTAAGGAATCGTGAAGTGCTCTAGTTCATTGGTTTTTAACCATGTAAAAGGTTTGCTGCAAGTCTGTCAGGTATTTGTAACTTCAGGCTTGCTTATGGTAGCCTTGCAGTCATAATATGAAGTCTCAACAGTCGGTTTTTGAAAACTAAGTTAGAAAGATTGGAAAACTTTGCTCATTGAAAGCAATTATTCTTTGCAATGGGTCTATTATTCTTTTTTCCCCTGGAAAAAGATACTTAGACTTAAAATGGTGAGCTGATTTTCCAAATTCATAATGTAGGGAATGAGACTGTGTCATTGTAAACATGTAGTTCTTTCCTTAGATGGTATAATCTCTGGAAACTTTATATATATTCTTTAAGCGTTGTTTACGTGTTAGTGGAAAACATGAGAATACAATGCTCAATCTGTTTTACTGAATAGGAGCCTGGATTTCTATGCTGTGACTCTTCTGTCTTTTGCTTGGCTACTTGTGTGCTGCTCCTGCCTGAAATAGTTCCTCTTATTTATCCAACATTCATTCCAAAGCCTCTTCTAGTCCTAGTGTAGTAAAATGCAAACAAAAAACAATTTAAAGCTTAAACACTTTGAGTATGTGTGTCAGTTATAGTGGTGTCTCCCTGCCTGGGTGAAGTTTACAGTAAACTTGGCCATGTCTTTTACAGGGCCAGGGTTCAGTGAACTGTAGGAAAACATCATGTGCAGTGGATTCACGTAGTTTGACATATGTTAAGAAAGATAATGCATCAGAGTAGTCTGAACAAGAGGAAATTTTGTCTCATTTCAAATTGTTGATAATTAGCCGACCTCCCATGGAGAGCTGTTAAGTGAAATAATCTGGTTAGTCCTTCCCTGAACAAAGAAGCCCCATTGCTTACTGTGTTATATTGGTGATGACTGGTGTTCTTTTAATTTTTCATGATACCTTCTGATACCAAAATCATCAGTATGGTGTATGAGTAAGGTTTGTTACAGTACGTGTTTTTGATTGTGAGGGTCATTGGTATGGATTTCACCCCCCTCTGATTCTGCTCTCAGGACCTTTCCCCGACAGTCAAGGCCACAACATGGTAGAGGAAGTAGGCCCAGTCTTTTCATTGACCCTACTCAGAGACAGAACCCCTTTTCTCACCCACAGTATTCTCAGGAACACAAAACTTCTTATCTCTTCTCCTTCAATCTGCTTTGGCAATGTGATAGGGGAGGAGAGTACTGCCAGTTAGGAGAGCACAGGTAACTTCTGGGTCCTTGACTTTTTGCTGTTCAGTAGAACCAGAAGTGCAGGTGTAAGCCCCAGCACAGGAGAATGCCCAGAACTGGGCTGGGTCAGCCAGCCAAACTTGTGTGAGCGTGGAACAAGTGTCTACTCTTGGGAATATTCTGATTTCTCAAGTATCTGCAGCCACTTTGGCATCATCTGTATTTAATAGCACTGCTGCGCTACTTCCTGGTAACGGAATGTCAGACATCAGGGAGTGTGCTGTATCAAGAGCTTCAATAACTGGATGTCACCATCTCTTGGTATAAACAAGGCCCCTTAACTGAAGGAGGGTGGCTGTTATCCTAGTGACAAGATGTACTTCATCATATTAATTTAACAGTTGGTATAATTCCTTCAGCTTTTGTCTTCCTGAGTAGCTGAACAAAAGAATCAGCTAAGAGGCTTTTTTATAGCTTATCTCTAACTTCAATACCCACAGTAACTTGTTGACCCTAGAGTCACAGATGAGGAACCTCAATGTGCTGTTCTGGACAAATTTTGCTATTGTTTATTAATTCTTACAATATTTGATTCTGTCTCAGAAAAATTGAGTGCTGTAGTCTGTGCTCATTATGAAATGTAGGTTAGTCTCTGCTCTTCCAAAGCTGCTGCAGAAGACGTTGTAAATATCAAATTTTGACATTTAGATTCTGTCAAGGTATGCTTTGATTTTGTTCTTCACTCCCTTACTAAAAAAATCCGGTAACTCTCAACCAGCTTATTCTGTTTCTTAGTGACAGAAGAGTGTATGTTCTCTTAAGTGCTGGAGTTAATTTGCAAAGTGGCACAACATAATTTGTATTTAGTACCAATTCTCAGTCAGTATGTTTGATGTTATTGAAGGTCTGTGGTGACAAGAAAGATACCAGGACTAAAAAGTGTTGGTGTTCTTGTTGAAATTTTTAGCTGCCAGGAGAACCTTCTTTGCTTGAAATGATGAACTGAAGTTTATCAGATTTTAATAGTCTTTAGACATTTAGTCACTTTAAAACACCATCCTAATCTGAAATGTAATGGGAAAAGCTATAATGACAGAGTTGCAATTTGTTTGTTTTTTCTCTTATGGGTTCATAAAAAAGTTGACTGTTGTACAGATGTTGGGGAAAAATATGCAGCTGTGAAAATATGATTTGAGTTCTGTTTTATTGGATTTATTTTCAGTTAGATGGTTTGCTCATAATCTTTTTTTGCATTGCAGTTGAAAGATGCTAATGTTGCAAATTCAGCTCACTTCAACTAGCAGGATGGGCAGTTTAAAAAGACTTTCCAACTGTGAAAATGTGATTTGGAAGATAGGAAAAAAATAATTTGGTGCCATGTGATACTCCTGGTAAAAATCTCTTCCAGAGGCTAGAGCTGCACTTCAGTAACATGGAACGAGATACTTGTCTTCGGGCGAAGCATTGAATCCTAAACTAATGTCAGATATTCTTTCTCCTCCCTCCCTGGTCTCCCCTTTTACCTTCTACTAGCATCTTGCCTCGATCTTCCGACGCACAAAGCGTCAAGATAAAGAGACAAAAATGACTGAGTTTTGGCTGATTTCTGCTCCTGGGGAAAAAACCTGTCAACAGACATGGGAGAAACTACATGCAGCAACTACAAAACATAACAATCTTTCTACTAATTCCAAGTTCAATATTCCGGACTTGAAGGTTTGTAAGACCCGTGTCATGTCCTAAGTACTATGTTTGGTTTGCATCATCTTTGTTTCTTCAGACTAGAGCTGTAGATGGGAAATACTTGTGGATTTTTAGAGAGAGCAGCTGACTTCTTTTGATCATAATGTGTGGATCTGAAAAATAATTTAGACAACAATTATCTTCTTCTGAAATTCTAAGTTAAAAATTCTTCACTCTGTATAGTTTAAAGATTCAGCAAGCTGTGTTTTTTCAGGTAATACAGCAGTTTTTCCAGTCTTGACCTCATACTGCAAGCAGTTAGCTGGAGAGGAAAATTAAAAGAAAAATGGACACTTGTGACACGAGTATTCAGATGATACAGTTTCCTTTGGTTTTTGTTTGCTGGGGCTTTTGTTTGTTTTTTATTTGGTTTGTTTTTTGTTTGCTTGTTTTGATTTGGTTTTTTTATTTGTGTTTTTTTTTTTTTTCTGCTGTTGGGTTTTGTGGAGTTTTTTTGTTTGGTTTGTGTTGGGTTTTTGTTTTATTGGTGATTTTTTTTTTTGGGAGGGAGGTTGTTTTGTTTTTCACTTCTGAATTGTCTGCTTATCCTTTTCTGCCTGAGATGCAGTGAAAAGGCTTGATTTAAAATACAGGAGTTAATCAAACAGCTCCTGCGTTTTCTTTGTGCAGAAGTAACGTTCTTCTGTTAGAGTAGTTGTCTCTGAGCATTTCAGTGTGACCTGCTGGTGTGTGTTATAGAAAATGGCAAAAAAACTGTCTGAACTTACTGTTTGAATTAGTGAGAAGCAAAGAAACAAAATCTGAAAGCAGTTTCTCTTGGTTAAATACAGCTATAAGGGTATGTAAAAATTATGAGCCAGCATATTCATTAGGAAAAGGTCTATCCTGACACCTAAATTTTTCTTGGACAAGGAGAACTTCAAGCTCAGTTTAACTGAGTGAAGGTTCATCAAAGCAGATCAGTATGAAGAGGAAAAAATACCATCAGCCTCTGTCTACAGAATGGATCAAGTTCAGGTGGCTTGATGCTCTGTTTCTTTCTCTACTGAGGAATGGGCCCAGCGCACAAAGTGCTTCAGTGTGTCCTTTAAGAGGATCTTCCAACTCCCATAACTTACATTCACATTTTGACTGTCTTGAGTTATTTCAAGTGGTGTACTAGTGGAGGTAAGAACAGGGACTACAACAAATGTCTGTCTTCTCTCAGGAGATCCTTGAACATGAGTCAGGATGGCTTTCAAACTGTAGGGTGCCTACAACATTTAGAAAAGTTAACACTGAACAATTCCGTGGCCCCCTAGGCTTATAAACGATTGGCTTTGTTTCTACACCCTAAGAGGGACAGAAGCTGAAAAAAAAATTATATAATAGGAAATAGTCTGGCTTCTGTGGGCCTGGTAAAACTGTTTAAGAACTGAGATCCTTTAGTCGGTGAAAAGTGATTTAGTCTCTATTGAAGAGCAGCATTATTAAAGACTGACTTGTCAAATCATTGGCTTCCTTATTCTTCATGTAGCTCAGAAAGAGGAGGGGTGTGAAAGCGATTTGGTTGTGTTGCTACAGAAGGAATTGTGCTCCTTTCTGCATCAAGGCTAAAGAGAACAGGAATCATGCAAGGTTGAGTGGTCAAATATATAGAACAAAGATGCTAGACTAAAAATAACATTAATAACATCTTGACTAGATAAGATTCACTTATACATAATAGTATTTTATCAAGAAATATAAACTTGTAGCTAAAATACTAGAGATGAGAAGAGTAATCTTTTTGGAGGTATCTCCTACTTTCATTGAACAGAATGAACAAATATGTAAGGACTTGCAGAGATCCGAAGAAACACTATTATATGACCTATTTAAAAATAATCACCTTTTGGCTGTTTAGCTTCAGCATAGCTGTACTGTTTTCATGCTTCAATGTCATAGACCCATTTAAGACTTGTTTATGGAAAATCTAAGCAGAATATTTTACTCTGCTGTAATTCTCATGTTTGAATTATGCAGAGTCCAACATGGTTAAGTGTTATCCCTGGCTCCATAGAGCACATATTATTTTAGATTATTACATGAAATTAGAAGGGAAGAAAAAAAATACAACAAAACTTGCAGACAAGCTAGATATTCCATTACTTCAGATGCAAAAAGTCCAGGCTCATGTTGGTCTGAGAGCTGTGATACTGTTGTATATTGAAGGTTTTCAATGTCCTGATATGCCTCCAGCACAGAGATACCTGATTACAGAAATTTCAGATTTAATCTAAAGTAGTACATCAAATGCAGATGCAAGTGACTTGTGGGAAATGTAGCCAATTCATAATGTAAACTTTTTAAAAAACATCTTCTGGGTAGGTGGAAAGCAGGGTGAAAACTGTGCGCCAAACTAGAGCAAGTTAGATCTAATACAGTGGTGCTGTAGGGTATCTTCAGCAAATGAAACACAGTGTGACTTTGTTACAGCAACAAGTCTGAAAGCTTAGAGTACAGTATTTTATGTAGCTCTGCAAAGAAACCTGTTCAGGATATTGAGCTTTTTAGTTGTTTTTTTTCTGTGTTTATACAATTGCTAATACATTTTGATCTTTCTTTCTAGGTTGGCACACTGGATGTTTTGGTCGGATTGTCAGATGAGCTGGCCAAACTGGATGCATTTGTGGAGAGGTAGCAGTTTGTTTTTACTAGCATGCAAAATACTGGAATAATGATGTGATGATTTGCTGGGTCCTAATAATACACAGGTTATTTCCAGCTTATTTTTTTGTTTGTTTCATAGTGGTCCTGTGCAGGTAGTCAGCAAGCTAAGCTGCTCCTTTTCCTAGTATCTGCACTTGAAAAAATAAATAATTCTGTGCTTCTTGTGGGAAAGTGGGACGTTTTGCATCAATGAAGGATAGTTCTCCCTACAGTATCGGTGTGTGCTGTTGGATCCTGAGAACTGTTAAGAATTGAGCCTGAGAGCTGCAGGAAGTGGTGATGAAATGGAGTATAAACTGTTCTTTTAGCAAGTTAGACTACTATTTGTAGACTTTGAGGAGGTATGACTATGTAGTTTGCTAATCCACAGAGATGGTGAAACAGCATTAGTATTAAAATGCAAAAGCTGTTAATTTTGAAGAAGTTAATGGTCCTTTGGAAGTGATTTTGAACAAATGTAACAAAACTTCACGTCACCAGAACATGTGGAGCCATTTTCTGTTTAAAAGAGAGAAGTTTTAAATAGTTGTTTTTAAATAGAAAAGGGAATTATTGGGCATGGCACATGTGAGTAATACTAAACATAGCCTTTCTAGTGAGGAAGTCAGGTGTGTGATAGATTTCATGAGGGTTTAGGGCTTTCCATAGCCCTTCAGTTATCTCTGTTGTTTCATTGTCACAGTTGCCTTGTGTTTAATTTGGATTATTGATTATTTCTACCTCACCATTTATTTTTAGAAAGGTGTTAGGATTTTGAAAGTTTCACAGACTTCAAAAGAAGGTTAGAGTATAGTGGAATTACTCCTGAAGTCAACTCCTGTTATCTGGAGGCAAGGGAAATAGCATCACCTTGTTGAGAACAGATGAGTAGCAACACTACAGAAGGATTTAAATCAAGTTTTGGCATGTATCTGAGAAGTTGGTCGCCTTCAGATACTGAGGCCAGTTTGTGCTCTTGGAAAGCTTATGCAAAGCAATCACCTCTTGATTTTTGATCCAGTCTCTTCATTCTTTTCCCAGGAAATTTCTGATGAGTTTCATGAATGCTATTTCTCAATATGGTTGTTTTGTTTTCCATATCTTTATCTTTAATTTTTCAGTGTTGTAAAGAAAGTGGCCCAGTATATGGCTGATGTTCTAGAAGACAGTAAAGATAAAGTTCAGGAGAATCTTCTGGCCAATGGAGGTAAAGTGTTAACCACAATATGTGCATCCTAAAAGTGATAGGGAAGGCAATAATCCTGAAACATATTGGATGCTTCTTCTCTGTATGACCCTCGGGTATCCTAGTTTAGACATGGAAGTACTTTTTTTGATGAGTCACTTGGCCTGAAATAAGTTAGAGGATCCAGAATGGCAGTAAATTAATCTACATGTTAAATACTCATTTACAGAAGCCTTTTGATCCTTTAGGGCTGTGTTTTGTCATCACTGGTCTTTGGTGAAGCAAAAATTACTGTGACTGATCACTGTAAACATTCTTTCTATGAGTCTGTCATCTGAATAGGTGTGATTTTATAAGAGCTATACTCAGTTTTTCCCAAATGCATTTATAAAACTAGTTGTCTCATTGAAATATTTGCCCGTTTCATGATAGTAAGGAGTTACAGTAGTCTCTAAGTCAATATTTTGTTTTGAAAGCCATTTCATAAAATTTAACATAGATTGTATTGATGCAAAAGAGGCTCTTTTGAGGGGGAGACGAAGTGCAATGGTCCTAATTAACATAGTTACTCTGGAATAGGGACTTGGAGTAGTTTGTCTCATAGTTTTACAAAACTGTTGCTTCAGCTGAGCCACATAAAATCGTAAGGTGGTTAAGGTTGGAAGGAACCATAATCTTTCCCTTTTTTGTATCATAAGTCTCTCTTCTTCCCACCTGTTTCTCACACAAAGCAAAAGATAGTGGGTCTTGTCCGTACTTCCCCAGCCATCCCTGACTTAGTAAATAGCATTTAGGGTCTACAGAGATGGAGAAGCCACTATCTGAAGGCAGAGGTCATGAATAACTTACAATTTGATTGCTTATTTTCAAATTCCTTAAGCAATAAGGTCCACAAACACTTGGTTACAGTACTCTTCTGTTACAGCAATCCTATATGGAATATAATATATAATTCTTTTTAGTGTCTGTCTTAACAAAGTTCTTTAAAATTTTAGTTGACTTGGTCACCTATATAACAAGGTTTCAGTGGGATATGGCCAAATACCCAATCAAGCAATCCTTGAAGAATATTTCAGAAATTATTGGAAAGGTAAGGTAATTTGTTTTATAAAACTTCTCTACTTGAACTTGAGATATTTATGTGCAAAAGTTGGTACTCAAAGCTATTTGTCTGTTTTTGTTAGCTTCAAGTAACTTCAATAACAACAGTAGTGAGTCTGGTAGCAGTATCTGTTTTAGTAACCAAAGAAGTATGTTAGGATGGAGAAAGGATTTGAAGAGTACTGCCTGGATGCCGTCATGTTGTCTTTGCTGACTTTAGTTTCCTAAGATCACTGAGTTTACAAATACATAGCTAACAAATTATGTCATTTATGCTTAATTTTTTTTTATCTGATGTTCTCAGGCTTTGTGGGCTGTTAGCAGTGAACCTGGCAGTGAACTTACCTTCTGAAAGCTGTGGCGTTTAGTTGTGAGGGGGAAAAAAAGCCTTCAATGTTAGGTGTAAGGAAAGCTCACTTGATTGTTGTAATGGGTTTTCACCCTGTCCTTACCTTGGGAAAGTTTTTCATGCTTTGGGGACTTCATTTGGTTAGTACTTGCTGTGAGCACTGGTAAGGTCCTTAGCAGTGACTTACTGTGTTCAAACAGTGAAAGAGTTCTCTGTAAGCTACCCTTGCTTTAGTATCTTCCCAGCTTTTTCATGTGTTTGTTTTTTTCCTCTTCTGTGATCTGCAAACTGGCTCTTGAAATTATCTTTGTCAATAGAATACCTAGAAAAAAGAATAACCTAGAAAAAAGCAGGTGCTCCAGGTACATACAGAGATAGTCTTTAGTGATGGACATGTAGGAACCATAGCGAGGGTGAAGAGAAGGGTCAGTGCTGGTATATTCGTGCCTTGCAATAACTGCAGGTTCTCTTCATGTTTCTTTCTTGAATCTATTAGTTTAAACTTTTTGCTGATTATGAAATTGTAATATATGGCACACAGCTGACTGAGAATGCAAATAACCTTTTTATTTTGATAATGTCTTTGGAGATAGCTTGAATCTACTTTAATTTAGTCCACAAATTCCATTCAGTAACTATTCCTGGAAAACATCTGCAGTGTGGAGTTTTGTTGGAGGAAGACTGACTGACTCTTAAAATTTGCTCATGAAAATATCCCACAGATATAAAATAATAATCTTAATATCTGATCATACTTAGGTACATAAGCTTTTGCTTCTTCAGAAGGTATCAGAAAGAAGCATTCAGCTGTTTAGAGCAACTACTTGACAGGTATAGGCATGAAGTTTAAGCTGGGAGGAGAAGAACTTGCTAGGGAAAAAGGGATAGAGAGAACGTAAGTAGGCAGGGTGAAGCAGTTTCTATGCTCTTATCAAGGAAACCATTCTTGAAAAAGTTCCTTTTCTTTCATTTGGCCTTAGAATAGGAGTGAAAGTTACTTAATTAAAAAAGGAAGGAAAAAAAAGTCTTCAGCTGCGTTTTGTTTCATTTTTGGAACTTACCTGTTCCCATAGTACAGAACTGTTTTTATAGCAATTAAGTTTGTTGAAAAAGCAACAAAGAACATGAAGGGATGTGCCCTTTATTGAAGTACTAGCAAGGATTCAGTGCATGTTATCCTGTGTCCTGGAGTTTGCTAAATGAATCATATGCTTGCAGCAAAGTTGTATTCCAGAACCTGAACTTCAAATTAAATAACTGGCTTACATTCTTCTCCACCTAATTTAGGAACTCATTGAGTTATTAAGCTGGATACTAAATGCAGAGAAGCAGATCTGGTGGATTTCAGCATGTATCATCCTGTTGAGGGTTTACATTCTCTGCATGTTTACTGCATGTGTACTTATCTTCTATAAGGACACTTCAAGGACACCTGTATACTGAATCTAATTTCAAATAATTTAAAAAGGTTTTTGATTGTGGGCCACAGATGTATCTCCATAATATGGAAAAAAGAAGGAAGATGACTGAAATGCCTTGCATTGTTGTAGCAGAGACACCTAGGAGATAATGCCACAGGACAGTTTTGTCCCTTATATAGTTAAAATCTTCAATTTGGCATATGATTAACATTGAAATATAGGAAAATTGATAGAGCTACATCAATTAAAATCTGTGAGACCTTTTGACATGTTGATGTTAAAGTAACATGATTCAACAAGCTTTTCAAGTGATGCTACTCTTTCTGTATGGTTTTATATCTCCCTCACTCACTATGGCAGCAGATTCTGATGTCTGCCAGAGTAAATAATGACAACTGCAGTGGGGAGTTTTGCAGTTGAGGCAGAATTATAGCAGTGTTGGGAACATTTAAAGTAAAAGGAAACTATTGAAACTATCCCTCAAGTTTTTTCAGCCTTAAACTTTGAAAAGTATTGCGAACCCCAGTGTCAATTCTGAAGACTTTGAAGATGGTATCTGTTAGAGCTATCAACCTAGTAATTGTTTTTGAAATAACGGTCGTAACACTGTTCTGCATGGAGACAACCTCAATAGCCACAGTGCCCTAACCTAGCATTTTCAGCAACCCACATATCTACTGAAATATGACAGCTTAGTTGTATAGTTACAAGAAGACACTTATGTATTGCCGATAACTATGTGAGTGTTTTAAATATCTGGATTTTGCTGTGTGTAGAAATATGTCCACTATGTTAGATTGTTACTTTTGTTAGTGATATCATGAGTCTGCCTCATTTTTCACTGACATTTCTGAGTTATCCACCAATTCTGCTACCAAAAGGAAGCTTGTACTGTCACTTAATGTGGCAGCTTTATAAAAATATTTTTGAGAGCTCTGCTGTGGCATTGAAGTTGGTGGTTCTACATTCCCTTACACTTTAATAGGAAGCAAAGCTGATTCTGATTTACAGCAGACTCCAAACAGTGCAGCAGTAACAAACTTTTGTCTAAGCAGTCATCTTTTAAACAGCTGCTGACTTTACAAATGAGATTAATTTGAGTCTTGACAATTAGGGAATGATAGATGGAACTGGTTCAGAAAGGCGGTGCTTGGTATCAGTGGTTTTTGCTTTTTTGTCATTAACTGTTGTTGGAATTTTTGATCCTTGGAAAAAGTGGAGGGGAAGGTTATCGGTCTGGGAAAATGTCCAAATGCGCAAAAGTTCTAGCTTAGTAACTTCTGATTAATTTTCCCCCTAACCCTGTCTTCCAGCTGTAAAAAAAAAAAAAAAAAAAAAAAATGTTGGTGCCATCTCTTTTAGGAGAAAAATGTTTTCATGAAGATGTGTGCTTTGTGCTGTCTGCTGAAGTATTCCACATGCTTTGCTGAAGGTTACAGCAATTAAGAATTAAACCTTAAATATTCATCTGTTTAAAAAGTAAACTCTTTTTTTCAGAGCATTTTGTCTGAAGCATTGATGCATTTGAAAAGGTGCACGCCCTTAACATGTTTCCAAATGAAACTGCCAGAATGTTCAGGCTTTTAATACTTCTTTCTGCTACAGACAAGTGTACTTATGTGTTACCATAAACAAGGCCACTATATAAATAAGTGAATTTCCTTTTAAGAGAGATCTATTTTGTGGAAATAAAGTAAAATCTGGATTCCCAGGCTGAAGTGTTGTATGCAAACAATATTTTGTCAACAGTGTAAGCCCAGATAAACGGAGGGTCCCTTGACTATGTGCACATTCTTGTTGCTGGGAATGTTTATATATTTGTACCTACATCTCACACTGAGGAGGCAGTGGAGGAGAGAGCAGGCAGCATGAGGATGTCACGTTCTTTCAGTTTTCCAGCTGTTACTAAGTATATTGATTTTAAATATTTCCTTGTATAGGCATATGACTGGATGTTTAAGACGTACTAATTGCTTAATTTATTTTATGTTCTTCCACTTGCTGCCAAGTTATCTAGCTGGAAATGAGTAATTTTTTGTTATCATTCCAATTAATCCTGGGTGATGGATTTGAGAAAGATGACTTATTTGAGCAGCAGTGGCAAGCTAAATGTGAGAGTCCGAGTCAAAACAGTAAAACAGTTGCAACTTTAGTATGAAGGTTTGAAAGATGAAGACTGCCAGGGACATTAAATATAGAATGCTGCCTTTGCTTGATCAGACAATGTATGTATTTATTGTCTGAAATAAATTGCATTCAAATCCAAAATGCTGTTTATCCATCTACCCTGGAATTGGCCTTGTGCAACTTGAGACACTTCACAATATCTCAGTTTTTTTATTAAATGAAGGAGGTATCTATAAAACAGATTTTTATTCATAGTTGAAAGCCACTGCCAATGTAAATCAGCAAGTAAAAGATGGCTTTATGAAGGGAGATGGTGATACAATTTATTGTGTTTTCCTTTTCAAATATACAAAATGGGAAATAGCTCTGTTTGGGGAAAAAAGGCATAGAAGATTTATGATCATATTTAGAACTGCAAACAGTAACAGCCATTTGGAATTGGACAGATGTCGTGCTTAGTTGTTATTCTGTCTTTGAGTGACCAAGGCTGTTAACTCAAGGAAAGGTGTAAATTGCATTAGGCAGATACAGGGCAACAGTGTCTCCTCTTTTGTTATAGATGATTCAAATCAATAATGCTTTGGGTTACTTATTGATTTGCTACTCATAAAACTACCACCATTCTTGTCACTGAAACTCTAATGAGGGAAAAGTGTAATGAGAAGTGAGGTCACAGCTGGAGGAAGTGCTGCCCACTGTTCACAGGTGTACTTGTATCAAAGTAGGAAGGTAAACTTCAAATGATCTCTCCTGTCAGCTGAGACAATGTGTGGTAGCCTTAAGGTGATGGAGTAAGGAGCAGCTGGGTGCAGCGGCATGTCCTGTTGTTACTGGAAGAGGATGTGTAACTTCTATTATTGGTTGTTTTTTCTTCAAACAAATTCTATATTAGAGTTCTCTCGGTTTTGAGTGAAGTTTATGAAGCACTAGGGAAATAAGTATTTTATCTTGTGTATTTGTCAGTAAGTTCTTGTTGGCAGTTCTAAGCTTTGAAATTATGAAATAATTTTAAAACAATTATAGTGCTTTAGACACTGTTCCTTTTCTTTGTATCTTTAAGGGAGTAAACCAGATTGACAATGATCTGAAAGCCAGAGCCTCAGCATACAATAACCTGAAAGGGAACCTTCAGAATTTGGAAAGAAAGAATGCGTAAGTCACTTTTTTCTAATGTAGCACAGGAAAGTTACCTAATCATGAAAAGTTAGTAACATGTGAAGGGGCATAGGCTCTAAGCTTAATGTATTTTTGAGGTGTGTATCTTGAATAGCAGCTGTCATAAAAGGACATATATTACCAGCTGACTTGCTGGTAATATCTCACTTGTGATTGAAAAGCACAAATCCGAGATGTATGTACGAGTAGTATCAATTGCTGGAGCTTTTCAGAGAAGTTTGCTTTTGAAGTTGTGTGTAACACTGCTATGTGGGTGTCTGTCTAAACAAGGAACTCTGTCCCTTCACTGCCATGTATGCTTTGAGCATACCATATTACTGGGTTTCTTTCCTCACAATTAACCAGCAGAGAGACAGCTGTTACATACATGAAAATGATAAACTCAACACTGTGTGTTGTCTTGTCATGTACGTGTGATGATTATCTGAAATACAGTTGAGGTGCAGTAGTTCTGTGCAAATCTGGGTGATTAATTTGACCCAAACCTACCATTACAGTTAATGGCAAAAGTCAGAACCATGGATCATACGAGGGATAGGATTTTGAGTGAGCCTTAAGTTCCATCTTAAGCCCTGGTGATTTGATGAGGCTAAGCTGACAAATTTATGTTCTTAGGCTTTTGTGAATATGAGGCAATATGCTGGTTTTTTTGTTGCGTTAGTTGTAAATCTGAGGCTCCGTATGCTGGACATCAGAATTACCAACTTCAATGGTTCCTGTTTCTAAATCACTTTTTAAAAGAGAACTTGGCATTTTAAGTGTGTGAGGTATTTGGAGTATGGAAATGACGCACAGCAGTGGAGCTACTGATAAAAACGTTCAGTGACTTTAGACAGGAAGATATAAAATGCATTTAAGGACGTTTTGTTTGCTCTGCTAATAGTGAATGCTTAAGTAAAATACATTTTTCAAAAACATTCTACTATCAAGCACTAGAAACTGTTGTCCAAACAAATTTGATTCTTAAACATGTATTTATTCTGACTATTTTTGTTTCTCTGCAGGGGAAGCTTGTTAACCAGGAGTCTTGCTGATATTGTGAAGAAAGAGGACTTTGTACTCGATTCAGAATATTTGGTCACGTTATTAGTGATTGTACCAAAGTAAGTTTACTGTTTGACCCAAGAGCAAAATAAAATAAGAAATTTAAAACAAATATCAGATCCCACAACCCTATAATACTGTAAGAAGGGACATTTGAATTTGTCTGGGGGTTTTCTGCATGAACAAACACAAACTCTTGGATGCTTAGTAGAGGCAAATAAGCTTGTGTACCTGTGTTCCATTGTTTACAAGTACTCAACATAAGGAATGCTGAATGCTTGCGCATTTCTTTAAGAAACTGGAGATTAGACTTACACCTCTTAACTAATACTAACCATGGCTAGACAGAAGGTACCCTTACGAAAACAGTAAGTACTGAGTAAAAACATTACTTGTTTTATATTGAAGGCTTAATGATTGAAATATACTGGTTAGGACTGTGCTGCTTTTCAGTATGTAGTGAGCAGAGTGAACTCTTCACTTCTTTGCTCTGCACTTTTTCTGCCAAAATGTTGGGGGTTTTTTACTTATCTAAGTCTCTACTAATGGAACACTGCTTACGTTTTGTCAAAGGTTTGCTGGGAACAGATTGTTCCTGTCTGAAATGTTTAAACAACAAAAACCACACCTTTTTTTTCCTGGCCAAGGAAAGTGGTGACACAGATGTCCTTAAGACTCTTGTAAAATGAGAAAATTACACTGGACTGCTTTTCTGGAGCTGGGACCAAAGGAGAGCTGCTAACTTGAAAATATGGCCAGTAGACCATCACATGAAGCAGTAGTTTCTGTCACATGTAAAAGTCGGGTGAATGCAGAACAGTTTGGCAGTGGCTTTAGCAGTAAACCAGTGGTTCGTGTATCTCAACTCTTATTATTCTTTTATTTTGTTTTTGGTGTCAGAAGTGTGGAACCTCTTTATAACCAGCTACAGAAAGGCAGGGCTTCCAGCATTCTCAGTGGTCCTAAGAGTGCAGGACTCTGGGGAACCCATTTGTTAATGTGGAAAAAGTACTCCTATGGTCTCAGTAACTCAGAAGACCAGAGTTACATAAGGAGGTTCTGATAAACTTTGACAGTTAAGTCCATTTGAGATTTGTACTTAATGATGACTAATTTCATAGTTCTTTGATTTAAAAAAATCTTACCCTTGTAAACTTACGCAAAGACTGAAGATAAAATGTTACTTTTGCTATCGTTATAGTTTATTTAGCAATAATCTTAAAAAACAGCTTGAGGAGGGCTGTCCTTGATATCTTGTGTATTTCTGACAACTTGCACCTGGGTTGAAAGATGTAATGATTAAATATTTTTAATATTATTTTGGGAAAAATTGATCCATTAATCTGAAGATTTCGTACTACAATACTAAAAGTCTAACCATAACCTGTGTATTTTCTAGGTCAAATTATAATGACTGGGTTAAGCAGTATGAAACACTAGCAGAGATGGTCGTACCACGTTCCAGCAAGTAAGTTGTTAAATGCTAAATCTCATATTTGCATGTGCTATATTTTATAAGACTTTAAATTATAAAGGTTGGTCAAAAACTGGTGAAAATGTCTATTTTTAATTTTTTATTTGATCAAGCTTGATTATGTTGTAGTTGAGGAAAAGTTCAAAGGATTTCTAGCTCTAGGGTTAATGAGGTAACCAAGCTGACTTATGTAGGAAGAGTAAAAAAATTGAAAAGTTGATCTAGCTCAGGTCAGGCACATTCAGCTTTGAGCTAGTGCCTGATGGGATTTAGCCTGTAAGCCTGTGATATTTATGCCTGCATTCAGAGGACTCAAAACAAGTTACATATGGTCTTTAAGAGCTGCTGGAGAATGAAGAACCACAAGTGTAGAAAGTTTTCTTGTGTGCAAAGAAAAGCAGCTTGTCTCTTTTGGGCTACCAAAGGTCCTTGGTACCAAGCTGGTGCTTGTTGTCTGTGATGGGCAAGACTGAGGCCAGGGTTTGATCATACTGTTAAGCAACTTCAGCAGTCTTGTAACCACATTGAAAAGAAAGTCAACATGCAGCACAAAGCATTGCTTTGTTGTTAATTTTAACTGACAGGCTGAGGTTTTCATCAGAGAGATCTGATATTACCAGCTCTAGGCCAGTTATAAAATCTGAACTTGCTCTGGCTAACTTCGCATTCAAAGTGGTTCCACTTAAAGACCACTGAGAGATCTGCTGATGATTCTTATTTAATTACTGGGAAACCATGATCTAGGGATAGCTTAAGAAGAAGTGACTTGTTAAATTGTTGGATGATGTTTGAAGACTGGATGACACTAAAGTCTAAATCTCTTCAAGCTTTTTTCCTAAGGTGAAATCTCAAAATAAGCAGTATTGTCTTGAATTATAAAACAGTAAATCCAGGGGTCATCTGCACAGCCTAAGAAACACTTTACAACTAAGCTATGTCTTTTTAATTTATATTATTTTCTATTTTAAATTGATTTCCCTCTTTAAAACATGCATTTCTAAGAATTCTGTAGTCCAAGCTTTTTGGTATTAAATGAACTTTAATTCCTTTTTCTATAAAATAACTGTAACTTGAACAAAGATCCAGATACATATGAAGTGTTTCTAAGTGGTGAAGTCTCTGTGAAATGGAGCCTGTAATCCTTTACAAAGGGAGCAATAAGAGCAGTTGTTAAATTTCCAGTTACTTTCTGTATAAGGTGTTTAATTTGGGAACTAATCCCATGTGATCATCTGCATTTATGTTCTTGTCTAGCAGCAATAAAGTACTGAAGTGCTACTAAAGCCACTGTATATCAGATCTGTGGTGACTTGAACCTTCTTAATTCTGACATTTTTTTTCTTTGTAGTGTACTCTTTGAGGATCAAGATAGTTACCTTTGTAACGTCACCTTGTTCAGGAAGGCAGTGGATGACTTCAAGCATAAAGCCAGAGAATACAAGTAAGGCTTATTTTGTGTATGTTCTCTCATACTTTGAAGGATCTCTAGATAACCACTTTCAATTTTATTCACTTCCAAATGCAGATTTTTGGTCCGTGACTTCCAGTATAATGAAGAAGAGATGAAAGCAGATAAAGAAGAAATGAATAGACTGTCAACTGACAAGAAGAAACAGTTTGTAAGAGTGTATAAACTAGTTATTATAGAAACATGAGACATCTAAGACTCGTGGTTGCTACATAACAATTTCATGAACTTGTGATTCCGAGAAATCATTGCAAGGATGATGATGATGATGTAGTCAATGTGCCACCCAGCTCATCTGCTGAGGGATAACTGACTTCACTGTAGCACAAATGCTCCTCACTGCATTGAGCCAAGTGCTGATATTGCAGCTAGTAATAAGTTTAACAATGAACAAGTATTTGAACAAACTAATCAGGTACTACTAAAGTGGTCCTTCATATATTTAGCCCACGACAGCTGATATGATGTACTGAAGAGACAACAGAAGTCTCATTATATTTCTTTTTACTTTGGATCAAAACACCCTTGTTGTCTTTATTGTCATGGTACAGATACTGAGTATCTGTTCAAACTTGCTTAATGGTCTGAATCTTTTTCTGAAGTTTGAATAATATATTTTTTTTTCCTCTTCCTTGTCACAGGGGCCTCTGGTTCGGTGGCTGAAAGTTAATTTCAGTGAAGCTTTCATTGCATGGATTCATGTGAAAGCACTACGAGTTTTTGTTGAATCAGTTTTAAGGTAATGTGCCAGACCTGAATAGTCCTTTTCTTCCTGGACTTTGTAAGAATTGACATCTAGTTCAGGTTTACCAGACTGAGGTGTGTGAATGCCACTCTTCTGGGAAGGAGAAAACAAGAAGTTGCACAGTAAGTGTGGCTGATGGCAATAGCTCTTGTTGCCAGTTGTGGAGTATTTGAGATAGATAGCTGTGTATCTTGTCCCTTGGACAGTCTTCCCACCAGCATTTATGGAATTACAGGTACTCTGTAAGTTGCAGCAAGGCATTTCTGCTGATTCTCAACTTTGTGAGCTGCTTGTAAAAAGAACTTACTATGTCTCTTCTAGTTCAGTGGGAAACGTGAATAGTTCAGGATAAAAAATATTCAGGCTTTGAGAAATACAGCTTCAAATCTTGAAATGTATGTTGTTGTTTTTTTTAAAACATGCCTTTCTAAGAATGTGAAGTTTAAACTTTTCAATATTAAACTGTTCAGCATTCTTACTAAAATTTATCTGATTTTTTTCTTCATACCTATCCAGAATTTTAGCTAGTAAGTTGACATAAGAACAGCTGTAGTTTTTCTGTGAAGAAAGGACCTGAGTTTTTTTAGAGTTGAAAGGACTTCTGCCTTTTGTCTGTCAGAAAGTGGAAAGTTTTTTTTAGTGCTTTTGATAAGTTATCATAAAGGCAACAGCAAGAGGAGAAAGGGAAAAAAAATCCCATTAATTTACATTCTAGTCTGCTGGCTATGGCGTTATTTTGCAGCCAAACTTGAGTAGGGAAGAAGGCCAAACTCAATTTGAATATTGATAAATATTCCCACATATCTAGAAAGGAGGATTGGGTGGAGACTAGGTTCTCCACCTAGTGGTATAAGCAAAGTCTTGCAAGTAAACTCATTGAAACGTTAAAAATTTAATCTGAAACTTCACTTAACTTTGAGAATTGTGCTAAGTACTGAAGGATTTAAAATTATTTTTAAAGCATTTAGACTTCTGTTTTGTTATTCTTAAACTTGAAGAAAAAAGTTCTACTTTATTGATGCCTTATGAATTGGAGAAACAGAGTGGTCTTGCAGAAATGAAAATTAGCAGAATTTCTTTTTCAGCAATAGGATTCTTTCTCAAAATAAAACTCGGCTTTGAAATATAAAAGAAGGCTTACTTCAGCATTTTTTAAATAGTTTTTCTGCTTGACTTCCTCAGGTATGGTTTGCCAGTTAACTTCCAGGCAATGCTGCTTCAGCCTAATAAGAAAACAATGAAGAAACTGAGGGAGGTTCTGTATGACTTGTACAAACACCTTGACAGCAGTGCAGCAGCTATCATTGATGTAAGTATTCTAACTGCTACTCCCCTTCAATATCAGGCACAGCCTATTGAAGCAATAAAACAAGTCTGTTGGCTTTATTAAAAAGCTGCACATCTTCGTATTCTCCAACACTCTCTCACAGTACAGAAAGTTATGTCCCTTTATAAAAATGCTACTTCTATTTTATAGTTTTGCAAAGCACACGGTATTTATTTGCAGCCAAGGCATTTCAGGAGCTGTTTGGTATAAAAGTCACATGTACCTTGGTCATACTGCATTCTTTCCTACAGCTGAAGGAACGATACCTTACAGAGTATATACACACATATATCTTCATGGAATTCAATTGTAGTAAACTGAAACAAGGCTTAAGGAACTTGAACACATTTCTTACTCTTTTTGAACCCAGAAGGAACACACAGACTCTCCACAGGCTACAGTAACAGTGGCTTTAATACTGAAAGAACTATTTTTTTTTTTCTTCTGTTGTTACATTGCTGTCTTGGTTTTTCAGTTAACATAATTGTCCTTTTTTTCTGAAGGAGGCTGAATTGATGTCAAGATGGAGTCATCCTTTCCATCTGTAGAGGTCTCATTTTCATGTTAAAAACTGGTTTGCTGGAAGGCTTATTATAATTTGTATTGAAAAGCAGTGCTTTTCATAGTTAAAAGTTGACTAAAGATAGACCAGGCCAGGAGTTTAGCTGAATATAAAAAGTTTGAAAAAAATCTGTCTTAATACTCTATTTAATGTAATGTTTTTCCAAAGTATTTCCAGTCTTTTTTGAGGAAACAGGATGTGAGGCAATTAAGTGAAACTTAGGAAGCTGAACTTCATGTAACTTCCCAGATCATTCAGCACCTATAATATTCTAAAACTGTGTCTGTGTTTAGAAGCAGTGAAACATAATTGCAGTACTTCTCCTTCCGTTTAGTGGCAGGGTTTTAACTATAGTAATAGATATGAATTATTGATAAAAAATCATTTAGACTTTTTAAAAAGCACTTGTATTTAATTTAGGAAAATACTGTTATTAATTTGTCAAAGTTCTGACTTTGTGCTTAAACAGTCACTTGAACATCAACATGTAAGGCCTGAAGTCTTGCCTGGCCTGTTTGCTTCTGGAACTCATGAATGTTTCATCTACTCCTGAATAGGAGTCTGAATTGTAAGAGTATAACTTATTTCAAAACTTTATTTGCAGGCAACTATGGATATTCCAGGCTTAAACCTCAGTCAGCAGGAGTACTACCCATATGTGTACTACAAGATTGACTGTAATTTGCTGGAATTCAAGTAAAAGTTCCCTAACGTGACAATCTTCTCAGTGTTGATGTAAACAAACAGAAGTGAAGTCCAGTAATACTTTCAACACTCTACTAATCGTATGCTTGCTTCTTATGTTAGGTGAACTTAACACACAGTGGTCCATCTCTAGACATTTTCTTTTCCAAGAACAGTGTAGGTGATCTGCTTTTAATCAATCATGTATGTAAATGTGTATTGAGAGAGAATTGAAGTATTTATAAACAGAGTGATTTATTTAAGGAAAAGCTCATTCCTCTTTCATATGGTGGTCTGTGTTAATTCCATTTACCATGTTTATTAAAAAAACCCTTGTTTACAGAAGAATAGTGTAAATGTTTATGGCCATTTTCTTAATTTGATTTAATAGATACAACTGTGTTCATGTTGTTGAACTGTGATGTAAAGTATGTAAAATTGGTATAAAATTGTGCTTTCTGAATGGTTTAAAATTACAAAGCACTGTAAACACAGGAAAAAATAAACATACCTGTGCAAATGTGTCATTTTCTTGTACCACATCTAACTGCAGATACCTGTTTTTAAACGGAAGCAATGTGTTAAATCTTAAAACCAGTGCTGCATCCTGCATGCAGTGGAACAGCAATGCAACAGACATTGGCACAGATTCTTTTAAGAGCTGCAGCTATTTCTTTTGCTTTGTGCAGAAATGCTCAAGTATGTTGTTTGGCCACCAAACCAATGTATGAATGTTTTTCATGTTTATATCTTCATGATTCTAAAGAAAAGATACAAGATTATTATTGGGAAGATGGGAGTAGATTGGGATGCTAACAAGCTAGGCTGATCTGGGATTTTGTTATAGTTCTTTTTTTTCGCTTTGGATACTGTACTGTTAGATGCTTGGGGGTTTAGTGGGGTTTTTTTGGCTTTTTTTGGCAGCATCCTTTCTACCATACAGGGAATATGGCAGCTTCCTTTTATGTGTATAGAGACAGGTTGTTTATTTTGATAGCAGTTACAACAGTTATCACAAATGTTTTACATATTCCAGTTGCTAAATAGGCATTAGTAGCTGCAGTGCCTTTTAAAATGTATTTGAATTAACAATGAGACTAGACGAGCACTGATTTGTCAAAAGTAGTGTGGGAAGTACTGTAACTACTGGATTTTTTCTAATTTGGTTCCTGACTGAGAACACTGGTACTACAAATCTAAGCAGTATAGAGCTTTTAGCTATGGAATTCCTAATCATGTACCAGCAGCACTTTTGAGGAATTTGCCATCTTTGATAAGCCAACGTTAAGCTCTCTAATTATTAAAAGAGAGGGCTGGCTTTTGAATGCAAGAGTTGCCTCTAGGTACTGATAATGAAATAGGATTTTAACTCTAAACGAATATTTACTGTGTAAAATTATATTTGCTTTTCTTGCTATTTTTTTATAGATAAAAGGGGAAGGAGTGAGATCAAGCGTTAGTTGTGCTCATGCTGCTGTGCTTTCTCTCACTTGCTTACAGAAGGGAACAGCTGCCTACTGTGTTGAGCAGGTAGCTACAGTGTGAGCAAGGGAAGGGATTTTCCCCTTTATCACCCAGTGCTGCTACGTCTACTGGCTTTTGTTACTACCACCTACAAAGTTAGTTGTCTTGGTTCTGAGCCCACTGTAACTGGGATTAACTGCTTAGGGTCAGAGCCCAGTGTAACTGGGATTAACTACTCAGGGGTGAATAAGGGGTATTTTGGTCCACTGGAAGCACTTAACCCTGCTTCCCTGATCACCTTAGGAATTGGGCTAAATGGTTGTCTCTGTTTTTTATCTTAGTTCTATTTGGTTTTGTTTTCAAAGCCTTCCTACAAACAAGTGCAGTGTGAAGGCTCAGGACTGCAGTCAGTGCTGTGCACACTTTTGCTGGGTACTTGGCCCTGTTCAAGGTACCTACTGCCTGATAAATCAGGACTAGATTCTTCTAAAATTAACGGAAGCAAGAGACACTGGAGAACAGAATGATAACACCACCCAAGGGGAGGGAAGCTGTCACTATGCTGAAAGAGGTTTGCTGCTGAGATGTGGGATGTGGGTGTGCTGGAGAAACGGGCTGAGAGGCACTGCATGAACTTAAGCAAAGAGAATTGCAAAGTCCAGTGTCTGAGGAGGAATAACTTTGTGCACCAGTACCAGCTGCAGGCTGACTAGCCAGGAAGCAGCTCTGCAGAAAAGGACCTGGGACTGCTTGTGGAAGACATGTTGCACCAGTGATGTTAGTAAGAGGATAGCCTTCCTTTCCTGGTATTTGACACTTGTGAGGTCATGTCTGGGCTCTTTAGTACACTAAATGGAGTATCACCATGGAGGCAGTCCAGTGGAGGCTACCCAGGCTTGTCAGGGGGTTGGAGCATGTGACACCATGACATACTGGGAGAATGGTGTCTCTTAGTACTGGGGAAGAGAGAGAGTGCAAAGGATAGTTGTTACTGAGAATTATAACTGCCTGAATAGAGGGTAAAGAGAATATGGAGCCTTCTGTTATGCCTGAGCACTTCTCAGAGGTACATGGTGATAAGATGAGAAGCAGAGGACACAAGTTTGAACATGGGAAATTCTCATTAGACACTTTGATGGGTTAACTTTGGCTGGCTGCCAGAGACCCACCCAGCTGCTCCCTCACTATTCTTTGGGAGAGGGGAAGAAAAAGCTTATGGGCTGACATAAAGACAGGGATATTGCTTACCAATTACTGTCACAGGCAAAACAGACTTGGGGAAGATTTAGTTTATTGCCAGTTAAAATAGATATGGGTGATGAGAAGCAGGCAAAAACCAAAACACCTTATCCCCCTTCTTTTTATCTGAGGCTTAACTTCACTCCTTTATTCCATTTATGTTTAGCATTTTTATTAATGACCTGGATGAGGGAACACAGTGCACCCAATGACCTGGATGAGGGGACAGAGTATGCCCTCACTAAGTTTTCTGGTGATACAGAACTGGGAGGAGTGGCTCATAAACTAGATTGCCCCTGTTCAGAGGGCCCTCACTGCACTGGAGAAACTGGCAGACAGGAACCTCAAGCTCAACGGTGGGAAATGTGAACTTCCACATATGGGGAAGGATAACCCCAAGTACCAACACAGAGTGGTGGCCAGCTGCTGGGAAGCAATTTTGCAGTAAAAGGTCCTGGGCTCCTTTTGGTAAGGAAGCGGAGCATGAGGCAGCAGTGTGCCCTTGCAGCAGAGAACACCAACAGCATGCCTTAGGAAGGGCAGTGCCAGTGGGTCGAGAAGGGTGATTAGTCTCCTCAACTCAGCACTGAAGAGACCACACCACATGACAGTAGTTCAGGTTGGCAGGCACCACTGAAGATCAACTAGTCCACCTCCCCTGGCTCGAGCAAGCTGAGCTAGAACAGATTGCTCAGGACTGTCCAGTAAGGTGTTGAAAATCTCCAAGACTGGAAACCACAATGTCTCTTGGCAGCCTTCTCCAATGTTCAGACACCCATGCAGTAAAACTGCTCTCCTAGGTTTAGATAGAATATGCCATGGCTCAGTTTGTGCCCCATGGGCACCACTCAGAAAAGCTGGGCTCCCTCTTCTTTACACCAAGAGGGGATGTTTAAATTTTGTTCTACCACTTAGGTCAACAAATACAGCGTTTGTCTTCCACCCAACTGGAACTGGATTTGTAGAGTGAAAAACACTAACATTTGCCAGCAGGTTAGTGTTTGTCTCCAGGCACACAGTGTATAGTTTATCTTATACTGACTTAGATATCTTTGAAAGCACAATATATGAGATGAGTCATAAGCAAATGGCATCACCCTTCAGTGTGTGGGGATGAGATCCCCCCACCTGGGGTCTTTTAATCATGTTTCAGTATAAACAAATGAAATGTGTCACTTTCAGTACTGTGGTATTAACTGCAAGAATCATGGATAAAGTAAATCAGGAATACTTTGTCTTGCAAAGGTCTGGGGTTTGTGTATCACCAAGAAACGTATATTCTGTAGGGTCAGGGGAAACGTGTAATATTTGAATTCCTGCAACTTCCTTGAATTAAACACAATTTTCTTGATGTTCATTTGAGTCCATAAGCAGACCATTGCAACCCCACATTTCCCAGAGACTTTGGGGCTAGAGGTTGATGCTGGTGGGAGCTGAGAAGCTGTGGCTGCGGATGTGGAGAGCCTGGCAGTGGACAGACCCGATGGGAAAACTACAGGGAAAGCTAAACTAGGCAAAAGTGGATGCTGGACAGCCAGCTTTGAATAGACAACTGCACTTTCACATTAAAGCATTACAGAAGGAGGTGTGGCTGTGCACAGTGTCGTCGGGCTGCTCAGTACTTATTGGCCCCGTTGTTGCTCTTCTAAAAAACGTGGTGGTTTTAGCTTTTCTCCTATGCTTTTCTCCTTTTAATAACCGCTCCTGTCTTACTAAATATCTCTGTGTTGGCTGTAAGTGACTTAATGGTCTTCAGAAATGAAATCTTCGGCTTTCACCTCTAGAGGGCGAGCTCGAGCTACTTTCCAAAAGCTGCCGGGATAAAACTCACGAAGCCTCAGCTGAACCATTTGGGTCAGAACTGAAGTGTCTCGTCTTTTAATTATTTTATCTCGTGGTTTCCTTACGCCGAAGAAATTTTTACTATAGTCGATGATATTGTACTTTGTCTCCCCATGCCCCATAGAGATCCACACGGTGCCACACAGGTATTCCACCTCTCACTGAAGAGATGAACACATCCTGACAGTGGAACAGAGTTCTGGTGGTCTCGGAATTGCTGCCTAAAAATTTACATGTCTAAGTTCAGGTACATTATGGATTTAAATATTTTAACAATGGTTTCTTTGACTACTCTATTTACTATTTACATTGATTTTACCAAATACTGAATGAAGAGACAACTGGGAATCGTGCTTTTTCCATCAAAGCAAAAGTCTTCAACTTTCAACCTTCTGTGCCATGTCCTTCTGCAATATGCAACCCTCCCTCATACCCATGACAATACAGGGAAAAGATCCTGCAGCTGAAGGCTCTAAAACATTGTCACAAGCCTTTTAACCTTTTTTTTCTTATTTAAATAGACTTCTGAATTCTTTTGATGTGTGAAAATATTGCTGTATTTCCTGAGCTATCAAGCTTTTCTTCCACAACAAACTCAGAGGTTAAGTTAAATAACAGTGTTTTGATAACTTCTAATAGAGCCTGGCAGAGGCTTGCCTTTTTCTTCCAGAATCTGAAGAAGAAATTCCTGGTCTCTGGGGATAGAGGCACTGTAGACATCAGTTCATGGTTATTTTATTCTTGCATATACGTCTTTTGCCATTCTGTACCTTGAGTCAGTAACAGCATCAGTCCAAGGTAGATCTGCCAGCTGATCCAGCTGAAACCCACCTGCTTTCTCATGTACTGGTCACCTGCTTGAGCTAGCAGAACAGAAACACTGTTTCCAGCTTAACTTCACCTGTAAACATGATGGAGAAAGCAACCCTAAGAACAAAAGTCGCTCTGGGATACATGGAACACTCTCACTCGGTAGGGACCTGCTCTCCTCCCTGGAGCAGGAGAGGGCAATGCCTTAGCCCTGCTTGCTCCCCAGTCCTGTTCTAGGAAGTCATATCACCCTGGTTGCATCATTCTGTCATTGCACGTTCCTTACTGAATCTCTTCGTTCTTTTCCCTACTACTCTGACTTTCCTGTCTTCCCCTTGCTCTCAGTTTTATACTCTTCTGCTGCTCCCTTCCCTTTTTCCTCTTGGATTTGCAAACTGCCACTCTGTCAAGGCTGCAGTTCTGAATGGTTTCATGATACTAAGTTATATTCTTCCTCTGTTCTCAGCAGTGTGGTTTTTAAGAAGTATTCAGTATTTGCAATCTCCCTCCTCTTGGCTGCCCTAAATTCAGATGCATCCTTGTCTGCATCTCCCATAGCTAAACTACAAACTAACTTACCAAACTGACCCATATGAAAGTTTGTAGACATTAGGAAAACTATTTATTGTACCATAGTTTTTCAGAATTGGTTATATTTCACAATGTACTTGTTGACTGTGTTGTTACAAGAGGCTTGTAACTTGCTTGTAGGTGCTTCTCTGTCCTGGACCAGGTGTTGGAGCACATCACTTGAGGCCTGTTAATGCTACAGCAATAATGAGTGCTCCAAAACATCATAAGATAAAGCGTACACTGACAAATTATTTGAGCAATCTAGTAATTATGCTCCATTGATGAAGGGACTGGAAAAATTCAATTATATATGGATTTCTCAGTTACTGAGGGTACAGCAAACACTTGAAGGGGCAAGAGGAAAAGACAGTTTTGACCAGCTACTGAAGCAAAATTGTGCTCTGAATTCCAACCGCCCCTTGCAAACTGTGGATCAGAATTGCCTGTGTCAGTCTGACTGTTTTCATAGCTCAGTTCAAGGCTAAGGTTTACCACTAGTAAATAGGTGCCAGGAAAGAACATGAAAACAAGCAGCATGAGCTGCTGCTTACACAGCTTAGGTGAATGCAATGGGAAGTACAAGACAAGGGCAACCGAGGAGAGGTTCATCATAAAGTAACAGACATGGACTGGTGCTGGGAGTGTCTGGGGACAGACGTTAGAGCCAATATGGAGCCACAGGCTTTATCAGGCTATCATTTTTATATTGGACATTGAGACTGCTTAGAAATGCTCAGCACATTTAGAGACCATCTAAGGCCTGAATTTAAATTTATTTTTTCAGTCCATGATGAGTAATCTTTGCACAGAGAGAAATGGCCATGATGCAGAGCTCCACAGTGTAGGGAGTCTTTACTGTCACTTGCTGTAAACTAACAAATCTTTGGGGCTTCTTTCTACCCCCAGCAGATAATTTCCCATTAAAATGAATTAATGTTGAACAAGTGGGATGCAGTTACTCTGCCACCATTCTGACCTGCACACAACCTGGGATGCTTTGGCTACACTGGTGTGAAATGGTGGGATCTGCCTTAATATGCTGTAGTAATACTTACTGGGTTTATTTCCATTTGTGAAAAGGATTAGTTCTGACACCATTGCTGTACTGGTGCATCATGTCTGCACAAGTATTCACACCAATTTCAACAGAATATTTTAAGGCTGATCCATGTAGCTGTTCTTACACAGAAACAATACAAAACCAGATTTAATTCCTGGTGGCAACAAACTCTGAAATTCATTTTGATAAGCAATTCTGTGCTTAATATTAAATTAGTCACATTTTTAACTGGAGTACATACTTTGAATAATATAATTGAACTTGATTTTACTTCAGCAGAATGAAATAGAAGCTTTCATCCCAAATACCAAACTTCACTTGAACTGTCCAAAATGGTTGGTTTCTAAAAATGTGTAAGTGATCCACCTGTAGTGACAAACTTCTTACAAGAAATTTTGTTGCCAGGTGAAGGTGCATTTGATCCAATTTTCACTTCTCAGCTTGTGGAAATCTGCAACTTACAACAAGCTTCTTTCTTCATCTGT
Source organism: Apus apus (assembly GCF_020740795.1). Lineage (NCBI taxonomy): Eukaryota > Metazoa > Chordata > Aves > Apodiformes > Apodidae > Apus > Apus apus. The sequence continues at coordinate 136,243,040 of NC_067283.1, forward strand.
GGTAGAGAATGTACTGACTGACTCTTTTTTTCCAAGTGGATACACCAACAAACCTCTGAAGATATAAGGTGGTCCAAAGGCAATATAAATGGTGCCTTATTTTTTTCAGATAAGTGAAAGGAGAACCAAACCTTTCAGAATTGTGTCTCTGGGACATGAGCACTAAAGCCATCTTGAAACCCCTGCACAGGTAGCCTGCTGCAGCAGTTGTTTCAGATGCTGTGCAGACAGTTACTGTCACAGTGTTCAACAGTATGATTGCTGCATTAGTCACAATTAATACATACAACTATTTCAAACCCATTACTCTGTTTTCAACTGGAACCAAACTCTGTGGAAAATTTATAATTATACTATTGCTGGTAACAGAATGGGTACATGCATCTTGGTATCTTTCTAATAATGTGGTTGGTACTTTAAAGTAACTGTTTCTAATCCTTATATTTTTCTGAGAAAAAATATATTAAGATAATTATTTAGGTAGAGCTTCAAAACAACTCTATATTCTTAAAAAAAATCTTTAGGTTGATTAAATACTTTAACTGAACTTCTGCAAAGGTATTTCTTAGGAAAGGAAGGAAAGGATTCTTTTGTGTTTATGTGAAAAAATCTGTTGTAGTAATAAAAATACTTTTCTTATTTAAATATACAAGCTTAGAGCTTCAACACTGGAAAAGCAAAAGTGAATGAGTTAAATACTGTCCCCATTTCAGTTAATGATGGTGTTGCCACTTGTTTCCATTGGGCTAGGATTACACTCAAAATTCTGAATCAAACCTGTAATTTTCCTGTTGCTTTCCTTTGCTGGAAGACAGTTCAGGTTTCTCATTCAGGCCTTTGTATTGCACATTGGCTCTCATGTAACCAGCCCCAAAGAAATGAATAGTCAAACCTGAACAATACTACCAAATCCATTTATGGTTAAAAAAGCTACATGGGAATGTTGTTTTTCTTGAACTATTTACTAATTTAAAGACCAAAAAAATCAAATCAAACCACAAAAAAAAACCACAACAAAAAAACCCCACAAATGTGAAATTTGAGTATTAGAAGAAGGTAATTGTGAATTTCACAACAACCTTTAAAAGCAGGTCAGCTACTTTACAGTACTAACTATTAAATTTTTTTATGGAATTACTAACATCTTGCTATATCTGAGGTAAAATGTTGCAAATTATAATATTTAAAAGCAATGTATTTTGAAGTATCCAAACTTTGTGCACAACATGGCAAAGGAATCAGGATGCACAAGCATCTTCCATGAAGGAATGGAAGGAGCAGAGTTAGCAGGCAGAAGACAGCTTAACCAAGTAAAACAAGGTGTGAGATTCAGCTCTAGACAGGAAAAATCATGTTGCCTGCTTTTAAGCTGGATGTCTAATCTCTCACCAGAGACAACCTGAGATGTAGTTGGTTACAGCTGTGTGAACAGAGGTGGTCCAACTGCCACTTCACACACCATAAGGCAGTTGAGATACACATGGAGCATGAAACCAAGGTCCTACAAGGTGTTGTGTGTGAACACAGCTGAAGGCACTGGTACCCTGTCAGTCAGTGGTACAGCTGTGGTCAGCAACAGGGGGTTCAGGCTCATGGCTTTGTTGCAACCCTAGGGATGGCCAACAACAACCAAGGCACCTGCAGCTGTGGGTCTGCCATCCTCTGAGGCCAGCTGCTTCAGGCTGCTCTGCTTGCCCAGGTGTAGTACAATAAACCTGTGGCACACACTAAGGCCTCCCAGGTGCAGAGTGAAACTGTGGACAAATAATCCATGTGCTGAAGGGATGTCCTGGATAGATGTAACAGCCAAGCTAGGCAGTGCCCTCCAGCAGTGTTTTGGTCTGTAGCACAGCTCCTGAAAACAGCAGCTTAGTAACTCCAAAATTAGGGAATGTTCTTGTCATGAATGAGCAGACTTTGTCTGCACTAGGTGACATCTGGAGAAGGCTGATTTTTCACAAAAATAACTAACCTCTGCTTCCTTGCTGACTCAGGGTAACCTCACAATTATGGCTGAGATACATTTTTTGTAAGTATTCTAAAAGAGATTATCTTCATTTTCCTCTCCTGAACTAACTTCCCACTGCAGTTTGTTTGACTTTGTTATAAACAGAAGCAAATTAAAGCTGAGGCAAATGAGTCTGCCCTAAGTTAAGCAGCCCTTGAGTCACCATCATTTACAGACTGGGACATCACCATGAGCAGAGATCAGCACTTCTGCACCTTAACTCACAGGTGAGTCAACTCTTTAAGATACAAGCAAATGGACTTGTCCTTACTAGAGGCAAAAAAGCTCAGCTCAAAAAGAAAACCTCCATGCCAGGAAAAGGGCTCAGTCATTCCACAGAGAGGGAAGGTGCAGCCCTTGCGAGATGGCATTCCTGCTCCGTGGGGAAGCAGGAGACGAGCTGAGCAGGCCAGGAGCAGCTGCCAGCCCAGCTCCGCTTCCGAGAGGAAAACGTGTAGCAATGTTGTCGTCATCCAGAGGAGTGGAAGGAAGAAATAAATAATCTGCTGAGAGGGGAATGGATTATGGAGATATATTTTGAAACTGATGAAAATCCTGTTGGGTGACGTGCTGGTGAGTCACTAGGGTGGGTGGAAGTGATTTTGCATAATAACAGTATCTGCTTTCTCCCCTCACACTGACACACAACAGCAAACAGGCACTGTGCAGCAGCCAGTGAGTCAGATGCTGTGTAGCAATGCAAAAGGGCTGAAACCTCAAAATATTTATAGTTGCATTTCACATTTCACTGTAAAAAGGCATTGGGAGTGGGCACTGGTGTTGTACCACTGTTTCGGTTTCCCCTGGGACTGACCACCTCAGCCAGGGAGTCAAAACTTTGAAGGTGTGTTAGGAAGCAGCTGCTCTAGACAGAGGCAGGAGGCCTTCTGGTCTTCATTAATACTAGAACAATGCCCGACTAGTTCAAACCCAGCTGCAACCCCCTCCCACTTCAAATCTAGTTTAAAGCTCTGTGAATGAGCCCCGCTAACTCCTGCCCTAGGACCCTTTGTCCCCTGAGGGACAGGATCTTCCCATCCAATGCCAGCAGGCCCGGTGTCCTGGAAATCAACCCATCCAGGAGTTTTGTCCCCTACTCCCTTCAAGTCTAGTTTAAAGCTCTCTCAATGAGCCCTGCTAACGCCTGGCCAAGAATCCTTCTCCCCCTTGTTGATAGCTCTATGCCACTGTTTGCTAGCATACCTGATGCCCTGTAAACATCTCCATGATCAAAAAAACCAAAATTCATCCAACAGCACCAGCCTCTAAACCATTCATTAATCAGTTGTGTTTTCCTAGTCATTTTGGCTTTTCCTGCCATTGAAGGAACTGAGGAAAAGACCTCCTGTGCTCCTGATCCCACAAGCATTCGGCCTGGTTCTCTGAAATCCCTTTTCATCACCCTGGGACTTGCCTTGGCAACCTCATCAGTGCCCACCTGCATGACCACTAGTGGGTAGTGACCAGAGGGCTGCACCAGCCCTGGCAGTTTCTCAGTAACATCCCTAACCCGGGCCCCAGAGAGGCTGCAGACCTCCCTGGGGGTTGTGTCTGGCTGGCATACAGGGCCCTCGGTTCTCCTCAAAAGAGAATCTTCTACAACAATTACCTTCCTCTTGTTCTTAGCAGAGGCAGTTCTAATGCATGGGGCAGGGTGCCTCGGCAGCTGCCTGGACACACCTTTGTCAGTAACCTCAGTTACCTCATTTTCCTGATCCAGGGCCATATCCCTGTTCTGTAAGGGCAGGTAAAGGCACATGAAGGTGAGGGAGCAGGTTTGCCTGTTGCCTTGAGCAGGGACCCGCTTCCAGTTCCCCTCTTCTCTCAGGTCCCCTGCCTCTGCCAGGTGACAGGAAGGCAGAAGATCCTCTACCTCTCGTGAAGCCTCCACCTTAAGGTTTTGTCTCAAGGATAGTAGGGTATTACTCCACCAATCCATTTCTCTTTCACAATCCCAGGTACTCCGTAATCTTTCACCTCCTCTTTCAGCTCAGCCACTGGGCTGAGTGAGTCATTCCCCTGGTCACAGCACACGCAGGTGCTCTCTCTGCTCTCCTCCGATACAACTGACAGGCTGAGACATTCTGTGCAGCCAGAGAGCTGGACAGCTGCATTCTTGAGAGGCACCTCTGTCTGGGTTGCCACTGTCCTCCTGGCAATGGTTTTTGCCCAAGTGGATACCATGGCTAGGTCCTCTTTGGGGTGGGGATGATCAGCAGCCCAGTGGTTACCTTGAGCCAAGAGGGGGCCCGCGCCCTGCCTGCGCGATCTGCTGCGCCAGCCCTGGTTTCCCTGCTCCTGTTTCCCTGCTCCTGTTTCCCTGCTCCTGGTCGCCGTGCTCCCCAGGGGCTGCTCTTCTACCTGAGGGGGGTCAGGCTGCCATCCCTTTGCCTCCGCACACGGTGGGTCAGAGCTGCTGCTCCCCAGCAGCCCTCGCTCCCCGCCCAGGGACAGGGGCTGGGGCTGACTCCTGCCCCCTCTCTCCGTTTCTCTCTCTCGCCTTCTCTTCCTCAGTTTTGCCGAGGGTTTCCTTGTGGTTTAGCCGCTGCAGAAGGGCTCCACTGGCACAGAAAGGCTCCACCAGCACATCCCTCGCTCTGGTGTCCCTCACTTCAGCGGCTTCACCGAAATGGCCAAAACCTTGCCAAAAATGACCAAACCTTGCCACTTCCCCTCTCCTTATTTTCCATCCTCTTCGCACTGTAGGAAATGAAAACAGACCCTAAGAAGAGAGATAGTTTTGTATTTTGTCAGGTTTATAGTTGACTGAATGGACTCTGTATGTATAGAATTAGCAATTCCTCAACTCACAGATCTTTCCTAATGCAGTACATGGCTAAGGGAATGTCTGCCTACTTCCTTTTTAATTGCATTTAGATTTCCCTGCATTGTTGCTTTAGGCTGTTAGAGCATCTAGTCTATAATAAAACACATTATTTACCTGTAAACAATCAACACGTAGAAGTATCTGCTAAATCTTGTAATATCCACAGAGAGCAGAGTGCATCTGAAGGAAAAAGTCAAAGCTATTTTAATTAAGATTTAGGTATTACGGCCATAAAATTTCAGACTCATTCCACCAGGAGTATCTTCAGTGATAAATGTTTACCCAGTATGATACTTAGTTACATGAAATACTGATTTCATAACTAGATTTTATGATTTACCTTCTTAACTAGTGACAAAGTGTAGCTTTAGAACAGAGTACAAAGTAAAGAGATTTTATGTGGAGGAGCTCTGCAGAGAGTTGGGTAAATGAAAATAAATCCATCACTGCACGATGCTACTACTCCGTTTACAGTCTGAGATTTCCAGCAACTTTGCTGTTGGTGCCAATGCCAGCTTCTGCAAGATGATTTGCACTCTTATAGTTGATTTGCAGCCTCTTAGTGATAAACTCAAGAGCTCTTTTCCCTGGGGAGTGCCACCCGCATATTTCCTGTGTGCACAATTTTGAGCCTCTCTCTGTATTAACCTTGCTGCACTTATATTTAATATCCTTGCTGGATATTACACTTGATTTGCTCTAGTCAGGCTCCTTAGCCAATTTAAACACTCTCAAAGAAAGCCTGGCACGCAGCTGACAATTTTTTTCCTGTAAAATAATTTTATTTCACTAGTGCCAGTTTATTCAGAGAGGTCTGGGGCACTGAAAGGTACCAGAGGAAGACCTGCCTTCTTTAAGAAGGAGATCTCAGCTTGGCTGTCAAAGCCTAGCAATGCTTTGTAGAATGTGTTTCCAGGTGTGGTTATTATGCCCTTTCAACACCCCAGTGAAGTGAGCGGCTATTTAGAACAACCAGCAGCTCTTGGTGTTATAAAGTAAGACAGCCAAACCTTCTTTATTGTGCTCATATTCATACCTCCTCCTCCTCCAATCCCTTCAAACTATTTTAATTCACAGGAAAGTATTTGAGAAGATATTTTCCCTGAGGGCAAATATGCCTAGCCATCAGCAAGCATGCTAGCCCTGTGGCATCCTGCTTTCCTGAAAACCCAGTATGCACCATCACACAACACCACATCTGGAACTGTTCAAGGCCAGGTTGGATGGGGCTTTGAGCAACCTCATCCAGTGGCATGTGTCCCTGCCCATGGCCAGGGGGTTGTAACAAGATGGTCTGTAAGGTCCTTTTCAACTCAAACCATTCTATGATTCTACGATTTTATGTTCTATCTCTGCTGCTGTTGAGTGGTTGCAATCTACTTTCCATTCTGTGACTGCAAACGGGGTGACACTGTATTCTGAGTGCAGCAAAAGGTGCTGATCCTCGCTTCCCAAACTAAGCAAATATTCTGGTGTAACTTTAAAATATTTGAACTTCCAGTGTTTTAGAAATCAGACAGAGGGAGGTCTAAGACTTTGTCTTTCCACATACTGATATTGAAGAATTCTTTGCACAAAGCACAGTGAAAAAGCACAATGGACACTGAGCGAGCATGTACATCTCGCCCCATTTTCAGTCATAAAATATCAATGAGATACCACACAGTGAGGACTCTTTGATGCCTGATACGTAATAGTTTTCTGCTACTTGCTGGGAAAGTGAATATGTTTGTTCTGATCCTAAACCTCCTCTTTATGCAAAATGTGCAGTGGGTTCACTGGGAAACATTTGCTTAAGATGCAGGGAAGGAGACTGCACTGTTGAGAAAGACAGGTCAGTGTTAAGAGTCCAGCTGTAGTTCAGAGGAAGGACTGAGAAAGCTAGAAAGCTGAAAGGACCATTACATTTCCATGATAGCGCACTATCAGGGGAGATTTCTGTGCTGTTGGGGCACAGTTATTCACAATTAGGAATCTAGAAAATTATTCTTTGGGGCTGGGGTTAATCTGATTTAAAACTACATTGACAGTCTCAGAATAAAACCTTGCTCTCTGACTGCCTGGATGTTGGGATTTGAGGTTCTCTCCAAATCATCTTCAAACATGAAAAAGATGCAGTAGAAGAGTGAGTCAATTAACTTCTTCCTATTTATGAGCTGTTTGGAGACATCTTACCAAACCTTCAGCTGTACCTGATATTGAATATACTCTATGCATGTGAATAATGAATTGAAAACTGTCTTGGTTTAAATGATGATATGATGTAAATGAATGCTATTGTTTCCTTGTTGAAGGAAAATGAAGAGCAGTGTGGAAATAATATAGTATACACTTGAAAACTGAGAGGAAAATATTTGAGCAATCAAGCCAAGAAAATTATTTTCCAAGTACTCACAACAGTGAAGATGAATGCTTTATCATTTCCTTGAAGCAAATATCAGGAGGAAAGTTGACTCAAATAGAAAGTGTGAAAGCTTTGGGGGCAATCTTGCTCCCAGGCACATTGCAACCTTGGAGTGATGATGTCAAATGGACATAACAAAGATAATTAATTTTATTTCTCCTCAGATACAGACAATGTCTCACTAGAAAAAATAAGTAGAATAATAAATACAAACTCCTCTCTCCTCCACTATGATGCCCCTGAATGCAGCGCACCTGGGGTAAGTGAGTAAACTGGCCTCCTATCTGCTTTCTGGCATGAAGCAAAAACGTTTATGAGAAAAGCTGGGACCTAAAACTAGATTTAATTGTTGTACTTGCTAAACACCATCTCACAGAACAAGCTGAAAGACAAAGCTAAAGACAAAGCTGAAGACAAGCACGACATCTTTTGCCTAAACCTAATGCTGCTTCTGCACTTAACACTGAAAACAAATACAAAAGCTAACATACAGCTACTAAGAAATAATTTGGCCCAGTAATTTGGAGGGGAAAATTAAAAATGCATCCTACCATAATTCCGTATGGATTTTATGAGGACAAGTGTATTTTAATTTGTTTTAAAACCACCTTAGAAAAATTATGAATGTAAAATCCCATAGAGTGCCTTCCCTTGCTCATTCCCTGCCCATCCTGTCCTTTTAATTCCTACACCCATGTTTTAAGTAGTGTATTTTGGAACCTGCATTTACAGGGCAGACATTGCTGTCAGTGTGCGAAGGAGAAGCCTCACTGCAGGGTGTGCATCAGGCAGCACAAGACCAGAGCAGCTAAAGTAATCCAAGCTCCACTAGTAGGATCTCAGGGAGACCATAGTTTTGCTAATCACTAATGGAACAGGGTCACATTTTACTGCCTTAATCATCTCCTGGCATGCATTTCATTGCCATAGGTTGTGGTACTTCACAGCTACAGCACAGGCCCACTCATACAACCCCTACCTACCTGGGGTTTGCTCGTTAGCTCAGCAGTGAATCAGAAGGGTGCAGATACATGGACACTGTGCCCAGCACACTTGCCAGTGAGAAGTAATTTTCTTAATTAATCAGACTGAATTTTGATTTAAAAGTACCTGTGATTGATTGTATTTGATCCTTTTAACAAAAGAAACAAAGCGGGTTTTATCTTAGTCTCTTAAATTAATTCAAAAGACCCTGAAGAATAAAAATTCTTTTAGCTGTGGAAAGAAAATGCAGTTTCAAAATTGGTTCCACTTGGAATTGATGAAATGAAAATTAAAACTTTTACTTACTAGAGCTAACAAATGTGTTTTATTTGTGTTAGTCTTGTAAACATTTTTATTTTGAAGGATTTTTAATATTCACTTGAACCTTGTAAAATCTTAGTAAAAGACTGAAAATTATCAGGTCTTACTGTTGTCCAATTAATTTAATAAACTGATCAAAAATTACCCCAGCTGCTTAAATATGAAAGCAGTAATACTTTTATTATTACTTTTCTGCAGTAATTTGCTTTACTTTCCACAAAAAGTGGAATTTTGAAATCTGATGCAAAGTAAAATGGCAAAGCAGGCAATCTGCAGGGCTTGAGGAAAATTAAGGTGGTTAAAAATAATGCTTTAGGAACCTGCTTTACATTTATGGCTTAATTCCTCTCTGCTGGTGCTAGTAACAGCAGAAAAGAAAGTGAAGGCTTTTGATGTTCTTTTGCCAGTGGCTTGTCAAGGGTTTGAAAACTGTGCTGGAAAAAAAAATATGTCAGAATTCGAAGTTCCTGCAGCTAGAACTGAAATCAAAGTGATGCAAAAGTACACATGCAAGGAGATGGCATCCTGTCAGAGCCCTTCCAGGTTTTAAGTCAAAATGAAACAAAATAAGAAGACTCCCCTGAGATTCTGTTCCACTGTGTACATTGTTTAGTGCTCTAAGTCTAGGGAGATGCTTCCCACAATTATAGTCTGAGACATGGACTGTGTTGTTCAGGTTTCCATTTGGAGACTCAAGCATGTCTGGCATTTTTTTCTGGGCTATGTCCTCTGCCCACCCAGGGCACATACAGTTCCTGGGAAGTGGGATGTGTGTTAGTTAGGCTTCTGACATCCCTATATTCCATGGCACTGGGGACTATCCACTGGGCAGTCTGTTTGAAATAAAATCTCAACTGGAACACTCATTTTATAATTTAAAAAAAAAAAATTAATCCACAAAAAAGTGATCACAGTGATGAGCTGATGAGATCTCCTTCCTCTCAGATCGCTGCCACACTGGTCCTGGGACCTTGGTAGCACAAGTACATGGGCTATCAGTGTCTGCAGCAATCCCATGTTGTGAGGGATCTCAGCAGATCGCAGCAGGAAAGCAAGTTCCTTGTGAGTCAGTGTTTGGCTGAGAAGCTGCTTACAAATATCTCAACACCAACCTGCACTGGAAAGTGTAATGGTTATTCAGCAGCACTTTCCAACCTGAACCACTTTGGAACCAGAAGGTGGGACATACTGGGAGGAATTCAAAGCTAAGGCCTGTTGGATTCTCTTAAAGATCTTCTACGAGCTTTTAGAAGCAACAGCTTTTAGCTCCAAAGAGCTTGTTTTTCTACTTGTAACCCTAATAGCACAGGGCAGCTGAGTTTCTCCAGGATTCACTGATGTATTCTGTATCACTGTAAGTTCTTACGGGAAAAAGTCATACCTGCTACTCTACTATAAAGTGATTACAGGAGAGAAACATTGATTCAGGATGAAGTCTCCCTCTTGTGACATGATCCCACAGTGGCAGTGGTCAGGGTGCTTGCTCCATCCTCCATCGGGGCCTGGAGAAGTAGCTACTGCAATACAAACTGTAACGACCTGCCAATGTGACTCAAAACAGTCTAAAACCTCCATATCTGTTGTTTACGTGACCTGCAGCAGAATAAGTGATAGTCTGTCTTGCAGGAATTTCAAGTTCTCCATTGCTTCCCTAAGCGTGTATCCAAGAGGAAAGGGTGGGATTTTCTCTGGAGTTGAGCAGTCAGCATGGCACCTTCATTTCCCAGTAACACAGCAGCCAGGGAGCTATGCCAAAGGTGGGAGGCAAGCTCTCCTGCCCGAATCAAGGAAGGGGCAGACAGCTGTACGAAAGGGGACACAAGACCCAGTTGGGGGTCACCTAAATGGGGTGCAAAACCAGGCCAGAAGGACTGCTGTGGATTGTTGGCTATGGCATAGCCTGCATGGACAAATCCTAGACGTACGTACCCCTGACCCAGGGCACAGGGAAATCCCGCCAGCCCCAGGCGTTTGTCTGTTGCCGCCGCCCCCGCCCTCCCGCCGGAGGGGGCTGTGCGGGGCGGCTGGGGATGCGGGGCGGCTGGGGATGCGGGGCGGCCGCGGAACGGCTGCTGGACGGTGGGACAGGAGAGAGAAGAGCAGCGGGAGGGAAGGGAAGGGGGTAAGGGTGGGAGAAGGGGAGGGGACAGGCAGGAGGGAGGGGGAGCTAGTGGAGGTAATAAAGCCGGGGAGCAGGGGCAGGCGGGCGAGTGAAGCCGGGGGGAGCCGGGAGAGCTAGGATGAGGCGGAGGGCCTGAGGGGGCGGCGGGGCCGTGCCCGGTGGCGGAGCCGTGCCCGGTGGCGGGGCGATGGTGCCCGAGCAGCGGCAGTGAGCGGGGAGCCGCCATGGGCTGCGGGGGCAGCCGCGCCGACGCCATCGAGCCCCGCTACTACGAGAGCTGGACGCGGGAGACCGAGTCCACCTGGCTGACCAACACCGACTCCGAGAGCCCGCCGCAGGAGGGCGAGCCCGGCTGCCGGGAGCAGGGCGGCCCGTGGCCCGGTGAGTGTGCGGGGTCCGGCGGGCGCGGCGGGGAGCGGGCGAGGCGGGGGCGGACGGACCCGCGGTGCAGCCCTGTGGTGCACGCAGCTGGGTACAGCCACCTGCCTGACCGCTTCACCTGCTTTCCGGAGACCACCTTATTCTGCCCTCGCCGAGGAACGTAGGCGCCGAAGTCTGTGCTTGAACGTTGTGCGGGTTCAGCACGGCAGCCCCCGCCGCGCCCCGCAGCCCCCGCGGCCCGCGCTTGGCGAGGGAGCTGGTCCAGCACGGAGGGACCTTCGCGGTGCTGCTTGGTTATGGGAGAGAGCCTGTAAATGCCACCAACTGTGCACTAACGTCAGCAGAAGGGAAGAGAACTTGGTCTTGGAGGTTCTTGCTGTGAAATACACGGGGAAATCCACTAATTTAGGAAATTGGTTTAAAATAAGGAAGCGGTAGCGGTATGGCAGCCTTCGTCCACGCTGCCTCATGCTGGGATGACACGCAGGAAACTGGTCGGATGCGGGCTGACAGGAGCTGACAGAGAAGTCTGGTTTTCCCAGTTCTTGTCGGCGTGTGGCACATTCTTAGTTGTGCACCTGAGGAATTAGAGCAGGGACAGAGGTGGGAAAGGGAATGAGGAGCTCTGATCTGATAGGGGCTTTAAAATGCTTTTGGAATTATTATGTATTGCAGCGGGATCAGGAAATCTCAGGCTAGGTCCAGAAATACAGTGTGCTAGATGTTGTATAAATACAACATGAAAATGGTTGCTGCTCCAGACAGATTATAATCTGCATATAAAGCAGTAAATGTGTATAGGCAGCTTTAAAGGAAAAGAAGTTTTGCAGACTTTTATAGTAAGCTGCAAAGCACCAGGAAGAAATAATGAAGTGCAGGAGTGAAAATTCACAAAGGTGGGCATCACAGGTCAGTTGGAATGGGGAGCTGGTGCCTGTGCTGACTGAAATATGACAGGGAGGGAGAAGGCAGAACGGGCTTGTCTTGTGCTCCTGAAGGCTAGAGAAAGACTTTGTAGCAATCACATGTGAAATTATGAGAATTCGAAGTTGAGTTGGAATATGAAATGCTGCATTAAACAAGATCATATAAGAAATTTAAAAAGATTCAAGATGACACTGACCATTAAGCTTGAATGGTGACAGTCTTGTCTCCAGCAACGAAGGCTAAACACAGCAAGGATTACCTCTATACCCAGTTTAGCATTATCTTAGCCAGATTTACTTTGAGTCGGTGCCTTAACATCATAAACAGAAGCCAGATAATCCAAGATTTGAAATTGAATACCAGGTCATAAAGAGATGAATCAGTAAGTATGCTTCCTAGAAATATGAGATAATTGAGTTTGTGTTTACAAATGAGGATACCAGAAATAAGAGGAAAATACTTAAGTTCAGAAGAGAGTCATTAGGGTAAGAAAATTGTTTTACAAGAAAACCTTGCAGAAGAGGTCAGAGAGGAAGAGAATGAGGAGAGGACAGACTAGGAGAAACGAAGGACTAGCAGGACATCAGGAAGGGTAAGATTCACCTTTCAACACAGCCGTGGTGGTAGCAGCTGCTTAAGGAACGTGAGGAGTGCACACTGGTCCGGATTAGTGCCTTGAAAGCCATAAAGTACTTAACTCAGAGCTGTGATAGGGTCAGGCTTGAGGGAGGAAAGGAATAAGGAGTGGTACTTCAGGGACTAGAAACAGCAGGCTCACTGAACTTACAGAAGAAGGGGAGAGGAAGCAGCAATTGGAGGGGCAAATGAGATCAAGTATGGGTTTAAGATGTGAATAGGAAAACATGCCTTTATTGTGAGAACTGAAAAGGTACCTAGGAACGAGAAACAAAGAGCAAGAGTAAGGAAGGTGGTAAGAGCAGGATGGGGAAGAAGAGGAGGTGGAATGTGACACTGGCGTTAAGTGCAAGTAGGAAACTTCTGCAACTGGGGCACAGAAAAGGAGGAGGCAACTGGGGAAGGGAGGACCAGCCAAAGGCAGCTGGGGAGAAGAGGGTGAAGTTGTTCTTTGTCATTTTTCACTTAGAATAATTTGGTGAAATTTTGTGAAGAGAGAAAGTGGAGGTGGGATGAAGGAAAGATTTCAGGAAAAAGCCAAAAGCAGTAAATGGTGGCTATGTTTATCAACACGGTGCAATGAAATACAAAAAACCAGCACTAGACATTGGACATAAAAATTGAAAGAGAGGTACATCACTCAGGGATGAAAGAACATAGAGTATAAAAGATCAGCAAGGGTATAATGAGGAAACGGTTAGTAACTACCATATATTAATTGTAGTAATCTCATCCCATCCCAGAATTTCATTATATCCTTCTCTTTTTGCTAGCCAGCATATTTAGCTTTTTGTGTCTGCTGACATTGGAACTGTAAGCATTTGTGTAGCCAAATGTTTGTATCTTTACTAAAGCATTTTGAAAGCTAAAATATTAAAAAGGATGCAATGAGGTTTTTAATTTTTCCCTTCCTATCCATTCTTAGAATATTACATCAATTTTAATAAAACCTATTGCAATCTCCCTATTTTTTACGGGAGGACAATTAGGAGAGTATCAGTTGTTATAATATAGCTAAAGCAAGACAGACGAGTTCCTAGGTTCATGAAAAGTCTCTTAACAGCCATGAATATGGTCATAGCAACTTGTTACAGTCCACTGCTGAGCCTTTGACAATAATGAACAGGTAAATTGATATGGCTGAAGAGGGGTAGAAAAGTAATCAATAACTTCATGAAGCACTGCAGGTGGTGAAATTGAAGGATATCTTCTAGAAGATAAGTGTACCTACTGTTCACAGGGTGAGTGGCTTCTAGGAGGGAGGAAAAAAGGAAAGACCCATAGTGAGCCCCTGCAATAGCACAGTTTCTCAGAAGATCATTCATTGCTATGTAAGCAAAGAACTTTTCGTAGGGATCAGCTACTGCGTAGGCTATAGCTGGGAAAATAATAGACTACCTTTCTGCTTAGTAGCTGTTCCTTGATCCTTGCAACCCTCTGCACAAATTGCCTTCTCTTTTCGAGGGTCTGATTCAGCTAAGTGGAAGTGTTAGCACAAGTAATGACTTTCTGGGTAAGTAAGAATTTGCAGGAGTTGGCAGGTCCCCAGGGCAGTCACCATGAGTTACAAGCAAACTGCAGGAAGAAGGTTGAGTTAACAAAAACCTGCACAAAAATGGTAAAGTATTTTGGAACACATTTGCATATTCTGTTGTGTTACATTGGGATAACTTGCTGATAGGTGGATCTGTGTAAGCTAGTAGCTTAATGCACAATTTCCTGTCGAAAACCAGTCCTGTAAAAGTGCTTTACAAACCTATTCAGTAGCAACTATAACAAAAATTAATATTTTTGTATAAAGCAGGCTTTAAGTAATCTTATTTCTATTTATTTCCATTTTTCAGTGACTTAAGTTAGCTGCTGTATTCATTTATTTTTCTGTGTTACACTTGAAAGGTCCTCAAAGTGTATAAAGCAGCATGTTGCAGCTGCTCATGCTGCTGTAAGGTCAGACACCTTACAATCGTGATTTACCTGGTGGGCTGCAAACTCCTTGGGACAGGACCTGTCCCTACTGTTTTCCAGCAGCAACCAGCACAGTAAGACCCCAGTCTTGGCTGGAGATTGTTACTGAAATGCAATTTAAAATAATTAATTTTTAAATAAAATAGCAACCAAGGAAAAAATATTTTTCTTGCGTCAGATCTGAAAAGCTGAGTATCAATTGCCTAAGGACTCAACTAATGAAACCTTTGCTTATTTTTTTATCATTACTTGACTCACAATATTGACTAAGGCTTTGTGAACAAAGTCAGTTGGTTTTCATTCTTTGTACTTTGCACTGTTGCTTTAACAAAGTCTTTTCTCCTGAAGCATATTAAAGAAAAACATTATCCACATTTCGCACAGACTCACTGGATGCACTTGGAAGAAAAACTTGCTCATGGCTTAAGCAAACATATGTGCAGCCTGTGGTCTGCCAGGAATGAGAGCTGCGGTTCAGGATCGGTTCATTCCCTGGTGAAGACGTTTGCAACAGCTGTTAAATGGGAGTGGAATCAAGTCCTTTGTAAAATAAATTTAAAAAATCAGAGGAGAAATTTTATCAGTATGTAGCAATCTGGCCAGCTAACAGTTTACCTTATATAATTACCTTTAATGTAGTTGTATATTTATGAGTAATTCTTGCCTTAAATGACTGGTTCGTGCAGCTGCTCTGCTGTTTTGTGATCTCTGACAACTGTGGGAAGTTTTATAGACCAGGTTCATCTTTGCAGTTAGCCTCTGGTCAAGACTAAGAAGTTTTTGAAAATTGCTTTCCCATCCTTTACAGTAGGAGAGGCTAAAGCAGGGCTGTGTGAGCACCAGTTGCCATAACAACAGGGACTGGTGCTGGCTTGGACCACAGCTGCAGTCTTCAGCTCTTACATTTACCAGGTATGCAGCAAGTTAAAAGCTCAACAGAAATTCATAAGCAAATACCAGGTTTGTAAATGAAGAACTTATTTTGTGAAGCAGATAGTTTCTTGTAAATTGGACTGCAGAGAACTGTTTAATAAAAAACCTGGTTTAGGTTGAGAGCCAGAAAAGCATCAGTTTTGCTATGGGAGCATCAGTATCTCTTCATGCTCTTATGCCCATGTACTACTGTTCTTTTATTAATGGGCTGGTATGTTCAAGAAACAATTATAGCAGCGATTGTGACGTGATCTTTTCAGGGGATAATCTTATTACAGTTTTACAGTAAAAGTGAATAAATACAGCCTTTTCCTGGACTATAGACATATTACAGTAATTCCCTATTCCATCTCAGTCCAGACCTTGGGTATAATTATATGGTATTTGCTAAAGGATCCCATTTTAATACTGTTTCTGGATTTTAATTATATGACCTCTGCCATTTCAGTTGTGTCTAGCCTCTGCAGGGAGTGTGGTGCTGAGGAAACCTTCCTAAATCTCACAAAAAGGAGAATAAATTTGAGATGGGGTGTTTCATAGAGAAGGGAGAGAAAGCTTTTGAACCTATTTTTTACCATCTAGCTTTCAGAAAGCAGGTTCCTAAATGTCTGCTCAACTTTGTACATCAACTTTGTGTATTGACATTTATATGGATGGGTGACAGACTTTTTATGTAAGAAATGTCCCTCTGTAGGGTTTGTGTAGTTGCTTTTATCTGCACAAGAGGAAGACTGAGTTCAAAGCCCTCTGAAGATCACTTTCTTAAAAGCATGATTTGGTAGGGCTATTCTTCAAAGGCTGTTCTTCCACCAAACATGGAGGTAAGCAGAAGCAATGGAAGAGCCCAAAGACCCTGCAGCTTCAGAAGAGTTAACCACTCCTGTTTGCTTTAGGGACTTCTAGTCAAACTTTTCACAGCATGTCTGCAGGAGAGGAGTGGGGACTGTTGCAGGATAGAAGGAAATAACACAGATGGGCTGCTGAAAATGGAAAAATAACAATTTTCACCAGTAAAAAAAATACATTTTTGCATCAGTCTATAGGTGAAGGATTTACAAAGAACCCTAGATAATAACAAAGGAAAATAACAGAATTAAATGCTGTTTTGCACTATGGCCATTCTGAATAATTATATGATTTGTGAGTGTTGCATGTATTTTATTCTGTTCATTCAGTAAAAAAATATTACTGATAATTATTTTGCCCATGAGAACATACTAAGCAACCTTCCTCCACCCACCACCTCTAAAAACATTTTTAAATGAATATTAATATAATATCAACTACTACATAAAAAGGAAGCAAGCAGAAATTCAGCAAAATTATCAGGAATAAGTGGGAGATCAGAAAATTGCTTCTATTATGAGCCTTCAGCTTGCTGTTTTGTGAGATGTATTGGATTCAGTTGCTGAAATAACTTTGGCCTTGCTTAATGGTAGGTGGTGAGTGACATTTGGGTGACTACTGATTGCAGGGAGCCTCCTGACAGGTTGTGCTGTCTCAGGCAGGAGCAGCTGCCCTAGGCAGGAGGGGAGGGCAGGTCTGGGAGAGGCTCTCCAGCTGCCTTCTCCTTCCTCAGCAGCCTCTTCATTGCACTTTCTGCTTCTAGGATTCTCTCCAAGCACTGCCAAAATTGTTAAAAAAAATATTTAAAATATACAATGATAATTTTTTCATTAGGTCTCTTAGTGTGTGATTAATTGCCATTTAACTAATGGCCACGCATCTTGCTAAATCCCTCCTGCAGTCTAAAGCAGACCTGCTAGGTTTGAATGCCCACAGCTTACCCCAGGTTGGGCGTTTAACCGTGGATAGTGTAAGTACCCTGGAAAGGTGACGTGCCTAAGTACTTGAATTGCATGAAAGGCTTTCCTGTCTGTCACGATACAAGAAAGGAGAAAGGCCATTGAGCATCAATAGAGATGATTTGCAGGAGACGATTTAGAACCATTTCTCTGGGTAATTTTCCAGCTGGAAAAATAAATAAATAAATCCTTCCTGCAGCATTGAAATCTTTCATGAGAAAAGTATTCTTAGTTCCTGCGAGCCAAAGAGCTGTCATTAACTACAGGAAGAGCTGTTGCCCTGTGCCTCTGCAGCAGTGGTGGGGGGAGGAGGGATGGGGAGGGAAGGTGAGTGTCTGAACGGCTTTGAGCAGGAAGCCTGAATGGTGGGGTTTGCCAGTGACAGGTCCTGCCTGCAGGATGCTCAGAAGGAAATTGTTCTACAGAATCCTTCTGTAATCCTTCTTCTTACAGAAAAAGCTCTCTTTTTATTTTTTCCCTGCTTCAGGACATTTTTTCTTTTCATCAGGGATGAAACTACACTTTCTGCCCAGTTCCAATCCTGTATTTTCCAGTTTAGGATTGTATAGTTCAAAACTAATACTTAAAAATTGAATTGGCTTTAAGTGAAGACTGCAGCCAATGTCACAGTAGAGCTGTAGTGTATTTCATACAGAAAACAGATCAGAGTGTCCTTTACCTCATTGCTGGTTGCTCAAAATTTCCACATTGAGCACATGTCGCTGTAATCCAGCATTTAAGGACAGAAATCTGTCTTTTCTGTACCTGTAGTCAGGTACAGAAATATGGTTTTTTTAATATAAATAGGACTGATATTGCTAGTCCCACTTCTTTCTCAGGTATTCTGCAGTTTAAAGAATAAATAATTGCAATTTAAAAAATCAGAGATGTAAAGTTGGGTTTTGTCTTAAATCAAAATACAGCAATAGTTAAGACAGAATCTAACTGGTGGAAGCCATTAGTGTATTGTAAGGCTTTTTGTTTGACTGGCATAAAGCACCACTCTGTTCTAGATCCTGCAGATAGTATTTTGAAAGCTGTGTGATTGTGTGTGTTTCTTAGCAGTGGCTTTGCATGAAAAAAGTGGCCTGGTCCTTTACTGTATGCAAATAAATAATGCATTCCTATATCAATTTTATTATCTGATGTGTAATTACTTCCCTAGGCTGTCATGCTGCCTTTTCTGTTTAGGAAAAACACAGGTTAAAAGTAAAACAAACAGATGAAAGGAGGAGTGATGTTTTACTGATTAGCTTGGGCAGCCTTAGTCTGTGAGGTGGAATTTTCCATTTTAAGGTTTTCCTGCATCCACCCAGACCCTCCAGATTGTTTCTGCATTGGTGTTTGCTTGACTGAGTGTGTATTTTAAGCAGCTGATGAAAAAGAAGTAACACTGAGCCTCTCATTCTTCCTGGAAGAGCATGGTTTCAGGCTGGCCTGTTGAGGTGGCTGCTGAAGAAGAAAATAATCACCCAAGCCTTCTATTGATTGACTGATGTATTTTTTTTTTTTTTCTGCCAGTTTCCTAGCAATGCATATGGTCATGTTTCTGTTTCTGTATATTTCATCTGCATACTGTGCTCTCCTTGTTTCCTCTCACATTGCAACTGTCACGCTGGTGAACTGCTAGTATATCCCAGGTGGGCCATCAAAGTTGTTTTTAGCACTTGCAGTGCTAACAGAACAAATTTCTGCCACTTGCATAAGGCTGGTGCTTTCTGGGTGTTTATACTGTCTGTGGAAAAGATGAAAGAAGTTTCATGGGTTTATCTAGTAGATTGTTAACAGCGGGTAATGTTAGGTTTTAACACAGCTACTGCCTTCATTTTAGGATGAACACTAATAATTTTTTCACTTGATACAGATTATCTTAAACCAAGGCATTTTATGATTGCAGTCATACTGTGAACCAGTTTAAGACATCCGTATCCTTTCATATATTCATGGACTTTAAGGCTGGAAATGGCACTTGGCCATACAGCCCACTAGCATTTCCTGAATTAATTCCCATATGGAGCATATCTTTGGGATGTTTAGACTTAATTTACAGCTTTCCAGTGGCTGACATTTTGCCTAAGCCTTTGTAAATTATGCCAATAGCTCATCAGTCGTTGTTGAAATACGTCTAATGTCTTAATTGAAAAAATTAGCTTCAGTTTCCAGCTGCTGAACCTTGGTGAGCAAAACTGAAGAGTCATTTCAGCTCATGTTCCATGTACAAGTAGGTGCTATTTGTAAGGATTTCTGTTCAGCCTGCCTAAATATTTTTGCTGCTCCTCAGTATGTTTGATTGAAATGATGCTATCTACTCATCTTAAAATTCCATGCATGATTAGCTAGGTGATGAGAATGGTGATAACACCTTCAATTTCTGTGTTGGAAATTAGTCTAAAACATAATGAGTGATGTTTCATTACCACATCCTGAAGGGTCTGGAGCACAAGTCTGATGAGGAGCAGCTGAGGGAACTGGGGGTGATCAGTCTGGAGAAAAGGAGGCTGAGGGGAGACCTTAGCACTCTCTGCAACTGCCTGAGGTTGGAGTGAGGGGGATTGGCCTCTTCTATCAAGAAAGAAGTCATAGAACAAGAGGAAACGGGCTCAAGATGTGCCAGGGGAGGTTTAGATTGGATATTGGGAACAATTTCTTCATGGAAAGGGTTGTCAGGCCCTGGAACAGGCTGCCCAGGGCAGTGGTGGAGTGCCCACTCCTGGAGGTTTGTAAAAGCCTGGTAGGTGTGGTGCTGAGGGACATGGGGAAGCCCTGGAGTAGGTGGGGTTGGGTTAATGGTTGGACTTGGTTATCTGAAAGGTCTTTTCCAACCAGAATGATCCTGCGATTCTGAGAAGGAAAGACCGTGTGAATGTCTAGAAATCTAAACCACTGTTCAGAACCTGTCCTCAAACAGGGTGGGTAGATCTGTGGGAAGAACGGTTGAGAGAGGGCCAGCCAGCAGTCTGCTGCTTGTTTGCAATCCTGCACAGTGTTTTCCTCTAATGGAGAAGGGTAAGATGGGAACTGAGCCAAAAGCAGGCACCTTTGGGAAACAGGCTGACTTGACAGTTACTACCATGTGAGGTAGTGTGCATGGAAGGTATTGCTTCTAAGGTGACTTTTTCATGGCAGTACTGAAAAATAGCCTGTATCTTTCCATGTGGAGAAGCAGATCCCTGCACTGCCTATCCTTCTACAATGCAGTATTATAAAAAAACCCAACACTTCAGAGGTTTGCTCTTTGTCTGTTAATTTTTCACTTTGGAGGAATGAGGGATCTGTTTCTGACACATCATGTGGCACTGGTAAGTTGCTCAGTCCATTCCATCGTGTGATTTTCCCAGGCATAAAATGTACTCAGCCTTCAACTTTTTCCAAAATGTTGCCAATTCTTATTTCAAAATATAGGGAATATTCAGTTCTTTCCTATTCCAATTATTACAATTTGTATCTTCACCCATCAGACTTTTGTCTTTTTGCCATTGAGTCCTTCCCTAGCACCCTAATTACAGTTTTTTCAAGTTCTTACCTGTCCTTCCCATATGGTCAGACCAATTCCCCCTTTTTCTGCTTCTGGAGTCTATTTTCGAAGTGCTGAACTTGGTCTTGAGCTTTGACATGACTGCACATTGTTAAGAGTGTTGTGTTGTGCTTTTCCTGTTTGGAATAAATATAAATTTTATATTCCCCTTTCATTTCTTAGGTGTGGTTGCAGCACTGTTAAGTTTGTTCACCAGATGGTTGTACCATGATTCTGTATCATAATTTGAAATCAAAATACAGAAATGTGCAAAGATTTAACATCTGCCTGTACCTGGGAAATTAGGCCATGTAAGAAATATCAAGGTTTGCAGCCTCAATGCTGCCCTTTTTATAAAATTCTACTTGTCTGCTGCAGTAGAAATCTTCATATTATAGCAGTAAATCTGATGAGACTTTCAGAACTACTTATATGCTTATTTAAGCATGTGAAATTCCAGTTTTAAAATATGTTGGAAATTCCTTTTATCTAACAAAGAAGAGCCTCTTACCTCATTTCAAAACACCAATGGTATAAGAATTTTTGAAATACACAAATCTGTAAGACTCTTTTTTGATGCTCAGAAACTAAGTAGCAGGAAGCAGGAAAATAAGCAAACCTTAGTAGTGCTTGGTCTCCCAGTTTTGCCATGACTACAGTGTGCTTAAAATAATTTAAAACCATTTAATCTAGTAATTGTGGGCCCGTTCTTTTTTGTACTGAATTTGAAATGTAATACCAGAATCTTACGAAAGAATATCATTCCATAAGGCTCCTGAGTGTATGACAAAACCATGGCCAGGTCAGGATCTAAGAGCTGGATTTGCCTTCTGCAATTAGCTAGTGTATGAGCCCCACTGTCTTGCATAAAAACAGAATGTCCTCTTGTTTATCACCTACTTCCCTTAGCGCTGAAAGTAAAGGAGATAACCTGCTGAACTGAGAATGAAGAGGCTGTTTGTGCTCAAGGGTGAGCTGAGTTCAAATCAGCATCCCATGGAAGTGGGGAGGCAGACACACAGCCACCCTTGGACATGAGCACCATGCTGGGGCATGGCTCAGCCCTGCCTGGGTCAGGTCAGCTTTGGAGGGACCTGCTGTGCATGGGGGGCTTCGTATAAGAAGAACACATCTCCTTCCCCTGCCTTGTCCCCAGCCTTGGGGGAGGCACTTCTGTGGCATCTCTAAGAAGAGACGCCACAAAATTTTGGTGGCTGATACAGAATGTTTAGAAGATGCAAATACATTTGGTTTGTTTTGTTTCACCATATAAAATTAGTATTAAATTAGAGTTCCGACAAATAATTCTGGATTCTCTGAATGTCTGGGCAGTAAATTTATTGTGTTATATTTGCTGACTCAATAAATACAAAACATTGTTTCTGTGGACATTTTCTTGCTGCAGCAGGTCCTCCCTCTGCAGATCATCTGAATCCTTCATCCTGCCTTACAAACCCATTCTCTGCTATGTCTGAAAGTTTCTGTATTCTTCCTTGTTAGGAAAAAAAGCCGTTGCCATTTTCCTGAGCATCTGGCCTCACTCCTAAGGCTTCTGCTTTGAAAGAAATTATTTAAACTTTACTTGTGTCACAACCTCCATTCCATTAATTTTTGATGGGACCCGTGCTGTCTTGTATTTCTGCAGCTGAAGTACATACCAGCATTCAGGCCTGCAGATGCATTCTTTTCCCAAATATGAATAGTTTCAAATCAGGAAAGCAGATAGAGAAAACAGGTATTTCAGTGCTCTCTATACTAATTATCACTCTGTAGCTTTAAAAGCATTAAAGTGATGGTAACAAATGCACATTTTGTATGGAAGCAACTGCATGTTGTGATGAAATTGTTCATTTGTCTTTACTGAGAAGACTCACTGAGTCCATTTTAGTGCAGTGTCTTATTATGCAGGCAGTTTCTAAAACAGCATCTAATGTGTTATTCATGAGATAACAGCCACAATAAATAAAAAAGGGTGTTGCTGAACAAGAAAATTGAACCTTACTGGTTTGCTCATAGTCAATTCCAAAGGTACAAATTTAGCATCCTAATCAACAGCTAAAATCTTTCTCCCTCTTCATTTAAATGTTGGGGTTTTTTTTAAGATTCATGAAATATTATTTAGACATGCTTTATTTTGAATTAACATAAGCTTGCAAATCTGTGAGCAACTTTTCAGAGTACAATTTTAAGTCTATGTCTCCTAAATTACAAAAAACCTGAGACATGCTGTCTGGGAATTTCTGAAAACTCATTCAAAATTTAAAAATTATGAGGATTGTAGACAACAGAACACATGCCAGCACGTATAAGTAAGTCCCACAGAACATGGTGGGAAATGGGACTGGAGAGAGGGAGATGCTGAGAGAGAGAAATTACGGTATAAGTATGTTACAGCCAGCAGAAAATAAAGGCCATGGATTTCTCTGAATGCATTGGTGGATTTCTTATCAGCTTTCCAAGTGACATGTGGGAACTGAAATATGCCTTTATTTACAGCTTATAATTCTATTATGAAGTAAATTGTTATTTACAAAATGCATGTGTCCTTCCTGTGATTAATACAGGACTTAACAGTCTGAAACACAAAGAATCATGCTGATAATAACTATGGCTAATAAATTAAGACAATTTTAAAGCAGGGATAGAATTAAGGTAACAGAAGCATCGATGTGTTGAGAGTCTTCCTTCTAAAAGCTGTTTTTGACATTTGCTTGGAGATGCTGAATTTCTCATTACATTTACAGCAGAGAGAGTAGGAGGTTATCCCAGAAAGACTGGAAAAACTTGGTGTCCTACTGGCAGTCTGTATATTCAACGTTAGAATAAACCATTAGTTATGAGTAGCAGCAGTTCTTGGAGAGTTTATTTAATTTATACTGTGTTTATGTGCCTCTATTTTTTGTTAGTAGTGACAATTTTCATGTTCTATTATCTTTGTCCTTTTCTAGGAGTTGATATTTCCTTTAATGTGCCTGTTGTTCTCCACATAGGAGGTGTATTTGAGACAGATTTGTCCTGTCCTCATATTCAGATGTCTCTCATTTTAGGTAGCTTGCTGTTCCTTACATATTGATATAATTGTAAAACTATTCTTGAAACCACTTCTTTTAAATTGGGTAACAGCTGAAACATGCCCAGGTATCCTAGGGACTGATTTTTAGTTTTGATTTGTAAAATTCAGTAACTACAACTGGTTTCTGTCCATATTAAGATTTCCCAAAACTTACGCATTTGGGAGTTTTGAAAATAAGGGCAATAATTTAATGCCAGTATTTTAGGGGGAAAAAACTTGGGCAAATTTGTTTTTTTCAAAATCTGTTCAAAGTTTGAATTTAAAAATGCATAAAACGAAAGATTATATGCACTGCCGTAATTTGGTCTAAATAATCAAATGTCTTAGTGGAAGAGATTTGAGAAATAAAGTTTCTTTGTATAGCTTATTTGTAATCAGTCAGTCATATCACATCTTGCTCTGGGACAGCACCATTTTCAGAAGCCTCTGAGATACTGTTTTTTCCTGTAATGCAACAGGAATCCTTAGTGAATCCAGGCTAAGTGGGTGAAACAAATGTATGGCTCCTGACACAGGGGTGGTTGGATGAAATGTGCATCTGCCTCCAGAGGATTTAGATCACTCGGCAAGGAAACTCAATGAGAAGAACAAGTGTACGGGCAATGGGTGCAAACTGGAGCATAGGAGGTTCCATGTGAATATCAGGAAGAACTTCTTTCCTGTGAGAGTGACAGAGCACTGGGACAGGCTGCCCAGAGAGGTTGTGGAGTCTCCTTCGCTGGAGACATTCAAAACCCGCCTGGACACGTTCCTGTGTGATGTGCTCTAGGTGATCTTGCTCTGGCAGGAGGGTTGGACTAGATGATCTTTCAAGGTCCCTTCCAACCCCTGAGATCCTGTGATTCTGTAGCTGGATGGACGGGGTCTGGTTTTACCGGGTAGCACACCAACCTAAGCTGCTTTCTGCTGCTTGTTTTGATTCCTGGGCTGCCTCCCAAGCTGTACCAGTCCAACTGCCTGTGTCACTGGGAGATGAATGAAGTCTAGGCATTGATTTAATTTTAAAATAACTTTTTTTTTTTTTTTTTTCCCCTGGTGCTGCTGAAAAAGGCATTTGTCAAACTGCAGCCTAAAGGATTTCTATTGGGCTGGTAAGAAACTCAAAGAGTCAGCTGGTCTGTGCAGCCTGGCAAGCTAGTGAAAAGGAAGACGACAGTAAGCAGTTCCATGGGAGAGCAAATTCTTTTAAGCACGTTTCTTGCTGGAATGATAGACTTGGACTTGTGAGAAGTGGGGGCACTGCTTGGGTATTCTTGAATCCATTGAGAGAGGAGTTGTGTATGTTCTTTATACATAAACCTGATTACATGCAATGTACTACTTGCCTCTTGCCATCCGTTCCTCAGCATAATGGGAACAGCCTGCCAGTCCCCCATGCCCTGACTACCATTCCCAAGGGAAAGGTCATCATCATATTGGTGGGGGTTTGATGATCCCCCAGAAATTCAGGTTTTGGGAATGGAGCTGTAAGAATATTCTAGGCTTACTGGTTTACTTAAAAATAAAATCCATGGCTCTTGACAGAGCATTGTGATGGAGATCTGTTGTTTTCCCTGGCCTCAGGAGGCCCACAGACTTTTGGCAGGGTTTGACCTGGCAAAGAACGTAAGAATGAAAAAAACATTGCTGGACCCATTTGTGTAAATTTCTACTGAAGCTTTACAGTGTAAGGCTGAGGAGGTTATTTACCAAGCCCAAGCTGTTAGGATGATATAAATGTCTCAAAAGTTAGCTTGGTTTAAAGGACACTGAGGCAAGACCCTGAGCATTACTACCCTTCTAGCTTCCAAATTCTAGATTGAACAGGAGAAAGTTCACCTTTCTGTGTACTATGGCAAGCCCCAAATGACAATTAAAAATATTTGCTATTTAAGAAGCAAACATGTTCCTAATCTTTTATTTAACATCATCTGTGTTTTAAAATAAGAATTTTGTGTTATATATTGAGTCTATAAAACAGGTGTCATTTTATGAATTGCCAACAAATCTTGTGCCCTTACTTCCACTGCTAAGACATCCTCACTGTGTTTCCTGCTCAGTTGTTTGTACAAAAAGAGCAAGTCTCTGAAGCATTTAAACTGTTGCCTACTCTCTGAGTCACCTGTTTGTCAATGAAAAAGAAATCTAGAAGTTTCTTAAGAGTAGCAAACATATTTTGGAATAAAGTGGAAAAGCTTTTTGCACTACTAGGATAGCCTAGTATTGGTGACCACTAGGTCACACATATAAAAAAGTAGTAGTAGTGATTGAGTGAAGGCTCAGATGCTGATACCTGGTTCATTTCTGACAAGTGTTGCAAAAAATGTCTCAACCCTGCAGTGCAGGATGCAACAAGGATGCTCAGGCTGCAAACTAACAGAAGACAAAAAATGAACCAAATACACTGTGTTCAGGATTGAGTTTTTTCTCATCATCTTCCAGAAATGGACTGATATAAGAATTATTTTTTTTTTCTGTTAGAGGCCAAAAGATGCAAGATGAACAATTGTTCTTGAACAAAGTGGCTTTTCAGCTGACAGATGCTTCTCCAGACAGCTTTGAGGCCAGATGGCCAAAGGGACACATGGTGGAAAGTAATTTAGTAGGATGACTCCACAGAAGGAAAAACACGTCATTCGTATATGTTTGAAACATCCAGGAGTCAATTAATGGAATTAGTATGTAATGCCTCCAGCACTCTGCATGTTCAAGGCTGTGCTCAAGCTTGTTCTCACAACTCCACTTCAAGGTGAAGCAATAGACTATAGCATGACTCCTGACTCACACATGGCTAGTTGCCTCTCCATCTCCCTGCCTAGCTATTGATTTTGTCTGTGATACCAGCCTGTGCCACTTACTGTTCTGCACCAAGTCATTTTTCTGCCTCTCATCTTGCACTGTGGAGTGGCAGGAAGAGAGAAGACCAAAACCGCAAGTACGTCTGAACTTCGAGGAGATGCAGGAGAGATGAGGTTTACTCTTGTCTCATGTGAAGTTGCCCGCAGATTTAGGTGGGAGAACAACATTAGCTTTTGTATCTAGCAGACAAAGCAGCTTCCAAGGACTGAATTATGATATCAGTACAGGCTGGGGGAAGACACGCTAGAGAGTAGCCCTGTAGAAAAAGACCTGGGGGTACTCGTGGATGAGAAGCTGGACATGAGCCACCAATGTGCAGTTGCAGCCCAGAAGGCCAACTCCATCCTGGGCTGCATCAAAAGAAGTGTGGCCAGCAGATTGAGAGAGGTGATTCTGCCCCTCTACTCTGCCCTGGTGAGACCTCATCTGGAGTACTGCATCCAGCTCTGGTGCCCCCAACACAAGAAGGACACGGACCTATTGTAGCATGTCCAGAGGAGGGCAATGGACATGATCAGAGGGCTGGAGCACCTTTCTTATGAAGACAGGCTGAGGGAGCTGGAGTTATTCATTCTGAAGAAGAGGAGACTCTGGGGGGACCTTATAGCAACCTTCCAGTATCTGAAAGGGGCATATAAGAAGTCTGGGGTTGGAAAAGATGGTCAAGATCATAGAATCCAACTGTTAACCCTACTCTACCAAGTCCAGCACTAAGCCATATTTCCAAGTGCCACATCCAGATGTGCCTCTAAACACATCCAGAGATGGTGACTCAACTACCTCCCTGGGCAGTATTTTCCAATGTCTGACAACCTTTTCAGTGAAAAAGTTCTTCCTAATGTCGAGTCTAAACCTCCCTTGATGCAGCTTGAGGCCGTTCCCTCTTGTTCTATCATCAGTTACTTGTGAGAAGAAACCAGCACCTACTTCTTTACAATGCCTTTGAGGTAGTTGTAGAGAGTGATGAGGTTTCCTCTCAGCATCCTTTTCTTCAGGCTAAATAGCCCCAATTCCCTCAGCTGCTCCCCATAAGACTTGTTCTCAAGGCCCTTTACCAGTTTTGTTGCCCTTTGGACACACTCTAGCATCTTGATGTCCTTCTTGTATTGAGGTGCCCAAAACGGGACACAGTACTTGAGGTGTGACCTCACCAATGCCTAGTACAGAGGGACAATTACCTCCCTGGTCCTGCTGGCCACACTATTTCTAATGCAGGCCATGGTGCCATTGGCCTTCTTGGCCACCTGGGCACGCTGCTGGCTCATGTTCAGCTGTCTATATATTCAGCTGGCTCACATTCAGGAGCCCCAGGTCCCTTTCTGCTGGACAGCTTTCCAGCCACTCTCCCCAAGACTGTAGCATTGCATGGTGTTGTGGCTCAGGTGCAGGACCTGGCAATTGACCTTGTTGAGCTTCATACAGCTGACCTTGGCCCATCAATCTGTTCTGTCCAAGTCTCTCTGTAGAGCCTCCCTACTCTCAGGCAGATCAACAGTCCCTCCCAACTTGATGTCATCTGCAAACTTACTGAAGTGCATTCTATCTCCTCGTCAATATAATTGATAAAGATGTTAAGTGGTCCCAATACTGAGCCCTGAGGAACCCCACTTGTGACCAGCCTTCAGCTGGATTTAACTCCATTCACCACCACCCTCTGGGCCTGGCCATCCAGCCAGTGTTCTGCCTAGCAGAGCGTGTGCCCATCGAAGCCATGAGCAGCCAGATTTTTCATGAGAATGCTGTGGGAGACAGTGTCAAAGGCTTTATGGAAATCCATGTAAACAACATCCATTGCCTTTCCCTTATAGACCAGGTAGGTCCTCTTGTCATAGATAGGACAAGAGGTTATGGTTTCAAGCTAGAGAAGGATAGATTTAGGTTGGACATTAGGAAAAAGTTATTTAATATGAGGGTGGTGGATCACTGGAACAGGTTGCCTAGAGAGCTGGTGGAGGCCCCATCCCTGGAGACATTCAAGGTCAGGCTTGATGGGGCTCTGAGCAATCTGTTCTAGTGTGAGATGTCCCTGCTTAATGTAGGGAGTTTGGACTAGATGACCTTTAGAGGTCCCTTCCAACCCAAGACATTCTGTGATTCTATTATTTTTTAAAAATAAAACATAGTGTAATAATTTAAAATTACAACTCAAGCCTTTTCCTACTAAAGAGTGGATAATTTAGCACTCTTCTTCCTGACCACCACTGCAAGTACCCTGTCTTGGGAAAACTCTACCACCATCTTCTGACTGCTCAGGGAAATGCAGTGACTGGTTTGTGCTTAGACTACTTCAGTGTTAGACAACTTTTGATATTTTAAATACCAAGACTTTAAATACTTGGTTGAAGCTTTATTGATTTCAGCCATTGCCTTTGCAAGCTTCTACTGATGTTGCTTTCTACTGATAAAGCAGCCTCTCTTACAGATTTCTGGGAAAGAATTAAGGAGTTGTCTTCCTTTTTAATACACTTGAAACTGTGCTTGAATTCCCAGCTGATACCTGGCAGAATGTTTGGATGTCACAATGCACACTTCGAGTAGCAGTGAATTGTCATTTCCTCATCTTTAGTTTTCCCTGTGACTCCTTGCTGCTTCCTCCAGTTTCGATACCTGTGTTGCCATTTAGTAAATCTTCCATTTTCTATTTGAACGTAAAGCTCAAATTGAACATGAGCACTTGTTACAAATGAGCTCTGCCAAAAATAAAATTGAAAGCTACAGTCATTCATCCCACTTGCTCTTTCTGTATATGGATTTGAGACCCAGTGTTGCAATCAGATGTTAGTGCTCTGCACTCTCCATAAATGACAAGTGATTTTTGTTAATACAATAAGATGAGAATTTTTTTTTAGGCTGGCCAGTATAATGTTGTACAATGCATGCCTTATCCACACAGCTAGAGCAGAAAACAAATGAAGCATGTATTTGATTACTGATAGTCGACACAGTATGAAATATATTTTTCCTGAATTTCTTTCCTTGACTTCTGATTTAAAAAAAATGTGCAAGCCATAAATAGAGCAATCTCTCCATCCATATCACAGTCATCTGTCATGCATCTAACCCCTTTGTTTACCAGAACTGAGACAGATTTAAGGGAAGCCCCTCTGGGTCCTTAGTTAAACTTTTGGTCATACAAGCATCTGTGTGTGTGGAGAAGCCAGAGGAGATCTGCAGGTGACCAAAAGGCTACTGATATGCTGCACTTATTAACCAGTTGTCCACATTTTCTGAGCCAGCGTTTCAAAGAGCAGTGGACTGTAGGAGAAAGGCCAAATGATGGCAAGTATGAGGATTAAGGTGACAAAAGGAGGTAGACTGCACACCCTGTAGTACCGTACAGCACCTTCCATGACTTGTGCTATCACAAAAAAGTGAAGTAGAGGGAAGCCAGAGCTTTGGTTACACGCTGCTCCTCTGTATTAATCACCCAATTTAATGTGTCCCTACTAGGTGTTCTGGAGGACGGAAAGTCAGTTCAGACAAGTGTTGCTACAGCATCAGCCACAGCTGGATCGCTGAACACCGAGAAGAGAAGCAACAGTGGTGCTCAGTGTGCATTCCCCATGGTGCATGGCACAGGAGCTACAACACAGAGGCAGAATGGCTTCAAAGCAGCAGAGGTAAGAGTACTATTATTCCCTGACGCTCAGCCCTAGCTTCAACCAGGTCAGACTTATTTTTGTGACAGTCTTCCTCGCTGCAGTCAAACTGTATTTAATGCCTTGAGTTAAGAGAAAACGGCAGCACCACAACCACAGCATGCTTGAGCCCAGCACCTCTGACAACGTCTCATGCCTGAAGGGCCACAAAACTAGTGGTTTATTTGGCGATTGGAGTAACACACACTTGTTACAGCAAAAAACCCCAACACTTATTTTTTTTCAGCTCAGTCCAGCTGTGGCATGTGTTGTGCAAACTGTTTAATTATTTGAGGGGGAACGTGTTTTTTCTTAATTGCTGCTTTGCTTAAATTATGTGCACTGCACAAACCCAAGTTCATTCAAGGCTGGATCTGGATACGAAGCCTGAAAAAATCAATGGGAGTCTTAAATAACTTCACTAGGCTTTGGATCAGACCCTCACCTACATTGCAGAAGGATCATCCAGTGTAAAAATAATGTGCAAAACCCCAAGGCTTTATGGCTAGACCAAAGCCCAGACTCCTTCTGTCCTAGCTGCCCATCTTTCACAGGTTCCCACTTGCTGCCCTGTTTATGTAGCAGCTGCTGCAGGGGAAAGTAACCCAAAACCTACAGTTGCTTCCTCAGTTTCTCAGATGGGAAGATGTCTCAGCATGGTATGTGGTGGAACCACTACACCTACCCCATAAGAAGCTGTCCCCTCATGGCAGTCACATCCCTGAGAGGCAAAATTAAACCCAGGGAGTTTTGAAAAACCCATTGCAGACAAAAAAGGGAACTTCACCTTGCCTTTGCTAACAAACAAACGTTGGTACATGTGTGTTTATTTTATACCTTCACTACACTGATTTTGGCACTTCTGTAGCACAGAAATATTTCCCAGTGCCATGGATCCTGCTGTATTTTCACACAATATACTGTAGCTCCAGACCCACAGGGACACATTTTACATCAGCATGACGTCTAGAACCATGGCTTTCCTGTAAATGAAAAACAGCGTGAATGTTCATTCAATAAATGCCTGTCATAGCATTTGCTCACAGAGAAGAATGAATTTGTCAGGTTGGATATGCTTGAACAGAACTAACGTAACTATTAATCCAATTTGCAAGAGATTTGGCCACACTTGAGAAGTCTAGTGTGTACCTGACATATTGTTGGAGAAAATTGCTTGTCTAATGTCGTAAGCAATTGAAAAATTACTTCTGTGTTTAGATTTCCCAGAAGTATGGGAAAATTCCCACAGCATATTAATAATGTGAATGTTGACTGTAATGGCACTAATCAGTGAAATGTGGATTCCTGACATCTTCAAAGTATGAAAGGAGTCCTAATACCAGTGAGGGCAAAATAATGGTCAAGCACCCCAAAAGCAAAGGTAGTATCCAGATTATGTCACCGAGTAACAATACCCTGGTTTGATTTTCATTATATGTGTAGTCTTTGGAAAGTCCTTGTGTGAACAGGAGCATCAGGGGAATCGATAGCTGAGCAGCAGGTGTATTCAGGCTGCAGAAATCTGAAGTAATACACACCAGCAAATGTGATCCCCAGTTTTTGCCCTCTGATTAATATGTACCTTTTATTCAGGTCAGGGGAAGTTCAGCAGACATTATTCCACCTGTCATTGTTACCTTGTAATTAATGACTAATTTACCTGACATTCTTTTCTTGTAAAATTGTTTCATGAAACACTGGAAATAGAATAATCAAAACCACCTAACTCAGCTCTGTGTCTCTATCAGCCCAGTTCTGAGTGTCCTTTGCTAGACTCAGCCAGTTTAGTATTATTAAACAGGATAGTGTGTTGCTTATTCCTGTATTTAACAGCTAAATGGGTCAGAGTCTCCTTCCCACTCAGCTTTGCTTTTGAGCACACACTCCTGTTCCTACATAGGTTGTAGTCAGCAGGTTTAATGCTCCAGTCATATAAGCCAGCCTCCTCTCACTCCATTTTGGCAATTATGTGAAATTCCTTTTCATTAACGAGCAAGAGAACAGTTAGACATTGGAATAATCCCCCAAGGGAAGTGTTGGATTCCCCTACATTGGACAGTTTTAAAACTGAGCTTGACAGGGTGCTGAGCCATCTCATATAGACTATATTATTACCTAGAAAGGTTGGACCAGATGATACTTGAGGTCCCTTCCAACCTAGCGTTCTATGATTCTATGGTTATGCCAACAAAGATACAGACTAGGACATGGAGAAGGATCGATTTAAATGAGCGATGTATTTGCAAACCTCAGACTGACTTTTTTAAATACTTGAAAGCAATCTGATGAAGCTCTGACAGGTACATATTGAACTCGCGTCCTAACTGCAGGCAGAACTAAGTGTTATTTTGAAATTATATCTTCATGTAAGAAACATAAAAGAGTAGAGAAAATTCTGTCTCAGACATCACACTCAACTCCCAGTGACATCAAAAGGAGCATCTAATTTCCACTTCTGGGCTGAAACCAAATTTATTTGCTCTGTTTTTGGAACACACACGTGCAGAGATGATAACGATGGCCAGGAGGGTTGATCCAAAGTCTACTGACATCCAGAACCTTTTTAGTGGTTATAAAAGCTTGCAGCCATGCAGAATGAGGAAGTTGCTCCACATGGCAGTACTGTGTGATGAGTGCTGGAGGCATTCTGTTTAGTAAGCAGAACTTTTCAGAAGTTAGGAGGTAATTGTCAATGACTCTTTGTGCTGTCAGTGTGGAACTCACTGTACTGTTTAAAACTCTTACAGAGTAAATGGGACACACAGAAAATGTCTGCAAAAGAAGTCACTATTAATGTTACAAAAAGCATCAGACAAAGTGACAGAAGGAAAACAAAGAATTGTGTCAATTAATGAAGCAAAGCACAAGTGAGGATGGACCTAATAATGCTTCACTGCACTTTAAATGCCATCAGTTGCTGAAAATATGAAGATCTCCAAATATTCCATGTTGAATACAGCAGGGAGCTGCTGCTGAGTGCCTTCAGAGACATGTCTTGTAGAAACCAGCTGCAGACACTGTAGGATGTTCAGATGCCATTTTTCGTATGCCAAAATTGAAGCCATTTGGTTTTTACTAAGTCGTGTGTTATCTCCTTGTGCATGCCCTGCTCTGCATTGCTATTAGGATGAGGCTGAGTGATGAGAGGTACAGTTCATTGCAATTTAAAACAGGAAATTAACAAAGGAATCTGAATTTTTAGTTATAAGTGCTTTCAAGTGTGTGCATTCAAACCCACAGAGTTCCTTTAAAGCACTCCCTTTCATAAAACTCAAACCCAGAGGTCTCAGAGACAGATAGGTGACTTCCACTAAATTTCTTTTGAACTACCTATATTGGTTATATGAAGTTAAGTCATATAGTAATCTTTTTTTATATCAATCTTTTAATCACTTAGCTTTAATTTATTTTCTGTGTTGACATAATTTAGATCTTAAAACCAGTAACTTTCATATTGATCAGTCTTACTTAAAATTCCTGGTCTTAGCTGGCAGGTAAGGTTCTGGCTAGTTGGTTATTTTATACATGCCCCTTTAATTATGTTGAGGCCCAGATTGACTTGGAAAAAGGTGATAATTAACATTACATGAAAATAACCACAAATCTTAAAACCATATTTGAATGACAGCTCCAAAAATTAACTTTATTTGATCAGATATCATTGATTTGCTGTGAAGAACTTACTCAATTGCATTGTAAGCATCCTGTATGACAGTACTTCATCTTTACCATAATTATACAGCTAAAAGTAATAGAAATGTTCAGTGTAGTAAAGCCCAGGAATTAATTCAGCATAGTACTTCTTAATATAGTAATAATAATATATATTCTTTGTGAGTTTGTACATTTATGAAGATAAAAGAAGTAAATTTAGTGGTCATATCAGTGATACATGAGTAATGTTAGAAGGCCATAACTATTCAAGAGTTGTTCACAGGAAACAGGTGGTGTTGGGGAGAAGCTCCACAGATGAACTGCAAGAAGTCCTTTTTATATGTAGGCAAATAAGTATAAATAGCATGATGAGACTGAATCCTAATTTGTTCCATATTAGGATAATTTTAATAACTTGCTGCTAGGTGTGTGATAACTTAATGCTTCCCTTGGAGCACAACAACTCTATGCAATAGGGAATTGCTTATTAATTATCCTGTCACAAAGGCAAACTGAAATCCAGAGTCAGTGTGAGATTTTTGCATACAGTGGCATATTTATAAGAAATACTTATTTTTAGATGTCCTAAATAGGGGCAAAGAACTTATACTAAGCTTTCTGCAGGTCATTGTGTTAACTGGTAAGTGATCTTGTGCTGCATGTTTACGTTGGAAAACTAAAAAATACTAAAAATAATGTTGTATGGGTTAGACAATGGCAATCTGTGTATGTCCTTCCAAGTTGTGGCTCTCTGCCAACTTGCTGGCAACATTATAGTACAGGAAAGGACTTGACTCACTCTAACAATAAACAGTAACTGTATCAGCTCAGTAATATTAATTCAGAAATAGGCATTTCTGGTGGCTGGGTACTGACCTAATCAAAAGCACACATTCAGGATTCTGCATTATTTCTGTAGAGCAGAAGATGAACCTGCTTCTGTTTCAAACGGTTTACTGGCAGAGAGTGCAGTATAAACCCATATGATACAGGCATGTTACAGAAAGCTATTAATGATGCTCTTGTGGGCCATGAAGATGATCAAAGGGCTGGAGCACCTCTGCTATGAAGACAGGCTGAGAGAGTTGGGGCTGTTCAGCCTGGAGAAGAGGAGACTCTGGGGAGACCTTATAGCACCTTCCAGTACCTGAAGGGGCTACAGGAAAGCTGGGGAGGGGCTTTTCATCAGAGAAGATAGTGATAGGACAAGGGGTACTGGTTTTAAATTGAAAGAGGGTAGATTTAAGTTGGACATCAGGAAGAAATTCTTCACCGTGAGGGTAGTAAGGTGCTGGAATAGGTTGCCTAGGGAGGTTGTTGTACCCCCTCCCTGGAGATGGTTAAAGCCAGGTTGGATGAGGCTTTGTGCAGCTTGGTCTAGGGTGAGGTGTCCCTGCTCATAGCAGGGGGGTTGGAACCTGATGGTCTTTAAGGTCCCATCTGACCTTAACCATTCTATGACTCTATGATCTTCAAGGAAGACAGAAGGGAAGGTTCATTGTGTAAGAAGCTGTTTCACAGATAGCTGCCTTGGGTGGATATCACATAAGGATGAGTAGATGCAAGAACAAAGGAGTCCTGGCAGTGAGATTATTTACTAGCTAAGAAATTATTTTGCAATTGTGTGCAGATGCATCTGATGGCTTGAGTCACACAACAGAGGAAAGCTTGCAGTGCTGCCCAGAGCATTGCTGTGAGAAATAGCCCCAGCTGCATGCAGGCAGTCAGCAGGGAGGCAGCTTTGAGTCTCACACTCAGAGCGTGAGGTGTGACAGGTTGGTCAGCAGGAGATGGCCTTCGTACATGATGATCTGGGCAATACCACAGAACATGCTTATGTTGACTGCATCCCCCGTCAGGGTGGCATCTGTGGAGGCATGAAGGCTGACTGACCTGGGTGACTCCTCTCTCTGCTTATGATAACTTTCCTGAGCTACTTCAAGATCCCATAAACCTGTTTATATCCTGAAAATTAACCTTAGGGCACTTCAGGACTGGATCCAAATTCTGTGGTAGAAACTGTCTAGTTACAAGCAACTGCATAAGCTCATGTCACCCATTACTGTTCTTATTCATCAGATGGTAACTGAAAATAAAAAACATTGTATTGTAGGTGGCTTCTTAGTTCTTGATGTGTTAATAAAACTAAGAACATGTTGTGGAGATGTGGATCCTGCCTATTTGCATAGATAGGGTTATACTTATGTTTTATTTACTTGCCTTCTACTAGAGACAACCACCAGTAGAAACAACTAATTTGTTTATGAAATAACATACCACTCTCTGTAATTAAGGGTGACAGAATCTACTCTGTGCTGCTTAAGACAATTTGAAGTCCTAAAAATAGATTCCTGTGCTGTTTTTGGTGGAAGAAGCAAGCTCAGAGAATCATCTGGACATCTTCATTCCAGGTGGCCTTCCTAGGAGTGAAGAGTCTTATTTACAGGGTCAGTTCTTTGTGTAGCATCTTTCAAACATAAATGGCTTAAACACAGGGAATAAAATAATCATGTTAGAAGACATAAACTTTTAGATAAAAGATGTGCAGACATCTCTGTCATCTTATATGATGGGATTTTTGAAATAGAATTTTCCCCAAAAAGATACTATGCCACCTGATTTGTTCCACACCCCTTAGCTGCACAGGAGGATTTCTAAAGCTACACTGAAGCAACACACTTTCTGCTGAAATGATTTGCTGCCGTTGGGTGAGTTTTTATGGTTTACCTGAGTTCAGGTTTTATACAGAAACAAACTTACTTACTCCATAATTCCAACACAACACATAGATAGGATTTTCCTCTGATGTGCATGTATGTATAAGACAAATTATCTGCCAGTATGTTGAGAAATGGTATCACTCACATGAAAGTGGACATTGGATAAAGACCCTGCAATGCCCTGTGCAGCACTGGAGGCTTTCCTCAGGTAAGTGGCCCAAGCCATCAGATGCCTCTGCTCAGCACATTGTTACAAAAGAATTTCTTAGCTGGTTAGTTACTAATAGACATAATTTGGAAAGTTCATCTTTTCAATGACTCAGTGCAATTTTATCTTTCAGTATTCCTTCACCTTGTCCCTTATGCTTCTTTCATGTATTTCATGACTTTGGCATGACTGTATAACCTTGACTGAAAGAAACATAATTTTACTGTGTGACAGAAACTATCTTTTACTGAAAAAATAGGAAACTATAATTGTGTATGCAATATATGAATACTGGGTTAAACGTATTCTTGTTAGCTAAATGACTATGGTCCCATAGAAACCAGAAAACAAGTATCTTTTATCCTCTGATATGTTCATATACAAACATGAATATGCGCATGTCTGTGTGTGTGTACAGTGTGTTGTCTTCAGTGAGTACTTCTGCAGTACAGGCATGGGGTTTCTGAACCTTTCAGTTGTGTTTTTAATTATGACACCCAAGTATGAGATATTTTAATGTTTGAACTGAAATCGGATTTACACGCCTTATGAAAAGAATGGGCTATATAATTTGTGTGCAGAACTGGTGTTTGAAAAAGTAGGTTTGATTTTATTTGTAAGTAAGGAATAATCTCTCCAAATTCAAACTAGACTAAAGGCAGCATTTTTTTGTACTCTTCATTTTATCTGCACATTATTGAAGATAGAACTTTGAAATCACAGATTCATTGGTGTTGGAAGGGACCTCTAGAGATCATTTATTCCCAATTCCCCTGCTAAAGCTGGATCCCCTAGAGCACATTACACAGGGCTGCATCCAGTTGGGTTTTGAATATCTCCAGAGAAGGAGATTCCACAACCTCCCTCCAGTGCTCTGTCACCCTACCATAAAGTTTTCCCTCATGTTCAGATAGAACTTCCTGTGTTCCAGTTTGTGCCCATTGTCCCTTGTCCTATTGCTGGGCACTGCTGAATAGAGCCTGACTCCATCCTTCTTACGCTCACCCTTTAGATATTTACAGACATTAATAAGGTCTCCTCTCAGCCTTCTCTTCGCCAGGCTAGAGTCCCAGCTCTCAGCCTTTCCTCGTAAGGGAGATGCTCCAATCCCCCAGTCATCTCTGTTGCACTCTGCTGGACTCTCTCCAGTAGTTCCCTGTCTCTATTGAACTGGGGAGCCCAGAGTTGAACACATTATTCCAGGTGTGGCCTCACTAGGGCAGAATAAAGAGGAGGATAACCTCCCTTGACCTACCAGCCACACTCTTCCTGATGCATCCCAAGGTACCACTGGCCTTCTTGGCCACAAGGGCACTGTTCTGGCTCATTGTCTACTAGGACTCTTAAGATCCTTCTTGGAGCTACTTTCCAGCAAGTCAGCCCCTAACGTGTCCTGATGCATGGGGTTGTTCTGCACCACGTGCAGGACCTTACATTTGCTCTTGTGAAATCTTACTAAGTTCCTTTTTGCCTAACTCTCCACCTTGTCCAGGTCATGCTGGGTGGCAGCACAGACCTCTGGTGTGTGAAAATGAAAATAAAGAACTTTCTAAAAGTGTCTGTTTACTCTGTGCATTTTACATTCCTGTGTTTGTTGCTGATTTATCTTTAAGAGCCAAGACCAAAGACTGCAAAGGTATAATGAATGGTTCCCACCTCCTTTCTTCATGGAATCAGAATATTTCTGCATCTGATGTCCTGAGGCTGTGGCTCTTGGATTTTGCTGTCACATCAAAGAAAATAAAATACATATATTCCACATAAGAAATTTCTGTATTTGCCAAAGCAAGCTTAAATAGTAAAAAATGAGAGGAATTATAGCTCTAGAATTATGAACAGGAGAGTTTGTGGTTGCTGTCATGGCAAAAGTGGAAGAGACAGAATCCAAAACATTTTCTCCACAAGGTGTCATGTTACTGGGGGGAGAGGGGAGACAAAGAACTCGGTTATAACTCAGAGCTGACTCTATAAATAGCAAGTTGGGTATGTGCTGAGGTAATCCTTCCCTGTTACACAGCCTCAGGAAGGTCCCAGCTGAAGCACTCGGCCCTTTCTGACAGCTCCCTTTTAAGAAGGTCAGGAAGAGACCAGGAAGAGCCATTGGCCACTTCAGAGGCACAGTCCTCTGGGAGAGCTCAAGGAAGCCTGTCTGCCTGGGGCAAAAGGCAAGCAGGCTTGTGGTCTTCCTTTACATCCACTGGGAAGAACACAAGAAGAAATGGACATAAGGGGAAGCTGGAAAAATTAATTCTAGAAAAGAAAAAATTTCAAAGATCACTTGACATCTTGTCTAGGAAATTTTTTTAAGATCACAGTAGACAGAGATACTTGTGTGGTGTAGGGACAACAAATTCTTCACTTCATGTGTTATTCCACCATAACCCACAGAAACACCAGTTCTACTGAATTTTCTAGAACATCTTGTACCCCAATAATGTCTTCCCTAAGGAACCTATGAGCAAAAAAGGCATCTGATGTTACGATATTAGTCTTGTACTAAGAGCTTATCCAAATATAATGACTGTGGGGAAGGGGGATACATGCTCATATCAGGCATGACACACCCATGTAATGAAAGCCCCACTTCTCCTTGGGTGATAATGCTAGCTGTTTGTCCTTCATCACTTGGCATTTTTAACAATGGCACCCAGGAGATTCGTTGCTGAGCTTACTGTGTAAGAACACAGAATGAGACACTCATCTGAAAAGTGAGTCATTCTCTGCAACAAGACATAGGAAGTATGATCAACAACAACAACAAAGGCTGGCTAATGAGAAGAAGGATTCCATACATTAAAAGTGTTCTGTTGATGAGGAATGCTTTGAAATCATAGCAAAAATCTGTATGGCATAGCAATAGACAAGGAAGGTGTATATTCAAACATTCAAAACCAAAAATATGTACTTCTGAATCATGGCAAACACTTCAGTGCTCAGATAGTAACCTGATTTAGTTAAAGAAGTCCCTGTGCACTACTGGGGGACTGGACTAGATATCCTTTAAAGGTCCCTTCCAACCCCACACATTCTGATTCTATCATTCTGTAGGATTGGCTACAGGACATGCTTATCTTCAGCAGAAAGGCATGATCTAAAATGCTACTGTCAAAAATCAAGTGGGACAATGTATAGAGTCAATCCCAGTTAGGCTTCAGGATACAGCTATTTCCTCAGGCAGAAGCATTAAGCATTTCAGGTATGGTTGATACAGCTGTATCGTCTTCTTCTTGCACAAGATGCTAGTAATACCTGCTGTGTTTGAGACCCTCCTGGAATGTGGTAAAATAAGTGTGCAATGAGTGACTGCTACAAAGTTAAACAAATGTGAGAGGAGGATTAAAAAGTACAAGAGAGAGCAAAAAGCAAATCCTCCTTGGGGGCTTCACTGTTGCACACAGCAGGTACAAAAAGCTCTTTTTTATATATACCCCAGTAACATACAAATATAGACATGACCTTAGTGAGGGCTCTGCATTAAGTCCCCATTAAAGGTGATACATCTACAGGGTTTACAGTTTTCTGTGATAAAAAAAAAATTATCTATGAAATAATGACAAATTCTAGTCAGCACCTCTGCAAAGATGAAAAGAAAATAAATCTGGTCATGTGGAAATAGCAGCAGCCAAGCACAATGCAGAAGAAAACAGAACAAAGCACTTGCTAGAGAAATTGCATGGCCCATACTAGCAGCAAAGCTGTTAACTGCCTGTTGAAAAAATCTGTGGTCTCCAGGACTCCAGCAGCAAAGGATGAGCAGCCAGCAGCCTCCTTCATGGCCAGCAGAATTAGTGAGCTAGGGAGAATAAAGGGGTCATGGTTTGTTCTCCCTCTTTATTCAGTGCAGGTGTTGTAAATGTATAAGGTAACTGGAATACATAGCTAATAAAAATGTCCTTGCTTCTGTGGAAAATACAGGAGGGAGAAAATAGCTGCTGGGTTGTTTAACCTGTCCCATAAAAGTAAACTCATAACTTTCACAGGTAGCACTTTTTTTTTTCCAAAGTTACACTAAATTTTAGAGATATTTTACTTAGTGCCAGAAAGGGTTACTCTTGCAGAAATATCATCCCCATCCTAATTGCCTGTGCCTTGGGTGTTGTCTGTCAGGTAGCTTGTTCTCTTTGATTCCTGGCCAAGACGTTGACACAGCAACTGATTTGTTTCCTGTGGAAAAGGAAGACTAGTACAAAGGAACAGCTTTCAGAAGTGCCAAAAGGCAAAAGGATATGGGGACACAAGAAAGCCACCATCCAGTTGTAAAAGCCCAAGGGGACCCTGCAAACAGGATACTTTGAATCTGTGGTTAAACTGTGACTTGCAAGCAGAGTCCATGTTGCTGCAGGAAGTGATGGAGGGGGAGAACTCATTGCAGGTGAAGCCCCCAAAGCAGTTGGGGTTTAATGGACTCTGTTCCTCTCATGCATCTGGGAAATATATGCTGAGGAGACATTTCTAAAATGAAAATTTAGGAGGAGTTAAGTGGTCTACAAGG
This sequence comes from Apus apus, assembly GCF_020740795.1. NCBI lineage: Eukaryota > Metazoa > Chordata > Aves > Apodiformes > Apodidae > Apus > Apus apus. Next base: position 136,284,490 of record NC_067283.1, read on the forward strand.
CTGTGCACACCGTGCATCCACTCTACTTATCAATTCTGCAGTGGGGCAAATTTGGCCTCATATTTTGAAGAACTTGGTACACTATGATGTTTCAAAATTAAACCTTCAGTGTCGTCAGGCCAAGCATCCCCCATTGCACTAGTGCCATCCCAGGTGCCTCCCTTCCAGATTTTCTCAGTGAAGAATGTGAAAAAGTAGCAGCCAGAAATAAGATATGATGGTCTAAGATGCAGTGGCTCAAGACCTCTCATTCTGTACCGTTATCTTCCTGGGGTTTTCAAGTCCTCCTACCTGATTCCAGATTGCCTGTGCATATTATCCAGAGTTCAAAGCCATTCTCATGCCCAGCTGTAAACTAATTACAAAGTTGGATCATTAATGTAGGATAAAAAGTGAGCTGATTCACTAGAAAATACACTAGTTAACACATGCCGCTTCACCAGGATAAAATCAAGGTTTATTTGCAATACCTGCTGGCACAGAAAAACTCAGCAAACACTAAAACATAAGAAATACTCTAATTTTAACAGTAGAAGTAGGATGTTGATAAGCAAAAAAGAAGCAGAGAGAATATAATAGCTTTTCTTTTCTTTCTGGAGGACTGAATATTGTTTAAGTCCTGAGCAAGAACAGTGGAATGCTTCTGTAAATCCATCCTCGCTAGAGTGTTTGAAACAAGCAGTTTTATGTTCCTGTGGGTGCCTGCTTAGGAAAAACAGGGTTGAGGAAGAAGGAAAGAGACTGGTGTCAGAGGTCAAGACTGAGCCAGCTGTATTGATTGGCCTTACTTGCACATTCTTGCATTATAATCAGTATTGTTCAGCTTTAATTTAATTTCCATTAACCTTTGCAAAACACCCACATATTTGGATACAGCAAAATATGTCTTGGGTATTACTGCATGGATACAAAGAACGATTTGCTCACAGTCAAAAAGCAGCTTAAGAAAAGGCACCATAGCTAATTAGCACCCTGTTCTTTATCAGCTATGAGGAGCTGTCAAATGCAAAAGGCATGAAAATATTTATGGCCATTCATATCTGCTCACACCAGAAATAAAACTATTTGGTTTGTTCATGCAAGGCAGGTAGAACTTTCCAGGTCATGCTTAGTAAATGGCTTAATGTTCCGTTGCCTGACTCAAGAGCTGAAGGGCTGATTTAATCCTAAAACAGGAGGTGCTGAGTTTTGCCCATGTCCCTAAAAAAGCCCTTGTGTGGTGCTGTGGCATCTACCTTAAAATTCTTTCCCCCCGCCCTAGACATCTTCCCCAGCTTCATTCAGAGTATTAATATGACATAATTTTTGCAGCATGTTATTATGCATGTTATTATATACTAGAGAGCATAATTTTACCAATTCAGATGCGGACCTGGGGAAGCTAAAGCTTCATGATCAGAACTGCCAAGCACAGGAGCAAAGTTACTTCTCATTGATTCACTCTGCAGCTACAACCCCACACAAGTAGTACCATCACCTCTGAGAACCATTTGGATATAGGGAATTCAATATTAATGGACAGGTATAACACTCTGTGCAAATGATATTGATTATTCATGTTTCCAATTCAAAACCACCTTTCAGATGAATGAAAATATTTAAAATCATTGCTGAGAAAAGTATTTTACACCTGCTCCTGGAATGCAATGCTTTACTCCTCTAGCTGGGATTTCACACCTAGCAAATACAGGTTTTATGTCCCTTGACTGTGGTTGATATCATGGCAATCTTTTGACAGTTTGGAAGAACAATTAATGAAATACAACAGATTAACTTCCAGAATATATACTGGGCCACATTTCCGAGCAGGCATGCAGAGGAAATCCCTGTTTATCTGTCTGCATGCATTTTCTTACAATGCAGTAATTACTTGCATCCATGGTAAGAAAGCAGCTTCTAAAGCCTGCACTATATAGGTATTTTTCAATTCCCTCTAATAATCTCTCACTGGCATTCCATATTACAAGTGCATTTTTATCACGAGGTGAATCTACTCTGCTAAATCACTTTTCTCCAATACTTGCTCCTAGATGCTAATCCCAGACCATCTGCATTATACATATGCACATGTGCATGTTCACTGGGAAAGAAACAACCAGTTCCCTCTGCAATAAAACTGGGTTTTGGCCCAGGAGCTGCTCCTTGAGGCGTTCTTAGCTGTGTCTCTCTCCCTTTGCCCTACAGAGAGCTCTGCCACCCCACAGACCTCCCAGCATGGCACAGACACCTCTGTGTTATGCCTCAGGGCATGTCTGGGAGAGCATCGGCGGCATGTAATAAACAGCTCTTGTGAGCTGCACAGCAATCCATTAATTTCTCTGGGGAAGGTGTTTTCACACATTGGGAAAGCCCGTTCCTATCAGCTCCTCCTTTCCAGCTTCCTGGGGAACACCACCCAGGCAGCCCAATAGCAGTCCCAGCCTTTAGCTTTTAAGTCTCCATCCTCCTTCTCCAGGCTGAACAACCCTGCACGTATTCCTTGTTTCTTCCCCAGCTCAGCCCTCATGGTGTCTTGCATTTTTACATGCATTTATTTCACCATAATACACCACTTTTTCCTCATCACACATTCCTGCCCACCTGGTACACACTCTGAGCACACGGATGCTCTCCTCTCGGCTACGTGGGCACCATGCTCAGGTTACAAGTACTACCTGACTGCATCAGAAATTACAGTCTGGTGAGCACTGCAGGCAGAGGCCTACAAGGGGCGGATCACAAAAGTTCCACAGGGCTCTCAGAATGGTTCTCCATGTCCCCCATTGGTGGCTGTACTGAATTTTAACTGCCAGCCCTCCAGGCCAGGGTACCAGACTGAACCTTCAGTATGATTTCCAGGGTCTAAAGAAACACAGCTTATATGCACAGCCAAGAATTTCTTGTTAGCCTAGTAAAGATATTAACAGATCAATAAAATAATTACTATCTGTCCAGTTAAAAAACCTATATACTAATACTGAAAGTCCAAATTGTCCAGTTATTAGAGTCCGTTCCCAGAAGGACACCCACTGCTCAGCACCCACACCATTGTCAGGAACTGTCCTCATCCTGCCTGGCCCCTCTGCGTTCTAGGGTCAATGGCACCAGTCTGCATCAAGAAGGGACGGGGAAGCCTGAAAGGAATATGATATTAATATTCACAGTTCATAGTTTCCCACCTCATCTTCTCCGGGAGGAGTATGGCATTGTTGCTGATGAGCTTCTTCCTTCTCACTCTGGGTCTGTCTGGTGTAACTTTTGTATGTTTTCTAATACAGACTGTTTACTTACTCTGTCCTCATTGGTTTGCAGTTCCATGTTCCATCTGAATTTGCTATTTATAGCATATTTAACTTACATTGGAAGCTTACTGTTTGTTCTCTTCGTTATCCCTTTAACAGGTTTAACCCATTCCACGGGGCTGTTCTCCTCAAGTGACTAATAACTGACCACATGTGACTTGTGTTTACAGGTCTGGCACCTTTAGGATCAGTCTACACTTGCACCATGAAGGCCTCTGTGTCACCTTTGTGCTTGTACTTTCAGGGACTCCTGTTAAACCCTGTTTGCCTTCACTAACCATAAAGCTTTCTGGTAATCTAATCTGTGTTTTATTAGCACAACGTAGTCCCACACAAGGCCTTGTTTTAGAGACAACTTTATTACTTTATGAGAAGAACAATACACCAGAAGACACACATTCAGACACATACGGGCACAGATACAATACTCTGAAACTTTTAGTTGTGGCAATATCACTGGCAAACTGTTTATAAACACATCCAGTGCACTTGAGGATAAAAAATCTGGATGATAGCTTCAAAAGCTTCCACCATGCTCATACTTCCACAGACATAAATCGGTGGTCTTAAGGGTGATGAGGTTTCAGAGCACTGTCCTCTGCCATGGGATTTTGCCAGCTGCCTCCACCAACTGTGGAATTGCTCCTCCCTTAGAAGTATTTGGTATCCAGCCCTGATCATCCCAGCACATCCTGGTCCTGCCAGGCACACTGCTAGCCTGGGTCATAAATCTTTTCTGAAGTATAGAGAAACCAGCAAGAATATAGTCTTGGTGACTCCTGGTTGCTCATGTCTCTGGCAACAGCCTGCCCATAAACTGGCTTCCCTAGGATAGGTGGCTGCTCTATTGGTCAGGACTGATGTCTCCATCTCCTCTGGCGAGACTTTGTTCAAGAGTAGGAGTCAGGTTTTGGAAAGACAATAGACAACATCAAAGTTTCTTTGACTTGAACGTGAGCAGTAAATATAGCAGTGGCAGAAGCACCAAAAAGCAGTTGCAATGGTGAGTCCAACAGCAGCAGTGGTGGGCAGCATATTCTTCCACCAAGGGGATGTCAGTGTGGGGAGTGCACAGACAATTTTTGAAGAGGCTGCTGGAGCAGTCACTTGTCACACATGAGACAGGAAAGTGCCACACATGGCACACAAGAAAAGGCCAAGTGGTGAGATGGTGAAAAGACAGCTGGATTCAGACCAACCCAAGCTCCATGGCTATGCAGTCTGGATGCAACTGGCCTGCTCTAAAAGGGACCAACCTTGAGATTTTGAAGACAAGCTACAATAGGCCTGATGCCTCCAGAGGTATATCTGCCAGCTGCCCATGGCCAAATTTGAATCTGGACAGAATTTGAATTAAGGAGAGTTCACATGATACTCCTCACATGAAAGGCAAAGGTTTTAATTTATCTCAAGTCTTACGAATGAGTAACATCAGGGTTACTTTTAATTTTACACCTCAGAAAATCAATGAATTAATCCCTTAAGGACAGACCATGTGTTAACCCTTTTTGATCAAAGTGACTAGCACAATTCACGTCATTTGATTTAGGAGGACATTTTGATGGCAGATCCAGATATCTCTGATGTAGTCCTGTTTGTTTATAGAGAGTACACAAATTCAGGTTGCCCTGGCCACACCAGGATGCAAGCAGAGGGAGATAATTTCTCTAATGTCTCCAAGCACTTCTGTGATCAACATCTTCTGGGAAGTTCTGTCAGTTCCTTCTCCCAGTCACGTCAGCAGTGCTTCTCTGACTCAACATCCTTTAAGTTAAGCACAGCTCGTGACAGAAGCAAGTGATCCACACTCAGTCTCTATGTCCTCCCTGTAAAGTCATACAGTGATTCAGAATTTGCCTTTTTCATACATCAAATAACCTTCCAATGGTGGTTTAAGCACACAAATTACATTGCAAAGCAATGAGAAGTTACCCTTGCAACGGTCAGACAACCTGTCTCTAGTGGGAGGTTGGTCATTCAGACTGAAGGAGTTGTAAATTCTCAAATGTATTTGATTACTTGTGGTTATCCACTTAGATTAACAGAGAAGTATTTCCTACTGTCTCAATCACATTATGTTCCAGAACTCCACTGTCATAGGTAATAATCACTGAAGGCTTTTATTTTGGATGCTTTTGAGGCAGGTGGAAGGCTGCTCTACAAGAAGAGGTACTGCTGGTTCTTATTAATCGCATTAATCATCACCTTATGGACCACTCCAGTGGTAATTTTTTTTTTTTTTTTCCTTACTAACTCAGGGTATCCTAATTTATGTCTGCTCAAATCTTTGAACTGCTTTTCTGCAAATGGTGTTTATCCCACATACCTGAACAGTCACTGCCACTGAATTGTTAGTTATATTTCTGTCCTCTCAAAGACCTACTGCAGATTTGCTTGAGCAAACCCAGGTGACCACTTTTTCAGCATGATCAGTGAGACTCCGCTCTCAGACTGCCTGTCAGTTTTCCAGACAATTAATAGCACCTTCACTTCTGCTGGGTATTTGGGATGTCTGAGGTAAAAAGAAACAATGGTTTCCTTCTTCAAATGACAGACAAGTTCAAGTTTTGCTTAGCCACATCAATGCAATTTGGTATTAATTGTTTCAACTCTATTATTTTCTTCCATATATCTAAAATAGCAGTTCAAAACTCATGGGGGATAGGCCTACGTGGCATCTTTCTTCCTCCATTGACTGACTACTTTGATTGCACCTACCAAAGCTAAGTTTTGAAACAAGTGACACATTTTCAGTTATATTAAGACCATTGCATAACATGCTGTCTACTTTATTAGCATAAAACTGCACATTCTCATTAATCCCTCAATTTTGCCAATGGCGTATAAGGTGAATTAACTGTGGGCAAAAATCAGTGGGTCTGCATATTTTCTGAGGCTTTTATTTATATAATTCTATACAATATAAAAATAAATTACTTTTCTGCATGTTCACAAGTGAAAACAGCCTCTTTCTTTATTAATTCAACATGTATTATGCTGCTGCTGTTCTCCCACAATGGTCTATAATCCAGAAGAAATCATGCTGCTTTACCACAAATTAGTATGAAAGTAGAAAGCTCCACTAATGCAGGTTTGATTTTCTTCCCTTTTCATTACTTTCAAATTTGGAAACAGGTTAAAACCAGCACTTGAACTGACACAGCTGGAGTTCCTGAATATAAAACAGCTTTAGATTCTTCCAAATTGGTAGAAATTGGAGAATTCTTTCCTGTCTTCTGACAGTTCTGCTCACACAATTCACGTGGAGCTCAAACAAAAGCTTAGCTGAATTATTCTCTTTACTCCCAGGAGTATAGAAACTTTGGATTTGCTAGTGGCTGAAGAAATTACACAATGCAATTGGCAGAGATGCAGGAACACGTATATCACACCAAAATGGACACAGAAGAATGTGAACATAAGTGAAATAGAGGAAAATGCAACAGGGGAAACATAGGAATTATGGAATTATGGAAATGCCAGGCTGTTGGATTAAATCCCGATGCTAGTTTTATCAATGTAAATCAATTAAGACATTACAACTTTTTACATGATAACATAATTTGTTCCTTGTCTCCTATTAAAAATGTTAGTATCCAGTTTTTACTATAAATTACTTCACAACACCTGCTTAAACACCACAAAGGAAGTTGAATCAATTTGGTGCAAAACATAATGAGGCACATATTAGCATAATGCAAGTGTAAAGGTGAAAATAGGAATAAACCACTATCTTTGTCTGTTATTACTGGCTGAATTTGTTTTAAGATCCTTTGCACAGAAGCACATAACTGCTCTTAAATAGTGCAGAATTAACTTCCTAGATACTTATTTTCAGTTCTTACTCTATGCCAGGTGTTAGGACATTTGATGCACAAAGAAGAGACAGTAAGATTTTATTTATTAATGCAGGGGCAAGACTGACAAATCCTAGCTACGTTTCTCCAATTGCATTTCCAGTAGAAATTCAGTTGGATGAGTTAAACTGATTTTGGTCTTGTCTATCTATTTTGCTCTACTGACATTTTGAAAAGGTCCCAGGAGCTGTGTTACAATACTTCTGGCATGGAATTACCCTTCTCTTTCTGACCTCCGTAAATAGTGCTGCCATCCCTGGATGTCCCTGCCCCCCTTTCCAGAGACTTGGACTGCTTGGTTGGCCTTGTCCCTTAAGTGTTGTCAGTATCTTTAGGTGTATATTATCTGCCTCCCATGATCAGCCTCTCCATCTAGTTGTTCAATGGACATATGGCTTCTACTACTATGCTGGGGTTGTTTTGCTTATCTTCAATTTTCATCATGAAAGTCCTACAGCATGGCACCACTGCAAAGTTGGTCCAAACATAGAACCTCATCTTAAACTTATCCCTAAAGCAACATAAAAACAATGGTTCAGGATAATGTGTGTTATAGGATAGCATCCTCTCAGGTGGTCCTTAAACTGCCTAAAGTTTGAGTAAAGGATCATCAGTGCATGGGGTGAGCACTGGTGGCACAGGGTGACTCAGCATGGTCATTTGTGCCCAGATGGCCCAGCACAGGTATAAATGCAACCTGTAGCAGTGCAGGACTGAATGAAGGCTCCGAGACAGACTTGCAAGACAGTTAAAACAAATAATGAACACTTAGCCATTGCTAAGTCATTGTTCTCTGCTACTGTGAGGATCTGAACTGTGTTCTGTTGTGGGACAGGGACATCATACCAACATAAAGGAGTGCCTCCATGGAGGGAGACATGAGCATCCCTATCATACAAGGGCAGTTTGTGTCATCTGAGGACAAAGGCAACCATGATGCTTGGGCTGCTGTTGGCAAGGATGGCCAGAGAAGTCTTCCATGAACCCTAAGTGTTGCTTTGCCTCACACAACCTCTCTAGGATCCAAGGAGATGATGGTATGAGTGCTTTCCACATTCCCTTTGTAAGAGGGAATGTTTTATGGGTACTTGTCAGCCAAATTCCCAGTTTGGAATCCAAGACCACTGGCCTTCATGAACCATGCTCTGAGAAGAGCAGTTTTGGATTTCTGTGTCACAGACATGCATAAACCCCACCTCACATGTCAGAGTTCTCTTTTATTATTGCTTTTATGCCACATTATTGCTTTGCTGTTCTGGATACTTCACAAGATCCCTAGCAAATGCCCAGAGCTGAACTTTGTATGTTCCACCCCCACCCAGCAAGTAGATTCTCCCCCCGCCTCCTGTCTGCCCTGCTCAGAGAAACAAAGAGCCTCCTGGCCTTTCTCCTCTGCTTCTCATCCAACTGCCTCAGAGAAGCCTGGCCCTCTGTCCCTTCCCCCTTGCCTCCTGGCCTTCCTTCTCTGAAGCTTTATCTTCTGGATTTTGGTCTTCTCTTTCCCCTTCAAGTCAAACATACCCAGTTAGATGGCAAAAAGCCCAAGAAAGAAAACAAAGCCACAAACATGGAACCAGTAGACTTGGTTACAAAAATCATGTAAGAAGACACAACGGGCTAATGGTTAGCTCTGTCTCTGACTCCTCTTAAACTGTCAGTCATAGCTGATGATGTATCTGTTAATTACCAAAACTCTGCTATGAGTAGGAAGACAAATCTGAATGCTAACTAGACATAGTAAAGAAAATGTACCTTTGTGCTTAGAATCAATTCCTTGCTAACGAAGCAAGTTTTTTTCTGTTTAAGACCTACTGGGATTGTTGCTGACAGTTGCAACAGCCCTTCGTTTCTCCTTCATTATTGGCTTATTATTTTTTGTCTAACAATAGTTCATATTCCTTTTTCTGCCATAATTTGTATGTGGGGCACTTTGACACTCACACAGCTGGCTCCATTATCTTTCTGACTGCAAATTATTAGATGGAAGAGCTTAATTTCTAGATATTGACTGGAAATATAATCCTTAACAGCAAGGATGAAAAGACATGCAAGGAGACTGAGAAAATGGGGTTTACATAACTTGTAGGTGTTAACAGTGGTCAGCACTATCTCCCAGAACATGGTATAACAGGTTCCATAAGCATATTTTGCAAATCCTAGTTTAAAACAGTAATGTTGACACATGTCCTGGAGTGGAGCAGATTTTATTAACATGAGCAATGCATTATGTGGTTACAGTTACCCTAAGATCTAAAGTGTGACTCATTTTTGTATTCTGCATTGATCTTGGGCAGAGTTGTACATCTCAGCTGAAAACTTATTTAGTATTCTGCATGCTGTTTCCATTTTGTAATAGCTCTGGAGCATCTGTGCAGCAGGTTAGGAAGACAAGGTCCTTTCATTATTTCTGAGTTTAAAACTATCACATTCAAATAATTTTACTGTTCATAACTGATCATAAACAGGTCAAAACAGTGACAAAAAATTGGCAGAAAATAAGTTGCAGTTCTGTTCATAAAGACAATGGATACAGTCATCTTGATACTTTCTACTTAATTCTCACACATTAACAAGAACTTCACTCCATGCAATTCCACAGAAACACTATTAAAGACATATATGAGATTGTGAAACAATGGAATCAAACAAACAAACAAAAAAAGAAATGTACTGCCTATCTGAACTTCTTTCACAGTTTAGCAAATAGTGGATTTGCCACTCTATAAACTCCACTGGGAGAAGGTGGGAGCATGTACTTACAAACAGATCTGTTGGGGTTTTTTTTACAAGGTACTCTGATATGTATTTATCCAGAACCTGGGAAATCTCTGCAGCACAGGATTTTTATGATGGGAAGACAGTATGCATTAGGTGGGCATGGGATGGGTGTAATTACCCTGGCACAGTGCTGTTGATGCTCATTAGTATGCCTTTAACATATTGATTAGTACCTTTGGAATCACCTTGTAGTTATTGCCTGAGCTTTCAAAACTATTGTTTTGTTTTAGCCCTGCCATTCTCATGTTTCAATAAATACCTTGAACTACCAACTTGAAAAGCAGCATTTGAAATGTGTGTGAAGTCAATCCTGCTCTGGTAATTGCACATTGTACTGGTAGGGACAGTTCAACTGCATCAGTGTCTTGGAGGGGCCGCGCAACAAAGCTAGAGCATACGCCATCAAGGACTTTCTGTTTTGCTGCCAGCATCACCTGTACCTTGCTGTCCACTCTAACTGAGTGCTTGGTTTCTGTCAGTCTTTTCCACTGGAAATGACTCATGGCCTATAGCACACATTTCCCTTCTCCCAGCCTTTGTGACATCGTCCAAAGTAAGTGCTGCCCCTGACGCAGAAAAAAGCAGGATAAGAGGGGCTCCGTTGGGAAAAACACCCCCCACCACTGCTATGGTTGGTGTCACCCAACAAGACAGGCTGCAGGTTTACCAGGAGTGAAGGCTGCTGCTCAAAGTCCACAAGGAACGAAGTATCTTTGACTGTTCTTGGGAAAGTTTTCTACTGACAAGCGTATTTCCTGTTTAGTTTACATTGTGCTTAATATCTGAGGCTAGGTGAGGTAATGTGCTGGGAAAGGAATACTCTCAGCATAATCACTGGTTTATTAAAGCAATGATGTAAAGGCACAGGTTGCCATCTACATTCAGATGAAAGATGAGATCCTTCTAGCATGAAGGGATCAACATTTTCTTATGTGTGGGTGCCACAACCCACACAGCCATAATATTTTGAAGGACTACAGTCTAAATAGGTCATACTTTGTTCTGGAAGAAGCTGACATGGGTTCCAAGTACCCAGTAATGTGGTTAGCACATGGCAATGCAAAAACCTTCTGGCTTTCTCAGGATGCTTCCTTCTCCAGTTTGCATTGCTGTTGGGGGAGGTGTTACAATTTAAAGGCTTTATGGAGAGAAATTAATTATAAAGAAACGTTTAGGTTGACCCAGCTGCATGAGATTGGAGAAGTGCTCAAAAGGCAATGAATCACCAAAACTGGATTTTCTAAATAACTAGGAAATTACTGTAACACACCTATGTGTTCTTATAAGCCTTTCTCATGAGTTTATGTGTTCAATTAAATGGTAGAGTTTCCACTTAGGAAACATATTCTATTTAAAACTAAAACATTTTCCCTGACTATTACTGTAAAATAATAAGAATAAATTATATAAATAATGCTGTTTTGTCTGTTTGTTTTGTGTTTTCTTTTTCATTTTCAAAATGCATTTCAGAAAGACAAGAATCACAGCTTTCAAGTCTCACATAGGATTTATTGGTGCCATCTACTGGCTATTTAGTCCTTTTAAATGTCACCAAATTATGAATAATGTATTTTAAATGCAGAATAAAAGGAACATTATGAACCCTACAACTGAATCATCTGACATCAAACAATGTAATTGGCAAATCTGTAATATTTAAATTACATTAAGTCAAACTTTGGTACAATGTTCCAACAGTGTAATGCAGTTATGAAGCTTTCAGATGTGCCAACAGGAGACAGTTTGATCCAGCGTACAACTGCTCGTGTGCAGACTCCAAGCACGAGAGCCACACACACACATACCCCTTGTACCTCAAAAGTAAGATTTTTCCTGACAACTGCCAGCCATTTTGGGTCCTTCCTTCCTAGTGCATGAGCATGTGGAGCACTAATATGTTCATGCTGCAGGTTAACATGGTCATGTTGCTGTTTGCCTTTCCTGGAGAGATATCCTTACAAAACCTTGAAGGAGGTCATAGTCCAGGAAAGCTGTCAACACTTCTGCTAAGGATAGGTTTAAACTGGATGGATGGTGTGTGGACATGGGGGGGATGGCACACAATCTGTTGCACCACATCCATCACAAGGGTGGCAGGAGCCAGCAGAACTTGGAAGGGAGCTGCTGTCGGCCACTGCTGAAACCCTCTCTGCTACATTTCTTGAAAGGCACCTGAAGATGACCCAGGATTTGGACAAGGCTTACACTCTTTGTAGTAAAAATTGCTAAACTGTAATAATTTGAAGCAGTGCCAGGGAAAGGTCAGCAAATTAATATTACATTAACTGAAATGTTAACGATATCTGCAGTGCCAGGTGAGCAAAGTACTTACACATCCAAGTAGCTGCATCCCTAATCAGCAATATATCTGAGCACATGCTTAAAATACTTAATGACACTTAAAGGTGCTTTGCTAGGTAACAGTGAGAGTGCTCACATTCCTCACTCTGGTTAGTCGAGACCTTTATAGAGCCAGAAACAAATATATTTAGATCATGGCTCTGAGAACCAACCTCTGGAATAACTTGCTTTGCAACTATGCTGTGACCAAAGAAAGTACATTCATAATGGGACTGAAGAAAGGGCTCACCCTTCCTTTTCTTTGTCTTTTTCCACCATCTAACAAAAACATGAGATTCTTCAAGGAAGGAAAGAAATGTTATTTAGCAATATGTGTTTTTTAGAGATTTAATTTATGTATGCAAATGCATTTTGACAGAAGGAACTAAGCCATCACTTTGTATAACTCCATATTTATGGAGTATGATAATAGCAGAGCTTACGGCTAAGGCTGCTAAACTCCTCACAATACCCTATTTTCAGGTGCTTGTTACTTTGACAAACTTCTGTGATTTGGCAGAAACTTCCACACCTTGGATTTTTGTCTGGTTCTTTCAGCAAAATGTGTTACTAAGCCTTCATGAGATCATGTAAGACATGCTGGTTTTGCCATATTTAAATTAGAAGCTTGTCTGAGAATTCATCAACCCTACAGACTGGGAAGCAGAGACTTTTCACTTGGCATAGGTGGTCCTAGACAGCTCTAATACCTTTTCCATTAAAATACCTATAGGCTTAGTCAGTGAAACTAGAAAAAGAAGATAATTCAGTAGAAATCTACTTGAGTATGAATCTGCACTGAACACATCCTGTCCCTGCAGAGTTTCATTGTATCTGCAGAACTGCTGGTGTTCAAAGAGCAGAGAGCAACTCAGCAACTTCATCAGGGACTGACCAAGACCTTCCCTGTAACAGCTTCTGCAGACATGGAGTGAGGAGACTCTCTTGCATGCTACTGGTGCTCTCACTGCCAAACCTGCAAAGTGTGGCCTCTCAGAGGTCAAGAAAAAAAAAAACATATTTCTAGGATGGGAAGGATCTACTGAGAGAGATTAAGACAGAAATCAGCTGGAAGATGACAACTGGAATGATGACAGAGGATAATGTAGATCTTTGTACACTTGAGCACATTCACTTCCACAGCCTGCAAGCAAGAAGTCTTCATTAATGCCACCTGTGAAACCTCCTGGAAGAATGTTAGACACGTCCCCATTCAGTTACTTGTTCATTCAGCAAAATTAATTCCATTACAGCTATGTGGATCTGTGGCAGGTAGGTATAATCCTCCTCATAATTCATGCAGGTGCTAAAATGGTTTCATATAAGAGAATCTGGAGGGGTTTTGTGTTTCTGTGGGGTAACACAGGAAATGACAAATAAAACATCTGCATGAAGAGACTGTGGTCCTCTGAATAACCATGTGCAGCTTCACACTCTCCGTCATTTATGAACAGGTTCCCTGGGTAAATGTGCACAGACTACCTGGGGGCACACCAGCAGAAAGGCAACACTGCCTGAGCATCATCAAACCATTTCTAAACCTGGTTTGCATGTCTCGGCATCTGGTGTTTCCTGTTCCAGTCCCGGAGAGCAGAGTGAGCTGCATGGCTGAACAGCAGCCTGGTGAGACCTTGGGTGGCTCTGCACTGAGAGATTCAGTCATCTCTGCCTAGTAACCTCCAGCATTTTCACAGGTCTCATTAGCTCAGGCCTGTCTTTGTGAACACAGCTAAGTGCTACCAGTCACATACCTGTCTGGTGTGTGTGGCCTCAGACAGCAGCAGCCGTGGGTGCAGTGGAAGGACAATTCCCATGTGGCTGGAAGGCAATGGCACAGTGCTTCTCCTTCACCCATTTGTTTTCACCTCAGCATCCCTTTGCTTTGCAAATACCTGACATAACTTCCCATTCTTCCATTACATTCCGTCTTCCTACATGGACTTCTAATACTAACCTCCTCCTCCTCAGCCTTTTCCTCATCCGAGCCTCCCCACCCCTCACCTCAGGAGGACTGGGGCCCTGGCCGTGCGGAGGGGCAGCGCCGCGCCCGCCCTCCCGCAGAGCCCTCGCACGTCCCGCACCGCCCGGGCTGGCGCAGAAACAAGCCCCGGGATCCTTTCCACAGGCGGGACACGTTCCTTTCCCGGTACCTGGAAGTCTGTAAATCGTCTTAATATTCATACAGGGTATCGCAGAGTTAACACCGAGTGTTTTTAAGGAAACCTAAGTGACAAGAGATTGTTCGGAAGGATTTTTCACGCCGTTTGCAGCCGTGCGTTCTGCCCCAGGCGCCTTCTCAGCCGAGGCCGAGCCCGCACCGCAGGCGCTGCGGCACCAGGACGCCCTGGGGAGGCCGGGCCGCGCCGCTGGCATCGGGCGGGACACCGACCCCGCACAGCCCCGCGCCCTCGGCGGGGCGTCCCGGCCGGGAGCGGACCCCGCGCACCCGAGGGGCGGGGCGGGAAGGTGCGGGACGGCCCCGCCCCCGCCCGCCAAGTATCGCGCGAGCGCCGACCCCCCCGCCCCGCACCGCCAGACACCGCCTTCGGTCGGTGCTGCGGGGCGGCCGCGGGCGGGAGCTGCTGCAGGGCCGGCTCCGGTGAGTGCGGCTGGGGCGAGCTCCGTCCCGGGGAGCCGCGCCTCCCCCTCGGAGCGGCGCGCCGGGGTGGCCGCTGAGGGGGCAGCGTGTGCGGGAGGCGGGTCCCGCTGAGGGGGCAGCGTGTGCGGGAGGCGGGTCCCGCTGAGGGGGCGGCGGGGGCGCGGTGCGGGCGGGGCGGTGATGCGGCGCCGAGGCCGCGCCCGGCGAGCCCCGGCTCCTGGGCCGACTTCTCGGCCGGCTCCCCGCCTGGCCCCGCGGGCGCCGCTTCCCAGGGCGGGGCTGGGAATCCAGCGCCGACAGCGGGGCGTCGGGAGCAGCGGTGGCTGCGGGGCCCGGGCGGGAGCGGTGGCCAAACGCACCGCTGCCCGTGGGCGGGGCGGCGCTCGGCGGGACGGGGCGCAGCGGGAGCGCGGGCTGCGCCGTGCGGGGTGCGTGCGGGCCGGGGGCAGCTGCGGGGGCGCGGGGCGGGCCCGGCGGGAGCTGCCCGTTCTCCCCCCTCCGTCCTGAGGAGACCGAGCTCGGGCTTCGGGCGAGCGGTCGCGGTCGGGTTGTTTCTGCTGTTAATTGTTCTGTCTCTTCCTGCTCCTGCAGCGCACAGGCTGGAGGAGGAAGGGGATTCAGTAAAATCGCGGCCGGCCGAAATGGGGAAGCACCTGGAAGAGCGGCGAGGAGTCTGATCGTTCTCCTGACGTGCGCTTGCTTTGTGCTGGGACCTGCGACGGAGTATGTGTGCTTTTGTCCCTGTGCAAAGCCGCCCAGTCTCACTGCTGAACACAGCTATGTGCTGAAGTTGGAGGTCTGACAAAATGGGAGCACTTGTGTTCTCTGTGACTTGCACTTTACTTCTCGCTCTGGTGCGAGGGCACAGTTTATTCACATGTGAGCCAATTACTATTCCCAGGTGTTCAGGAATGCCTTACAATATGACTTTTTTCCCAAACATCATGGGACACTACGATCAGGACACAGCTGCTCACCAAATGGAGGTAAGTTCTCACACCTCTGCTGTGGAATGTTAATGCAAACTCTGTGAAACAACCTTTTTTGTCATTGTGAAATGGTTTGCGTTATTTGTTGCATGAATGACAAGGCAGGTAATGTTTAGTGACTAGATGTTTCTTTAAATCTTCTTGGAGTGCACTAGAACTCGTTGGCTGTACAAGCACTGTGTAAGGGAAAGGAGGTATAGACACCCCTGCCCTGCCTTGGATTCTGTGTTGGAGTGGAAGAGGAGTGGGTGTAGCACAGCAATGTGGCTATTCAGAGCTCTTTGGCAGAGCTGATCACATGTAGCCCAGGCACCTCACTGACGTACAGAGCAGATACTGGAATTCTCTTGGGACATAGTTTTTGGTATCCTGGCCTGCCAGAACTCAGGCAGAGGAAAAATTATGTTTAGGAGTTGTGCTTTGTTCCTCTCTTTCCTTATGTCTACTAAGGAGAAATACCTAACCTTGTTCTTAGCCATTGTGGCTTTTGTATTTTGTTGTCTTCTGACTGGATGCTGAAACTTCTCACTGAACGAGCAAGTTCCCTCTTTTTTTTTTTCTTTTTTTTTTTTCTTTCCCCTGAAAACAAACAGTTTCCTACCTGAACTGACTGTCATATATGGCTCCCTTGAGAACATGCCACCTCGTGGAAAGGCTTTGCCGATAGCAGTAGCCGTAAAGGGTGAGAGCCTCTCTGGGTGAGAGGCCTGTAAAACAAGTTTTAAACCTGTTTTAATAATGCCTTTTCAGTGGTAAGAGGAGGGGGAACATATAAACACAGGTCTTGAAAAGCTGTTGTGCTGTGCAGAGAGTGAAGCAGAAATGAAAATAAAGAAGTTTCTGGTTTAAAAAAAATCCATTATAGGTGGTAGTGAGGTGCCTACTAGTAGTAAAATTTTACTTGCATCTTCTTGCTTGGAGGAGGAGCTTGGTTCAGATGCCAAAACATTTTTTTCATGTTGCTTGGGATAGGCAGGATTACCTGTTTGGCTTCTAGCTGCCAGCCTGGAAGGGCACAGGCTTTCATCTTGCATTGTGTTTGCCAGCCCAGTGTAGATGTATGGGGAATTCTGGAATCAAGTGTTAAGACACCTGAATGCGAGCAACTGAATTCAGCCACAGATTGCAGATAAATTGTGTTTTTTTAGACTGGAAGGCAGGCTGTAGGCTTCAGTTGTAAGCTCTGTGCAGTGCCTTCTCCAGTCATCGTGTCAGGAATGCTTTCCACAGCGTCTGCTACTTTATCTCGCCAGGTATGCTGCTGGTTCTTACTTGGTGTGTCTTAACTGCAGCTGTTGAGCCAGCTTTTGTCAGTATTCGTGCCTTCCAGTCACGTTGCTGTTACAGCAGAGAGACCATGGAGACATTTTTATTTGTTGACTGTGTCGGATTTTCTGAACTGTCAGTAACTTGTGCCTGGTGCATGTTTTCTGCATGGAGAAAGTTCCCTCTGGAAAAGCTTCACGGCTTACATGTATAGACACTTCATAAAACTGCCTGGTAGTGAGAAGTTTTGTTGTTTTCTCTTTTTCCATCCCATGTCCCTTATAACCATCTCTGACTACTACAGTGGTTGATCAGTACTTGGCCAACTGACTGGGTAGCTCTGTGGAACAGCAGTGTCTATCAGGATTTGATTTCCCAATTTGATTTCCCTACCCTGTTTCATTTTCTTCCTAGTGTTCTGTCATTGCGGCTGTCTGGCCTCTAATGTGGTATACCTCACTATTCTAGTGTCGTGCAGAAATTTCTGAACTACCTAATGTGTACCTGATCTGTCTGCCTTTATTTGTGATTCAGCAGTGCTGACTGACTGCTTGGTCAAACTGAATTTTTCAGACAGCTGCTTTACTGGTGAAAGGGTAAGGAAACTTCTTTCCACTCTTGTGTGCAGCTTGTGTTGAATTCATTGCTATGAGTTTGATTTGAGTTAATATGGGAAGCTTATTACGGGTTGTTGTTGGGCCTTTTTTCTGAGGGAGACCAGTATATATACCAATATCACACATTTTTATGTGATTCTATAAGGGCACCAGTATGCTTTGTCCACAGTTGATTGCAATGGGGAACCTTTTCAGGACTGTCAAAGAGTTCTCTTTTCAGGGGACTTGGTGTTGCAGCAGACAAGGAGGAGGAGCTGTTGACTGCTGGGATATTGTCTGATTTAATTTTGCAGCCATAAAGAGGCAGCGGGTTGGGAGGTGGAGGAGGCTTCTGCTGTTTTAAGTTTGCTTTTTTCTGTAATTGGTAGTTCAAACTTCATTCATACCAAAGAAAGAATTTTAATATCATGTTGGTTAAAACTTCTTTGTTTTGATACTTCGTAGGAATGCTTAAAGGCTTTGTTTTTAACTCCATCTCTTTCCACCTCCCCACAGCCTGTTCTCAAGACTGGGTATGGTCTTAGGATGTAAACACTGTGGTTTGAGAGTGAAGTTTGTAATGTTTTCCTCACTTTATCTTAACTGAATTTGACCAAGCTGCATAATCATGCAATCTCAGGGCATATGGCAGAGACTTCAAGAAACCAAAGTATTTTGTGCAGAAAGGGCCTTGTTAGTCTATTTTTCTGCTCCTGTTCTCTCTGGAAACATCTTCCCATTACTTATCTGGAGTGTTTACTCCCAGAATGAACAAAAGAGTTGTTAAGGGGACTGTTACCTGAAGGTGAAGTTCACTTGCCAGAACAGTGGTAATTCTCTCCTATATCCCACTCCCAAAACTTTGCAGTCATGTTTTTGGGTGGGGAGGTTGTCTTGCATAGCAAGAAGAGCTGTGCCTTCCATCTGCTGGAGGACGAAAGCTTCTGTACAGTTTCTCTACTTCCTGGAAAGGTGTTAAATGGGTATTTCTGAGATGATGTCTTCTTAGTGATCTTCCAGGAGAGGATCAGCTAGAGCTGCTGTATCAGTGGTAGTTGTCCTCCAGGAATTTAGCGGTATCAGCAGCTGAATTGTGGTGTTACATTTCTGCCTCCTGTATCAAACTCTTCATACTGATGTGTTATAAACTAGAACAGCAAACTGATTAGAGCAGAAGAAAATACTAATTCAATCTTACAGCCTCTGCTGCGGGTGTTGTGGCTAGTGATGGGAGTCCTTCTCTGATCCTATGTTCTGCAATAAAAAAATCAGAATTTCTAGTTGCTCCCTCCACCTCCTCCATTTTTGTTTTTTCATTTATTCTGAACTTTCAACTTGGCAAACTGAGTTTAGACTACTTGGGTTTTGCTTTGTATTTGGATTAGTTTTGTTTATTCAACAAAATGATCTTGGGGAGAGAGAACCACATTACTTTGTGGTGTGAAGTTTTGTGTATGGTGACTTAACAGCTGCATGACAGTGGAATCTAATTATTTGCAGATTCTTACAGTATATGTACTTCAAAGCAGTTCAGTAACACTGCTCATGTTACTGCTAGCTCAGATTGGAAAGCTGCAGATCTAGGGTTTGTCTAGTGAGAAAAATGGATAGGCACGGCAGAAGAGCGATGCATTACAGCTATACTTAAACACGTGTAACTCCCTTTCGTGGTCATCCTCAAAACCAAGTCACTTCTATTTCCAAAGGAATTCCTACTTTAACTCTCCTGGAATAGGCTGTCAATATAAGGCATTATTTCCAGCATGGCAGAGAGTATTACTGTGTTGTAACTTTTTGTTCATATCTCTTAATCTGTTCTGCTGCTGTTCTGGAATCTGTCCACTGTAGACAAGCCCTGAAGACTTCCTGACCTGGGTAAGATCTATGCGTCTGTAGAAATACAAAGGCAAAAGGCGTGCCAGTGAGTTTTTAAAGCAGACTATACAAAATACTGGAAAATGTCCCACTAAGAACAATAAAGTATCAGAGAGACTGGAAAAAATGGTTCTGTGTTGAGTTTTCCATTCACTTGAATTCATGACCATGTGCCAAAATATGTGTGTCTGTGGAAAGTCGAGTGCAACTGGCTGCTGCAGTGAGAAAAATTGTAAGAGAACCAGGATTGGTGTAAACTAAGAGAACCATTTTGATGTGTGTTAAGAAATACCTTCAAAAACTTTATGCTGAAGTTCTGTGAGTTACATTACTTACTTAGCTTTCATGAAATAGAAATTTACAATTAATTCAACAGGAAGGTACTTTAAAAAACCTGAAATCTGAGATCTGGCAAGTTTAAATCAGTACCTCTACGTATGTTTGTGAACACTTACAGGTAGGAGGAAGCTGTCCACCTTCTGCAGGTTGGGATCTTTGGGGAAATAAGTGTGGCTTAGTGTAAAAGGTTGTTAATGGGATGTTCTCCAAAACAGCACAGGTGTGAATTTACTAAAACCTTTACAGGCAGGCATCCTGCTTCTCCCTCTTACTCTCTGTAAGCAGTATTTGGTGTAATATGTGAACCGTTAGTACTTAAAACTTTAAACTTAAATCTTTTTGTTGTTAATTTTTCTGTAGCTTGGCTTCAATTAGGAAAGCAATCAATATTTCTCTGCATGGACCCAATGGAACAAGCATGAGGGGTTCTTTACTTCTTGTTTGGCTTGTAACATTTTTTGCTGTTTTGTTTTTTTTTTTACCGTGTATCTCTGGTACTAACAGGCAGGGAAGGCTTGTATAGAAAGTGTAGCATGCTGTGCATCACATCTTGCTTAGACAGACTGAAGTCAACTTTTTTAGTTTACCAGAACAAGGTGGTGGTCACAAAAAATTTTGGTGGTGAAACAACTAAACTGCTGCTTGCTAAATTATATTTGGCAAATGCCAAAGTGTTTTTTTATAGACTCTTCATATGGATCCAGGGAAATAACAAAGCAGTATGATTGACTTCTGTGTTGGGTAAGTTTCTAGAAATACAGAATAGTTGGACATGAGTAATTCTGTTCTGAGCATCATTAGGTTACTTGTAGAAATGTTTTGGCTAAGGGGTCAGAAACCTGTGAATTACATGCTTCTGTGTCCTTTTGTACAATGCCATACAAATTTGGGAAGTGTGTTTCATTTCTGCATTCTTTTGCTCTCAGGTGTTCCAAAAAAAATAAGTCATCAGTGGTTCTTCAGCAACACATTTGTAAACCATCTTTGCTGCTTTCTGTGGGTACGCTAAGTTACAGCTACTAAACAAGTGTTTGTTACCTGTAGTACTGAGGCCCTTCATCAAGTGTGATTAGCTCGTGCAGATTGCTTGAAACCAGACAGGAGAGTGTGTGTAATCCTGTTGCACTGGCTTTAAAGGTATTGATCATGTACAAAATCTAATGCTGCTTTGTCTGAGTGGCATTCCTTGTATACTTGATAATGTGAATCTTGCTCCTTGTTCTGAAAGGATGCTGCTTAGAGTGCACGTGGGTCCAAAGTAATGCTTGTGTTGTGAAGATAGGGTATTTACCTTATGTTAATTGGGGTTCACTGAGATGGTGCTGACAGTGTGATTCCCAGAGCGTCATCTTTATCCGGGTTCAGACACTGTCTACACTAGCAAGTAATTTGGTGTTACGGGAGTGGATCACTAACTAGTTGAAATTGTTAGCACACTTCTTACCTGTTCACTGCATGAGACCAAGGGGTGGTACTCTGGACTACAGAGGATCTTCTAGACCTTTCTCCATTGCAAACCTTTTTGAGGAATACTATGGTATCCTGTTGTTAGTCCCCTGCAGACTGTTTTCCCTTTCACAGTGCCCTGTCTGGTGTTCATGTGTAGCTGTCCTGGTGGTTTCTGAGTCTCATTTTCTAGCCTGTGTTTTGGATCCTCTCTTCTCCACACTCATATGCAAAGTGTGGTCACAGACTAAACCAAGTCATGATAGATGTGGTGTGATGGACTTAGAATGGCTGTAGCCTACTCGAGGAGGATACCTGTGATGAATGGAGTCATTTGAGCTTTCCTGAAGCTGTTTATACAGAGAGAGAAAATCTGGATGGAGCTACTGAGTTTGGAACTGCTTTGTCTTTATCAATAAGAGGCAGTTAGGGCTTTGGACCTGAGGCCAGACTGGTGGGAATGCATCATCCTTCAAGCTGGGGAAAGCCAGCAGAGGGTAAAAAGTTTTCAGACATAGAAGAGTGTATTTGAAGCTGGTATTTGTCTTTGCCCTTCACCATCATTACCTGCAATTTCAAGATGATCTCCATGTTTTTAAGAAGTGGCTGTTGTCCTGTGGAACCTCATGACCTTCACCTGGTCAGCAGCAAATCAGATTAGGAGGGACAAGTCTGCTGAGGGTTCTGTGGTGACCACAGTATCAAAGGTAGTTTCTCACATTATTTTCCTTTGAATAGCAGACAAGTGGGCAAAATTATATATCGTGGTGTACAGGTGACCCATACTGTTTTCCCTCTGCAGTCCAGGAGTTGTCAAACTGTAGGATCAAGCATCTCATTAGCAGCTCACATGCATTGGCCTATGGCAGCTCTGGCAACAGCTACTTGATTGCTTGGTGAACCACCAAAGTACATTTGTGGACACCTTTGCAAGGATCATGGTGCTTATGTCTTCTGCAAATCTAGCCTAAGAATGAAAGAAAATTCTGATGTCCTCTTTCTGAAGAGGGCTTTGTGGTCTTTAGGTGCCTTCCTGTAACTGTGAGAGTTGCTTTTGTCCACAATGTTGCATGAGTCCTAAGGCTGTGTGGGGCCCAGGCCTTTATTTTGTGGAGGTGGAGCATGAGTTTAGTTTTCCATTTGCAGGATGGATGTGATGTTCACAGTGACAGTTTGGCTGCAGGTTATCTATTCCTTCATTGATAAAGACCACAAAAAGTCACTGATCCAGGAGAGGAGCGCATGGAATAGGCTGCCTTTTTCTCTCTTTCACTATCTGTTTCTTTTTGTTTCACCAACTCTCCAGAGCAAATAGAATTGCTTTGGCTCCTCTTGCCTTTTTGGACCTTTTCTGTGTATGTGTGCAGATGCAGTTGCTGCATCCACTGTAGCAATTTGCCTGCCACAGAAAAATATGCATGTTTGCCCTCTTCTTCTGAGCTACATAGTGGAGATGAGTAAAGAGTTGCTTGTTTTCTGCTTAGCTATTAGAAGAAGGAGAGGTGTGCAGGGGAGCATAGGAGTTGTTTAAGCAGCTACTGAGCAGCTACTAAGATACCTGCTCCTTTCCATTCCTGTAGCAAGACAGACAAGAACTTCCTGGAGAAAAAAAACATCCAAGTTCCCTGTACTTAAACTTCTGGTAGATCAAGTTCTTTCAGTGAATAACCACATCCTTCCCAGTTTGGCACATACTGTATTCCCTGGAGGGCTGGTACAACTAGATTTCTTCAGTCACAGAAAGTACTGCCCCTTTTCCTGTTCACAAAGCTCTTAGTGGCCAAACTCTCCATGTGTTTATCCTGTGTACAGAAATTAAAAGCAGCTTTTCAGAGAGGGAATGTACCCGTCCAGCTTCGTGGTGGCCTGGCACTACCCAGTGACCCAGGCTCCATATCCCAGCTCTGTGCTACTTCACGTGAGCTAACACTCTTCTTCGGAAGGTACAGGGTGCACCATTTTAAGCGAAGCTCAAGAATCCAGCTGGGTGGAGGGTCTCTGGGGTGTATGCCTGGGGCGACAAAAAAAATGTTACATGCCAATGGTTAACATGGCCTGCAGATCATAAGATGAAAGGGTAGAAGAGAGAGTGGCCTTGAGGTTTTGTAACAGGAGAAATAGGTAAGATAAAGGGGGGGAGAGGGGAAAGGCATTGTGGCCAACAAAGTGATCACTGTGGGCTAACGGTAAGGGAACAGTGGCTAATACAGGCATTCAGAACTGAGGAGAACAGGAGGGTTCCAGCAACCATCTTGCTGTGTCAAGTATGCTGCCCGCCACCCTCTTATGGGTGCTTAGGTGCCTGTGGATGGGGGTGAATGGTAGTTTTCAATAAGGGTGGAGGTCTCTACCTAGGGTTGGGCTGACTTCTTCTAGACCTTCATGCACCATTCACTGGTTGTGAGACAGTTAATAGTTTGGTAGCCTTGGAGGTCTCTTGCAGGAATTGCCACCCCTGTCATGTGTCTAAAGCCTCCTGATCACTTATTGGGTGAGACAAGTGGTGCTCTGGTCCTTCTCCATGTCCTTGGTGGGCCTGCCAGTGACTACTTGCAGAGTGTTGTTTTTCCATCTGCCTTCCCTAGTACCATATCAGGTGATACTGCCCCCCCCCCAGGGTGTGTGTTGCCTGCAGCAGGATAGAAATGGGGGGAGGAAGAAGGAAGAAGTGCCATTGCATATTCCTCTGATAAGGAGGTGAATGCATCCTTCTCTTAATCTGTGGAAAAGCAAAGCAAGTCCTTGACTGCCTGTGAGGTTACAGTACAGTAACATGGCTTATGAGTGTGCTGCAGACCCCAGCTTCACATGGGAGAAGATTCTGCAGTGTGATGGAGGTGCTGGGGATGTACCTGTTTCTGTGCAGACTCGCTCCTGTGAGGGGTGGCTGAAAGCTCACACCAGGTTACCCCATTGAGTAGTGGTGAGTTACTTCTGTGCTACAGGAAGCAGTGAACTGTTGCAAAACTGTCTCTCTAATGAGTTTATCTCACTAGCAAGAGGAGACAGGGTATTTAAAGAGTCAAAGATTTGGATGGAGATTTTGAAGGGATGGATGAGAGCATGTGTGAAGCAGTGCATGCCAGAAGAGGTTCCTGTAAAAACATCATTGGCTTTGTTAAGAGAGACCTTTCTTATATTTGGATAACTTGCACTTGAAGGAAGGAAGAGGTGATCATGAAGTAATGGGATAAATGAATTAGCTTATTTTCTTAGCAGCTACATCATTAATCCTTTAGAATTTGAATACTTCTAAAAATATTTTTTAAAATTAAGTTATTTTTCTTGCTTTCTTGCTTCTCAGGTTGACCTGTTTCTCAAAATAAATAAAAATTAGAGTAGAAGTTAACAAATAAAAGTAATTTATTTAAGATGCATACATATGTCTACAGAGCAAAAGTCTATAGCTACTCAGGTTGTAATTGTTCTAGATATTTTATCTTCATTAAAATAAATAAGTGAACAAAAATGCCACAACAGAAGTATACCTCTGTGGAAGATAAGAACTGTTTCCCACAAATACTTACGGATAAATTTTCACAATTTTTTTTCAAAAAGAGATTTTACGTGTATCTTTAAAAAATCTTAAGCACTGCTTTTCCTATTACAATAATTATTGTAATTGTCTATAATAATCAATATCAATAATTATCTTGATAATTATTAGTAATCTTAATGTTGTATTTTCAAGCTGTAGTGAAGATAATAGCTATAGGATTTAATTTAAAGGGGAAGGCCTGCCTTTCCATTTTGTGCACACACTGATCTTCCCAGAAGCAGTGATTTTACAGAAAATTACTCTGGATCAAAATTTATGGGAGATGGTGGATGTTAGTATATAGAAAGTTGGCTACATGGTGAAAGCTTCCCAAAACCAACCAACCAAACTGAGGCTGCCCTTCAGTTTTCCATTGTTCTTTTGAACTGTGATTTGTGGCTCAGACTCAGGTCATTTGTTTCTAGTGCTGTGTCTGACTTGTGTTGGTCTGTGCTCCTGTATTACTGAGAATTCATTCAGAAGATCCAGTCCTCCTTGTTGACTGCTGTGCATGACAAAAGTCACTTGTGCAGATTTTCTAGAGACTAAGCCAGTCTATTTGAAGTTCAGGAAAGCATTTGATACTATAATGCATGAAAATTGTTACAATTACTAATTTCTGTGAACTTTGGCTAATTTGTTCACTTTGTTGGGATGTAAGAGGCAACATCAGTCAGGCATGCAAAAGTCAAATTACTAAGGTAATAAAGTTATAGGATGGTTTGGGCTGGAAAGGTCCTCAAAGATCATCTAGTTCCAACCACCCTACCATGGGCAGGCACACCTCCCACTAGATCAGATCACTCAAAGCCCCATCCAACCTGGCCTTGAGCACTTCCAGGGATGAGGCATCCACAACTTCACTGGGCAACGCCCTCACAGTGAAGAATTTCTTCTTAATGTATAACCTAAATTTCCCCTCTTCCAGTTTAAAGCCACTCCCCCTTGTCCTATCTCTTCGTGCCCTTGTGAAATGTCCCTCTCCAGCTTTCCTGTAGGCCCCTTCAGGTACTGGAAGGCCACTGTACGATAGATAAACATATCTGGTCTGACTTTTTTGGAACCACAGCAATAACAACTTATGCTGGAATTCCCTTCAAATAAGGAGCTTTTTTGTAGATAACAGGCAGTCTATCACAGTCCTACTGGTAAGCTTCTAAATTGTATTCTACATAAAAAGTTCAGTAGTAAAACCATTTACTCCTTTTTTTGTGTGGCAAATACATGAAGAATTTAAGATTATTTTGAGGTTCTTCTGCTACCACAGCCCAGATGCAATGAAACTCTGTCAAGACTTCAGATGTTTGAGGGCCTGCAGTGTGTTTCAGTTAACTTATATTTGTCTTTTATTCTCTATATAGTATACATGGAGATAAAACCGTATGTAATTGAAAGCTTTGTATAAATAGCTCAGTTCTGTAATACTTGGAAAAACTCTGTCATGTTTGTTTTGGACTGAAAATTGCAAAGGCTGGAATATCTATCATTAAGTCAAGCTATAATTTAGGTTAGAACCACAAAATACAGTGAATTCTGCTAATAAGCTAGTTTGAAAAGTATTGGAATACTTCTGCTTCAGTTTGTTTCAGAAAAAAAACTTCTTAGTGAGATGCAATTTTCTTGTTTATATTGCTTTTAACCTTTGTTATAGTTAAGAAATATTGGAATACATGTGTGTTGTTTTTTTTTTATTTTGTACTTAATAAATACTGAGAGGAAAAATGTGGATCTGAGTTCTTTTACTACAGAAGGAAACTCTGTATTTGCTAGTTAATGCAAAACAGTCCAGAGCCCATAGAAGTGAAAGGCAGAATAGCCTGGTTTATCTTTCTGTGTATACTGTCAATGACAGTGGCAAGTTAGTGCTCAGTTGTGGTGAATGTCTTGCTGCCCATCTGACCTCTGAAAACCATCCACCCTGTTCCTTGTCCTTACCCTGGTTGGATTTCTCATTAATGGTCCCATCAGCTTTGAACAGCTAGTGTGAAGGTTCATAACTGAATATATCTTAAAGTATATTACATATATAGGTGTAGAGGTGAATGATGTTGAAGACTTTGCAAATAGACTCATGATTTTGTTGCAGATATATTGAATGTTTACATGATGAGTAGTTCAGCTCACTCAACTGCTTGTGGTTGCAGAGCCTGCAATCCTTACTGATGCCTGGCTAGTTTAGCTTGAGGTGGGTCATGAGGGTCTGACCCCCTGGGGTTTGACTGCTGGCCAGTCAGTCCCTAAGCCACTGGGGTTTGCAGTACAGTGTTTTTAAGATCAGCTGCCATCTGACTTTGCCTTCTAGATTATGGTGCTTCTGGTGCTGACCGGTCAGCAGCTCCCACCTGTATGGGAGGAGCAGACTGCTGGGAACAGTTCAGCTGATCAACTTTTGCAAGTTAAGCTGTCCCCATGCTTTGTTCAGAGCCCTAAAATAACTTGTTGCCTTTGAAAGTCCAAGTGCATGCATTGCTTCTGCTGTTTAGCTGCAGGACAAAGATGAAAGCTCTTATCTTTATAAACACCTTTCACTGCAGAACAGCATTGTTTCGCCCACTTGCTTGTTTACTCCATTTTTCTTTTAAACTTCTGGGATAAATAGATTTCTACTCTGACAAAAGATGTTGTTCTTATCTCTGCAGACACTAGACTGATGACATTTAAAAGTAATTTGACAAGCTTTAAAATTAAATATGATTGTGTTTGTATTCTATTTTGAAAGCTGTAGAAAGTAATGCTGCTTTGTTTAAAAGAAGCTTTTAAAATAAGTCAAATTAATGTGCTTTCAATTATTTTCTTTTGCTTATTTCAATTGTTTTGCTTATTTTCCATCAAATTAGCATGCACCAATGTTGCCTATTAAGTTTATAAATATATATTCATATCTAAAATATTTTATGTCTATAAGTGAATTGTAGTCCTGAAAAACTTTTATCCTAGGGGAGTTACACATATAATTTTGATTGAGGTTGGAAAATATGGATGATGACTGATGCTTGCTACTGACAGCAATAGTCAGTTATTACCCATAGCTCAGGATGTTACATGGAGTATTTGGGCTCCCTCTAAATCAGTAGCAAATTAGTTCATATTGTCTTCATTGATAATTAAAGGATGATTGATGTTGCACTACAGTTAGTAAGTTGCACCCACATTTCTGTTTTGCAGCTCTGGTGTTGAAGTAGCAACTTCAAGCAGACATGCAGCAACAGGACACTGACAGTTAAACTGCCTTAGTCTCCTGCAAAGTGATTTCTAAATCATTACATACCAACTTAAAAGTCTTTAACTTGTCTTTGATCTAAATCCATTAGTATAACATTCAATTGGAAAAATCTAGTCTTTTCTCAGCATTGCTTTGAATCTAACAAAACCTGAAAATTTCATCCTTCATTTAGTTTCATGTGTTAAGACATTTATTTTTCTTGACTTAATTAATTGTGCATGAATTAGGAGTCAAGAGTTTCTTGGCAGCTGATTCACTGTGGCTGTGAGCAAATCAGCACCCTTGCCAGCCCATCTGGGAACTGTATGAAGGCATTAATCTCTCTGGGTATGATGCTAATCTTGTTCGCATCCAGTTGAGAATAGCTCTACTGAAACAGTAGTGTAGGATTAAATCACCCGTCCTGTACTTGGTTCACTTTTTTTAATTGAAACAGATTATATTATAAAGCAGCTAAAGATACCATGAAGATTTAGTGTAGCTCTGTTGCTCAACACATGGCTGAATATGAGCCAGCAGAGGGGGAACCTCATCACCCTCTACAGCTACCGGGAAAGCGGTTGTAGGGAGTTGGGTGTTGACCTCTTCTCTCAAGTGAATAGCAATAGGACCAGACAAAGTGGCCTGAAGTTGCACCAGGAGAGGATTAGACTAGATACTAGGAAGAATTTTTGACAGAAAAAAATGGTTGGACACTGGAACGGGCTGTGGTGGAGTCACCATCCCTGGAGGTATTTAAAAACTGTGTAGATGCACTTCAGGACATGCTCTAGTGGGCATTTTTATTTTTCTTTCTTTCGTATTTATTTATTTATTTTGGGGTGGTGGGGGCAGTGATGGCTGAACAAGATGATCTTAGAGATCTTTTTCCAACCATGGTGATTCTTTGATTCTGTGAGTATAAAGAGTAATGACAGCCTATTCTTTTGAAACAGTATACGCCATGGTTGACAGTGGCTGTGTTTCCTACATACCACATATGAAAGTATCACATATGAAGGTGTTTGTGTAAAATACATTGTGTTTAGATTTTGAGTTTGTACTTTAATTCTGTAATGACACTAATGGACAATAGTTGTGTTTGAGTCTGGTGCTGTAAATTGCTAATCATTAAGTTGAGGTGTTACTTCCTGTAAAGCAGGTAAATAGTTTCATGAATAACAATGTGTATCTTTACTATAGATGGGAATCTGGGGTAAACAGAGTAGTATGATTGTGGAAATTGAGATTTACGCCCAAGTTCACTTCCACAATTAAAATACACAGTTATGTAAGTGACAAGGTTGTAATGTTGTTGCTTTAGGTCACAAGATTGGTGTCATAAAATGAAACAGGTGCCACTGCTAAACAGTGAAACAGCTGGTGTCTCTTACTGTTTAACCGGTTTAACTAAGCTAAATATTTTAACTTGGTAGTTAGACCACGTTGATTAGGAGAGTAGGTTGTTACTGTCTTAAATAACTGGCTCCAGTGGCTGAACAAAGGCTCTGATCCTGTGTATATCTGAGCAAGTCAACATATTTCCTGTCTCCTACAATGAAGTTTTGTCATAGCTGATTGTAACAGAGATCTTGGTATTTTGATCCGCTGTTTTCTACACTATTTAAATCTTTCTGTGATGTTAATCAGCAGAGTACAGGAGAACACTTTCACTTGCTCATTTCAATATACGTTAGTAGTTATCATACATCCCAAACCCAGAGAAATCTGGTAATTTCTGGTAATGATTTTCTCTAGAATAAAACTGAGATGAGGTAGGATACTCTATGTGCTTGGAATAATGAGCTTGTTTCTATTTTGTCTGGATTTCTGAGATAGTCTGGTTTTTTGCCTCTGGATAAAATAAAGGCATACTTTGCAAAGAATCTAGGATTTACTAAGTAAGGTGTTGGTGTTTTGTTCAGTGCAGAGGAGGATATTCCTCTCACTGGCTAATGATGCTCTACTCCCTTGGATTGTTTGTCTGTATTCACAGCCCACAGTGGGTATGGATATGCTTCATGGGGTTCATTTCAGACCATTTTGCCCCATACAGAAACTTCCTAGTACACACATCCCTCTCATACTCTGCTCTGACAACACAGTGGAAAGTTTGCATTTCACAGCCTTCAGTTCTTCAGCACAACTATCTCTGGCTTGGCAGTTGTGACTAGTTTCTTGGAGGGTTCTTTGGTAGATTGCTAGTGTGTTGTAGTTTGCCTCATATTTGCTGGATTTTATTTCCCCTTTGCATGAGGATGAGAATATACATTTTGGAATTATATGGGCTTTGTGAGGCTCCATTCTTAGTTTTAGGAGAACCTGGTTTCACTCTGGTTTTAGCACTGCCATCACCAAATCTGCAGGTTTTCATCTCTGTCTTTCATGTGACAAGGCAATGATTGATAACGCTCAAATATGCCAAGTGCTTTTTCATGTGGTTGTGTCACCTGCACATCCTGAACTTCCTGAAGAGGAGAGAACCATGGTACTTGACTCTAGATTCACCAGTTAGGTGAATCTAAGGATTTAATCTTGGACTTGGATGCTCAAGATATCAACACCTGCAGCTCTGCAGGTTACCCAGCTAACCACTTGGATAAAAAATTGTTGTTGGTTGAGACACCTATGATCCAGACAACACAACCTTGAAGCAGCCAATTCATATTCTCAGTGAGCTTTTGACCTTGGTTTTACAATTTTTGCTTACACACTATCCAGCAGGAGAAGCAAATACTTTGGTTTTGGTGAGATTTTGCTTTTATCGTCCATCAGGAAATGCAGACCTATTATTTTCTACAATGAAGCATTTCCAAACAGATTGACTGGAAGTGAAGCCCTCATTTAAAGTTACATAATTGTTAGCAGAGTTCCAGACACAATTCTTGAGCTTTTTTCTGTTCTTGAATGGTAAAAGTAGGCAGTTTCTGAAAATACAAATCCTGTTTCTGTGTACTTGAAGCAAAGATTTACATTTTATAGAGTTTTTTTGGTTGAGGGTAATCATTGCCTATAAAATCTATTGGAGATTTTTTTTTTATGGACTTCATAACTTTGTTGAAAGGCTGAATCAACTTTTTTTGATTCAGCCTGAGTATTATAGTTCAGTTTTCAAAAAGGCTTTGACATGGTTGTAACCTAAGTTTTTTAAAGAAACTATACTGGTAACCCAACAAGAACTTGCTTTTCCAATCCCTACCTAAAGAACAAAAATAAAAGAAGGCATAAATAAATGCTTTGTTACAAAACGGTGTGAAATCACGAGCTGATAGTTTGGTCCTATAACAAAAAAAAATTGTAAGGTGGTTCCCACGGTCATCTGTACTGAAAATCTCTGACACAACTAACTCATAAATGACCCTAAAGAGGGCTTGATAGTGAATTTGCTAAGAAGAAAAACCCAACAAACTAAAGAGTTGCAGAAAGGTCTTATGATAGATGCAATTGGACAATAAAATGTTAGGTGAGATTTAGGGATAGTAAATGCAGAGTAATGAATATAGGGAAAATTAATCTCCACTATTCATACAAGTAGATGTACATGGTATTATTTTAGTAACTGCCACTCAGAAAAGTCTTTGTCATAATTGAGGATAGTCCTGTGGAAACATAAGGTCAGTGTTCGAATGTAGTCAAGGCAAATAGAAGGCAAAGTATATTATGAAAGGAGTAGGAGGCAAAATGGAAAACATTACTATGCTAATATATAAATATATCATGTAAAAGATAACAGGTTGGCAAAATTACATGGAAAAGCAGAGTAATCTGTTAACTGTCAAAACACAAACTAGTTTGCAAAACCACAAGTTACAGTGAATAAAATGCAGTATTTTCTCAGATAACAGAAACTCTGTTAGAGTGGTAAAAACTTGATTTATGTCCTGACTTTCTTCACCAGGCGTTGCTTTCTTTATACTCATTTTCTGTGGCAAAGGAGCTAACTTAGGGTATGTAGCCTTATTAGCTATATTGGAAAATACTGTTTGAAAATTGTTTATTGCTAAGCAACCTAGCTAGTAAAATTTATCTTTAGATGAAGTTGGTTTCATAGATACGAATATGATTTTAAAAATATTCTTAAGTTTCTAGAGAAAAAAATGCTGGTTTACCTCAATCTGCAAAAGTTCTTAGCTAGCACCCCAAAACATACTGTAGGAAATAAATTTTATTTTTTATGCAGTGAGACGAACTGTAGTTAAAAAAGAGAGAATTCATAACAATTGACCATTTCAACAATTCCTAATTTCAAAACTAAACTCCATTTCTATAGGAATGTTATATGACTACCCAGGCTATTATCTTTATTTTATCCTAAATGCCAGGCAGAACAGAGCTAGCATAAATTAAACACTGGGGCAAATAAAAGGTAATTGAAAAGAAAACAAGCATCATAATCTCACAAAAGAGATTTAGCATTAACCTCCTGAGTGTTTTTAACCTGAAGCTGCATAGCATTTAGGAAATAATCCAACTCACGGAACCGGAGCACACTTTGCCAGAGCTATACTTCTCTCCTTGTCATAAAATACTCAAGTTGTGGGTTGCTGCAAAGGCAGCTCCAGAGCAGACACCCAGAGTGGGGATCAGACTCGTGTGCAGCTGCTGTAATGGCATCTGAAGCTGCAGCACACAGCTGGAATGCTCTGAAGGATGGTGCCAACATTTTTTTGGTTTTCCATAAAGTGTTTTTCTGCTATTACTCTTCCTTATCTCCTCCTCCCCCCACCCCCCATTCCTACATTTATTATTGAGGTCCCTTGAGGATCTGTAGGTATTCCATTTTGCAGGGAAAAATATATTTATCAACGTCTTTGCTTTTGAACTGTGTGTGTGTGTGTATATATATATATATTTGGGATACTTAAACTGATAAAAATAAAATACTGTTTTGGGCTCAGAAGTTAATCTTTCCTTTACCAGTCATTGGTTGAATATTTGAGATACGTAGTTGTTAGTGGCAAAGAATTAACTTCATACTAAATAAAAATCTTGTTTAAAATAAGAGGTCTGCTTTCTTCAAAAATTTTGTGCAGCATCTCTAGTTATCAGCACATTTCAAAGTGTATTTAATGAGATGTTAAGGGGACTGGAGCATCTACCATAGAGGAAAGGCTGAGAGAGCTGGGTCTGTTTAGCCTGGAGGAGACTGAGGGTGGATCTAGTAAATGGTTTCAAATATCTAAAGGGCAGGTGTCAGGAGGATGGGACCAGACTCTTCTCAGGGGTGTCCAGTGACAGGACCAGGGCTACTGGACATGAACTGGAACACAGAAGGTTCAATCTAAATGTAAGGAAAAAATTGTTTACTGTAAAGGTAATAGAGCACTGGAACAAGCTGCCCAGAGAGGTCATGGAGGCTCCATCTCTGGAAGCATTCAAAACCTGTCTGGACATATTCCTGTGTGATCTACTGTAGGTGATCCTGCTCTGGCAGGGAGGTTGGACTAGATGATCTTCAGAGGTCCCTTGCAGCCATGGCCATTCTGTGAAATACTGTTTCAGCTTTCCTGATGCATGAATTTGACTGTTTGTGTGATACAGAGGTTCCTTTATTCTGAAAAAGATAAACATTTTATCAAAAAGGTGATGTAAACAGAGCTGTCGTTGCCTGGCAGCTCATGGCCCTGGCCACTCTGCTGTTTAGTGTCCACATGTCCAGAGTCTCCAGCTGACCACTGGTGTGTGGTTGGCCTCTTCAGTTTGTTTCTGCCTGAGCTTGCTACCACCAGGGCTGCTTTCCCAGTCCCTGGTGCCCCTGCTCCCACCCGTGGTCGCTGCGTGGGGCACAGGGCTCACTCAGGAGGCTGGGAGCGGCTGGTGCTGTTAGCCTGTCCTTGCTGAGCTGCCCCTGCAATGCCACAGCGATTGCAAAAATGTCTGGAGTGTTTCAGCTAAAAGAACCTACCCTGATAATTAAGTTGATAAAATGTGGGGAAGAAAGGGTGTGTTTTGTTTGTTTATTTTTCCTTAAAAGACTTATTTGTAAATGATGGATTAAATGGTTGGGGGGGGGGGAGGGGTATGGGGGGAGGTTGCATTATATTTGGACTTTTGTACCTCATTAAAAAAACCCAAACCTTTTTTGCATGAGGGAAAGTGATGAGTGCAACACATAACATGTAAGACTGAAAATGTAATTTAACAGGAACTACAGGGATGAGACCACCTTTAAAAATCTCAGGGCACTTATTTAGAAGCTGACTGACAAACATAGGAACTTCATGTTTACCCTATTTTTTAGAAATTTTTTGGCTTCCATAATACCTTTCAGGTTTGTAATGTTGCCAAATAAGAAATACCAGGTTTGAATAGTTACACGTTGATCAAGATCCCAGGTCCCAGGGTGGGCTGGAAGTGCTAATGGAGCTTCTCCTTACTCAGGTTTTGCTCTTTTACAACTGCTGAATGTTATTGTTTAGTGTCTTTTCAAATGTACAGAGGAACAGATGTGAACCATAGTCATGAAAGTTAGTTTTGATGCCTTGAATTATATTTTTAAAATTACTAACAAAAGCCTTTTTCTTTCCGGTAGCCTTTTTTTACAATTATGAATCTTCACTGTTCACCAGACATCCACACATTTCTGTGCAAAGCCTTTGTCCCTGCTTGCCTGGACCAAATTCATGTGGTTAACCCTTGTCGAAACCTCTGTGAGAAGGTGTATTCGGACTGCAAGCAGCTGATGGACACTTTTGGAATTACATGGCCTGAAGAGCTGGAATGTGCCAGGTCAGGTATTTTTCATGCTGACAGGTGGTGTTAGTGATATTTTCCTAGACAGAGTTGAAAATCTGAGGCAGAATGTGAAATAGTACCTTGCTTTCCCATCACTGGTGACCATACAGTGCTTATGCCTAAGACTAATTTTTTTTTTTTTGTTAAAACTTTTTTGTTATTCAGGTGGTCATCTGTGTTTCCTGCTTGTGACTTTGTGCAACAAGGTTGTGCAGCAGTTCTCTTCAGTATTCAGTTCCCTGCAAAAGGAAGCTTTTTACTCTTAAGTTTCTTAAAATTTAAAATATTGAATGTTTCAGCATAGAATTTGCTTTGGTTTCTGATCTCTAAACTAGATCATCCTTAATTCACAGGGGTTATATAAGTAATTGCTTATAAAATAAGGAAATAAAAAATACTCTGTATTTGAAAGGACACAGAGTATTAGATAGCCTTATCTTACTCCTAACTGCTGAAGTGTGCAAAAGAAACCTTGTGTTGCTTTTCCTGTACTGCCTGCAAAAGTCTGTTTTTGTTGTTGTTTTTTTTTAATTTCACCTTTTTTCTCAAAGTTGCTCAGGTGTCCAAAAAGAAGGCAGTTAATACTACATCTGAGGGAGAAATTAGTCTATGTATATTAAATGGAAACCACTGATAATACTCCAGTGGCATATTCTTGAGATTCAGACCTTCAACTGCAGATTTTTTATAAATTACTGAGGCCAGAGGGGTTTTTCAGGGCAAGAAGTACAGGAAGGAGCAGGGAGTGGACCCTCAAATAATTTTTCTAACCCCCATGCAGTTGCTAATAGGGCTGAGGAAGAGCTGGGACAGTAGTCCTGTGCCATGATCCTTGGTAGAAATCCATAGCAGAGTGGATATGACAGATGGCATTAATGCCATTTCCTTTAGTTCTGCTGAAAAATTTAAAATGAGAAGGCATCAACTTTCCCCATCCAGTGTGAGCTTCTATGTAACCATAGTGCCACTCAGTGAAGCAAATGTCTTCAACAATTGTTTTGAAATTTTAGGAAAATGATAAGCAAATCCAGGTTATCTGATATCTTTTTCAAATGACATTTTAAATCAAATTCTATTTTTTGCAGGAGTCCCTGCAGCTTTGAATTGTTCTATTACTGGTTGCATTTACTGAAATTGAACCTGCTCTGTTCCTACATGAAATGATGCCTGCCCAATAGCCAGAACAGACTAGTCCATGTTCTTAAAACAGCAGAGATACTGCTGG
The DNA here is from genome assembly GCF_020740795.1 of Apus apus. NCBI lineage: Eukaryota > Metazoa > Chordata > Aves > Apodiformes > Apodidae > Apus > Apus apus. The sequence continues at coordinate 136,320,556 of NC_067283.1, forward strand.
AGCCTGTGAAAGTGGAGCTGGTGTGAGGATGGGCAGTAACTGAATCTGCAGATTGACACTCTTATATTCTTACAGACATACATGAAGTCTGTTAAGACATGGGAGAGTAAAGTTCACACTGTTCCCATGCAGCCCATAGTTAATTAAAGAATCTGCTACATAAACAGTTTTCTTAGTGATTAGTCTGGATTTAGTGTGGGCAGCATGATAATGCAGAGAAACAAAAAACGAAGGGATTTTTAGCTCAAGCTGAGCTTGCAAACTGACATGGAGGGACTCAATAGTGTTTGACAAAGAACGTTTTGAGATAACAGAATCTTACCTTACAACCTGGGATGCAAACTTGTTCTTTCAAAATACATGCTTAAGCTTGGAATGCATGTTAATATAAATCCCATTTTGAGTAAATGCTTACCTGTTAGAGTTATACTTACGTAATCTACTTTGAAGATACGTCAAACACTGCTAATACTATATTAACCATATAAAAATATCACATATTGTGTCCAGTTAATGCCTTGAGCAATTTTTAAGTTAACATTATGGAGCTATAAAAAAAAAAACAAACTAAAATAGTGGTGATTTTTTTTTTTACAATGCTTATTTTTTTCTGCTCTTGTCTTTTTGAGTGAGGTAGTTTTGTTGTTGTCAGCAATGAAATATCACTGTAACACAAAAATATCATAATCATATACTAGTCATCAGTTAATTCTGTAGATACTGTCAGTCCTCTTTTTGTGTTCCTTGATTAAAGCTTGTGGTTTGCTGTCTTGCATAGTCAATTGTTACATAGATTTTAAAAAAAACAACTATTGTAAATATTCATATGTACATATGTAAAACTTTAGTAGGATTTAAGACTCTCAGAAAATTACAATTTGAATAGTGTTTTATAGGCAATAACTTGTGTTCTCTAGCTGTTTTAAATAGCTGCATTGGAATGGTCTTATCTGAAAGTATTTGAAGTCTCTTTTTTAAAACACCACCAGATTTTTTTCATTCAATGCACATTTTGCATTATCTACAAAAGTGCACAGTGCTTAGAATCAGATTTTTTCATATTTCTAAGAAATTACTATAGTTAAGAATAAGAGTTATTAAGATAATTCCTCTTCTGTTTATTTATGTAGACTAGTCAGTTGTGATGAAACTGCTCCTGCTACTGCTGCTGTAACCACAAACATACATGGAACTCAGAAGACCCCAGGCCAGACCCGAAGGGATTATGGATTCTGGTGTCCACGCCACCTGCACACTACCAATGGACAAGGCTACAAGTTTCTAGGAATTGATCAGTGTGCACCCCCATGCCCTAATATGTACTTCAAAAACTATGAATTGGATGTTGCAAAAAGCTTCATTGGAATAGTTTCAATCTTTTGTCTTTGTGCTACGCTTTTCACATTCCTGACTTTTCTGATTGATGTTAAAAGGTTTAGGTACCCAGAGAGACCCATCATCTATTACTCTGTCTGTTACAGCATAGTCTCTCTAATGTACTTCATTGGCTTTTTACTTGGGAACAGAACTGCCTGTAATGAGGCAGATGAGAAGTTAGAAATGGGTGAAACAGTTGTTCTTGGCTCCCAAAACAAAGCCTGTACTGTCCTTTTCATGGTTTTGTATTTCTTCACTATGGCAGGAACTATATGGTGGGTGATTCTTACCATCACGTGGTTCCTTGCAGCGGGAAGAAAATGGAGCTGTGAAGCCATTGCACAAAAGGCCATGTGGTTCCACGCAGTTGCGTGGGGAATACCTGGTTTTCTAACCATTATGCTCCTTGCAATGAACAAAGTTGAGGGGGACAACATCAGTGGAGTTTGTTTTGTGGGTCTCTACGATCTGGATGCCTCTCTGTACTTTGTGCTTTTGCCGTTGTGCCTTTGTGTTTTTTTTGGTCTCTCTCTTCTTTTAGCTGGTATTATTTCTTTAAACCACGTGCGGCAAGTCATACAGCACGATGGCAGAAACCAGGAGAAGCTAAAGAAATTCATGATCCGAATTGGAGTTTTTAGTGGTTTATACTTAGTGCCACTTGTAGCACTTCTGGGGTGTTACGTCTATGAGCTGGTGAACCGAAAAATCTGGGAAACGACTTGGGTATTTGACCATTGTGACCAGTACCATATTCCTTGTCCTTACCAGGCAAGTAGCAGTTTCTTTTATAAATATTACTGGAACATTAATTAACAAAAACCCTTATGCATCACCATATCTACTGTGCAGTTAGTAAATTATTTTCATATTGGGTAGTCAGTTCAAGAAATGGAGTAAGTTGCTTTTTAAGTAAAAATGTATGGTATCACACTTCTGCTCTGAAATTTTTCACTAATCAAATTGATAGTTAATCAAATTAAATTCCAACTCACATTTCTAAGGGATTATATGATCTTTAAAATAGTTGAACTTCATGGTACAAATTTTGTTGGAGGAGGATCATTCTTCACAGTATCTATTCCTAAATGTAGTTGCTCAGTATTTGGGTGCCTAGCTCAGTATCAAAGTACCTAAGGTGAATTTGCATTGATTTCAGTTGAAGCTGAAGTAATGATTCTAGAAAATTGAGTCAGAAATGGATTTTAAATGTTACTTATAACCATAGATATAAAATCACTTTCATCTTTTTTTCTTCCAAGTGAAGACTAAAACACTTGAAACTACAGAACAAATTTCCAGTATAATTTTTCCATGTTATCTGTAATTTGCAGGCAGATTTTCAGCAATACCAAAAATTTTTTTTTAAAAAAACAACAAAACAAACCAACCGCCCCCCAAAAAACAACCCTCAATCCAAAAAATACCAAAAAACCAAAACAACAGCACTCTTAATTGTGGAGGTGTTAATATTTAACATTTGACTCTTAAAAAACAACTTTCTTGGAAAGGATTTTAAAGTAAATCTGCCCACATTCAGTACTCTCTATGGAATAAATCTCTTGTAAGTACATAAAACTCCCTGCAATCACAAATAATTTGTGGTTTTTCTTTCCATTTAAGAACAAATAAAAAAGAAGACACCATCACTAAGAGAAACACAGGTGTCTGATATCAAGTGTTTTGCACTTACCATCTATGTTTTTACTGCAATCAACCATCATTAAAAAGAGGAAAATAAGCAGCCATTATGGAATGATGAGGCTTGATCCTTCAACATTCTTAAGCTTCTTCTGTATCCTCTGTTGAATTCAGTGTAAGCTGAGAGTAGTGCAGCTCACGGACTTCTTGGTTATTTTTGCTTCCATTACTGTTCTAAATGAATGCATTTTGTCTTCCATGGGCTTTGCTCTGGTCTGTTTATCAACCTAAATGGTCCAAAATACACGAAGTTGAAAAAAAAGGCTTTTCTGCTTCTACAAAAACAAACAACAAAAACCAAACTTATTTTGTAATGCTTAAATAAAATAACTTGGCATAATAAGGCAGAAAATGCATGAGTTCTCAGCCTCTAATTAACCTATTGGAAAGAGGAAATAGCCACAGAGTGTTACACAAGGACATACTTCATGGGATCTGTCCCTGTAATAAACAGCATGTGCTAACTGCAGACTAGCTTCAAGTATGGTGCTCAGCCATGGCTTACCTGAGCCAGCTGGTAGACTTTTACTCTATTGGCCAGATCAAAACCAAATAAAAACCCCTTCAGTTTAAGTAGTTAATGTTACCTGCCTAACAAAAATGGTGACTTTCATAGATGGGACTGGCAGATAAGCCAGCTAACATAAATTAAATTTGCAGCATGGGAGCAGAAGATAATAATCTCTTACTGAGTTAAATGTCTCGGCTCCTGTGATCATGTTCTGCAAACAGGGGGATTAATTTTGCAACAAACAGAGAACTACTATGAAGCCCTGCGGCTCCTGGAAGATGGCATCTAAATCTGATTAACTCCCGACTCATCTGTTCACTGTTTCTTTTAAGTTGAAGGGATAAATCTTATACGTACAATCTATTTCTGAAGAATATGGTTACTAATTCTATTACCTTCCCCCCTAGATTATCTTTCCTTTCAATTTAAAAGAAAAATATTTCCTTTTGAGAAATCTCCTGTCTATGTATCCAGCCACAGACGTTAGCCAGGTCTGACTTGACTGTACATGTCTCATGTTTGTCAATGGTACAAGCTTCAACAAAGAACAACAGCCATAAGGAGAAAGTCATTTACATAACTTGTTTGTTTTCTGTGTTTAAAAAATAAACCAACAAGTATATTTTCTTCTTTGCATTTAATAAACTTTACTATCTTCTAGGCAAAGGCACTAGCAAGACCAGAAATATTTTTGTTTCTGATGAAATATTTGCTGACATTAATTGTTGGCATATCTCCAGTCTTCTGGGTGGGAAGTAAAAAGACTTGTTCAGAATGGGCCAATTTCTTCAACAGAAACCGTAAAAGAGAGTAAGAACATTTTTATTCCTATTTTTAAAGTGTATACTTCAAAATAAGTTGGCTTTCAGACATGTTTCTTTAAATGTAGCTTAGGTGATCAAAATGTTGTCCTCAGACCCTTTCTCTTTTGGAGTCTAAATGCTCCATATGGGCATCAGCAGAATTCAGATGGAGTCTGTGAAGTTTTAAGTATGCAATGAATTTTTTACATCATTCTCAAAAGATAAAAAATATTTTCTTCTGCTGGTTTGTTCCCTTTCATAGAGCAGAAGACATTGTAGCATTGGCTAATGCATCTTCTGTTTCCAGTTGAATGAGGGAAGATCATTTCAGCCATCAATGTAATTCTTTCACATGCTCTAACTACTTCATTTGGCACAATACTTAGCTGTGTTTGCTATCATGCAATAAAAACATCCTCTGCCTTTCTCCTTTGCCCGGTTTGTCTGGTTTTAAAACTAATTTTCATTGAACCCTCTTTAGTATCAGTTTTTGTGTTAATCTACAGTTCCTTATTTTTCTGAAATAGAATGATTCTGTTTTATTACTTAATATTACTAAATTTATATCTTTGCATTTAAACATATTATAAATGCCATTTCCAGTTCTCATAGTTGTAATTTTTTCCATTAATTTTATTCCTTGATTCTTTTTAGATTATGTGTATCACTCATAAATTACACTGTGTCTTTAGATATTTATATTTCTTTGGATTTCTCAATGCAGCAGTCCTTAAGCTCCTGTTATTTTTACATCTACATTCCTTGATGGTGAGCTTATAGCTGCCTTTCCCTCTTGCCTCTTTTTCCATTTCCTATGTAACTTTTTCTAGTGTTTCAGATGTTAACTGCTTCCAGTGATAAGAATTTTAAAATACTTCAGTCAATTTTACAATGCTTACCTTTTTTTCGCTTGAGCAAGATTGACTGTACATAAGTTTAATTTGGTAATACAGCTGCTTATGAGTTAATTCTGCTTTCCTCTCTTAGATGACTAATCTACTGAAGTCATTGGAACTACTTGCAGAAGTAAGAAATGTAGAAATCTGCTTTATGTAATTGTTCCACAGACATAATTATTTTGGAGCCATTCTCATCAGATTTTTTTCTCCTCTTTTCACATATTTTTTTTCCCTCCTGGTCTTTAACATCCAGCTCAGACTGCATCACAGGTTTCTCTTCTTTTGTGTTTTTTGAGTATGAAGCTGTATTACATTGTATTTGTGGTTGTCCTTTTCATTCAGTTCCCTGCTTATATTTTCTTTCAGTCCAATCAGCGAGAGTCGAAGAGTGCTACAAGAATCATGTGAATTTTTCTTGAGGCACAATTCCAAAGTTAAACATAAAAAGAAGCACTACAAATCAACTTCACACAGACTGAAAGTCATTTCGAAGTCAATGGGGACTAGCACGGGTGGCACAACAAATCATGGAACTTCTGCAGTAGCGATCACTAATCATGATTACTTAAGCCAAGACACTGTTGCAGAAATTAAAACCTCTCCAGAGACATCTGAGAAAGAGACAGAGGCTGATGGAACATCAGCCCGGAGGGCTGAGGAAGGTGAAAACAGTGGAGATCAAATGTTATCTAGTTCTAAACTGACAGTGGATCAGGTGGAAAGAAGAAACAAAGCAGATAGCACGTGTGATATGAGTAGCTTGGCTGAGAGTATGAAGAGAGTAGGTGAAGGAAGGTAAGGCTCCTTAACTCAGTCTTTTTCTTGTTTGTGTGTATTACCACTATTTTGGTTAGTTTTCTGTTTCTTCTCTCTGAAGAATCAGTGTACTCTCAGTATACAATTAACCCGCAGTAGCTGTCAAGAGGACTGTAATTCTTACAAACTAATTCATATGGCCACATACATTTAGCATATATGTGGGCTATTTTACGTTTTGGTAGGATTCTTTTCCTTTTAAATGTTGAGTGTTGGAGCTTCATCTTGTAGGATATTGTTGAACACTGACCCTCAAAAAATCTGTGGCTGCAATGCAACTATTTTGATAAGGTGACATGTCTGAAAAATAATATCCTCAACTTCCAAAAGAATACAGAATTGCAGTGTTCTGTTGAAAATAATATAGGTTAAGATATAATATAATTTCATTGCTAAAACTGTATTTTTTCCAGTGTAATGCACTGTGCTTAAAATGTACTTACTGTGTCTTATTTTTCATTACTTACAGAATAACTCCTAAAAATGATTTTATTGAATCTTCTCCATTACTAAGCAGCTGTTCCCAAGTACCTGATGTCTCTCAGTCAGGTTCTGTATCACTGCTTGTCTACTCAGCTTCAGACATCAGAAGAGAGCTGGATTCAGGAAACAGTTAAAACCCTTGAAAGACTGATGTTTTATATTAACATTTTCAATGTATAAAACTGATTTGGATTCCATGTTACACTGGAAATAACAAGATATTCTGTGCCTTATTAAAAACCACACGTATCTCGCTTTGCACTTAAATGTAAGTTTTGTTATGGGGACACTTAGCAATAATGTACTATATTTTTTATCCTACCCAGGAATAATGGAAATTGAAGTTCTGTAGAACACAGCTGGATTGACTAGCAGTAACTTAAGAAAACTATGAGAGAAAAATTATTCCAAATAAAAAGAAAACTTTCTTATGAATTGCATTACTGTAATGCTTAGAAAGCACTGTTACTTTTAAAGGCATGAAAGTATCATCTGCATTTTTTATGGTTTTTAAATCTTATAAATTTTTCTCCTTTGTACTATGTTTTAAACAGCAGTATCACTTAAATAAGGGATACACAAATTTATAAATATTCTAAATTTTGTGTCACGATGTATCAATTATAGCACTGTTTTATGGTAGCTTGTACACTGAATATGAAAGGGAGTCTGGAGTTGTCATGATTTATTTTGTACATAAAAATGAATTTTGTAAATAACTGACTGCATAAGGTCAATATTTAGAACTACTGTTTTGTATGTATTGTACAAACTTGGTGAAGTTAACATGCTTCCCTTAGGTGTTACTGAAGTCAACAGCACTGTGGTGATCAGGCAGTGTTACTCAGTTTTGAGTAAAGCAGATTGTAACTTCTATATAGACATGTACCAAGCACTGTGCACCTGGGGCAAGACTGGTCAGACACCTGTGCATCCTGTTGCAGGGATAATGCGGCACTGCTAATGCTCCCCTGAGCCCCTCCTGCTCTGGTGTCCAGTGCATCGTGCCAGAGAAAAAACCACTTCCAGTCCCTGGTGGCATGGGGGACAGAGTCTGAAGTGTACACTTCAGGTTCTTTTACTGAGCTGCAGTGAAGGTGTATGTTTCGTGTTGTTTCTATGCAAGTAACTTAATGTTTTTTTTAATTCTGTAGAGAAATATCTTGCAGAAAACACATTGTTACTAATATACAGGCTTTTTAAACAATATATTTACTGAAGATGAGATACTTGTTCTACAAAGCTTAATTTTCTATATGCTACAGCGATATTTTTATTTAATCAAAAAGGCCTTAATACATGTAGCCTTTCTTATGATAGGATGAGTCTCAAGAGCAAGTACTACTGATGTGGATAGGAATGTCATTGTTTGGCTCTTAGGAAAACCTGGCTCAAATGTAGTCAATGTGATTTATTACTTGAGGTAATTTGGAGTCAGTATTTTGCTGTTTTCTGAACCTAAATGCCAGTGCATTTTGTAAAACTCTTCACCATCTTGCATTTGATTACTAATAGGAATATTTTTATACTACGCAGAGAAATCACTTTGTTCCAATTTGGGCAGCATTCATGGAAATCCTTTGAATAATCAAGCAAAATGGCATAGTACAAAGGTCATGTAAATGCTGAATCAATAGGAACTAGAGTTCTGGTAAACCAAAGTTCCTTGTTTTATCCATGTATTTAAAATTGAATGTATTTACCTTTCTATTACAGCATCTGCATTTTAGCATTTGTAATTTATTGCCTTATGTAGGACATGCTATTTCTTTTATAAATTCCTTATTGTTCTTGCTGCTGAGAAGGACAGTGAGAAAGATCTGAAAAATCTCCTGTGAAAATGCACACTAAGTACCCTTCATTCTTGTAGTCATGTTTGTAATGGGTAACTTTATACACATATTCAGTAGTTTCTTTATTACTGTCTTTGTTAGTAATAAAATATACTGTTATATAGCAAGAGCCTCTGAGTTGGTGTTTCTTAATAACTAGGTGCAGCATGTTTGGTGCTCTATAACTTTAGTATTTTTGCACCAAAGGCACTGAATTGTATTTTTTCTTAGAGCTATGTGAGGTAATAAGTATTGCAGTGTTTTTCTCCCTCCTGTGTAAATTCAGAAACTGAGACAGAACAATGTCAGGAATTGTTCACACCAACACAGACAGTTATGAAGAAATGAGAAGCTGAACTATTCTTTCATCCTAATATCCAAGACCATTCTTTCTTTTATGCTGTCTAGTTAGAGACCTCCTTTAGATCCCATACGATACGTGTTTCCAGACTATTCTCTTGTTGCAACCTTCTTCAAGTATTCATATACATTTTTAGTTAACTATTATTCCCTTTTTTAGGTAGTTTTGGAAAAAGCAATGAATGCTTTTGTGGTAACGGCTCTAAAATTACAATTACAAAGTAATTTTTAAGTTACAGCAATACCTTGGGCTGAAAATTAGGTAGATTTTCAAAGAACTGTGAATTAATAACTAAGCAATAACCATAACATGCATTGGAAGTGAAATGCATTGGTGGTGGAATGAGACTTGTAGCACTTGTGCGTTCCAGTGCTGCAGTCCCAGAAATAATACACAGAATGTGGGTTCCCAAGGTGACCTTTATAGCTAAAGAGGTGGTGAGCCCTGGATGCATTAATCTTGAAGTATCCAAGTGGTATCTGGAAGGTTAAACGTTTGCTTGAATGTCCATTAAATTGCTGGGGGAAAGGAAACTGAAAGGTACAGAGGTAAGACAGGGTATGGAAGACTGCAACTGCCTTACGGTGATGTTCTATAGAGAAGCTCCATCAGCTTAAGTAATTTAATTGAGGCTGGCTGTCTTCAGAAAGATCCACTATAAATCCAACAATTTACAAGACTGATACGGCCACTTTAGTCTTGTTTTCTGCTTCTGTTTGCAGAAACCTGGAATAAAGGATATCAACAACTTTTCTTAAGGCTTAAAATGTATTTGCCAAATGGTCTTTTACAGCTGTCATAAATCACTTCAAATACACATTATACTGAGTTTAGAGGGGGCATAGAAAATCTTTCAAAGGACAAGATAAATTTAACATGCTAGATCATACTTGATTTGTGATATAAACAGCACCTGAGATTGCCACTACTGTAGTTTTATGGTACATTTTGTGTATGCTCTATTTTACTGTGCTTTTTTTGTGTGTGTGTGAAAATTGGTACAAAGTGAACCTGGAGTATAAAAGAAAGCAATGCACATATTTGGAAAAAATAGTCCAAGTTTGCAAAACCAACCCAGGATATGGAAAAAAGTGGTGTGTTTTGTTTCTCTTTGTAACATTTGAAAGGTGCTGTTAGCAGATAACAAGAAAAATGTCTGCAGTATTTAAAATACTTTTAAATCCTTTTGCTTTTTTAAACTTAAAAAAAGCCAGTTCAGGTATGCAGGACTAACAAGCTGAAGCACTTTTTTTTTCTTTGCAGATTTTTTAATTGACGTACAGAAAACTTTTGGTCCCTTTTCCATACAGGATGTGGGATATACTTGTTTTAAAGCCTGTCAAATGTAGTTGAACTTCAGAGGTAAAAACCCCCACATTTAAATGTGAGGAGTTGAACTTTATTAGAAAGTTTAGCGTTCTGCACAGCAGTGGAAAATGCAGTAGCTGAGTAGGATGAGGAATCCTGTTTCTCTTTGAAGTTTGACCACCCAGTCTCCATGTGCAGCTTCTGCAGGCACGTCCCCCTAGCTCTGGCTGCTTGTTGGTCGCTCTTGGGAGGGATCAGCTGCTCTGCTCGGCTGCCAGCGTGCGAGGGGTCTCTGCCAGCACCCACCACACCATTCACAGCCATTTAGATGGCTGGCACCAAAGGTTATTTTGGAGTCTCACAAGAATAAATGTGGTTTCCTGTGCATTGCCTCTTTTTTTTGCAATTCTTATTTTCCTTGTATTTTTGTCCCTTATCGTATTTAGGTTTTTGGTTTTTTTAATGGACTAGAGTTTAACTGTAATTAAAGACAAGTTGGGCAACCTGTACCACACCTTCATGTACTTTGTATATCCAGAAGTAGAGATCGGAGTATCTTTCTGATGTGCATCTATGAAGTCTGCTTCTGTGTATTAACTGGATTTTGCTTCCTATTAAAAAGGTCTTGAGATGCAAAGTATAATTAAAGGATTAAAAACATGCTGGGACACTTATATCTGAGCTCTTAACTAGTCCTTATTCCTGGTATTACAACTTTGTTTATCAAAACTAAATCTAAAAGACAAGTTTGCTTTATTTGAGGTCTTGCTAGTTAAAAAAATAATTGCAAACTTGCATTATCTTTAAACGTACAAAGAGCTACCTTCATTAAATGGCTGACAGCTGGTTTCTCAGTGCAAACAGAAGCTGGAGATAATTGTTTCTACAAGAGCTGTGTGGAAGAAACCAGTTTTTGTGGAAAGGAAATGCTAAATGGGCACCTGCTACTGGGTGTAGGTGAACAGGAAGGACACTGATCTCCAGCCTAGAGAGTGCTCTTAGGTGTGGCAGGAGAGCCATGAGAGAGCATCAGCTGTTTTAAGTGGAGAGGAAGGCACTGATACTTTCAGACTTGCTGTTGACCTACAAGGTGGAGAGAAAGTGCAAGAAGGTTTTTGAAGTTACAGAGGTGATAGTGAGATCTTTAGACAGTCACCCAAAGGATCTTAACAGAAAAAAGTACATTCCATGTTGGACCTGCATGAGGGATGACCAAAATATCTGTATTTTTATGAAGATAATGTACATCACAGTTTATCTTCCTGGTCTGCCTGACCACATGAAACCGGTTCATAAGAAATTACATGGGTACAAAAATAAGATAGTGCCAGATAAGGTCCTGAATGGAATTACTACGAACTTAGTTAATTAGCTGACAGCTTAAGCCAGCTGGGAAGCTGCATTCTTCCCAACACCAACTCTAGGAGTATTGTACTTACTACCTGAGAGTGCATGTATGTCTTGAATGACCCAGCCAAAGACCACAGGATTGTCAGAGTTGGAAGGGGCCTCCAGAGATCATCTAGTCCAACTTCCCCACTAAAGCAGGATCCCCTAGAGCATGTCACTCAGGACTGCATCGGGCAGGTCTTGAATATCTCCAGAGTAGACTCCACAACCTCCCTGGGCAGCCTGTTCCAGAGCCTTGTTGCCATCACCATGAAGAAGTTTTCTCATGTGTTCAGATGGAGCTTCCTGTGTTCCAGTTTGTGCCCATTGTCCCTTGTCCTGTCACTGGGCACTACTGAAAAGAGTCTGACTCCATCCTCCCCGTACCCACACTTTAGATACAGACACTAGAAAGGTCTTCCCGCAGCCTTGAGATGGAGGATTTGAGGATGCCAAAGCACCTGGACAGGTTTCTTGGCGCTGTGTTTTGGTCACTGATGTTACTCACTGGGCACAGTTCTCTCTGGGACTTCATCTCCTTCCAGATTCCTACAATCCAGACATGTATCATTCCATGAAATGTGAAAAGATGGCACTGGCAGGGGTGTGAGATGCCACTGAGTGGATGACATGCAAATGTGTTTGGCTTGCTGAAGTCAGGACTCACCATGGAAATTAATTTGAGATATTTTTCTTAGAATATTATTTTAGTTAACAGGATCATCATGGGAATGAACACTGTGAGAGAAGCTGATAGTTGGGATGAGGTTTCCTGTGGAGAGAAACAAAAAGTCACCAAGCCAGTAGGAAAACCCAAGAGAGCACACCCAATAAAAAACAAGTGAGTACTTTGCCTTTGAAATTAATATAGCCTCAACAGCATTAGATACTTTTAGAGCACATATACTGATCTTTTCTCTACTTGGCAATGGGAAACTGTGAACTCAAAAAGCAGATTTTTAATCATCCAAGAGGTGCTGTAAGTGCAGCAAAGTTACATGGACAGAAGTAAGGAAACCACACTGGAAACAAAGCCATGCCTCAGAAAAGGATAGTTAGATAAGCACCTGTCATAAAAAAAAATAACTCAAAGGACTTGAAAAGACATTTTTCTTCACAGAAACCTGGTCAATCTTCTGCTGTTCCAGCCAAACACAATTTTGTCTCCATGTGAGCCAGGGATTCATGCTGTGTTTGATCCTTTCCAGCGCCATTGCACTAGTCAGTTGTTGATGCAAGCCAAATAAGATTTCTATTGTAGTGCAAATAATCATTTTAATGCAAGAGTTTATCTGTTGAACTATCCTTGGGGCTAGCTATGGCATGACCCCACTGATCCCACAGTAGCTTCTGTCCATTGTCCTTTTGGTGGCAGTGGGTCATCAGTGAACAGACAAAGCAGATGCTGCCCAGAAGCTCCACAGCCCTTCTTGCAGCAAGCCATGGTGCTTGCCCACTGAGGTCAGGCTGCCAGGCGGGACATCATGGATGTGAGAAGCTGGGTCTCAGAAACGCTGTGGGCTCCAGGCTCCACCACTACATACAACAGGCAGAGCTACAGCCACCATGCACGTTCAGATCTGTCATCACTAAGTTGTGGCTCTGCTCCTCTCTCTCTGTTTCTCTCTGTTTCTCCTCTGAGACAGGAAGGTTTCTGTAACTTTTGAGTGTCCTGGGCTAATTAGTTTGTTTCTGTGATCAAATTCTCTTGCATCCATAGGCTTCTGTGTACTTTATGTGTGCCAGCTATGGTGGCTGTAGACCTCTGATTTCTGTAAGCCAACCTGAAGCACTTCACAGCCCTTCCTCAGCCTGCACTCCACTTCTCATTGCTACATTGCCTCTCCTGAGGAACGCCTTTTCTTGCTGACTACAAATGACCAAATATTTCAAAGTTCAAGTTTAATTGTAGGATTATCATTAATTGGAGGTATTGTCTGTGACAATGACAAGAGACCTATAGCAGTGCACTTAATGAATGGTGTAGAAAATCCAAGATCATTCCCTTCATTGAAGAAGCTTTCCTGTCTGAATGGAACATTGTATTTCATATCCGAATAACTATTTACTAGCACAGGATTCAAGGAAAGTCAGCTTTTCAGTTCTGCGGAAGGGCTTTCTATTCATCGATGATTCACGAGGCAGCCAAGTAATTTTTGTGCCACTGACTAATCATAGCTGCTCTGAGGAGCAAATGTTTCTCCTGACCCTCTGCTCTCTCCTTACACAAGATGATACACTGGAGGCCTAGTGAATTTAAATTAAAACAGGGCTGAATTAATTTTCTCATTCTACCATGTGCACAAGTCCTTGAGATACCCAATCTCACTGGACCTGCTTTGACCAGATGTGCTCCAGACACAGACACCCCTTCCAACCCAATGTTTCCATGACTGCAGCTGGGATCACACTGGCTGCACTTGGGAGAGACAGTCTTGCAGAGGTACAGAACAGACTCCTTCAGAGTCAGACATTTGCAACCAGCAATCCACAAAAACAGGTCTCAGTATGGGCTTTCATTTTCAAGTTTATATTACAGAAATGTCTGGACACCCTGAGTTATTCTTTATCAGTGAAGCAGACAGTTCTCCTAAATAGTTTTACTAAAGTTTATCTAACTCTGACAATTTGTGAGTGGTGTTTAGTTTAAGATATTCAGTGCTTCCATTGTTACTGTAAAAGCCACAGCTATAGGGAAATGCAACTGTAAAACAAGGGATTAGTTGAGCAGGAAAAAAAAGATGTGCTTAGAAGCCCCAGCAGGCTGTGAAAGGAGCTGTTTCCACAAAATGAGCTCCTTGGTGTCTGACATATGTCCTCATCTTGACTTTCAGGTAACAGTGTTAAAGATTTATCTTAGTAGAAAACTAATCTGAGTATTAAAAAGTGTTAACCCTCTCTCTAGTGTTTTCTATTGTGCAAAATTACAATATTTCCTGTAGTAACATTAAGAATCACCGTGTTCTTATTCAAAAATAAAGAATTAACACAACTACAGGATTTTTCTCTCACTCATAAAATGCCATCGTCCTGTATGTGGAAGCAGGAATCCTCTTCTGCAGACAAGCCACCAAAGGCCTAGCATGTGCTTTCCAGACAGTTATGCCCCTCTTGTCTTTGACAAACTCCAATATTGTGCTCTAACCTCTGCCTATACTTTCTTGCTATCATTCAGATGATTTTTTTTTTTTTCACAGCTTGCATAGCCAACTGTCAGGATGACTTGACTGTCACCTGGAGGTACAGAGTCTCAGCAAGTAGACTATTGACACAACTTACACTTTTAACCTTTTCTCAAAGGCAGAAACAGGACATCACTGAGTATCACAATCCACTAAAACTGATTTTTAAGGTTCAGATGTTAATGTGTGTACCTGCAAAACACTACTGTGACTACAATGCCATGCTTATCGTTTTATGTAGAATCTACTGGAAGATTTTTTGGAATGGGTGGATAGGTGCTATTAAAGCAACAAAATAGAAGGAGTGAAGGTCTGGATTATTTTAAATATTAAACATGTTATATAAATAATATATTTAAATTAAAAGGTGTTAGAGGGATAAAGGTGAGAATCCCATTGATTTTTATGCAGTTCCAAAGTTTTTTTGTGGAAGAAAATGAAATATGTTTCTTAAATCTGCAATACATTTCCCTGAAAGTTCCTACTTTGGTTTTCTTCTGTAGCAGTACAGATGGCTCTTTGTCCCCTCGATCAGACAGGCAGACTGCAAAGAGCCACTTGAGAAATTCAGCAGTCTTCTCTGATCTCAGCCAACGTACAACTCACCCTAAAATATCAGTAATAAAGTGAACAAGAGCTAAATTATAAACCCCACAATTAAAAGCACTGAGGGTAGATCAGCAAAGGCCCTGAGTGTTGCGACATTGAGCACAGTGCTGCTGCTTTCCCTGGCATGTGCACATGTCCCCCAGAGCAGTGCATAGCTAGGGCTGACAATCATAGCCAAAATCCCCAGACATCACCACAACAGGGAAATGTATAAAGCAGTAAGAGTTAAAAGCAGATGAAAGGTCCAGGACTTGGCAGTTACCTTACTGGGCCTCTTTTGGCTCAGGATCCTCAGCCTTGAAACTTCTGTAATACTTAGACACCTAAGTCTGGTATTCCTTGTTGTGAAAAGCCACAAGTAATATTCTTCCCATCTGAGAGGAATCTTTCTGAGTGGTTAAAGCTTCTCTTCACTGTATGAGGAGACTCCTCTACTAGAGCTGTGTATTTTCTACCAGATTTGCAATATGGACCTGGTCTTTCATTCCCAGGCTCTGCATTAATAATGAACAATGGACTCCCATGATAAAATGCTCCTAATCTTTCCTGTTGTGGTTGTTTCACTTTGTGAAGACCAAGGAATAAATAGCAGTTATTTACTCTCTGAATTCTAACCAATGATTTTAAAAGTAGTATTAATACACAGGAAGAGCTTGCACAAGAAAGGCAGAGGGACCCGGTGACCCAGTGAGCAGACCCTTGAATTTAAGCATTTCGTAGCTCAGGTGAGTGGAAACACATGTGCATATGAGCACATCCTCCTCTCCAGGCTTGTGTAGCTGTTTTTTGGGATGCTGGGTGGCTATGTGTGGGGGAAAAACAGCTCAAGAAACAATGGAGAAACTGCACTCATGGCACCAGCCTAGTGGTGTGAGCATCTGCTGAGAACAGCACACTGACGGCGCCACGGTGACCTTGCATGAACCTGCCTGGGTTGTGCAGCAGCACACTGGTCATGTAGAATATTTTAGTGATATTTCAGTGGTGGATGTATGTATCTCAACATCTTTGCTGATATGGATGTAAAGCCACACATAAAAGACGTTCTCTATCATTTGGCAGTATGGTCAAGATGAAGGAATCATTAGTTGATGTAACATGGATCCTGTTTTGATGATGCTCAAGAAAGTTTAGTAGAGCAGCCCCTTTTGTCCTGAAAATATTTAATGCAAAGCAAATCAGTAGTTCTGGTTCAATCTGAGTATCTCAACAACAGTTGCTGCCTTCAGAAGCATTTAAATAAGTCAAAAGCCCACAGAACATAAGCCTAACAGATGGTGAGGACTTGCTCAGAATGAAGCAGACAAAGAAGGATGTTGATATTTGTTTTGCAGATGGTAATGCACATTGCAAGTCAAACGAGCACTAGGAACTGCACAGCACATCTATCAGAGCTCCAAGCAGATGTCCCACCAAGTATTTGCTTAGACCGTCTTTTATAGTGCTCCTCAGTTTGCTTCTCCAGGCAAAGCCAGCCGCTTGGGATTTACAAGCTTCTAGCCCACACCCAGACTCTAATGGGGAGCATACCCAGGAAGGGAATTGCATATGGATGTACATGCAAATGTTGCTATCTGAAATACTGAGTAACTGTATGAGGAAGGTGCACAGCGCTGCTGTGCCGTGTGCTTCAGCTACTGCACATGTCCTGAAGAAGTGAATTCTGTAACACAGAAGTTTGGCAGTCTGGGAAGGGACGTGCCTTAGCAACAGCCCATACTGATGCCAGGGATCCCCAGCCACTTGGTAACAACGCCTGTGTGAACATGCACGTTACAGAGAAGTCAAACATTACCATCTTCACAGCACAACCAGCAACCCGGAGCAGAGGCAGGAGGGTTTGCTGGCAGCTGCACACGATTGCACAATGAAGGCTCTGCAAGTGCGTGTTCATGGATGTTCACTGGGGCTGTCACAAAAGCAATTGTTATAATTAAGGATTTACATCATCCCATACATTTTTCCACTGGGTTTAGGGAACCATTCCTATTTAGTAGCCATTTTATTAAGTTATCTGGGTGTATCACTGCATTTCTCTGCAAGGCAGGAGCTCACACCTCAGCAATGCAGCTGATGCCAGTTCCAGTGCTCAGGACAGTGTGTAACAGGGTTGATGACAGCAGTGTGACCTGTGGTGCAAGTCTCACTTCACTGCTATTCTTCAGCAGTGAGGCTGTGGAAAGGGGAGAAAGGCAGAAGTGCCTGAAAGTGCAGGGGTAACTGCAGTGAGACCAATATAAAGAGGTTTAGTAAAAATGAAAAGCTGGTTCTGCCTGGTCTAGTGTGAATAGCTCTTGTAACACACACTTCTACAGCAGAAATGTGCTTTTTTGTTAAATACTTCAGAAAAAAAAAAAAAAAATGTTGAAGCTTATCTCCCCCTTCTGGAAACTCTGCCTCTACAAATCCCACAGAGATTGCAATGCACAGAATTCATCTTCCAAGTATTTGTTATTTCTATTTTTAATGCTGAAGGACATACAGCATTCTTTAGTTCAGAGTTCTTTAATTTATAGTATGATGAAAAATAAAATGTTCTTTCAAATAAAAGGAAAATGAGATGTTTTATACTGGGTTGTTAAGAACTTTTTTCGTGTTAATAAATTGACAATTTTCAGTCGGGCATTACCAAGTTCTTAAAAGTCCAAACCCTGCTGCTGTTCAGAAGCATTTTGTGTCCTTACTTTGTGCTTCTGTTGAAATGAAGTCGGTGATTCATGCCCAGCTGCTGTTCCATCACTGCTTCCACTCCCGGTGCATCAGGCTCCTGCTGCGGCGTTAAGAGATTTCTTGGCAAAACAGCTCTTCCATGGGAAAGGTGTTATCATCTGCAGAGCAAATTCTTGAGGACTTGGAAGGCTTCGCTGGCTGGGAGGGATGGGGTGCCCTCCTTCCCGCCCCAACCCCACCTCCCCCCCTTTCGGCCGGGGGTGCGGCACGGCCAGGGGAGAGCTCGGCGGGGCCCGGCCCGAGGGGGCGGGAGCCCCCCGGCCCCCGTGCCAATGGCTGCGGGGGGGATGGCTCCGCCTGGACCTTCCCGCTCCGTTACAGGGTGGAAATACTCGGCCTCCCCGGGGAGGGATCTCGGGCTCCGCGCTTTGAAAGGCTCATTTATCCCTGCGCTGCCGCACAGACCGGCGGATACGGGCCCCTGCGCCGCAGCCTCCCCCAGCCCCAGCGCCCCCCGCCCGCACCATGTCCCGGCGCATCCCGGCGCCCCCAGCCCCCCCAGCCCGCACCGTGTCCCGCACCGTGTCCCGCAGCCCGGCCGCCGCCCCGCTGCTGCTGCTGCTGCTGCTGCTGGCGCTGCTGCTGGCGGCCGCGCCGCCCGGCGCCGCGGAGAGCCCGAAGGGGAAGCAGAAGGCGCTTCGTCAGCGGGAGGTGGTGGACGTGGTGAGCGCGGCGGGGCCGGGAGCGGGTGGGGGCGGCGGGGCGGGTGGGCGCTGGGCGGCGGTGAAGGTGGCGGGTGCGGTGGCGCGGCCGGAGGAGCTGCGCGGCTGCATTCTGATTGCAAAGATTGAATAAAAGAAGGCAAAATGCCCCCGAACAAACAAACAAACAAACAAACAAACAAAAACCGAACCCAAAACCCACTGGTTTTCGAAGACTCCGGTGCCGCGGAGGGCTGGGCACCGCCGGGGCGGCCGCTGCCGTTCCCCGCGCCGCCTGAGCTCTCCCGTGAAGTTTTGATGAAGCTGACTCAGGAAAATGCTGAGAATCGGTTGGACGGGTTTGGACAGAAACCGCTGGATTTCGGTGGCTGGGTGGGTGTCTTCTT
This sequence comes from Apus apus, assembly GCF_020740795.1. NCBI lineage: Eukaryota > Metazoa > Chordata > Aves > Apodiformes > Apodidae > Apus > Apus apus. Next base: position 136,339,605 of record NC_067283.1, read on the forward strand.
GTGTTCTCCATCGGGGCAAGGTCCCGGCAGGTTTGCGGCGAAACCCGCGTCGTCTCCGCTCCCCGTCGTGTCCGCGGGGCGCAGCGAGGCCGGGCAGGGAAACGCGGCGGGAATAAACGCTGCTCTGTGAGCCCATCCGTGCCCTCCGCGGGCCGCAGGGGCAACGCTGAATCTTACAATCCTTGCAACATAAGCAGGAAATGCTGTTCAGTGGCTAACTGCAAAACGAGAAATAAAGGGTCTGCTTCTTTGCAGCTATTAGAGACTGGAAGATGTATCCATACACTTACTGAACCCACTTTTTCCTGGAGTTGCGTTAATGCATCACTCCCTTTGGCACCTGGACTGCTTACTGCTGTTTGCAATTCCATTGCAACTGGAAACTCAAATGCTTTGGGACTATCCTATCTCAGGGATAGAAGGAAGGAGAGAGATTTTCCAGTCCTTGAAATGCAGAAAGCAGATGTGAAGCTATTTCCATGTCCTCCTATAGAAAACCTGTGGCATGGCCATTTCCTCTATGCTCTCCAGTGTGATCCCACAAAGTGATGTGCTGTAAGCACCACGGGCAGCTAAGTTCCTTCCCTTTCACACCACGTCATTACTCTTCCACTTTTTACTATGGAAATGGAATTGCGCCGAGAATAAGGAGTCTGCACACATGGAGGAGGTTATGTTTTCTGTCGGACCAGTATTTTACTGTCCCCTGTTCCTCTTGCACTGCTCCATGTGCCGAGGTGCCGCAGAGCGAGCGGCAAAGCGCAGGTAAACCGATGGCAGCTGTGCAGGCACAGCCTCCTTGTACAGCCTGCTCGTACATCTGCTCGTACAGCCTCCTTGTACAGCCTGCTCGTACAGCCTGCTCGTACAGCCTCCTTGTACAGCCTGCTGCAGCTAAACCCTTTCAGGGCAGACTGAAAGCACGTCCGAAAGGGGTCCTGCTTTCAGCGGACACTTTCAAAGATTTTTTTTTTATACATATCCAGCTTAAGAAAGTATGAAAAAAGCTTGATTTGGCAAGCGTAGATGAATTTTGTTGGAGCAGAGCCTGAAGCCCAGGTTATACTTTCGCTCACGTCAAGTTTTCTTGGCTGTGCAAGGGCTCAGCTGCTCTCTGAAAGGAAGCTGTGTGGCTCTGGGGACAGAAGTGGCAGCTCCTCACCGGGGCAGCTCCGCACCCTCCCAGTGCTGCCACCTGTGCCCTGGGGATGGGCACAGTGGCTCTGAGCCCTGGCGGACCCCAGTGCTTACGATTCCCACGTGCAAAAGTCACTGTTACAAATGAGTCCAACCCTCCAGCTAACTTTTTTAAAACATGAATGGGGCGTTGAGCAACCTGGTCCAGTGGGAGGTGCCCCTGCCAATGGCAGTGGCGTTGGAACTAGATGATCATTAAGGTCCCTTCCTACACAAACCATTCTATGATTCTATGACCTCAATTATAACATTCCGGTACTTCCACTGTCATTTGCCAACAGTGTTTTGTTTTGTTTTGGTGAAGGTAGCAAGGGGATTCTGGCATCCATTAGTCTGATTCTCATTTTACCTCTTATAGAACTGTAACTAGTATACTACTGTAACTATAACCTATAGCCATATACTACTATATAGTTACTGACTTTATTTGTGGAGTGGCTCCAGCCAAGCCTGTGGTGTCCATGCTGCTTTTGGCACTGAAACACAGAAAAAAGAGCAATGTCAGAATAAGAGTAACAGCGTAATGTGACTAGTGTCGTAGTGTCAGGAGGGGGAAGAGCTGTGTGGTGGCTTGTTTATGAAACAGGTGGGGATTAGGTTGCTATGGGTGGGGATACAGAGTTCAGGTTGGTTGCAGGGTACAGCTTTCCACATCCACACCGACATGCTGTGTGTGCTCTGGAGCCTGATTGCATGGCTTGACTGTTGCAACATCAATCCATCCCAGAAGAATGGCAGCAGAATAAAACTGGTGTTAACCTCTGCTCTCTATGAAATGCAAAGGTTTTTTTACTTAAAAAAAAAAAAAAAAAAAAAAGGAAAAATACCTATAAAAACGTATTTACCAAGATAGTTATACAAGCAATGGTGGGTTAGAAGAAAGTAATTGGTAACATTTAACTCTGGGTTTTGTTTGTTTGTTTGTTTCTGTAATGGAATGTTTTGAATCTCCTGATGTTTTTCTATCAGGTTTTAACCCTTGGACTAGGACAATTTTTAATTCTAAGACTTATGCATCTTTTCATAAAATAACTGGCATCTTAATTTACAGAAAATTCTGCTGGCACTGCTTATATATATATATATATATATATATATATATATATATATATATATAAAATCCTGCTTTTTCCTCAAGGGAAGAATTTTCTTGGTGATCTAGAAATTACCCATTAGAATGTGTCACAGCAGGGTTTTTGTGTTTTGTTGTTGTTTGTGTTTAACTTGCTTGGCCTCAGAGTTGATGGATGGAAGCAGCAAAATCTGTTCTGTGTTTCAGTACAATGGCATGTGCTTGCAAGGCCCCAGTGGCGTTCCCGGACGGGATGGAAACCCAGGAATCAACGGGATCCCCGGGACTCCTGGAATCCCAGGACGGGATGGGCTGAAGGGGGAGAAGGGCGAGTGCATGCGTGAGAGCATCGAGGAGTCCTGGACACCCAACTTCAAGCAGTGTTCATGGAGTGCACTTAATTACGGCATCGATCTTGGGAAGATAGCAGTAAGTTAGCTTTGCCTGAGGTGCTGCACAGCACCAACCTCAGCAGGCTCTAGATCTGCCTCTGTGAGCTGGGTAGCACCAATTGTACAGATTTCCTACTGGAGCCTCTTTCAACTCTTTTCAACTACTTGAAGGGAGGTTGTAGTCAGGTGGGGACTGGGCTCTTTTTCCAGGCTACTAGCAACAAGACGAGAGGGCATGGCCTCAAACTACTCCAGGGGAGGTTTAGGTTGGATATTAGGAAGTACTTCCTCACAGAGACGGTGATTAGACATCAGAATGGACTCCCCAGGGAAGTGGTGGAGGCACCGTCCCTGGATGTGACCAAGGAAAGGCTCGATGTGGCACTTAGTGCCATGGTCTAGCCAATGTGGTGGTGTTGGTCGCAGGCTGGACTTGATGATCTTAAATGTCATTTCCAGCCTTGGTGATTCTGTGATTCTGTAACATGCAAGGGTGAACCTCTCAAAGGTTTGTCTACTTCACAGCCATCTCTTCTGTGTTTTGCAGCAATGTGCCATTTTCTTTTCTGTAGTAGTGTTTGAAAAGAATGATGTGGCTGGTGTAAGAGTACATATAGGGAACCACATCTGTAAGGCAGAAAGTCACACTACCAAAAAAGTACCTCCCACTTGCCCGAAGTAGGGCAAGGATTTTACCATTTCAATCATAAAGAACAGGAGTGACATATGTCTTTAATCTGTAAATTGTGCCTGTCCTTGTAACTCCCGCTTCAAAATGGTTGTTCACTGAAAGACAGATGTAGGATGCTACTGCAAAAAGGATCAGCATTGTTCAGGAGCAGAATTAACAAGTGTTACCCAGGCTAACTCAGACAGCTTGTCCTCCACTGCAGCCCTGGAATACAAAACTTTTAAATACAATGGTGCCAACCCGGAACAGTGGAAGAAATCCCAGGTCAATCCTAGTTGTGAAGCAATGCCCTGATTAGTTGGCATAATTTAGTTGCTATTGCTGTGACTAGTCTTTTGAGTAGAAATTTCTCACTATCTTGTACTTGCAGAATTGTCTCTATTTTCTTTTTTTCTTTTTTTTTTCTTTTTCTTCCCCCTTTGTATCAGTGAAGACAAAATCCTCTTAAAAACCTAAAAATACTTATTTTTTAGTTGTGGAGCTTTTATTAGGGTTTAAGTCTCTGTCTGGTAACAGAGACAGAAATTGTACCCTGCTATCATGCAAGGACTTAAATGCAGCATTCAGATAGCTCACAGCCCTTTTCATAAACCCAAGAAGGTAACTAGGTTACCTACCTAGTAGTAGGTAGGTAGACTGGACATTAGGAAAAATTTCTTCACAGAAAGAGTGGTTAGACACTGGAACAGGCTGCCCAGGGAGGTGGTTGAGTCACCATCCCTGGGTGTGTTTAAGGGTCATTTGGATGTGGTGTTGGTGGATATACTTAGGGGAGAACTTTGTAGAGTAGGGATGATAGTTGGACTCGGTGATCCCGAGGGTCTTTTCCAACCTGAATAGTTTTATGATTCTATGATTCTACTGAACAGCAGGTATTGTCAAAATAAAATTAAGAATTTCCATAATCCCCCTTCTCCGTTACCACCTTTCAAGTGCTGTTTCTGATATGCATCTTTGCATCTCATGGTATTTACCAGCCTCTACTTTCCCCTCCCATCCTCCCACCGAGGGAAGTGTCTAAAGAGAGGAGCCAAAACATTCTGAAAACTTTTCAAAACCATTTTTGTCTCCTCTCAGGAATGCACCTTTACAAAGATGCGCTCCAACAGCGCTTTGCGCGTCCTCTTCAGCGGGTCGCTGCGGCTGAAGTGCAGAAGCGCTTGTTGTCAGCGCTGGTACTTCACCTTCAACGGAGCAGAATGTGCTGGACCTCTTCCTATTGAGGCCATAATATATTTAGATCAAGGAAGCCCAGAGCTGAATTCTACTATTAATATACACCGAACTTCTTCAGGTATGTATGCCAAGACTGTATGAGCAGAGATGGAAGTAAAGTCAGCAGCAGATCTAGTTACCAAGCGCAGACATAACGCAGTCTGCCAGAGGAAGTCCAAGATGGAAGAAAGAGGCAGAAGAGTGGCTAGCTAACACTTAGTACTCTGCTTTCTCACAAGTTGACTACCAATAGTAGCAGTATTAGAATTAGTTATGCAGTTGTACTTTATTATCATAGTATCTTTCATCGTACTTACACCTTAGAGTTCAGAAATGGAAGAGATTTATATCCAGACAGTTCTACTGATCTCTACTACAACATGAACAACGAGACAGTGCCATCCAGGCCTAAAATACTGATATTTGTGCATTATCTGTGCATAAAGAAAGACACTCTTTCTGGATTTTTCTACTATAATTTCACGTGTGGCACAAAAGTACCTCCAAAGTAAAATATCCAGGAACAATGATCAGTTGCAAAGCAAAAGGCAAATTAACAAAGTCATTCAGCATCAAAGGAGGTGACACTAGGATGAGGGTGCTAAGGTGAAGTCCATACTCTTATCTCCTTTCTGAAGGTCAATACTTAACACTTAGAGAAACAGTTCTAAAACCGTAAGGGTTGCACTAATTTTTATATGTTTCTGGCTATGAATACTCTTCACTTATCAGTGCTTTGAGCTGTATTTTGTTCTCAGGTTTGAACAGAGCTGAAGCACTTTGACACCAACAGCCTGGCTCTTTGCAAAAGGCCATTTTTCTCCCTGTACTGTATCACAACTGCATGAAATCTAGTGTCTAGAGCCATGGTATGTTTTTTTTCATTTAGTAGTACCCACCTGTCTTTATTAACTCACCTCCAACTAGTGGTGCTAGTGGGAAAAAAAAAGGGCAATAAAACTGGAACTTTATACAGAAGCAATGAATTAGAGGTGGAAAAAGATGACAGGGTGGCCATCACCCTTGTCGGGCTTAGCTGTGGAAGTCGGGAATGGCTGTGTCCCTGTCTGCCCTCCCCATCATTGCTAAAAAGACAGGGTGTTGGGATTGAAGCCCTACCCCAGCTACCAGTTTGTGATTTTGGACATTTAAAGAAGCAGGGATACCTCCCATTTAACCATCCTGTGGATTGTGATCTACTTCAGGTAATGCACCAGATGTCAAGAAGCAGCATGGATAAAGGCAGCATGTGACTCTGTAACCTGTGCTGCCACATCCCTGAGTAACAGTTTTTACTTCTAAAAATGCTGTTCAGCTTTAACTAAATAGCTTGAGTCTGCAGTGAGCTGCTGTTCTCAAGTACTTGTGTATATGAAATTCAAAGCAGTTGTGTCTGCCAAGGTAACCTGATTTTTGTCTTTAACCAGTGGAAGGTCTGTGTGAAGGGATCAATGCTGGCTTGGTGGATATTGCCATCTGGGTAGGGACTTGCTCAGATTATCCACGGGGAGATGCTTCTACTGGATGGAATTCAGTCTCCCGGATCATCATCGAAGAACTGCCAAAATAACTTTCCCTCCCTTTTTATAATCTCTCCCTATTTTTTATTTTGTACAACTTTCTTCAGAGTTTAATTCTATAGAGTTGGATTCAAGTATTTGACTGAAAGGCACCAAAGTCTTGCATCTGTAGTCTTTGTCTAGCCTTTTTTTGCACATTGCAGAGGCTTTTTATAATAATCATTTTATAATATAAATATAAAACCCCAATGTAAGTAACTTTTAAAATTCCTTGACATATGAAAATATACCACCACCATTTTAAGAATTAACTGTAACTTTTTGTATCAAATAAATAAGACCTTTTTCACAAAAAACCTCTCGGCTACTTTATTGATCATCAAACTGTTTAAAGTACTTTACGTGGTGTTACGATACATAATTTTTTTAGAAGACTTCATAGAAAGTTCTAAGAAGTTAAACTCAGGCTGTGGCTTTAGCCTTCAGAAAACACACGTAATATTTACTTCTGTGAACATGACTACACAATAGGATGCTCTGCTCTTACAGTCTTAAGTCTCTCAACAAACTCTTGGTGACTTAACTGTGACCTAGATCATGTCATAAGCATTAAATACCTAGTTCTGAATAACTAAATAAAAATAAACCATCTAAGCTCTCCTTCCCTCCTTTGCTTTTTGATAAGACTGAATTTCATTATAAACATTTATTATTTATCTCCACTATTAGCTTGTAGAAACTAAATAATCTTATGGCTACAAAAGTTAAATTTCATTGCTGTGACTAAAAAAAAAAATTCTCCTAAATTTAACCTTTCAGATATATACAATCACTTTGGTGTTAAGTGAAAGCTAGATATATTAAATAATTTCAAAGGTAGAGAAGTAAGGCAAGTCAAAATGCCTTGGCTTTCAAAGTGTACTGGTAAAATGAAAGAAGTTCTGGGCCTCTCACTACAAGGACATTGAGGTGCTGTAGCATGTTCAGGAGAGTCACCAAGCTGGTGAAGGGTCTAGAGAAGTCATACAAGGAGTGGCTGGAATGGAACCAAAGTTACTTGGCTATCAAGGCAGGACAGAGGGTTCACGATAGTTCAGTCTGCAGCTCTTAGAGCCAAGCAGTTTTTTTCAGCTGGTAAACCTGCTTTAATGCAGAAGATGTGAAATACTACGAGACACGGCTAAATGGTGTCATTTAAAAACATGCTGAAAATTGCTGGATGTTTGAGCATTTGAGAGGGTTTTTTAATTAGCTCTTGAGTAAGAGTTCAAATGCTGTTAAATGTGTAGGAGGTTATTTTGTTGCTGGCAACACCCAGGGAACAGGTTGAATTGGTAGCTTTTTTAAACTTCTTATTCTGATACCAGTTGCCACAGTTTGACTGGATAAAACCATTTCACAGCAACATTGAGGCATATCAAATTATACTTTTATTTTGGATTTTTTAAAAATTATTTTTATTTTAATTTAAAAGCAGTGCACTGGAGCAGCAAAGAAAGCCAACAGGATGCTGGGCTGCATTAACAAGGGCAACACCAGCAAAGATAAAGAAGTCATTATCCCACTATACTTGGTGCTTGTCAGACCACACATGCAGCCTTGAGTTCAGTTGTGGTCCCTGCTCTACAAAAAGGATGCAGACAGGCTGGAGAGGGTCCAGAGAAGGGCCACAGGGATGATCAGAGGACTGGAGGACCTGCCGTATGAGGAGAGGCTGAGAAAACTGGATTTGTTCAGCCTGAAGAAGAGAAGGTTTTGGTGAAGTCTTATTACAATGTTCCAGTACTTAAAGGGTGGCTACCGAGAAGATGGAGACTCCCTACTTACAATGAATCACATGGAAAAGGCAAGGGGTAATGGGTACCAGTTGCTTCTGGGGAGATTCTGATTGGACACAAGGTAAATTTCTCACCATGATGACAGTCAAACATTGGAATAGTCTCCCAAGGGAAGTGGTAGATTCCCCCACATTGGATAGTTTAAAGTCTCAGCTTGACAGGGTGCTGAACCACCTCATATAAACTACAGTATTACCTAGAAAGGCTTGACCAGATGATCCTTGAGGTCCCTTCCAACCTGGCATTCTATGATTGGCATTCTCTGATTCTATGAAAATATTTTCTTCCAAATTCAACAAGTGATATACTAAAACATTTTTTTAAATTATAGATTCTAAAGAAAAACAATAGTTATGTTTATATTACAAAGTCAATCTTACATTAATGAAATAAAAAAACCCAAGAAAAAGCATGTACAACATGCAGAAATATACACTCTTCCAAGACATTAAAAGGAAAAACATTAGACCTAAGGAATTTTTTTCAACTATTAAGGATTAAATCTCAATTTTCCCCAGGCATCTCTCAGATTGGTCGCTCCTCTCTGCAGCTTTTTCTGGGAATGCTAGAGGAACCAGCAGCTAGGAGAGCTCTCAGGCTTTCATGGCTGCAAGCTTGTGTGTGATGCTGCTGCGAGCCAGCAAATTATACAGCTGGCAGTTTGTCTCTGAAGAACTGTACTGCTTTCATTGGCTTGGACGATGGCTTCTAAGGTATCTGAACACAAACAAGTTACTATGAGCTATGGTGTGAATTTACAGGATGTCAGTTAACATACAGTACCTGATTGTGTAAATGCTTGAAGGCTGTCTGCATTTATCCTGGAGCACAAGTAAACTGTTCTAGGCCCAGGTCACACTAACCCAGGGTAGTAAGTGCACAACTTCTATTCTTTTCTTATGATTTATTCATATGTCTTCAAAATATTTTTTGGACCCTGGGTGGCAGAGTTAAGTCTTCCATTGTGGTAATTCATTCTACATACTAGAAAACACAAAAAAACAAGTAAACACTCTCCAAAGGCAAAAGAAGGAGCTTTTAGGAATCTGGACAGTAATTTGCATGGTAAACTTCCAGTAAATTTATCTTCAGCTAAATATACATGGAAACTTTTATTAAAAAAACCAACCCAACACAACAAAGCCAGCCACAATGGTCACCTGACCTTTTCAGATGAGATTTATCAACTGTATCATTAGAAGGGATGGGATTGTGGAGGAGAAATACACACAAGATAACAGAGGACTGGAAGAATAAGCTCAGTACAATCTGTTTACACAAACCTAACTGCCTCTACTAATTATTCCCTGAGGCCAGCAGTTTCTCACTATTTCAGTGGGTACAGTGGAAAGAAGACAGCTGGAAAATCAGCAACAGGACATCAATAGCACATTAAAATCCTTGGATATTGATTTGAATACATTGTTTGAGAGACAGAAACATCTGGAAAGCAGAGACAATGAGCTCAGGCAAAAGAGAAAGGAGCTTATACAGAGAGGAAACAGGAGGAGACAGTTGGAATCCAAAATTGGTGTGAAATATGATAGTTTAAGACATCTGGAACAAGATGCTGTTAATCTAGAGGAAGAATCTCAAAAGGCAGTAGTGAAGATCAAAGAAATAAATATCCAAAAAGCAATATTTGCTACTGAATTAATTCATCTCATGAAGAACTGCATTTCACTGAACATCCTCAAAGCAGATTTGGCTCTTCACAGCACTAGAGTGGCTGCTGGGAACAGACTAGAATCAGAGTATAATGAAATGAGTGAATAGCTAAGACCTGCAGAACAACAACTTTGTGAACTGGATGATGGGAAGCGAGTTCTTACAGAGAACTGCAAGGATTTGCTGAATAAAGCTCGACAGGTGTGCAAACTGGGACCAGATGAACATCTTCCAAAAGAATTTCAAACTGCTTTTCAGGATCTTCTGAACATGTTGGAGGAAACCGATGGAAAAGTGAATTGGATAAATACAAGCAAAACATTGCATGTCAAAAAAAAGTGGCTAAACCCCCTGAAAAAACTAATAGAGCAAATTAATGAGAAGTTCAGTAACTTCTTTAGTTCTGTGCAGTGTTTTGGTGAAGTTGATCTTCATGTGGAAAATGAGGAGTATGACATGTATGGGATTTGCATTAGAGTGACATTCCACAGCAGCACTGAACTTCATGAACTGACCTTCATGAACTGACTCCATATCATCAGAGTGGAGGTGTGAAGCGCTTCCACTGTGTTATACCTGATGGCTCTACAGGAACTCAAGAGATGTCCTCTCAGGGCTGTAGATTAAATAAACTGGGGAATGGATTCAGTGAATGAGAGGAGAAAGTGCAAATTATTAATAAAGTTTAGTATACACAAAATGTGGTACATGGTAACAGAATCAACAGAAACAAGGAAGTGGATTGCTGAATTAAGATTTAAAAATATTGAGCTGTTTCTGTAGTCTTACAGATTTTAATTTATAATTGAAACCATTTCCCTAATCTGTTAAATTTTTATTAAAAATTTATCAAAATTATTTCTGCTTTCAGTTAGTCTTTTGTTAAACAGAAAACTTGTGATTTTTCAGGTGTTATTCAGGTGTTTTGCTGGACAGTGTTCTCCACTCCTTACAAAACTGATCACTTCCCCCTTACCTGTTGAATAAGCTTTGCTAACTTATTTACTCCTCAGTTAAATGATACTTTCTGGATACTTCTTAATACCTACTTATTAACAGCAGAAGGCAGATGTTATAGCCTATAATGTATTTTCTTAAAGAAGAACCAAAAAAACCCTACAACAAGCTGGTATCTCCAAAAAGTACATATCCTTAACAGCAATTACTGGCATGCAAATAAACATCCTTATTGTTCAAATTTATTGAGATGTACTATAACTTAGTTTATCACTAAGTTAGCAATCAATATATTCTTACATTCCTTTCTTTAGATTAAATCAGAAAACATAAATGGATTGGTTGGTTTTTTTTTTAAATGAAGTCCCATGCACAATATCTTCTTGACTACTTAGGGATTCTTATTTTTTTTACAGAGAATATTCTTGAAAATAAGCATGCTCATATTCACTATTAAAGTGGCTCGAGAAGTGCATCACTATGGGATTACTAGAAAAAACCCTTTTAAAAAATGTAGGTCTACTTTCAAATATGCCTTTACTTTGTAATATTTGGTCAGATGTATTAGTAATGGAGGCGGAATCTCTTCAGAGAAACACAGGGCAGGCAAAGGAGAGAGAGAAAATTAAGTCAGTGGGCAGCAATGCACACAACACACACTTGGGTCTGCTGCTAAACACAAGCCTAAAACCACAATGCAAGTCCTGGTATGAGACGAGAACTGGGTTTCATCAGATTGGCAACTATTCAAACCCAAGAATGGACAGCTGTTTTACAAAACAGTTTGAGTCTCCAAATGCACCCCACTGAGGCAGCAGTTCTGTGTTGGATGAGCAATGGAATGTGGAGCATTCCATATCCTAAAATCTGACAAATACCAGAGAGGTGGATACAGAAGATACTGTTGTAAACAACTACATAGATACTTTCTTAATGAGACTCAGATAAAGATTTAGGAAAGTTTTAACACGCCCCAGAGTTGCTTTTATATGAAGTTTTCCACTTCTGTAGGAGTAGAATCTGACCAACTATTGAGCCTTGTCAATGAAAATTAATCCATTAATCCAGGCAGGCCAGGATGAACTGGATTGCTACACAGCTGCATTCATCCAGTCACAGTGCTATTATTTCATAGTTGTAAAAGCATCTCTTCCAAGCAGACACAGCTGATAGAAAGGCAGCAATGCAGAAACATTCAGCAGAAGAGATGTTGGCAGGGCTTTACTACGTCCAGGTTCTTTCCTCAAAATACTAGATCAATTCACAGTGTCAAAAAAGACTGCTCTCCAGATCATAAATATAAAAAATAGATTCCTTATGAACACAAGCTTGAACCTTTAACTATTTTCTTTTCTAAAACCAAGTAAAAAACTAGACACATTTTCATAAACAACAAAGGTAATACAGCAGGCAGGAGTCACTCTGATCACATTGGGGATAATTCCTTTGTAAAATCCATGAATTCCTTCTTTCCTGTAAAGACAGAGAAAAACATTTAGTTTTACTTAATGTATTTTAATGGAAATCAGACATAAAGCCTGGCATTTTTTTTCTTGCACTGAGAGAGGTACTTCAGCTTAGGAGTAACAATTTCAGAAGAATTTCTCACTACAGTGTCAAAAGAGCCATAAGACATCAAATCCTGACCTATCATTTCCAGGAGAGATGACAGTGTTCTGTAGATCAGTTACTTAGCCTAAGGTTTAGGTGGTTTTGTGTGGGGGATTTCCGTGGGTTTGATTTTTTTTTTTTTTGTATTGTCTAAGTATGAGGCAATTTTATTTCTTCATGCCACAAAAACTGGTTAAAATAAATTCAAATATCTGCAGCCTGTTCCAAAATTGTTTACAGATTTAATCTCACTGAAGCCAGCAGAACTGAAAGGCTTGGTAGTTTTGGGTCTTGTAACAGCAAGTGAGCTGAGGATAATCAAAACTAAGGAAAGGCAGCATTTATTTCCAGAGAATTAAAGCACCTCCGCCAGAATTTTGATTCCACTGGCTGAGAATCTAAATTCTTCCAGCTTGAACCAAGAGTATTAACGTCAAAAAGTTTCCAAGACTATTAATCTCAGCTCCATATTGTCCAGCTTCACAGGAGCCTAGGACACCTGGAGCAAGGACTACATCTAACACACATCCTAGAAAATGCTTGGGTGTGGTTTACACTTCCCTCCCTAGGGATCTAGGTTGCATTTGTTTCATAATGAGTACAGCAGTGGCCCCAGAATGGCTGCATACATTCACACTTTATCAGAACTAATAAGCCTTTCTATAGACTGCAGCCTGAAGGGCACAGTGCTGAGGTACCAGAGCTATTTTTGCTTTGATCTGGCTTCAGCTGAAATGATTGCACTGCCTCTGAGCAGCTATGGATATGTGAGGTAACAGTCCTACAGGAAGCTGGGACTAGACTACAAATTCAGCAAGGCTGCAGGGTAACCCTGGGACATCAGTATAAATGGCTCTGGCTCACTTCTTCCTGCCAGAATCTGGATTAGCCACAGCTCCCAGCAGCACAACCCTCCTGTCGTAGGTGATAATCTGAAGCAGTTCAAAGAATCATTCTGGTTGGAAAAGACCTTTAAGATCATTGAATCCACCAGTTCAAGTGAGACTGCACTAAGAGCCCCAAAACAGGCAACTCAAAGTTTATTTTATAAACTATAAGTGATATTTGTTGGGGAAGTGAGAAGGGTGACAGAATAAATAACAGAAGTCTGCAGGCTAGCCTTGACCTTATCCTGTCTCCTCTTTTGTCCTTAGACCATTGCTATTAGTGGCATCCTGCACAAAATTACTTTGTACAGCTATCATTTTATTTGCTCTGAGCTGTGTTCATTCTGCAAGTCAGCAGCATGAAAGCCAGTAAACACAATTTTGATTCTGTAAGACTCACTTTTCAAGATGTAAGCTTTTATCTTTGCATGCCTACCTCCATGTCCTGTGGATCACATCCAACACACCAGAATACGTATTATGCTGATCTTGAAGACGAGCTCGCACAACTTGATAGGGATATGTTGCTGACACAGCAAATATTTTGGATACAGCTGCCATCATTATGTATTCCACAGTGTTCTAAAAACAACAAAAAATACAAGGCTTGCCTTAGCAATGGATTAAATTTGCCTATTTTCCAAAATCTTACTTGATTTTTAAGTGTTGAACTAAATAATACTTTAGGGTTTTTTTCCCTTTATAGTACCCACAGTTTAAAAAAAGGCAATGCTTACTATATACAGAGCTACAGGTAATTCATTGTAAAATGTGTGTTGCACCCCCTCACTCCTACCAAAGTAGTGAAAAAGTTACTGCCTCTGCCCAACTTGCACCTGTTGGCAAAGATTTCCATGTAATTGTGTAAGACCTCCACTTGTGGTTCCACAAAGACAAAACATTCTCCCTCTAAATCTCTCAAAATACTTGCCAAAATAAGCAGCTGGATTCCCTACAAAAAACCAGTACTAACCAGTTGCTTGTTTAAAAAGCGAAAAAGCATTATTTCCTTCTATATATTCTATATTCCAATTAATGTAGCAAGATGTTGTAAAATTTGGCTGTTCTATGACCTATACAAATGGAATAAAATTCCACTTGTTTACAGGCCACATCACAGTTTTCTTCTCAATAATCTTACCAGTTTTGTATCTGATGCTCTGTTTCTATAGGTGTTGTATCTCAGTTTCAAATCCTCATATGCCATGAACTGTAGTGCTCCATGTGAAGTTCCAAACAAACCAGGCACAAATCCCTAAAAAAACATTAATAAAACAAGGTTAAACAGCAACCCACAAAAACGATACAACCTGTCAGTGCTCAGCTTACACACACATTTACTGTGCAGCATGACTCAAAGCCCATTCCGGGCTGGTGTTCTTACTAATAGGCATCACACAAAGTGTAATAAATGTTACTTTTCTCCAAATGACAGGCAGGATGAAGATACATCATGAGTGAGCCAGATGAACTAAGAGGCCGGGGGACTCTAGCTCACAAAACACAAGCACAGGTCTTAAAAAGCTGGTAACAAGGATCAGCCTGAACCAGCTGTAGCCTTGCAAATGTGCTGCCTGGCTCCTGCCCCTGTCCAGGTACTGGCACTAAGTTGTTTGGTTCTCACCTGAGATTGGTAAGGCAATGACAGAAGCTTATGTCTCTTCAGGAGTAGAGGTACAAAAAAATTCTTGTGATCAAGTCCTGGACATAGGGGGGAGGTGTGTGTGTGTACAGAAACATGTACCTGCAGTACACATACATTTTTATATAAAGTGCAGAGCAGAAAGTTGAAGGGCACAGATGAAAAGCTCATACTTACAGATTATTTACATTAAAGAAAAAAATCTAAGGTTCGGACCAATTTGAGTGCATTCCTCACCCTGCTCAGATAGTATCCCAAGGCAGCTGAATAAGGGTGACCAAATGTGTAACAAGGAAGTCTGGGAAATGTTCTCCATTTGTAAGAGGCAGTAATGCTAAGATTATAACACAAAACTATATAGAAACCTTTTCTTTCAAACAAGTTGAATAGAAGGGGGAAAACAGGTATTTTCTGAAGTGTCTGGAGTTCCTTCAGGAGCAGGACTTGAGAGAATTGAAAATGAGCTACAGTTGCATGGGTTCTGAGAAACTTTAATTTTCTTTTTGAAGTGCTGGTCACTTACACTGGAAAAATACAAATAAATGGGGGATTAATCATCTTGGCAAGAAATTACTTAAAGGAGCCAAAAGCTTGCTAAAAATTATTGCAAGAGGAAATAGGGCTCAAAGAACCAAAATGTCTCAAAATATACTGGTATCAAACAGTTCTATGTTATTTCCCCTGATTTATTCAGGTAAGATAGAAGATTTAAAATATGTGTCTGAACATAGACCTCTCTATTAGACTAAATACTAAGAGCCTGGAGAAGGAGAAGAAAAAGAGAAGGGATTCTGGTAGAAGTTCATTGGAATGTCTATAATCTAAGAGGACAAACTAATAAATTACTTCATAAACTCCCAACTTGCAGAAAAAACCCACAAACCTAAAACAACAGCAGGCATAAAAACTGCACTGAGCTTCTATCACTTCTGAGATTAGCTCTCTGGATGCTATAGATTTCTTAAGTTTACAATATTACAGTCATTCAGGAAGTGATGTTTAGGATCTCTTTAATAATGGGGATGAATTTCTCCTCAAGGGAAAAAAAAATGGTCATGAACTGATCATCAGTGACCATGAACTGACAAAATGCATTAAGGTAAAGCCTCAGGAAAAAAAACCAAAACACTTTCTCAAATGAGGATGAGTGGAATTAATCTAAACATCTATATTTTGTCAACTGTGAGCATAATAACAGAATTTTGTCAACTTTGAAGTCAAAGGGCTACAAGAGGGAAAAGGCCAACTTCAGTTTTCAGAAATCCTGGATTAGAAAAGAAAAATAAACAGTAATATAAAAACAGAAGAGGAAGAAGAGAAAAAAATCAAAATTATTGAAAATACCAAAGAAAAAATGATCTGGGTCAGCAGAACAAGGGACAGTATACAACTTCTGTATAATGAAAGCATAAAAAAGCTTAAAAAAATATTTGCACATTAAAAGTCAGAGGAAATAACTGCTCTCTACTTGGAATGAATTAGAGTGATGTCTTTATATCATAGGAGAATGAGGTAATCTTTTCCCCATCAACAAAAGAAGAATGTTAAACAACATCTAAGAGTGCTAAACCCTTAAATTTAAGCCAGCAGATTTGGGTAACTTGCACCCAAGAGTCCTAAAGCATCTGCTTATGATATTTGCTAAATGAGTACCAGGACGCTCCAAGTGTTGTGCTGATGGGAAAAGCTTTCAAAGACTGAAGAACCTTTACTGTTGAGCCAGTATTAAAAAACGCAAGAAGGGAGTAAGGCCAACGGACCTCAGTAAAATAAGAGCTGACCCAGGCTTCTACTTTATGAATTTTATTTTTTTAACTTTATTATTTAAGCATATTTTTGTAATGAGGGCTTGACAGGGTCAATGGCTGCTTACAGAAGTCCTGTTTGAATTCTCTTTTGGAGAACTAGAACAGTAGAATTAAACACATAATTAAAAATTTAAAAGGTAAAGTATATAATTCTGATCAGTAGACAATGGGAAAAAGATGGTATTTTAAAGCTGGAATAAGCTACCCTAAGTGCCAAAGATCCAGGACAAAAGAAAAATCTCCTGTTGGCTAGCATTTCAAAGGTTGCCCATCATAATGAAAGGGAACATAGCTGGGCAAGGGAACATAAGCAAATGTGTATAGTGTAAAGCCAATGTAGTTGGTGATGCAGCACTTACACTGCTGCCTGAAGAGTTGAAGAGAGCTCCTGCCTCTGCTACATGTTTTGAAAGAGTGCAGTAGATTCCCCTTGTAATCTGTTCAGTGTCTTCATTTGTGTGTGTGTGTGCCAAAGACCTGCACCAGAGTGCTCTGCTCTGACATGTGCAGAAAGACACTGGAAGTATCCCATTATCACCCTATGCATCTTGACTCCTTCCTGGTGAAAGATGATACCCTCTTTTATGTGAAAGTTACTTACACTTCTATCTCTCTGTAGAACCTGGGACTAAAGTTGAAGTCAAGATGGCCAAATCTCAGTGGATTTCGCTACATGCAAACACAAAGACATAGAAAGTTGCTTATCTTACTAACTGCACATTTGCAAGAAGGAAAATAGCACAAATAAAAGCACAGCAAAATAAAGAGAACTAAGTGCCTTAGACATTAATAAACTGGAAAAATACTTTATCCTTAGACTACTGAATCTTACCTTCCAAAGGTGACATGACAATATAGAAGTGTCCAATGTATCTATTTCACTTGGTAACATTACTGCTAGGATTTCTGTTGTTGTCGTAGCATACTGCATTACTATTCTCAGTCTTGATGACTCTACAACTTCCTTTAATCTCCTTACACTTTCTGCACTCCCTGTTTATATTACTGCTGTACATTAAGGACTGATTTATTTCTATTTGCTGCCTCTACATCATCACTGAGAGAGAATGAAACTGAAAATACAAATCCAGAAGCATGGAGGCCAGAAGAATGTTAGTTGCATTCTTGATTGATGTTTTAGTAGTCAGTTACTCTAGGTTAGACATCTAACAGTTTCCCAAGTGCTCAGATAGTTTGTTTTTCAGAAAGAGCCAATTGCTACGATCTTACAACTATTTTACAAAGTTTGGTCTCTCCTGCCTTGCACTTGAAAAGAACCATGGAGATGGTTGCATGACATTCAACTTCACAGCAAAATAATTTTTAGAGTGCAGATCTCCAACAGATCTATCTATAGGTATGTTCAAATTACATAACCCCAAGCTGTTTTTTTCCTCAGTCTAGTGTGTAGCAGAACAGGTCTCTCCCCAGTCATCTGGGAGATGGAGACCAAAGGACAAAGCCTACTGGGTGGAGGATGGGAATATCACTGACTAGATGTTTACTGGGATAATCAGTGAAGGAAAGGCTCCTATCTTTTCAAGAGCGGGCCAAGCTCAAGAAGAACAAGTTCACAAGGAACCCAGCTTCAGATAAACTTCAGTTTAATAAACAAACAATACCCAACAGAACAAATAAAGATAGCTTTGATCCCTGCTAGAAAGATTGATACACCCTGACATTTCTACTCTTATACCCCAAAGGACTGAAAGGAATTGCTCAGGCCAGTAACAGCATCTTGTGCAGAAGAGAGATACAAATGGAACTGCTTGGACAGAAATACCATTCTTTAGAAGACTAATGTCAAATTAATCAGAAAGAAACTATTTCCAGATTTTATTTGCAACTTGTAGTGGTATTCTCTGAGATGCACTTATCTGCTACGAGGAACTCTAACTGAAATTAAGATTATGAGGAAAAAGAAGACATTCTTATGCACTTCAGCCATCAAATTTCAAATAAAGCAAGTAAGGCAAAAGATGAAAACTCTCCCATAACCACAAAATGGGGGAAAAGCATAGACAAGTTAAAGGGCCACCTGAAGAGGTGCCTTTTTCCCCAGTACAGAGAAGGCTGAGAAAACTCTGACATTGAATGAAAGTTGTTCAGTGTCCAAAGTTCGCTTTCTTTGCTGATTTAACCAAGTAATTTGCTCTTTCAAAGGAAGTACTTGGTTTAATTCTCCACTTGCAGATAAACACTATAATGAAGTGGCTAGTGCCAAAGGCAACACATGCTACACGCATGAATAACCTGAAGAGTAATTCAATGGAAGGACAACTTAAACCCTATCAGATGCAAGAAATTAGAACTTATCTACATGGAACAGAGAAGACATCCAGGCAGGCAAATCAGAAATCTTGACAATTTCATTTTAGGAATAAGTAAGGTGCCTTGCTCTTGTTGTCAGAATTTGGCATTCATTGTTATGTGGCATTACTAGTCTTTCAGCATAGAACCATTCTACTTTCACTGCAAACAAAAGAAATTAATGTTCAGTAACCAGGACAATTCCTAAGTGATAGTGTTCTTGCTCTATAGTATTACTTGCAGGAGAAGAGCCAGACTGAACTACAATAGGTTTCTTCACACCTTCCAGGCACCACTGAATGCATCTTGATGTCATGGCCTGAAGAAAGGAGGAGGCAAAAAGTCCAAATCCAGTTGCCATCTGTTTCCCTAAATTAAACAGAAAAAAACCCCACATATATGCAGACCATATTTAGAAGTCAGTAAGTGTTATGGATCTAGAGATGACTGATAGCTAGAGGGAAAATGAGGAGTTGTAAAACTCCACTGTGGAAGAAAAAATTAGCAGCTACTTTAGTCATATGTTATATTCTGTGAGATGTCAGAAAGAGAGACAAGGGATGAAATGGAAAAATGCACTAGCAGCAAGATCGACGACACTAGTGCTGCCCTCCTTATGCAAATTCTCATTATAGGAAGACTCCATAAAATCAAAAAGCAGCTTGTAGTTTACTCTCATTTTAGCATTATCATCCAATAGAAGATGGCTTAGCCATAAAGCTTGCACTCTGTTGTTCAATGATTTCCTGCATTTCAACAGTGTAATAGTTTTTCTTTTGATTAAGTCTTTTCTTTGCAGCTCTTCACTGGGAAAGAAGACTCACAGAATAAAAGTAAGTGAGCTAATACAAAAAAGTGCCCTGCGTATTTTTTGTAGACGAGTATTTACAAATCTTGCCATGTTACTGAGCAGTGCCAGCCAATCCTGGAATTTTTTGTAAATTTGATTACCTTATATAAGCCACGTATGCCCTCCAACTTGTAGATCTTTATAAGAGCATCAAACATTCCTCTGTATTGCCGCTTTGATGGATCAACACCAGCATTATATTGCAGCACAAGTCGTGTCTTCGTTACCCATATTGGGTTTGTAATACAGAGAGTCATGGCTCCTGAGAATAGATGGAAGTTAGACTGGTAGTTATGCCAACTCCAAAGCTTTTCTCACTTTGTTCAGCCGAGTGTAAAGCAGGCTTCTACAATGACAAAACTATTTATCATAGAATCATAGAATCATAGGGGTTGGAAGGGACCTCGAAAGATCATCTAGTCCAACCCCCCCTGCCAGAGCAGGGTCACCTAGAGTACATCACATAGGAACGCATCCAGGTGGGTTTTGAATGTCTCCAGTGAAGGAGACTCCACAACCTCCCTGGGCAGCCTGTTCCAGTGCTCTGTCACTCTTACAGTAAAAAAATTTTTTCGGATATTCACCTTGAACCTCCTATGCTCCAATTTACACCCATTACCCCTTGTCCTATCACTGGTCATCACTGAGAAGAGCCTAACTCCATCTCCCTGACACTCACCCCTTACATATTTGTAAACACTGATGAGGTCACCCCTCAGCCTCCTCTTCTCCAAGCTAAAGAGACCCAGCTCCCTCAACCTTTCCTCATAAAGGAGATGTTCCACTCCCTTAATCATCTTAGTAGCTCTGTGCTGGACTTTTTCCAGCAGTTGCCTGTCCTTCTTGAACTGAGGGGCCCAGAACTGGACACAATACTCCAGATGCGGCCTCACCAATGCAGAATAGAGGGGGAGGAGAACCTCTCTTGACAGACTAACCACACCCTTTCTAATGCACCCCAGGATTTATCCTACAACAGTACTCATATTACTTAAAACAGGTGAAGTTTTATGCCATTTTTCCCTCTCTCTCCCTTCAAAGCTCACAGCTGAGCCAAACCTACTCCTGCTGAGAGTACTTTGTGGAGCATACGACTTTTTGCATGTCCTAGTACATCCTTGACTATGGTTAGTGGTCAAGGTGAACCAAAAACCAGAGAACAGAATTGCTCTCTATTACCCCCCTCCACCCTCCTAAGGGAAGATAAAAGGGGAATAAGAAAGAGAGAATGAAAGGCTGGAAATTACAACATTTACTGGAACAGGGAAAAAGCAGTAACACGTGGGGTGAGGAACAGATAAAAGAGCGTGAGAAAAAGGGGCTGGGCTTCTGGGTCCCCTGGCTTTTATAGAATATGGCAGAAGCAGGAGGGAATACTGACCCCTCTCCATTCCAGCCCTCCCAGATCCTTCAGGGTCCTCTAGGATCCACTACCAGTAACAAAAATTAGCAGGGCCCACTCAAACCATAACAATCCCCCTTTCTGCCTCAACTTTCCACAGTCAGTAATTACCTATAGTAGATACTTAATTTCTTAATGCACTGCTGATTATCCGAGCAATTTTTTAGGTACAAAATTGTTCAAAATTTAACAGACACCTCAGTCATGAGAAATTTGCCCAACACTCACAGGCTAATAGAAGCAACCTGTTACAGCTTTATTGGTTATTGAAAATACAGTTTTAAAATAACTTATTACTATTTTTCACATCAAACAATATGCCTTCTATTTCAACAGGAAATGAATGCTCCAACATCCTAACAAAAGTCTTCTCAATTGCCTAGATGAAGTACAGCACAGAAGCATGTGCAAGAAGGTATGTTAGAAACAACATATTAAAAGTCTTGCTGAGAAAGATCTGAAATAAAAATACACATTCTAGTTTCAAAAAAAACTTGGAGCACAGATAAAGATTTTTGAAGACCAGTGAGATATTTACTTATTCTGTTAACTTGAATAGGCCTTCTCTTTTCCAGGTCTGTTTAACTTTTAATGAGCTAACTGGCTGATAACAGCAGGTGTATATACTTGTACTTTAGGACTCAATATAGTACTAAATATGGAAAATGCTTGCATGCAATGAAAACAAGGTCAAGAGCTATTCTGACAACTGCTACTTCTGAGCAAAACTGAAAAGACAACAGCGATCCACCTACTCGTTTTAGGCATCATTAATTTATCTACAGACAGTAAATGACTGCATTTGGACTCAAACATTTACCCTGGCCACCTGTAAGAAAAAACTGCCCTGACAAAGGCAGGCAGCAGCATATGAAAAGGCTAGAAGTAAACATTAATCTTCTTTGCATTTCAACTCACCAGCCTCTGCAGCTGACACTAGGTGTTCAGTTGCACTGAGACTTTCCAGCTTCCCTTCCTTCTTGTAAGCTTTGATGGCATTGTAACTGGAAAATGTAAAATATATTTTGGTAAAGGTGAAAACAAACCTATATCACTAAAAAAACCCCAAAATAAGTCACTTAAGACCACAGAAAACATTAGGGGGCACACAACCTTTGAAAACAGATGTTTAAGCAAACTATTTTATTTTAGTTAATTAATCTCTGAGCAGTTGGCTCTTTAAAGTGACCTATGATAATACATATTTAAATTGATAAAGTATTACCAACAGTATCAATGGGACAGCATCTTGAAGTAGTTATCTGACCTCAAGAATTAACTTGTAAAAGAAAATTATTAGATTATCTCCTTTTTATTGGGAACAACAGTGTCAGGCATCTATCTTCTAGTTTGGAAATACACTTGAGCTTTCTTCTCTTGATCCAGTTTCCAGTCTGTGGATTGAGAGACTATCAACAGTAGCTGAACTCTCAATAGGAACTTAACAGGAAAGCTTGAGGACTGAAGTACAACAATAACAGTCCAGATAACTGACAAATGAGGTTTGCACTGGCACACCAACTAACTGTTCCCTAAAGCATTCAATTAACAGGGATTGCAGTAAACCAGGTCACAGTTACGCTAATAAAGTAGAAAAGATTGAGTATTTAAAAACAGGCTTTACTAGCAAAGCCCATCAACTCACAGAAATGATAAAGGAATTGACTGTCACTAAAATGATTAAAAATCACTTAGCATTTAGCTTTAGCAGAAAACCTTATCATGTTCTTTAATCCTTACCATACCAGTTTAGGATTTTATTTTTTTGTGAGATTTTAAGCACAGTGTATTGGCACTTTTAGAAGATTCTTTGCAAATGATGTTGCCATCTCTCAAGTTCGTTAGTATTTTTGCATCAAGGGAATGCACTGTACTTGACAAACTGATAGGTCTCTGATTCAAACAGCTTCAATTCTGAACAGCAAACCACAACAAAGGGTAACAGATCTTGACTACTAAAACCCCCACAAGTTTATCAGCCACTTAGCACATTGTTATTCTCCCCAAAGATGTGTATATCTGAAAATTTTAGCGCACAGGATATGACACATTTTACAGCTTTACTTACAAGAAAAAGTAAAGTCCCCAGGAAGCCCCTGCTCCCAACATGTTTGGAGTTACCCCTTGATATAAGCCTCGTAATCCTTCATGCTTCCAGACAGTGGTCATACAGTGGAGAATCCCATTGTATTTTGGCCTCAGCTCCAATCCATCACTTACTATGAAAGAAAGAAATTATATTAAAACACGTTTCAGGAATCATCAAGTTCAGCTGTGTGAAAGCCATTACAGACATACACAGCCTCCAAAGCAAGCTGCAAATGAAAATGAAAACCTAACCAACCAACTGTATTTTACAAGTATGCAAGAACTGGTCTTTACAGACTCGTAAAGTAATTTAGGCTGGCAGCCATCTCCAGAGGTCATCTAACCCAACCCCCTGCTCAAAACAGATCTAATTAGATCAGGTTAGGCAGGGACATGT
Source organism: Apus apus (assembly GCF_020740795.1). Taxonomy (NCBI): domain Eukaryota; kingdom Metazoa; phylum Chordata; class Aves; order Apodiformes; family Apodidae; genus Apus; species Apus apus. Next base: position 136,363,150 of record NC_067283.1, read on the forward strand.
CTAGTTGCTTCCAGAATGCTTCCAAAGCTGAAGAGATTATCGCCTTTCTGGGCAACTTCTTCTAGTATCTGACCACCCTCACAGCAAAAATCCTTTTTTGTAATAAATAATGGGAATTTTCCATGCTCCCACCTGTGCTTGTTCCCTCTTGCCCTACAACTATTTACCCTCCGGAAGAACCTGGCTCTAGCTTTGCTATGTCCTCCAATGACATAATCATAGACTGCAATAACATCTCCCCACAGCCTCCTCTTTGAGAGGCTGAACTGATCCTGCTCCCTCAGCCTGTCCTCCTTTGTCATGTGCTCCAGCCCCTTCACCAGTCTGGTGGCCTCCACTGGAATTCAGGCAGTATATCAATGTCTGTCTTGTACTGATGAGCCCCAAACTAGGCACAGTACCTCAGATGTAGTCTTACAAGTGCAAAACAAAGGAGCACTACTGCTCTTCATAATACAGCCCAGGATGTGCCCACAGGAGGATATGCAACAAAGTGTTTAAACCCAACTTTGCAAAAAATCTGTTTGGAAATGTAATTAATGCTTTAAATGTTGTAAAACTCCTCAGTGATAATTCTCTATTTGTTATTGAGATCTTAAACACTCCTGTATCCATTTAGGATAACAATCCAAAGATACAGCAAAATGCTTCAACCAGAATAAAATAAGATGAAAACGTGTTTCCCATATTGACAGCAAACAAGGAGAAGCTGACATTTTTCCCTGCAGAAAAACAAGTCACAGTTTCCTGCAAAACAATACCACTGCTGTTAACCACCAGGATTATTATAAAGCCACTGTTTTGCTTTGAGTGTTGAAAGTCTTTGGCATGAAGGTGAACTTTGAATGTTGGCACGAGACAGGCGGCCTGCTAAAAACAATCTTGCTGCATCCTCTGTCCCTGGTGGTCATGAAGGAGAGGGAAAAGCCTGGTCAGCTCTCTCACCTGCCTGAGGCACAGGGCCCATTTTGTATCTCTAGAACGGACAGATTAAGCTTTGGGATCGGGGGAAAAAGAGCCCGAGACAGCCTACAGGCCTACAGCCTGTTTATCCTGAGCCGCGGGGCTGCCGCGCCAGCACCTGCTGCCATGTAGCCGCACGCAGGCTCCCCCGGCTGGGCTCTCCCTCAGGAACAAGCCGGCAGGGCACCGGCTTGTCCAGGCGGGTACGAGCTGGGCACAAAGCTGGCTCTGTCTCCGCTACCCACAGCGGCCGGCCCGGGGAGGCGGGCTCGGGGCGCGCGGGGCTCAGGGGGCGCGGGGCTCGGCGGCACCAGCGGCCCGGCAGGCGCCCCGGGCCCGCGGGGGCGGCCCCAAGCCCCGCTGCGGAGCCACGGCAGCCCCCGCCGGGCGCCCCGCGGCCTGCCCGGCCCGCGGCGGCGCTGCGGCCGGTGCCGCCTCACCTGCGAAGCGGATCTTGACCAGGTCGAGCGGGTGCAGCACCAGGGTGGAGACGACGCCGCCGCTCAGCCCCGCCGCCAGGCTCTCCGGCTGCACGTGCCGCAGCACCGACCGCACGGGCGGCGCCGCCGGCTCCTCCGCCGCGCACGCGGGGCCCGTGGCGCCCATCGCCCGCGGCGGCGCGCGGGGCCGGGGCGGGCGGCGCGCGGGACCGGGAGGGGGCGGGGCCGCCGCGCGGGACAGGGTCGCGCGAGAACAGCCCGCTCGGCGCATCCGGTCACGTGCGCGGGCGCGAGGGAGCGTGTGGTGCGGGGCGGTGCGGGGCGGGCTCCCGGGATGCGGGTCAAGGTGCTGAGCCGCAACCCGGACGACTATGTCCGCGAGACCAAGCTGGACCTGCAGCGCGGTGAGCGGGGCGGGAGCGGGAGGGAAGGCGCGGCGATCGGTGCCCGCCGGCCCCGCCCGCTGCGGAGCTGCCGCGGGGGAGGGTCCCAGGCAGCCGGGAGCGCCCTGGGTCCCTGCCGGGCCGAGCGCCCCGCGCCCCGCAGCTGGGCCCGGCCGCGCGGCGGGGGCGGTGACCGTCGCTGCGCGCGCGCGCCCGGGCGGGCCTGTCCCCGTGTGCGGGAGGTGGCCGCTGCGGGGGAGGACGCGGGACACCCGGCCAGCGGGCCCGGCAGGAGCCCGCACCGGTGTGTTCTGAGAGCGCAGGTAGCGCCGCAGCGCGGGGCTGGGGGCGCGGGCGGGTCGCTCTCGGCCTCCGAGGTTACTCGTGGTATTAACTAGGTTACTCTTAGCGACCTCTTGCACGTGCTACGTGTGCTTGTTTACTGGTACAGCTCACCTCGCTTACTTATATCCCTTATTGAAACTGGCTAAAGTCGGGTGGATGTGACAGGTCGTTTTGCGGTGCAGCAGCTGTAGCCCGGTGGATGAGGTGGCGAGTTCCGTGATGTGTTCAAGCTGATCTTGCACAGGAGTGCAGCTTCCCCTCTGCAGGTAGAGATGAGGTTTAGTTTCTAGAAATAAAGTTTGGAAAAGGGCCATTATTCATCAGAAAGAGCAGGAATGAAACTGGGTGCCTTGGATGTGCTGAATCAGGCTATTTTGAGCAGGACAGCACACCTATAGTGTTTTAAATTGCATATAGTTGGGATTTGATTGCACTGGAGGTAGGTGGCCATGTTATGGGAAGTAGCATCATAGCTAGCATCCTCTAGTTATTTAATTCTGGTGACATACTTGCAACATGGAAAAATACTATAGAAGCTACCTACTGGGACAGTAGCTGAATACATCTTGTACTTCTAAGTGGGATTTGTGTGTAACCTGATAGATAAAATTCTGTGTTGTTTTATATGTTGATATATAATAAGCATGAAGAGAGCTAGTTTGCCTCTGTTCGTGCATGTCCATGTAGCTGTGTCCTTTCTGTATGTTAGAGCTTAGTGGTAGTAGGGTAAGTATTATGGCTTTTTGGTCGTCTTTGTGGTTATTGTTTTGGTTTGAGTTTTTTTTAATAATTGCGTAGTATCTGCAGTTTCCAGTTTGTTGTGTACATTCATATCTTCATTAATTCAGCGCTATTCCCTTGAAAAGGACATTAAATAATTTCAGAGTTATTTGTGACCTTATGATCCCATGGACCAATTTCAAAACAGTAGGAAAGACAATGTTTGTGTTGCAGAAAACTCTCCCATGGCAGGAAAATCAAAAATAAAAGCTTTCTCATTCAGCTTACCTTGAACTACACTACACACCACGAGTTTATAACGTCTGTCTTGTTCTTATTGCAGTTCCAAGAAACTATGACCCTTTATTGCATCCATTTGAGGTTCCACGGGAGTACACAAGAGCTCTGAATGCAACAAAGCTTGAACGTGTGTTTGCAAAACCCTTTATTGGCTCACTTGATGGCCACAGAGATGGAGTTAATTGCATTGCCAAACATCCAAAGAGTTTGTCTACAGTACTGTCTGGAGCTTGTGATGGAGAGGTAAGCTGTAGTTGCAGATCACAGCAAACAAGATACCTTTCTTCCTTATTTTCCTTTTTTTTTTCTTCTTCCCCATTTTTGTTGTGGGGTTCTTGTGTGTGGGTTTGTTTGGTGTGTTGGGTTTTTGTTGTTGTTTTGTTTTTTTTTTTTTTAAATGCCTGTTGCTTAACTCTGGTGTCTTTGTCTAGCTCTGATAACCCCATTGTCTCAGAAGGTGCAACTTACCCAGTTTAGGACAGCTCACACTGCAGGTTGTGACCTCCCAGAGCACGCAGAGTTTCAAAAATCTTTAGGCAACAGCTTTCAGCTGTGAGCAGAGGTTGTGACATTCAGTTCCTCAAGACGGAGCAGTGAATGTTAATATTTGCTGTCCACAGTGATTGCTTTTTGCTGCCCACGCAACCTCCCTTTCCCTTGGAGATGTTAAACTGCTTCAGATTCAGGAGATTACATGAAGTCAGATCATAGATTCATCAGGTGGTTTGGATTGGAAGAGACCTTAAAGATAATCTGGTTCCAACCCCTCTGCTTGGGCAGGAACACCTTCAGGTTGCTCTAAGCCCCATCCGACCTGGCCTTGGACACTTCCAGGAATGGGGCATCCAGAGCTTCTGGGAAAGGGGGAAGAGGGCACACAACAAAAACTGTGGAATAATAATTTAACATATTGCTTAAAAAATGCTAACCCTGTATCTGTTTGATTATTTTACCAAAATATTACAAGTAGCAGGTAAGGACACTTTTATTGGAGTCAGTTGCAGAAAAACATTGCCTGTCTCTGCTGTCTTCTCTGTGCTCTCTCACCCTTACATTGTTTGTTTGAAAGCATTTATGTATTTTAAAGGTGTTTTCTGGGTAGCTGGTTGCTTTCTGAATTTTCTGGAAGGTGCATATGTCATGCATGCATATAGTGTAAGGGAGATGAACCTTCTCAGAGAGGAGAGGCATAAATATAAAGGAAACGCTGGCCAGATTTCTTACCCACTGGTAAAGTACTGGGTACTGTCAGTACCTACAAATATAAACACTGATCTCCACTTTCTTGTTTTTTAATGATCTGAAAATGCTTTGACACCAAAACCTCTGAGAGGTGGACATCTATATGAAATGTAATACAGCACCTGGACAGAAAATATTCTGTTGGTTCCAAAGGCTATTTCAGTGTGCTTTTTTCTCTTTAAAGAGGTGTATTTTTTGCTAAAATTATCACTGCTGCTCTCTTGTAGCTAGAATTCTAGTTCAAAAATAGGAGAATGCAAACATACGGTAAATGTACCGCTTGGGTGGGGGGAAGGGGTAAGAAGAGCAGCACTATTACATATTTTTTTTTCAAGACTGGAATAATTAAGTAGTTTTGGCATTATAAAATCTGGTCAGTGCTCAAGCCAGCTGTGCCATTTTGTTACAACATGTGTGATCTCTTGTGTATGGGTTATGAACTGCAGTTGTGGGTTGTAGAAAACTTAACAACAGAATACTTCTCTATTTTTAATAGGTCAGAATTTGGAACTTGACCAAACGACAGTGCATTCGTACTATACAAGCCCATGAAGGCTTTGTTCGAGGCATGTGTGCTCGTTTCTGTGGTACATCATTCTTTACTGTAAGTATAATGTGTCTCCTTGATACCGTGTAGCAGTACAGAGTACCTGTTCACCATCTGTTTTCCAGTGAGCATCTTCCCCTCTGGCATATGAGATTTAAATACTTTATGAACGCGTATATTCAGTTTGTTAAGTGCTGTGATATGAGAGTTTTCCAAGGCAATGAAAAGGATAGATACCAAAAGTTGCTAGTGGATGGTCATATAATTAAAACAAAATTAGTTTCCATTAAAGAAGTTGATAGATCACATTAATTGAAGTAGTAGATAGACAGATAGATAGATATGTTGTTGTGGTGATTGGAAGACATACAAACACTTATAAAAGTAACCATTTTCATACCCTGTGATTAAGCTGATTAATTCACAATAGTTCCAGTTGGGTAATTATGTTCAGTAAGTTTATGTTAAAGCTTTATTAAGTTCTGTTCCACTTAAACATCAGAAAAAACTTTACTGTGAGACTGACAGAGCACTGGAACATGCTTCCCAGAGAGGCTGTGGAGTCTCCTTCTCTGCAGACATTCAAAACCCGCCTGGACGTGTTCCTGTGTGATGTGCTCTGGGTGATCCTGCTCTGGCAGGGGGGTTGGACTAGATGATCTTTCAATGTCCCTTCCAACTCCTGAGATTCTGTGTGATTCTGTCAATCACAACTGATTCAATTGTGTGTGAGCTATCTGAAAATAGTGTGTCTTCCTATTTGCTTTAAAGCAACTCTAAGATGATGCAATAAAAATAATTGGTTTTGAAGAATAGAGTGTCCTGAGATTTTTTCTTCTTTTGAGCTGGGCATAGAAGACCTATTTTTCCCTGCTGTGTGTTTGTCTTTTCTGAAGTACGTGTCAGCTTGCGAGCACGGTAGGTGAGATGTAGGGGAAGCCATAGCAAGAAATTCTAAGTGACTCCAAAGTAGAATCCCATTTTTACAATCCCTGTGTCTGAAAATTGAGAAGAAAAAGGAACAGAAGTAGTGCTGTGAGGAGAGGAAGTTAAACTTGGATAGCTAACTTTTTTTTTGTCCAGTTTGGCTCATCTAGGTCGCTGCACAGCCATGCAAAAGCTTTGTGCTGGTGTAGTGCAAGAAGTAGCATGGGGTTAGGAACAGGCAGCTGGAACAACTGAGGTCAAAAGGGCCTTTTAGCTGTTCACAGGCTCATCAAAATGACTTCCAGAAGATAATTTGCAGTTCAAGGTGCCATTTGATTGAGAATCACAAGATACAGCCTAGAAAAACAGCAATGATTCCAGTTCACCTTTTTTGCTATTTGACTCTGGAAGTTAAAAAGATTCATGGACTGAGATAAGACAGTTAAACAGGTAAAGGAAGAGTGGTGGTGGGGAAACTGACAAACAGGAAATCAGTCACCTCCTTTTACAGGCAGATCCCCAGACAGTCTCTGAGCAGCAGCCACTTTAGAAGCCAGCCTGCCCCCCCCCCCATCTCCCTCTTTTTCTTCCACTACCCAGGTTTTTTTTGAGCATCATGTTCAGTGGTATGGAATACCCCTTTAGCCAGTTCAGGGCATCTGTCGCACCTGTGTACCCTCTCAGTCTATTGCCCTCACCAAGGCTACTTGCTGATGGGGGAGGCAGGGAGGATGACTGAGAGTAAGGGGGAGAAAATGCCTTGACACCGTGCAAGAACAGTTTGGCAGTAGGCAAGACACCAGTGCCTCATCAGTGCTGTTTCAACCATAGATCCAAAGCAGGGCTGATACAAAGAATCTTAACACATACCTTCTCAGTTTCTAGAAATATTATGACCAGGAGAACTAATCTTCAGCTTGGAGGTATAAAAGAGAATAGGCAAGAGAAGAGCACTTTGCTTCTATGTATGTCATAGATAATTCTCTTTTGAAAGGCTACTTGTACTTACTTGCAAAGCACATCTAGTAAAATAAACATGTAAAACTGGATGTGCTTTCTCCAATATTTTCAGGTTGGTGATGACAAAACTGTGAAGCAGTGGAAAATGGAAAGCCCAGAATATGGAGAAGAAGAAGAACCTATTCATACAATTCTTGGAAAGGTAGTAAATCTGAGTTTTTATTTTCCCTCATCTCTTATTTTGAATTAATCTGTAGTTGTGCCTTTAAGATTCCCATTTGCTTTGAGGTCAGCCAGGACTTTGTAAATGGGCTTCTAATGCTGACTCTGTTGTAACTTAATGAGAAACGCCTGCATGCACATTAAGTGAGTATACAGAAAGTAGTCTGTTGTGTTAGAGTGTATCTGGTAAGAAGTAGTTTGTGGTAGCAGTGGTGACTTGTTTTTCAGTAATGCATAAAAACATGGTGGACTGTGCTGTTTTTTGTAACAGAACATATTGGTATGTTTGTATATACAAGTGATTTTATAAGCTGTTCTTTTTTTTCTTTTAAAGACAGTGTATACAGGAATTGATCATCACTGGAAGGAAGCTGTTTTTGCCACCTGTGGCCAGCAAGTGGACATTTGGGATGAGCAAAGGACAAGTCCCATGTGTTCTCTGACATGGGGTTTTGATAGCATAAGCAGTGTAAAATTTAATCCCATTGAGGTAATGTTTCTGTTACAATGGAAATAAATATTTTTCTTGATCAATACAAGATCTAAACTCTATTTAAACACCATCTTTCTACAAATTTAGATCTTAGTATGTGTTTTAACATAATAACATTTTTAACATAGTATTTGGGGGGTGTATACATATTTTTATGGGTATTTTGCTTTGGAATGTAGTAACATACATTATAATCTTTTGATATGTTTTGTCTCTGCTAGTTGGGGAGAGGAAAAAGAAAAGTAAGCTGGTCTCTGTTCTGCCTACAGCAATAGGTATCCTGTTCCTCAATCATACAGTATAGTGGGTATCTGGCAGGGGAGCTCTCAGTTGTTTCAGTACTGTACTGCCTGTGACCAAGACTTCTCCCCCTCTCTATGGCAAAACGTTTGCCTTTGAACTTCTGCAGCAGTTCCTGTGTTTGCAGATGAAGTGTTTATGAGGGATTGCTTGTTACTTGTGAAGCAGGGAGCACAGAGTGCGTTTTGAATCTTACAGGAAAAGGTCTTTAAAATGTTTGTGCTGATTAGTTAGCTGCACAGAAAGAACCATGGATATATTTCCTTGATTGAAAAAAGAACGGTTTGACTACCAGCTTTGTGCAATAGCTCAGCTATCTAATGTAAGCTGTTGATCACACCCCAGAAGTGTTTAGAAGACCATGCACACAGTTTGTTTTTTTTGTTTGTTTGTTTTTTTGTTTTTTTGTTTTTTTTTTAGACCTACCTTTTGGGAAGCTGTGCTTCTGACAGAAATATTGTACTATATGATATGAGAAAATCAACTCCATTAAAGAAGGTAATGTTTTCCTTTTTAACAGAAGCTTATGATGCTAATAATCATACTCAATGTTACACTTACTGAATATAAGTAGTCTGTAACTGTTGATGACAGTAGAGAAAAGGAAGCTCTGAACTGTGAGTTCACTGAGTTTTTGTTGTCTAATTTTGAGTCTTTTACATGAGTTTGAATTAATGTTGGGATTTAAACGGTGCAGAGTTAGAAGGCCCTTTTCTGCATTCAAACTGGCTGTCATGCTTACTGTGTTCTAATTCTTGATAAAGTGCCTGAGCTGACAGCAATTCCACAATGAGAACTTCATGTTGCTATATTTCATTCTGTCGCTGCGATTTATTTTTTTATTATTATTCTTTTTTTCCCTCCTTCTTGCCAGAAGGAAACAAGCTAGCTGTGAAGGCGTTTCTGCCATTGGAGAGCCTTGCTTTGCATTTGAAAAAGTGCTTTTTTCTTTTGCATGGGGATAAACCCTCCTGTATGAACCTAATATAAACATTCAGAAATACTCAGCAGTGGAATCAAAATTGTATTTATATGGGAAATTTACCAATGACATGAAGATTCTTATTTATCTTTAAGAGAAAATAAGTTTTTATTTAAAAAAGAAGCTAGTAATTCATACACTTATTAACCTTCCTCAAGTTCAGTAGTTTTGAGCCCCGGAAATAACCGTGTTCTTATTGAAATAAGATATTCTGGCTTGTGAATATACATTCACTATCCTTCTGGTATGTGTACATACTGTCTGCAATGATACTGGTCTGATTTATACAAAGGTTGGACTAGATCATCTCTAGAGGTCCCTTTAAACTCTTGACAGTTCTGTGATTCTGTGATTGTCCTATGGAGAGGCAGGCTGAATGTGTGCTTCTGCATTGATATCTCAGGGTTCTGTAACTCCCCAAAGAAGAATACTGCTTACTAGAGATACCTTGCAGGCACTGGCTCCTAGCACTGTTGTGGTCCTGGTGTTTGATCAGCAAAGCAACTCACACACTGCCCTTAGTTTGGAACTCGGTTGGAGTCCCTTCCTTAATGGAACTAGGAGTAAAACTTTCCACATGATGAAGCAGTAGCTGTCTTGCCTGTTTGACCTGTCTGTCAGCTTTGAAGTCTTAAGTTTCAGAGAGGGATGGGTAAGATGGTGAGGTGCTGTGTAAGTGTGAAATAAGGACTAGTCTAAAAAAGCTGGGAAAAAACAAAGGGAAGCACTTGTGTTGCATGACAAAAGGAAAATGTTTAATAGAAATGTTTAAAAGTCATTCTTCTGCAACACACGGTGTCACAGGAAAGTTTAGGGTGTTTTAAAGAACATTTTAACAGCTGTCAGGAAGTGTGTTGTAACATCTTAGCTATTTACCTCAACCAGATACCTCATAGATAGTACAGGAGGACAGATTAATTATTGGGTGGCCCAAGTAAAGTAATACTAAAATCTCCAGGCTGACACTTTATGAGTAAGTGCTCACAGTTAAAATAAATAAACCAAGACAGCCAAGTCTTCAGGGAACAAAGAAATGTGACTGGTCTTAATAAGGGCTTTTTCTTCCTAAATTACTAAGGTATCTACAATTTACGTAAAAATATTGTCAGAAGGTGGCTCTGCTACAGGTTTAGATAGTTCTGAAATGTCATTAACATATTTACAGCAACTTAAATAACTTCCAGCCAGGTTGCCTTGGATAGTTGTCACTTAATATAATGCTACAACTGTACAGAGAATCATTTTCTTAGGTGCTATTTTAATTCAAATGCCACTGCTGAAATTATCTGAATGCTTATAAGTTTGGGTGAAAAAGACTGAAACAAAATGCAGACCATGGACTTGGACCAAACGTGACCCCCTTTGAAAAAGAGCTGGATTTTTCAGGAGTTATTTTGTAGCACGATTTAAAATACTAATTATACATATGTGTTGACATTAATTATGTACCTTTTTTCCCTCCTTGATTATTAGCTTCCCAGACAGGTGCAAGGTTTACATACAGTTAGACGAGCAATACTGAAATCTGAACAAATTCTGATTTCACATTACTGTAAACTCGGGGCCTTTCAGTGGTCTTTCCTTTCAGTACAGTCACTTTATAAAGTAGAGATCATATTAGACATCTGAAGATTACATTGTGGTTTCTGAAAATGAGCAGTATTTTGCAGCACAGACTTAATATTGAATAGGTTAATGTCACGTAGAGAAAGAATACTTATGGGAAAGAGAATCATGAGAATATGCACACAAAATCACAATATTTTGGAGGGTGAGAGGTTCAGTAGAGGTCACATCGCCATTAATTTGCTTTGAGATTGTTTTCATTATTGTAAAAGTCAAAATTGTACAACTATATTTTGTTACATGTTGTCGTGAACCGACAGGGCCGTTCGCCACACGTATGTAAATGTGTGGTGTTAGCTGAGAACAAAAATTATTTGGGCAGTATTGTAGCATTAAATATCTAAATTTCAGTATTTTCAGGTAGTATTATGGCTGGCCTGGAACATTATGGAAAACCCTGTTTAGGATTGTTGAGTTTTTTAATAAGTTGCTCTGTAATTTTAAATCTACTTTGTGCCAGTCGAACTGCATGAGATTTATTTCTAAATACAATAGTTGAAAGCTCCCCCAGGACTCAGCAGAAGCCAAAACTGTTGTGTGGTACTGGTTGTCAGATGACCTCCTCCCTGCTTCCCCCTCTCACACAGGGTCCCAGCTGTTAGTGCCACAGCTGTCCTCAGAGGGGGGGGATCTGACATACAGCTGCTTAACACCTCTTGCCTAATCCACTGTTAGTAAAGTAGAAAGGTCTTACTACGCTGTCATCAGCTGCCTGCCTCCCTCTTCAAGGCAATCTGGCCTCTTTGTAGCCATCTACTTACTGGCAGGGCAAGTCTGATGAATGTGTAGCAAATGATTTACTGCTAATCTAGTGACAGTGGTGAGTGGGTTACAAACAGTAACTTCTGCAGGCATTGCTTGGCACTTCAACAAGAAATAGCAACTGTCCTGAAGTATTCAGGAACTGCAGTTTCAGAGATAAAAGAAGGGATAGTAACAACTGGGAGAAAATAAAAATGTTATGATGGCTTTGCAAATGCTGGTTCACATCATCAATTAATGACTATATCCTTTGAGATAACCATGTAATTAGGTATGTTTATAGATTACTTTACTGAAGGTTCCTGTAAATCCAATGAAATGAAATTTTTCAGCCATTTGAGATTTACATGTTAACCACTAATATGTTTGCATGATTTACATGTTAAATAACCACATAGAAAAATTTGCTTCTAAGATGACTTAAGAGAGTCCTAGTTTAACTGCAGTGTGGCGCAAAGCAGTGAGCATACCATGAGGGACAAAAATTCTTGAGTTCCAATTCTAACACCACTAAGGAAACATTCTATTATGTCACTGTTCCTCTGCCATAATTCTGTATCTAGAAAGTGCTTATCTCCAGTGGTACAGGAAGCTTTGAAATGCAGCAGGTAGTTTACTGCCTGTGACAAGACATCAATGTGTAATTATCTTTTAGGTTATCTTGAACATGAGGACAAATGCACTGTGTTGGAACCCCATGGAAGCTTTCGTTTTTACTGCAGCAAATGAAGATTACAAGTGAGTGTGACCTTGCCTTTTGATAATCCTGATCATGTTACTTTTTTAATCTGTATCTTAGTGATTTACCATTGTGCTAAATATGAAAGCATGATTTAAAAAACCTACTTAAACTCTAAATTGTAATCACTTTAGTAATGACCTAGAGAATTATAGGCTTAATGAAAAAAAGAAGCACCAAACCTAACAAAACAACAACAAAAGCACCTTGATAGTAGACTGCCTCTTTCTCTGTGTTTCAGTACCTGGGTGGGAAAAAAAGCAGTGTAATGTAAAAAAAAAAAAGGCAGCTCTGAACCAATGCAAATGTAACTTGCAGCAGTACCCAGTAAATAAATACTATTGGGCCAGTCTGAGACAATGTGTTTATTTTCTTGCTACCTCTTACGAAGCAAGATATATTGTACTGATCAACTATTTTGGTAGGAACATTTCTTAAAAAAAAAAGTAATTTGTTTTGTGAAATGGTTCCACAGACTGCAATACTTAGCCTTTCAATGTCTTAGAGTAGTTTTTCACTTTTGAGCAATACTATTCATGTGAACGGCTAATCTGATACTGAAAAATGTGTCTTTTCAAAACCAGGCCACTGCAAAATGTGCTCCGTATCCTTTCTTCCAGAAAGTCAGTGATCTAACAATAGATCACTGTTTTCTTCTAGAGCACAGGAATTTTATCACTTATCTTAAGGCTGGTTTTCCAAGGCAATGGAATATGTCCTAGACCTTGAAAGGGTGTTAGATTTAATGTACTGCTTTTCACCTATTTTGGTTATGGTATGGTAAGGCTACCAGGCTACCTCATGTATTTGTTTAAATGTGTTTGGTTTGGGTGGTTTTTTTCCTTCCCCTCCCCCCATAAAACTAAAAATGTAGCTGTTACTGTTGGGGGCAACTTTGCTCTTGCAAATTAAAGCAGTTGCTGTAAATGTAGTGACAACTGCGTAGATCATCAGCACACATGCAAGTGTTAGCTTATTATATGGAGTAGCCATTTTGAATACAATGCTGGCCTACTTTATCCTGGGCAACTTAAAAGGAAAAAGCAATAGTTGCCAGTGACCTATTGAATAAGAGACTAAATATTATATACTTAGCAGGCTTCATTAAATGCTTTGTAAAGCACCTTTGCTTATTGACACTAGGCAAAGTAATGATGTACTCAATTATGTCTTGCTACGTATCAGAGGGCGTGTAGATTTAAAGAAAGTATGGGTAGACCTCACCTGAGCTTGGAAGTGCTTAAGAGCAAACCAACTGTGGTCCAGCAGCTGTGTGTTTCCATGTAATGCTTTCCTACAGATAATGTGCTCTCCTGAACTAATACGTCTGTGTATTGAAGGACCAAGCTTTCCTTGGACTTCTGCGTAGACAATTAGGTAGTAGGAAAGCGTGCAAACCAAACAGGAACATCACAGTAGACTCTGAATTACTAGGAATTACCTGTATGAAATATCTAGAAACCTTGTAGAGTTGATAGGCTTGCTGTAATGGTTCAGAGATGTTTGTCCAAGTTCAAGTTATGTACTTATATCTGAAGATGGAGTAAAGAAGGACAGAGTGGTGACTGGAAAAATAATAGGTTTGGTCAGTGACCCATGAACTGATGATGAAAGAAACTGTGGAGACTATTCTGTTCTTTGACAGTGAGCAAGAAACTTAGGTCAGATCCAATAATGAAAACTTCTGGCTAATACATTTTTTTCAATGCCTTAACAATTCATCATTCTTTCTTTTCATGTATTATGAGAAGTTTTGAAGGGCTCCATCTGCAATATGATTCTCTCCTATATTAAGGTTTACATATGATTAAAGTAATTGGCAAAAATGTACTATTTACTTGGGAGTTTTTAAGATATTAAGCTATTGTTTTGTTTATTCCAAAGCCTATATACTTTTGATATGCGCTACCTGGAATCACCTATGGTGGTGCATATGGATCACGTGTCTGCTGTTCTCGACGTGGATTATTCACCCACTGGGAAAGAGTTCGTCTCAGCCAGCTTTGATAAGTCTGTCCGCATTTTTCCTGTAGACAAAGGTCACAGCAGGTGAGTGACACTATAGTTCTTTTTCTCTGTGATTCATACCAGTGACCTCCTTCGCTAGACCTCAAAATTCTTAATTAATTCACTAATGTCTTCATTGAGGAATTCACTTTCTGTGAACATTCAGTGTCCAAGTGGAGGCAGGTGACGAGTGGCGTTTCTCAGGGGTCAGTACTGGGACCAGTGGTGTTTAATACCTTTGTTGGAGACATGGACAGTGGGATTAAGTGTGTCCTTAGCAAGTTTGCTGATGATACCAATCTGTGTGGAATAGTTGACACCCTAGATGGAAGGGACACCATCCAGAGGCACCTTGACAGGCTGGAGAGGTGGGCCAATGCCAACCTCATGAAGTTCAACAAGGCCAAGTGCAAGGTCTTGCACCTGGCTCGGTGCAACCCCAGGCACAAATACAGGCTGAGGGGAGAATGGCTGGAGAGCAGTCCTGAGGAGAAGGACTTGGGCATGGTAGTAGATGAGAAGCTTGACATGAGCTGCCAGTGTGTGCTGGAGCCCAGAGAGCAACTGCATCCTGGGCTGCATCAAAAGAAGTGTGGCCAGCAGGGCCAGGGAGGGGATTCTGCCCCTCTACTCTGCTCTGGTCAGACCCCACCTGGAGTACTGTGTCCAGCTCTGGAGCCCTCATCACAGGAAGGGCATGGAGCTGTTGGAGAGGGTCCAGAGAAGGGCCACCAAGATGATCAAAGGGCTGGAGCACCTCTGCTATGAAGACAGGCTGAGAGAGTTGGGGCTGTTCAGCCTGGAGAAGAGAAGGCTCTGGGGACACCTTATAGCAGCCTTCCCGTACCTGAAGGGGGTCTACAGGAAAACTGAGGAGGGGCTTTTCATCAGAGAGGGCAGTGACAGGACAAGGGGTAATGGTTTTAAACTGAAAGAGGGTAGATTTAGGATAGGCATCAGGAAGAATCCTTCACTATGAGGGTAGTAAGGCACTGGAATAGGTTGCCTAGGGAGGTTGGTTTTGCTCTCTCTCTGGGGGTGTTTAAGACCATGTTGGATGAGGCTTTGTGCAGCCTGGTCTAGTGTGAGGTGTCCCTGCTCATAGCAGGGGGGTTGGAACCTGATGATCTTTAAGGTCCCTTCCAAACTTCACCATTCTATGATTTTATGAATACTGAAATTTTACTCTCTATATAGCTTGAGATTGACAGATCATGTAGTTGACAGATAATTTGCCATCTTATTTCCCTCTGTGTATTTTTAATGTTTTTAGGTCACTTTGTGATGCACCTCTCACCACTTAAGTTTTGCAGTGCCTTACCACATGGCAGCACTTGGTTTTCTAGGGGCTGTTATCGTCCTATATGAATGATTGCTAAACATGTTATGTGAAAAGCACCACTGTATGAATTCCTGCAGATCTGCTTGGGGCACTATTGTGATCTGGTTTAGTACGCTTATTACCATTGTTTGTATGTTGTCAACCAGGTTTTGATTCATGTGGCATTGCTTTGAATACAGTTAACTTTTAATTAGTTTTTTGTGTAAGATTTCATAAGGCAGTGTATTGAATACTTTGCTGAAGTTCAGATTGGATCTACTGTGTCTCCATTATTACTTTTTTTTTTTTCTCAGTTTGATGAAAATTGAAGCAAGTTATCAGATCTGTCTGGTATCATTTGTTCTTCATAAACCTATCTTCATTACTTTTTGTTGTTAATTCTTCTTCTTTATTTTTAACCCTATTTTACTTCTAGTTGCCTTCCTCACTCCAACCTTGGTCCACCCAAAGAGATGATTTGCAGGGAGGAAATGTTGAAATATTGATTGGGGAAAAGCATATTTTTATTATTGATTGATGCAGCTATGTAGGCATTATTCACTGTCACTCTTCATATGCTGCATTAAAGATCGAGATGGGCTGTGTACATTTTCCTTTGTAACTAATCTACAGATAGGTTTCATTTTCTTCCTGTCCTACAGTAGTATTTTAAGTGTAATTAGGTATTTCAGTTCCTTTGTGGCTTTATTTGTTGTGGTTTTTCTTTTAAGTGCTTGTCTTCTACAGACTTTCCTTTCTATGGAATAGTAATGTTCACAAAAGTGGTGATATGCAAAGTTAAAGCACATGATTGAGGGGAAGTTTGCAGACCCCATCATGCAATAGTAGGAAGTCTTTTCACCCCTTCTCTGTGGTGGCCATAAACTGAGTGAGAAAGAGCCTTACAGATGAAGAATTTAACCTCCTATAAGCTGACTGAGACATCTGGGACACTTAGAATTCTTTAGAACATGGGCTTTTTCAGAATTACACAGTTGAAATTAATCCCATGGAATGAAGAAAAGTCTCCACATGGAATACCTGATTCCACCTGGAAAACTGAGAGAGCAGTTAACAAGCATCTGTAAACATGCATCCTGACAATAAGTTTTGACTTTCTATCTCCTGAAAATCTGAAAAACTCCTAACTTCCATTGTCCTCTAGTTTATTTTAAAATGAAAACTGAAATTAGGAGTCTGATTAGTTGTAAGAAGTAAGTTTTAATATGAGGTTGGTTAAATTTAGTAAATTATTGGTGAGCAGAACCAGATGTCTTTGTGAATTTTTTGAATGACAAATCCAGGTTATTTGCCATGTTTTCTGTTTTTCCTTTCCATGAGAATCATATGTAATGACTTGTAAACACAACAACAGGAGAGGCAAAGGCTGAAAGTTCAGAGTAAGCAAAGGAAAAGTGCTTAGTTCCCCAAATGTAGGTAAAGAAAAGCTTTTTTTACTGAGCCAAATAGTAATATGAAAGTAAACAGAGAAATGCTTCTGAAAATGCTTGTCTGCACACACCCTATTAAACATCACATCAGTAAAAAGCTGGAGAACTCATGTTCTCTTAAGGTACTCAGTCTCAGTCTTTTACATAGTTGTTCTGGTAGAGCATCACTTAAGTGTGGTTTACAAGAGGTGGTTAAATTTATTAAGCTTATTTAGAAAGGTATATTGGTTAGTTTTGCTTTTCTTGCAACCCCTTCAGCTCAACCTCAGTCTAGTTTTTCCACAGCTCTTGAATAGGTGGTGTTTCCATATTTCCTTTCCATTACTACTTGGATTTTACTTGTGAAAATAACTAGTTAGAAGAAAGAGAATGGTCTATAAGCTGCAGAGTGTGACTGATAAACCAGAAGGAATGGGTATTAGTGAACACTACATAGACCTTACTTATTCTTCACCTTTAGAATGCTAATAGATAATTAAAACTACCAGAAAAGTGTACTTAGTCCTATATTTTTATAGCGGAAATAAAAGAACAACTTTATGAACAACATTGTTTTGCTTATTTGGTACATACTTAAATGGAATTCTAATCAAATTTCCATTAAATATTGGTTTAAGTGTAGCATGTAGAAACATGTCAGATTGGCAGAAATTAAATGTAGTTTATCCTTTAGTAGCCACACAGCTGTTCTGAATCCCTTTTTACTAGCTGATATTTCTTGTTGAGTTCTTGTTTGCAAGACTGGAGATTTTCCTTTGAGATTTTAGGCTTTTAAAATTTTCCCTTGGAGCTCTTTTGACAATGATAAGGAAGTCTGTTTTCGGGGAGAGGAGGGAAGTCACAATGAGTAGCCAATCCATTGCCATGTCTTAAGCAGACAGCTGGAGGTGTTTATTTACTGTTCTCTTTCTTGTTCATAATGGTGCTGTCACATTTTTTGGCACCCATTCTTTTTCAGTCCCATTCTGTAGTGTCTGATCAGTGTAACAGCATATTAATTAAAATTTGGGGGGAACAGTATGCATATATTGTATCATATTGTCTACCCATGGCAAGTTTTGCAAAAAGTTATTCTTCAGCTATTTACTGTAATTTCTCTGAAAATACTTATTTGAAAAGCATCTTATCCTGGGTATTCCATTGTCACTCTAACCATTACAGGTTATTGGAATCTCTCTAGACACAAATCAGCACAATGTTTAAAAATAAAAAGTCAAATTTCTAAAAAAACAACAAAGAGAGTGAAACATTTTGCCTTGCACAGAATGCTTTCTGCTATTTGAAAGGTATATGTTGGTGGAAAAAGTGACGATAGATCATTAAAAATATTTCTCTCTTTAGGGAGGTGTATCATACCAAGCGAATGCAGCACGTCATCACTGTAAAATGGACTTCAGATAGCAAATATATTCTGTGTGGCTCAGATGAGATGAATATTCGTCTGTGGAAAGCTAATGCTTCTGAAAAGCTGGGAGTGGTAAGAGTTGAATTTTACTTTTTGTTATCACAAGATGTTTGGAATTTTTTTTGCTGTTATTACGACTGCTTAGCCTATTCCATTTCTAAAAGCTTGTTTCTAAAAGGAAAATATAAAATTGTAGCTTGACTTCTGTATTTAATTTGGAAACTGACATTCACATTATAGTTAATTGCATTTACTGCGATTAATAATAATAATAATTACATGCCTTGTTATTGCTATGGAAGGTGATTTTTTTGGGTCTTGTTTAATGTAAACAGTAATCATCAGTTGTAACTAAATTAGAGTTTTTTACCTGGATACTACAGGTGAGAATTCACCCCTTTGCACTAGAGAAAAGACAGTAAGTTCTGGTTTAATATACCTAAGTCATTCTACTGAAGCTTAGGGTTAGTACTTTTAAAGATTTTGACTGGCATGCAACTGGTTCATGTACAGTTCATCCTCTGATAAGCCGTATGCGTTGTAAAATAGACCATTTGCATCAATGCATAAATGAGATGGCCATTAACCTATGTAACTCTGGGATATCAAGTAGCCAAACTTGTATGGTGGCTAAAGTCCATTTAATTCAGTGCAAGTCAGTTTGGTTGAAGTGTTCCTCCTAGGAACAGAGATCAGTCTGATTAGATACATCTTTGCAGTTAACATTTGTTCAAATGTTTCTGTATAGACAAAGCCAAAATTTTCTGTTGCATTTACCGCTTGCATGTATTAATCCATATGGATGTATTAAAGTATTGAATTACTTTGGAGAATGAATTTGACACTTTGTCCGCTGGGAGTAATCTCTTTACGTAGCGTTATATTGTTAGGGTATTTTGGAGATGCTTACATTGCTTTTTCTGAGCCCATCAGCATAGCTGTCAAATAAGGCTTGGGGATATTTCTGCTTGATCTTGTGAAAGATTGTGCAGGGAGGAAAGGGAAGCTGTAATTCAGGGAAGAATACTGTACAGTTAAGGGGATGAATCTATTGCATAGTTAAGTCTAGAGCTGCTTGGGGTTACCTGAAGCCTCGTCAAGTGAGCAACCAGATCCAGTTGAAGATGTCCCTGCTCACTGCTGGGGGTTTGTGAATAGATGACCTTTAAAGGTCCCTTCCAACCCAAACTATTACATGATTCCATGATTCCTTTTTTTCCTCCTGTTCTGAACTTACTCTTGGGATTTCCCTATGTAGTGCTTCAGTCAAACATCTAACGTATCAGTCCCATACTTGCTAATTCTAAGGAACACACAAAGCTCATTACAGGCTTTACTTTTTGATTGAACTTTTATGTTGAATTTGCTCAGACAGTGCGGTATTTGGCAGAAATATTACCTGTCCTGCTGTTGTATCCTTATGGTCATGGCAATGCCCTTTTCACCTGGTTTTACTGTATTAGATAAAACTTTGTTCACTATAACCATACTTACTGCAGCAGGATCCTGCTGTCTTCCTCTAAGGTGTTGCTCTGCAACAGAATTATCTTGTATTTTTTGAGATGCAATTCTACCCTGTACCCTTTTTGTGAGAGATAAGTGGGCACAAAGAATGTTGAATACAATCTTTTCATATAGAATGATTCCTAGTATTTTCAGATAAAAGTCACTTTAATCTCTACTAGACAGCATTAGCTCCTTTTCTTAAGAAAAAGTAAGGATATTTGACTTTGGGACATAATAGGCAAATCCAACTACTGCTCTGTCGCAGAAATACTCTGTACTGAAAGGACAAGTTGGCTATTGTTGAAGTATTGAAAATGTAGAGTGGTAAATGACATTCTGCTGGTTTTTGTAGTATTTGCATCCGTGAAAACTGACATAAAAAAGGTACTGCCAGTTGTAGCTTCTGGGTATTGGATATGGTCTGCACATCAATACTCCTGTGTTCCTTGACCTGATAGTGAATCACACATAAAATGCTTTTTTATGTTTCTAAGTACATAGTTGCTGCTTGATGTGCCTGTTGGAGGCTGCACGTAAGATTCAGTTCTGCTGTTATGAGATCGTACAGACATTTTTGTAGTGTGCATGTGTTTGTAAGCACTTCTGACACAGCTTTTTGGCTATCAGGTTCCCAGAGGACTAAGTCAGTAGATGTCTGTAACCCCTAGGTCAAGCCACATGTGTTTGCTTTCATTTATTTGTTTCCTTTCTTGTTAGTTTGTTGTTTTTTTTAAACTGTCAGAAATGAAGGCCATCCCATCATTTAGAACACAAAACTTGTCATCCTGTCTTAAAAAAAAAACCCACTACCTTGCAACATCAAAAGATGTTTTAAGAAAGCAAAATGATTTAGCAGGACAGGAAGAACTCACAAGGGGCAGTGAATTATGCAGAAAAACTGCTGTCATGTAACATGGATGATGCTAATGAACTGGTAAAGATTTGGTTCTATTAAGAAGATACCATGTTTGACATCTCCGTATCTTCTGTGGAAATGTGTTCAAGCATGATTTTTTTTAAGCCTTGAATTTAGCAAAATGTGGAATTTGGATATTAAGTTATTAACTATCTGAATGTGCTATGGTACTTTTAAAAATTTTCTTTAGAATCCCTGTGAAATTTTATTTTTCAAGTGTTTAGAGAATAAATGTTGCTGATAGAACTTGAGTGGAATCTTTCTGGCTTCTGATGTTTTTGGATGTACCTTGGAAATGTTGCTTGGATTCAGGCAACTGTGCCGATACTTAGTCAAACCTGGTAATTCATCTGGTTTGTAACATTGCAACTGTTAATGGCTTCACTGTTTTTTCTTTAGTACCTGCTGTTTCGCTTTTAGAGGATTGGTGTTCTTATCTTGGTAGACATGTGCTTGCTCATTTTAGGAATGTCCAGTTCTTCCACAGTCCATGGCTTTTTTTTTTTTTTTACGTTTTGCATATTCAAAGCTGAACACTCAGTAATTCTGTCAGAAGTGTCAGAATATGTCTGAAATGCTTAGTTGCTTGGTCTGCGATTTTTCTTCGCTGGGAAGATTTGATTGAATGACTCATCCAACAGTCACTGTATTTCTGATATATCTTGTAATACATTGTATTTTAAGATGTATATTTTTGGGGTGGATGTGAATGAAAACCAGTATTCTCAAAGGGGAAAAAAATAAATTCTATTACTACTTTTCTATTTGTTGAATATTTGTTTTTGCTTCCTTCTAGCATTGCTGGGCTCCAGGGTAATTATAGTGAATATATAGTACTTATGTTGTGACTGAAGAAAATTTATCCAGTTGGGAAGTTGTACTTTGTGAACTGTGGCTACCCCAGCAGTCATCAGTTCTGACATGCATTTTTCTTTTGTTTTCTAATGTATTTGGCAACGTGGTCATTATTTAAAATCATTGAAACACTGAAGTAAGAATAAAAGCCTCTGGAGGAGCCAGAGGCATGCTGTGCCTCCACTCCACTGACAAATTAAGTCTGCATGGGTTTTACGTAGGGGTAACAACCCCCAAATCTCCCTGTTGGAGCTATTGCAGAAGTTGCCTAAAGATAATATGCAGTGTTTCATTTTTTTCATAAAGATTGTTAGAATAATAATAAGTATTATTAAATAGGACTTAACAGATTTTCTTTTTAAAGTAGCACACCTCTAGCTTTGCATGTCCAGAAGCAAAAGACCAAATTAAACAAGAATTTTGAGATAATTCCAGACTGCTCTAATACTGTTCATAAAATAAAATATGCTAAGTTTGAGGCTTTTGTACATGTGCTCTTGGAAAGGTTTGGGATTTCTGGAAAGGTAAATTACTTTTGGTTTTGAGGAAAAGAGTAAAATAGAGCACTAAGTGAAAAGACTGGAAAAGCAGCAGCAATAGAATAGGTTTCAGTTAATAAAATGGAATTAATCTAATTAGTGCAAGGAAAGTGATAAATTGGGTTTTTTGAGTTATAGTGAAAGCAATGAACCATCAGTAAAACATAAATTTGTATTGTTCTTCAATCTATTAACACATTAGAAAAAAATCTACACCTGCAGTTCTCACAGTGTTAAAGTAACATTACTTGTGTGAGTGACATATAAAAATTTGGTTCTGGTACATTTCCAGAGTAGTTAAGAATTGGAATAGAGCAGTGGACAATCGAAGAAGAAAACTTTCTGCTTGGGAATGATTTCAATTTTAGCAAGTGTAAAAACAAGTGTGAGTAGTGTAACAGCAGTGGAGCATATGTTTGCTGCTTTCTTACCAGATGCAGAAATAATAGCTTTTGAGTAAGGACTGAAAAAGGAGAGAGTGCAATTACGAGTCTTGGTTTTGATCTAGCGAAGTGCATTAGCAGGAGTGTATCAAAACTGTCTTAAGTAATTGTATGTCGTTTCAGTCTGCTTCTAGTATACAGTTCCATTTTGTGAGATAAGGCTTCTAAGAAGGGGTGCCAGGTACTGTGTGACATGGCTCTCTTTTCATAGTGATTTTGTGTTTGTGATTCAGTGTGCATGTATCTTCATCCCTTTATCTATGCCTTTGTGCTCTTAACATTTACATTATCTTTTTTTATCATTCATTTAGATATAAAAAAGCCGTAAGCTTTTGATCCAAGGAAACATCGAGTAATAAACTTTATGGCAGTAAATTTAGAAAGGTGTTTTCAGCAGAGCAATGAAAAAAAAAAGACAAGCTATGGTGTAGAAAACTGGTGGAATATGTTTTTATTCTAAAAATGCATTGCATTTCTGCTCTGTCTGCCCTAATGTAGAAGGGCAACCTGGACAGGATAGATAAACAGTAATTTCTTATTTTCCTGCTGAATTAGGGGAGTCTCATAATGTGAAGTTTTAAATACTGCACAGTACAGATACAGCCCCCCTTAAAAGGAGAATTTTTCATTAAAGTTGATTTTAGCTCTTCAATCAGGGCTCTGTAAAAATGCTTACTTCTGCTTAGATGGGAAAAGTAACCAGCCTCTGTCATCTGGAGGAAGGAAAGAGACATAGACAGTTTACTTGAGGACACATTTTCCTATTGCTGACAACTTGGCTGCATTTTAGAGTTCTTTGTCTCCGTTTTTCACCCTGGATATTTGCTCTGAAGTACTGCTGTGGTAATGACATAAATCAGCTGTCTATCTGCCACATAATTTCTGTTTCACTCACACAGGAAGGAAGTTTCACATTTAGTTTTGGAATGCATGAAAAAAGGGTCATATGTCATCCTTAGCATGTATTTTTCTTATGGTATCATATAAATCCTAATTTACTATATTGCAGAATGTTTTAGTCCCTATAAATGAAATCTCTAATTCTGCTGAATTGTGCTGTGCTTACAACATCTCCAGCTCAGAGCAGAAAGGGAAGTAATGCTGTTCTCTTCAGCTGTTTATGTTGACCTTTGTAAAAGGACTTGCAAGAGAGGGATTGGAATTCAGTGTGTTATTGCAGTCTCTGCTTTCATAGCTATTTGCTGTTTTTCATAAATAGACAGAAACTTGTCATTATTGCAGAGTTCTCTTTTAGTGTTGTGCAGATGAGGGTGGACTTAGCACAGCCTGGTATAGGCAGTGTTGGCAAGCAGTAGTTGGATGAAAAGTCATCTGCTGTATGTCTTTCTGTGTATCACTTTATACATAACCACTGCTTAATCTATATTAATTTTTTGAATAAGATATCCTGGATATATCTTTAATTTACAGATTCACCTCTTGTCGGTAGAATCATCGAGGTTATACTAAATCGGCAGCAATTTGGGTTTCTTAAATTAAAGGAAAATAATTGCATTTAATTAAAATTAAAGCTTTTTAATTTGAATTATGTTGGCAGTTTTCTGCAGAGTGGGAACACCTGGGATTTAGTGAGTGTGAAGCAGCTATTCAGGCTGGCTTGCTAGAAGTAATTTCAGTAAAGGGTGGCGGGGAGGGGGTGTTAGTTTTAGTGGGTTAAGAGTGTAAAATTTACCCACTTGTAGTTTGAGAGGTCATCATAAATGTAAGTAGAAAAACTTTTTATTATGAGTAAGAGGGTGTGAAGAAATAGACTTTAAGACTATTATGTGTCTCTGATACCTGAATAGGAATTATCTGAGTGATAAGCAATTCTGCATCTGGTACCTGATTTCTTTATTGTCCCAAAGGAGAAATTTCTTTGCTGTATGTTTTACTGATACTTGATTTCAGACCAGTAATGCTATTTTGGACCAACATTTTCTGAATATGATATTTATTTTTTTTAGAATTTATGAAATATTCTAAAATAAGTCACTTCTAAAAGTGACCTTGAGAGTGGAGAAGAGGTAAGCAGTTGCTGTTTTCAAAGGGGAAAAAAGCATTTTGCATAATAATATAGGTGGAATTTCCAAATAAAGTTGTTGGTTTTGTTACTGCTCTTTTTTTTTTTTTTAATTGTTATTAGTGTCTGAAACTCAGGTTCTGTTTTTTCTTGAGAAAGTAAGAAATTATTGAAACTGAGTCAGTTGCAAAGGTGAGTCCATAGAAGATGAATTGTTGTTTCACTTTTAGTACTTTAGGTGCAGGTAATAGTGAATGAAAGAAATGTGGGAGAGGAAAAGACTTCTAGATTTTAGATGTCGGAAGTGTTGGAGTTACAAGAGTGCATTTTGGAGGGAGAGTAGGAAGAACAAGGTAGATTATCCTCTGTTAATATTTAATATTAATAGATTTTCTGTTTCTATGAAAGCTCATTAGACTGAGATGCAGCTGAAATTTCCAGAGATATGAGCAAATGCAAAATACATATAAACTGATACTCCTTGTGAAGTAATGCATGCTTTAAACAAAAACACAGCACACAGGTTTGGGGTTTTTTTCCCCCCTTTTGGTAAGTAAACATTAGGACCAAAGGAAACATGCCTTGTTGAAAAAAAAAATAAATATCCTCTCTAGGTTAGCTGTCAGGAAGAGGCATTTCTCACTTTCAGGATTGTTAATGGGGGTCAGGCATAATTTTAAACATGGGTAAAGTTAAAGTATTTTGTGGTAATACTAGCTCACTTGTATTTAATGTGTTTGTGACACTGAGGTATTTTTAGCTGCCTGATAAAAGTAGGAGCTCCCTGTGTGCCATATAGTCAAGCTGATACTTGAAACCTGAGATGTACACTGTGCTTCCTAATGGATCAAGGTTCTGTGTAAGATTAGGCCACCTAAAGAGCTGCCTGTAAAGCTGTTCATGAAGACAATTCATTTATAATGTTTGTATTTACGCTGGCTAGTGATTAAAATGTCTACAAATCTTTGTTTCACAGCAGAAGTTCATCATCATGAGAGGTTAGGAAAGCAGGCAGACTCTGATCAAAGAGATTTTACTGTCAACTATTTCTGTTCTATTTCTCTACAGCACATCAAAAGCTGGTTTTCAGGGAGTAAATTCTCTTGCTTCACTGAACTTTAAATTCTGTCATAATACTTTGTGTTTGAGCATTGGGGTATTGTTGACATTGTAAGTTTTTAGTATTTACCTACCCTAGCTGTAAAGTTCCTGTGGTTACAGCCGTTTGATAGAAGGAAGCGATTTTAATTAAAAGTTACAATTTTGTTTTGTAGAAAAAATCATGGCAGTGAAGTCCCTGTACTTTTACAACATGTTGCTCTGTTTTTCTCGTAGCTTGCACCACGAGAGAAGGCAGCTATGAATTACAACCAGAAGCTGAAGGAGAAGTTCCAGTATCACCCAAAGATCAGACGCATAGCTCAGCACCGTCACTTGCCTAAAAGCATATATTGCCAAATCAAGGAGCAACGGATCATGAGAGAAGCTCGTCGGCGAAAGTATGTCTTCCTCTTTTGGCTCTTTTCTCTTGATCTTAACAAAATGCATGACTGCAGTGCTGGAGCAGTCACATATGGGAGTGTTAGAGCTATGGTGTGTGGGAAGAACAAGCATGAGCTACTTGTAACATCTGAATAAGTGATCATGAGCTACTGGATTGATTAACCTTTGATTATAAGGAAAAGGCAGACAACTGCCAGTGTCAGTGAGGACTGGCTGCTTTCCAGAAGTTCACTGAAGAAATGGGAGTGAATACTGTGTTGGAAGGAGCCACAGTGCTTTGTTAAACATGACAGGATGCAACATTGTGATGGACACAGAATGGTCTGGTTTGGTTTTGTGGAGGGTTTTTGGTTTTGCTTTTTTGTTGTGTGGGGTTCTTTTCTTTTTGATTCCAGACTCTGGGATGACTGTTCTCAGTCACCTGGACCATTGCCATATTGGAATTTTTAGAATTAGGTGGCATACTTTGCAGCAGCCATTAAATTAACAGTAAAATAAAGAAGTGGTTGGCTTTTCTTCTCTTTCTCTGCTGAAATACTCTACAAACGTGAGCAGCAAATCCTGTTGACAGGAATACCAAGCAAGTTGATCTCCCAAGAAAAGGCTCAATTTTGAAACTTTTCTAAATTAGCCAATTTTAAACTTACCTGTCAAAGCAGTTTGTCTTATTCTCAGAGGAGGAAGTAGGTGGCTTTTGATTAATAAAAGCAGAGCAATTTTTTATTATTTTTTGTTAATTGTAGAGTGCCTCCATTAGTAGCTGAATGAGGAAGCTAGTGGTTGTTAAATCTTCGTGCTGACTCCTGGATTTCATTGTTCTGTCTTTTATTTCTAGGGAACTGAATCGTCGTAAGCACAGCAAACCAGGATCTATGCCGTTTGTTTCAGAGAGGAAGAAACATATTGTGGCAGTAGTAAAATAATTGTTTTCACATGCACAAAATGTCACAATGAAAGCCAGTGTGACCATTGAATGAATCCACTGTATGAAATTTAATGGACAGCGTACAGCTCCAGAAACATGGCTTTTCTTCCAAGTATTCACATGCTCTGATTTCTCAAGTCATCGTCCACTTTGAGTGAGAATTTGTCCTGTTATCTTTTGTTGATATTTGTGTATCTGATGTTACTGGCCCAACACTGTGGAGTTGGACCCTTTTTGATATAGGCAGGTGACTTGGTACTTGGTGGAGTTCCAATCCTGTTCTGTGGTACCATTACTGCAAAAGAAGGATGAGCTTTGCCACAGGCAAAAGAAATGTGTTCCAGAGAAAGTTATAAAATCAGTTGTCCTTACATTTTTTTTTTTTTTTTTAAAAACAAATCTAATAAACAAGTGACCTTAATGCAGTGGACTAGATCTTGATTATTCCAACCGAGAAATACAATGCATTCATTATACATATTGCAATATGATATTTTTCTTTTATCCAAAAAGAATTCAATGGAATTCTCAGACATCTGTAAACATATTTGTAGTTTTGTGCTGTCTTCTTAACTGTTGTTACTTGACACTGTTGAAGTTGCTAATAATAATGACATAGTTGAATAAATACCTTCTGTCTTTAGCATATTTAAAACTTCTAAAATCTGGATGAAAGATGACATAAATTGTATAGAGCCCAGAAACTTCTTCAGATGAGACAGTAAATCTTCTATTTTAAGTCTATATAAAAAATTAAAGGCTTCTTTTACTGTTTTTCTGCTTCTCTTCCATTGGGATAGATGTAGCTTTTTACTGAAGATACTGAGGTGATCAGAAAACTATGCTGGAATTGAACTAGGCCTTCTAGGCTGAAGGCTCCTCATGCAGAAATATGAGATATGTAATAACCATAACTGTTGCTTAACATATTCTGTACTAAAGGATCTTTAAGTGTTTGCACTACTATGCAGTCTATAACTACACTCCTCTTTCCCCAGTTTTATGCGCAATTTTTTTTAATGAACTTAGAATAAACTATATAGTTGATATATTATTTTGTTTAATCTGGAAATTGAGCACTTGCCTTCACGTGGCATCGTTTTTTTAATGTATCTACTGACACTAACATCCTTATGTATTCCTAGTTTGTACTCTTTCACTTGTCTCTTCCAGCAGCATTTGGACAAGATTCCTGGATCATCATCACAAAATTATGGCAGTTTGGTGATAAGAGCCCATAATACATCTTTTACTATCTGGATCACTTACCTTATGGGGTGATGATTCTGTGATTCTCTGATTTTATAAAGTCACTTCTAAAAGTGACCTTGAGAGTGGAGAAGAGAGAGGGAATTGCTGATTTCAAAGGGGAAAAAAGCATGTTTCATAATGTTGGTGGAATTTCCAAATAAAGTTGTTGGCTTGTTATTGCTCTTCTTTTGATTGCTATTAGTATCTGAAACTCGGGTTCTGTTTTTTCTTGAGAAGGTAAGAAGTAGTGAAGCTTGAGTCAGACGTGGAGGTGATGGTGGACAAGAAGTTCAACAAGAGCTGGCAATGTGTGCTTGCAGACCAAAAAGCCAACTGTATCCTGGGCTGCATCAAAAGATCTGTGGCCAGTAGGTCAAGGAAGATGATTCTCCCCCTTTACTCACCTCTTGTGAGACCCTACCTGGAATACTGTGTCCAGTTCTGGAACCCCCAACATAAGAAAGACATGGAGCTCATGAAGAAAGTCCAGAAAAGAGCCACAAAGATGATCCGAGGGCTGGAGCACCTCTTCTCTGAAGACAGGCTGAGATGGTTGGGGTTGTTCAGCCTGGAGAAGAGAAGGCTCTGGGGGGACCTCATAGTGGCCTTCCAGTAGCTGAAGGGGCTACAGGAAAGCTGGGGAGAGACTTTTTACCAGGGTGTAGCAAGAGGGCATGAGGTAATGGCTTTAAGCTGAAAGAGGGTAGATTTAGGTTAGACAATAGGGAGAAATTATTTAGTGTGAGAGTGGAGAGACACTGGAACAGGTTGCACAGGGAGGCTGTGGATGCCAACTCCCTGGAAGTGCTTAAGGCCAGGTTGAATGGGGCTTTGAGCAACCTGGACTAGTGGGAGGTGTCCCTGCCCATGCAGGGAGGTTGGAACTAGTTGATCTTTAAGGTCCCTTCCAACCCAAACCATTCTATGGTTCTATCATTCTATGCAGGAAGAGAAGGAGGTCTGAAGAGCTGTAAATAGGATGATGAGAAGCAATGGAACAAATCAGGGAACAGACTGATGCTGGCTGTCTGCCTGTTGTACTAATACAGTGTGCTCTGTGCCAAATACAGTTCATTTCCTCCTGAACACAGAAAATTGAGAGAGAGTGTGTGGTCCAAAGTATGGTGTGACACAGCTGTAGTCAAGTCTTGCACAATTTGCAAAAGCAGACTAATCTTCCGGAATCTGAAAATTTTCAGTCTTGAATGTAACTAGAGAGCTTTCAGTTCTGAAGTTAGTTTGATTACAAGGTGTGGTATTGGTGTGGAGCTCTACTGCGTGAGCTATGTCCAAAAGAGCTCTTTATGTATGGTGGCTTTCAGACAGGCCCCCAGTGGAGCAGCTCCAAGGATCAGGGTTGGTTAAAAATGTTACTAGAGAGATTGTAACAGCATGCTGAAAAAAGGAATTCTGAAGTTAGGACATTCTGAAGTCAGTCATTTGGAACTTTGCAGGTGGTGTTTGCAGTCTGTTCAGAGGATCCCTGGCCTCGGATTTCTATGTTGTTGAGGTAGCTGCAGTAGACTTGTCCCTTTTGGAAACCCTTACAATTTGTTTCTAACTTGTGGCCATCTGCCAGAAATACATAATGCCACAATACTCAGAGTAGGGTTTTTTAATTTATTTATTTAAATGTAGTAGTTGCCAAGTGTAGCTCTGGGCTTGCAAGAAGTGCTCATAAAGATCTGTGACAGGCCATCACTGAAACAGTTTACAAATTGTGTTAAAGGAGGTGGAACTCTTAAATGTTTGTCTATATTCTTTTCCTCCTCAGTAATTTGAGAGATGTAATCAGGCCTTGTTTTAAACACCTTAAAGGGATTACCTTGATTTATCTAAATCATAGACAAAAAGGTTATCGATATATGTATGCATACTTGAGCGTATGTAGAATTGCTGTTAAAGATTGTCTTCAATTTTTATGTGGTTGATTTAAAAAAAAAAAAAAGGCTGAGGGAGGTGATGAACTGTTTTCTAAACCAGTGCAGTGCCTACACAACTGCTGATGAAAAAAAGATAACTTCTGTATGTATTCTTTGGAAAAATATTTAAAGACTGTTTTGAAAGTGAAGTAACTTCTTTGTTACAGAAATATTTAAATCGATATTCATAGCTTTAGTGAATTTTAGCTGCTTCAAGATAAAGCATCTATGGCGTTCTCCGTGTTTTGTACCTTGTTCTGTCATAGCCAGGCTACTTTAAAATACAGATATTTGAGTGAAACAGTTTTTTAATCTGTGTGTACTGTAGATATCTAAACCAATTAAACTGCCACACAGGTTTCTGAGGTGTGTATGGAAATAGATAAAACTTTTAGATCAACTAAAAAATAACTCCACAGGAGGGGGTTTTTTGCAACTGTTCGTGTTTGTTCATGGTAGCAAAGTCCCATGGCCTTTGGGACCTGGAGGATTTTTCCCCTCCCAGTTTGAAGGATCCAGGGTTGCTGTGATTCTGTATCTGCAAGGCCATAACAATACGAAACAATACTGGTGTGTGTACCTTCACACAATGCAAACAAACACAAGGCCAGCACAAATCAACATGGGGAGAGAGCAGCGCCTTTGCTGGCACCTGTGTAAACACAGGCTGCACTGAGGTGTTGCAGCCCTATTCTCTTCCCCCCAGCTGGCCAGGATTGAAGTTCACCTGTGGGTTGTGCACACACCTGCAATACAAGTCTCTGGAAGCTGCTGTGAGACTGTCCCTGCAGCATCTGTTATGCAGCCTCTGTCTCCCCCAGTTGCTGCCCCTAGACCCTCAGGTCCTTCAGATCTGTGGTCCCACTCCAGTGGCTCTTACTGCTGTAGTCCCACTCCTGGGCTAGTCCCAGTTGGAGTTTGCTAGCAGTGGCATGTGCACACAAGACCTGCTAGAAACAGGGTGCAATAACATACCAGGGACTGCAGTGATGAAGTGCAAGGCTTGTGCATTGATGTGTAGTTGGTAACCTATCTACACACAACGGGACCCCTTTATCCTCTTTGCCCTTGGTTTTCCCACACTTGTTTCTCCTGTCTACCTTAGTCCTTTCCTTTATACACCTTTGGTGCTTCCCTTAAACATGTCATCAGAAGTCTTGCACGTTCCTGCGATTCCCTTTAAAAAATCCCATAATAAATTTTATATAGTCCCCAAAATTCTCTCTTTCCCAAAGATCTCACCCCCGTATCCTGTAAGAGGTCTTACCTCACTTTAGGTAATCCTTCAGTTTCCATGGCTTTCTGGGGAGTTTTCTACAGGTGTTTTAGTAGGTTTGCACCAGAGACAATGATCTGAATTATTCTCCTTTGATGGTTTTAGGACCGGTGAGTCAGTGTACTCAGTTTTCGCTAACTGTTCTGATCCTTGCCATGGCTTTGTGTTAAATTTGCTTAGCCTTTAAACAGATAGCCTAACATGCTCTGTTATATGAAAACACCTTTGCACCGCCTTCTTATCCTAGTTATTGGACCAAAAATGTGGCAGTTGAAGTAGGATTAATCTTGTTTAACTGTAGATGACTACAACAACAGGTATGGTGAACAGCTTTGTGTACCTGTTCTCACACTACATGCCATGGTGATAAACAGGTACTCCTAGGGGACATTTCTCCTCCAAACTATTATTATTTAAAACTTATTTTTATTTTATTATTGACATTGTGATACCAAAGGCAGCTAGTTGACTTGAATATCTACCTAGTTTTAGACAGACTTGCATACAGAGGTGATTAGGTTTAAGATGAGCAAAGCAGTGACAAGTGTTGTATCACATCTTCTGGAAGTGCTTGTTTGATAGTTGGCATCACAAAAGCCTAAAAATGATTGAAGGGAGATGAATGAGGTTCTGTAACTGAAGGACAAAGAAATTTCTGTGGATAATAGTTTGTAGGACACTTGGAGAGCTCTGTATTATACTAGACAAAGATGAGAAGGCATTCTAAGAAGAGGAACTTTAGTTAGAAAGAAAAGACTTATGTGTTCACCTAGGACTTCTGGGGCTTTAGAAAGTATGTGAAGAATTCTAGGACAAAATTAAAGATCATAGTTCAAATGTTGCCAACTAAAAAGTTCTGAAAGCATTACTTCTTACTAATTTAAATAAAAAAAAATAACATGTTCTTTATGCATAGTTTGAAACAAACTTAAGTAATAACTGTTACACTGACTTTAAGCAGAGCTGCTGTTTTTCAGTGACTTGAAAATTTGATCTGAGATCTTAGCACATGAAGTAGAAGATCCTGTGTTTGGGAGGTTTTCTTGTTTTAATAAATATTAGTACACATAGTGATTTAATTTTGTCCAAGGCTGGAGCAGTTTCAGGAGATGCAAATGATGTGTTCTCAGTGGGTAGATGGATATGATCAGGAGTTTATAGCATGTTGCATCATGTTTCCTACTTCTAGGGTTGTGTGGGCAAAACCAAAGATCTTTCAGCAGACAAAGGAGATTTGCTGATTATTAAGAAGATAAATGGATGGAGATGGTATTTTGACTGTCATTGTAAAAATGTAATTGAAAACCACAATGTGATAGAAAACCATAGATTTAATATAGATTTAGTAGACATGATATTTATTACTAGACTGACATCCAAGCCTCTAACTTGTTTTCAAGCAGAGTGACATTATTTGAAGATGTGTCTTTTTTTTTAAGAGCCTTATTGTAAAACAAGGTAATTTTTTTCAGCAATCTGGAAAACATCATTAATTTAAAAACCAGCATATAAAAGCTGCCATGGCATAAGGTGTAAGTGAATGGCAGGATGTACAAGGGATAGAGAATCTTTTACATCTGTTAAGAGAGGCCATTGCATCAAGCACCTACATGAGACAGGTCCCCGAGTTCATGATAGAGCCAAAACTCAACAGCTGCAGAGTGCTCCTGCTTTTACCATTTCGGGCAAATATCCCTGGGTAGCTAGACTGCAGCATTCCATCATTATTCAGTGCTCTTTTCTGTTACTCTGTCCTACAAGAACAGCTGCTTGCTGTTTTTCTGCACTTTGAGGTCTGGGGTAGAGATTGACTAGTATTTGAGGATGAAATCACATCTTCGTATTTGTAAAATCAGTTTGATCAGCAGATGACAGATTTTCCAGCAGTATGGTATCCTTTCTCTTCAGTTTTTGTTCTCTTCACCTCCCTGCTTCCCTAAATAGCACCTCAGAAATTCTTCCTTCCTCCATGCTCATCATTGACTTTGCTGTATTACTTAGCTTTTGCTAACCAGAAAACAGAAATACTACTTTCTTGAGTTTATTTCTACCATATAATATTATCTGGTGGAACAATACCCTGAATCCCTCAAAAAATGAGGATCATTAAGCTCTGGAAGACCTATGGTAGCTTTAATAATGTTCAAAAGCTACAAACCTTGGTGTGCATAGTGTTTGAGATGTACTAGGGGGAGTGAAACCTGATGTAAAAAATGCTTAGAGGATGACAAGAGAGAGCCAAAAGGGAAGGATTTATTATCAGAATATAATATTTACAGGCTGGCCAACGGGGTGGGGTTTGACATGGCAGGAGCTGGGGGAGCTGCAAGGCACAGATGAAAAAGAAGGGAGCGTGTCAGCAGTTTTCTCACTCAGTTTGGTTAAAGACGATAGGGAAAAATCAATCTTTCTTATCTCGTAAGTGTACAAGGCAGAATATCTAAAATGCCTACATTTTTTGTGGTGTGGTGTTTTGTTGTTTGGTTTTTTTTTTTCCACAAATGGGATAAACTAGCATTTAACTGAAGGCAAAAGATTCATTGGCTCAGCTGGATATCTAAAGGTATCATATTTATAGACCAGCTATTTCAGGAATGGAGCTTGTGTTCTTTTGCATCACTTAAGGCAAAATATAACCTTGGCAAACAAAACCACTGGTGATATTTGCAGTTGCATCGTTCTCAAGTGAGCATTTAACATCAGAAAATGTTAGGACATTCATGATAAGCCAGTGTTTTTACATAATCCTGTCAGTTACGGCTGTCCAGTTGCTGCAGTACAGTATCTTGAGCAGAAAATGTTCACTATCACAAGTTAAAGCAGCATGCAGTTGGTAAATGGATTATGATACTGATGTCAAACTGGAATAAAGTTAATATGGTAATTTGTTGTTGAAATGTGATTTGAAACTGACGTTTAATCAAAAGTGTTTTTCACACACCCCCCAGCACCCACCCCGCAATAAAAAGAATAAAACCAGGAATTTGGCTCAGTGGACTGTGGACAATGCATAGTAATTTGGTTCAAAATACAAATACCTTTATGGGTTTTGTGCCTTATTCCATGGAGAGTCTTTTGTGTGTGAACTGCCATAGACGGAGGTTTTGACTGAGCTCTGTCCATTAAAGAGATATGTGGTGAGTTTTGGACCTAGTAAAAATTAATTGGGTAGTTGTGCTAAATGCATTTATGCTGGCAGACACGGTAAACTGTGGTGTAACTGATCAGAGCTAAACACTCAAAATCTTTTTAATGTTTTCTTCAAATGTTTAGTAACTACAAACTTTATTCACAACATGGGAGGAACTAAAATACTGTGCAGTGGGATGCTAAACTAACCAGTTACCTCTTTCAACAAGAGA
This sequence comes from Apus apus, assembly GCF_020740795.1. NCBI lineage: Eukaryota > Metazoa > Chordata > Aves > Apodiformes > Apodidae > Apus > Apus apus. The sequence goes on from NC_067283.1 coordinate 136,397,806, forward strand.
TACATGAAGGAAGAAACTTCAGATCAGTCAAGTTCTCATTTTATCTGTCTTAATTCAGCACACTTTCATAGCATCAGGTGCCTTTAAGCTGTGCTGTCACAAGCCAATGCCTTTGAACTTTTCCAGATTTTCTTGCAAAACTGCTACTTCAGTTTATATTCTGCTGAAACCATAGAATCATAGGATGGTTTGGGTTGAAAGGGACCTAAAAGACCCACTAGTTTCTAACCCCCTGCTATGGGCAGAGACACCTCCCACTAGACCAGGTTGCTCAAAACCCCATCTAATCTGGCCTTGAACACTTCCAGGGAGAAGGGCATCCACTTCTCTGGGCAGCATGCTCCAGTATCTCACTATCCTCATAATGCAGAATTTCTTCCTAATATCTAATAAAATTATACCTTCTTTCTACTTGAAACCATTACCCCATGTCCTGTCACTACTCTCTATTGTAAAAAGTCCCTCCCCAGCTTTCCTGTATACCCTTCAAGTACTGGAAGGCCACTATGAGGTCTCCCTGGAGCCTTCTCCAGGCTGAACAACCCCAACCATCTCAGCCTGTCTTCAGAGCAGAGATGCTCCAGCCCTGGCATCATCTTGGTGGCCTTCCTCTGGATTCACCCCAGCAGCTCCATGTCCTTCCTGTGTTAGGAACTCCAGAACACAATACTCCAGGTGGGGTCTGACCAGAGCACAGTAGAGGGGCAGAATCCCCTCCCTTGACCTGCTGGCTACATTTCTTTTGATGCAGCCCAGGACATAGTTGGCTTTCTGGACTGCAAACACACATTGCCAGCTCATGTTGAGATTCTCATCAGACAACATCCCCAAGTCCTTCTCCTCAGGGCTGTTCTCAATCCATTCTCTGCCCAAGCTTTGTGCTTGGGATTGCCTGACCCAGGTGCAGGACATTGTGCTTGGCCTTATTGAACTTGGTGAGATTGGCATAGGCCCATCTCTCAAGCCTGTCAAGGTCCCTCTAGGTGGCCTCTCTTCCCTTCAGTGTGTCAGCTGCACCACACAGCTTGGTGTTGTCAGCAAACTTGCTGAGGGTGCACTCAATTCCACTGTCCACGTTGCCAACAAAGATGTTAAACAGCACTGGTCCCATTACTGCCATCTAAGGAACAGCACTTCTCACTGGTCTCCATTTGGACAGTGAGTCACTGACCACAGCCGATTCCTTATCCACCAAGTAGTTTATCCATGGAATCCTTAGCTTTCCAATTTAGAGACCATGATGTCATACAGGACAGTGTTGAATGCTCTGCACAAGTCCAGCTTGATCATTAATGTAGAGGGCAACATCCCCATCTCTTCTCCACTGCCTGTCCTTCCAATAGTTGTGTGTCCATCCATTCCCATGCTTCAGTCACAGGAGTCATCCCACCACTCTCAATAATGCCAATGACACGGTAGCCCTGCAGGCTTGCACACATCTCTAACTCCTCTTTGTTCCCCATGCCACATGAATTTGTATAGAGATATTGAAGTTGGACCCCCTTTGAAGCTGTCTCACTGGCTGGAGTTACGTTCTCCTGTATTTCAAGTGTTCTGCTGGCCGTTGAGCTTTCTCCAGGCCCAGGGCATCTAATACTGACACTGGCCTCAAAGTGGTGGCAGTGGGATGGATTGAAGATCCCTTGCCCTCTGGTTTGCTTGGGTTTGGGATGCCCAATTTCATGTGTCTTGTGCCGCGATGTAAAGGTGTGCCCAGGCCAAGGGCAGGGTCTGCTTTATTCTGTGTAACTATGTCTCTCTGAGTAACCAAGGGGAATACCAATGCTGAAGGCAGTTTTCAATCCATTCCTTCCTGACCTGCAGGTATATGTTTAATGCATAGCTACAAAAGACTCCAAGCTTGTTGTGGATGGCGTTAGATTTCCCTGTTGGAGGGCAGCCATGGAAAAGCAAGGCTTTCCGCTGGAGTCATTTGCTCACAGATGCATTCATGTGAAAGTTGCTGTTCTAGTAAGTGAGCTACTAACACTTTTCAATACTTCCTTCTTAAAGCAATACAATCATCTGAGGTCACACTGGTTTTCCACCACCTTTGTTTTTTGGCTTTATGACTTCAGGGTGCTTTATTCAGTTCTGACAGTTCTTTAGTGGCATGGTTTTTATCAATGTCTCCAGGAGACAGATATCATCAGTAATTTCCAGCCCTACACATGCATGACCTGACTACAGAATTTCATTGTCTTGAAGATCTATTACTTGCAAAATATGGTAGATCCAGTATTAACTTCAAACTGATTGATAAGAGATCTTGGCTCATTGTTTGACTTAATGGAAACCAAGAGATTTTCTGGGTATTGTACAGGGTCACTGAAAAAATTCAGAGATCCTCTTTCTGAAAGAAAGCTCTCTGGAATTGAACCCAGTTTAGGTATGTTGGGTACAAGCCACATGTTGCTGCTGTGGATTGGTTGTTCAGTGACAGTGCACAGCTTAAAAATATGGTCAGCATAAGATCAGGCAGCCAGAAGTAATCTGTTGTTCTTGAAATACCTGAAAGTGCAGTGATGTTGCAAATCCAAGTCAGCATAAGTATGAAGAAGAATTTTCTGGAGAGGGCTGTGATGCTATGTTAGTTTTACAGTCACTGAAAGTGTCTTTCCGGTAAGATTTTGAAAGTTTGCTTTCTACATTCTTTTACAGTGGACAATTCTTTTGTGCTCAGTTCAAGGTTTAAAGCATGATTTTGTGTTCCTTTTTGCTGCCCTCTTTGAGGCTGAAAAACAATCCTCAGGAGCTCTTTTTTTACTGCCTGTTGATGTGATTATCTTTTCTTTGTAACCATTTATTTCTTTTTTCTATTTGTAATGGCACTTTGCCATGAGCATTTGAGAGGTTCATCTTTGCCTGTCCCTCTCTGATGATGACATTCAGTGGCATTGCAGTGACCCATCCCTCCTTTTCCTAGACATTGAAAAAGAGAAGAAAAGCCTCAGTTCTGTTAACATGTTTTATTAAAGATCCTCAAAATTTGTTATTTGTGAAAGCTGTAAATTATGTCTGTCTGTGGAAAACTTGTTTTTTAAGAACTGACATTTAAATTCCATCAATTTGGGTGATGATTTTCCTATTTGCTTCTGCTGCAAGTATTTGCTTTAAATTTATTTTTATGATGGCAATACATATGTCACACTCAGTGCGAGCACATGCAACTTACATGCCCAAACATTCAGACAAACAAATACAAATTTCTGAAGATTAAAATCTGGTGGTTTTGTTACAATGAGTCTGACATGATTTTGAGGGCAGAAGATGATTTAGGTACCAAAGATGGATGAGTTCTTCACTGGTGTTTGTGTGTGAACAAACTCAAGGTATCCGAGTCATGTTCAGTCCATAATTTCTCGTCCCTATGCTCCCATTTCTACCCAGCCACATCAACGAGGCTGTGCTGCTGCTAATGAGGTTCTGTAGGATGTTTTAGAAAGTGGTTTTGTATCTTGGTAGCACTTGAAGGGTTTTCATTCTCACCTACCACCTCGCACTGTGTACCTGCTCCTTTGCCATTAATTGGTTCCATGTCCGTCTCCCAGGGCTCTTTACATGGTGTCACTTGCAATCAGTGCAACTCACTCTTTCCCTCCAGCTGGGGAACCTGAGTAGTTCATGATTTTATTATTGTTCTTCAATTTGATACAATCTGTTCCTGACCATCTGTATGCACTCATGCTGAGAATATCAATACCGTAATTTTCCATCTTCCTCATAACTTGAGCTGATTTTTCCAGCTTGCAGCATTGTCTGTCCATGCCAGAGCCTTACACATAACATGGAGTGACTCTGGAGCAGCAGCTACTTCAAAGTTTGAACTTCTTGTGGAGGCAGGTTTGGACTGATGCTTGTTGCACAGATTCTTTTGGGACTATCCACTAATCCAAGGAACTGAGATGGAAATTGTCATGGAGACAAAGTAAAGGCTTAGCCAGTAATATTTTTAAAGAGGGAGGTGATCAGCCTTGCATCCATCTCCCACGCTTGAAGAATCAAGGGAGAAATTTCTGTCTGGCCTCTATCTTTGATGTACCCAGCCTTGGTAGGACCTGTTGGGAGTTTACATAATCCTGCTGACATAAATCTTTGGATGAGAGTCTCCTAAGCAACCCACCATAGCAAGGTACTGCTTCAGAAACGGGGAAAATATGGGTTTGCCTGTGTGTGTGTGTGATGTGTGTGTGTGTACTCTGCATAATTCTGGCAATTTATATTCTAGTATGCGCAGAATTAAGCAGGTTAATTTAGCTTTTGCTCTATTTGTCATATCTGGTTCTTAGAGGATTTTGAAAATCCTATTCTCAGCTATCAGCCAATTTAATTTACATAGAAAATATTACAACTGTTATGTCTTGTGGGCTATTTTATTGCTGTTTTTTAATTTATTTTTGAGGTGCTTTTATCATCACATAATATCTTGAAGTAAAATGCTTCTAAATGACATGTGATTAGAAATCTGATTAATTAGGTCTTTTCAGTATTTAATTAACCCTTTAGGTCCTGCAGACTCCTACATTTGTGTGTGCATGAGAATATGAAGGAAAAATAAAGATTCATGATGGACTCTTAACAAGAGGTTTTGGTGATGTTATAAATCACAGGAGTGAAGTTCAGATGGTTTATGGTCCAGTTAACAGAAACACTCCATAAATTAGATCTCTATAAATCAAAATTTGTCTGTTGCTTATTTTCTATATGTGGTTCTGACTCATGAATGTATGCCCTGTAGAAATTTCTATTCCTTCTTGAGTCATGCAAATGTTGTCTCCTATCACCCCAGATCTTGCTTTCTCCAATGATTAGCCCTGCATTGCACCCTGTTCTGTTGTCATGTATTTTTTACTTCATTTGAGGGAAAAACATAGTATTGATTTTTCTCCTTTTAAAAAAAAATAAAATAAAAAATGTAGAACTCATTGTACCAAAATGGGAGAAGTACAAGAGGTGATCAGTATATATGATGTTGAACCAAATAGGAAAAGGGTTAATGTAAACACAAACAGAATATTCTATGGTACTTCCTTCATGCAACCTTCATACTGCTTCTGGGGATGAAGGTCTCAATGCAGCAAAACATCACTGATAAGTATGTGTGGGCATCATCAGATAAAGAGACAGTCTGTACCTCTCACTGAAATAGTTTAGTCAGGTAATGAACAGGTTTACCTTTTCCTCTTTAAGCTATTCTGTGACAGTGTAAAGCAAAGCTGAAACATCTTTGCACATGTTTCTCTTCCTGTGTGCCATGCAGGAAAGAATTATGATACAAAGTCATGGAGCTGAAAAGTTGCTGGGTATGAAATTGTAGGCAGAATCAGTGTAGACTTCAGGGCAATAGCAGATGAATATATGAAAGCTTAAGATGCTGCATGAGGTGGACAGAGTCATAGGAGACAACTTTCTGACTAGAAATGAGGAACAGTTCTTTGTGAGAGAAGCAAGTAGCCATGTGTCCAACAGGTCCTTGTTGCTTTCAGGATGTGAGTCAGCGGTGTGGTCACTAGCTGGCCTGCAGTCATCTGCTGCTGTGGTTAGATGCATCTTGTCTGTTTCTACATCAGGCTGCATCTGCTGATGGACAGAATTTACATTTTTCTTCTGTCACAGAAAGGTTGAGGTGCTGAGCAATGGAACTGTTTTCAGTAGTAGCCAAATAGACATAATCTGACTGCCTCTTCAGAAATGAGGTTGCCAGTGCTCTGCTGCAGACAATGCCCTAAGTGATGCTTTTTTTTGGTATTGAAGCAGGTTGTCTTTGAAGTCAGATTGAATGTTTCATCTGTTGGTTAATAAAGAGCAACAAAGTTGGTGACAGGGCTGAAAGGAGTGTCCTCTGAGAAGCAGCTAAGGGCTTTGGGCTTGTCTAGTGTGGAGAAAAGGAGACCGAAAGGTGACCTCATTGTTCTCTCTAGATGATCCTTGTATGTCCCTTCTAACTGAAAGTATTCTGTGCTGTTCTACCAAAGACGTCATTGGTAAGGTTTGCAGCCTGGAGACTGGATTCATGGTCTGTACAGAGAGAGAAAGCAGCAAGAGAAAAACTCTGGGTCACTGCTGTAATTAATTATTTCCTTCAAGAAGCAGGTTGTCAGTTTCATTAAAACTACAAGACCAGAAAAGTAACCAATTTTTTACACCAGTTTGTCAAGTGTTGACTTCCCTACACTCCTTTTGGGGCATGATGATATTTACTTAAGTAGCGATGTTTTATTTCCATGAATAACTCATTTTTCTGTATCTTTGCTGACGGAATTTTGGATGTGGATACGTTACAGGCTACTCCTTATGGTTTTCGAATCACTGACAACCATTAATGCTTTTGAAAATGATGTTGAATGACAGGTAAATACCTATGAAATCCATAGTATCACCAACAAAATGCCATCAGTTGTTACTGATGGTCTCTTGCTTGCTGTCCTTTGAAATAGCTGGCACAGGGGACAATATATACAGAAAGGTGGCGACTCATCAGAACAGCTTATATTCAATACAAAAATATAGAAAATAATGCACTCAGATAACTAGAGGAATTTATTTGGATACTTACTGTTAACACATGGTTGGAAAACAGAAATAGATATTTAATGCAGCCACTGTTATGGAGAGAAGTAAATCAGTAATAAGACAAGCATTGTAGGGACAGGACTGCATTACTGAAGCCATCTGACCCTCCATGCAGCTGGATACCTTCTTGCTTTTGCACATGCAACAAGTTGATCCCTCCCCCAAAATTAACATGCATAACAAACTCAATCCACTCTCTGGTCAATGCTAGAAAGCTTCCATGCCTGCTCATTCTGCTCTGTGAGAGAGCATGTAAATTAGCTGTGGAAATCCTTCCCATGCAAAAATAGAGCTGAGGCTGGGAAGACTTTCTGTGCAGGGGTATCCTGTCTGGGCTTTCTAATGCTATAACTCTGCAGCAGTAACCTTAATTGTAGTATGTTGCTTAATGAAATACAGGCTACACAGCAGTTTGAGCTCAGTGTTGTGTACTTTCTAGGTACCAAGGAAATTACTGGTTCTGTTTTCCTTTCCAACTAATAAAATCCCTGCTCTTCAAAGTGTCACCTACAAATTCTATAGTGGATGTAGTCCCTTTTATAAGACACAATTCAGGCTTTAACAGCTGATAGTCTAAAGCACTGTCGCATTAAGATATTCCTTGCAGACTGTGAGTGAAATAATTCACTTTACATTCAAAAAAAGGAAATTCACTACATTTCCTTTTTTTGATATACGTCTTTGAAATGCAAGATGAAATGTCAGAAATTAGCTCATATCTCTTCCCTCTCATCCCTTCCTTTGCAAGACAATTCTTTATAAAGAATGCTTTGTTGTTGTCCACTGTGAAAACAGATAACATTTCCAAGCTGCTGCTTCTTCCACCTCACTGTCATCAGGCAAAGCTGAAAATGAAAGGAAGAATATGAAGTTAGGATCCATTAATATTTTAACTGCCTTTGCTGTCTGTCAGCAATCCTAACGTACACTTTTCGTGTATGCATGTAAGACACTGTACTAGGAAAGGTAATAGTTGTACTCAAAGGTTGTATGTTTTCTTAGACTAATATTGCTAGTGAAAATAGCCAAGCTTTTGTGCACATGAATGCCTTTTCAGAATGTTTTGGTTTCCTACTTATTAGGAAATAATTATGAATTTAATTACATTAATGTAGCTAGCGAATGAATCTTGTTTTAATCATACTTATGCCTTTAAGTATTGCAGAATCCTGGTCTGGCAAGCAGAACACAAAGCAGACATTGTCGTGTTACCATGCATTTGCTGACTCTCATTTGGCCTAATGCAATTTTTCCCTTAGCCTAGTAAAATGCCAGAGTCAATTAATGTTGATTAATACTGTTCTTCATAAACTTTTCCTGCTGCACAGTTTGATTTTCTCTGAGGTATGTCAACTAGTATTATGGGAAGCTTTTTAAGGAGAACAGTACTGGAAAGGTCAAGTAAGTGCCAATGATCTCAATATAAAAGAAATAAATTTTCTTCCAGCTAGACTTTAGCTTTTGTCATTCTAGTACTTTCTGTCTCTAGAGTATAAAATGAACTTTGACAAAATACTCGCACCTTTCTTCATCTACCAGAGCTAAAATTATAAGGAAAATCTGCTTGAATAATGAAGAAAAAAATGTCTGTACCCTTATGCTTTTAGTAGCAGTTTAGCACTACTACCACTTCTGCCTTTACCTGTTATTTGAAGTAATTGAACTTCCTCATTAATTTTCTGGTCACTTGGCAGATGTGAAACCTAAATAGGTAGATTTCTAGATAGAAAATACCATGTGCTAAGCTCTAATTATCATCCCTTTCAGGCATGTTTTCATTACTGAAGCTGCTACATTCCAGGTATGTGAGAATTAACCTTAGTTGGAAATCCAAACAGATAAAGAGCAGCTACATTTGGATTCTGAGGAAAATGAGCAGTCAAAGCAGTGTTTTCTTTCTTTTTCCAATAGAGAGGCCAAAGCTTAAACTGGGTGCAGTGGAAGAAGGACCACAGTTATGGGCTGGTTTTGCATGGATGGATGTTACTATCTGTGCTGAACAGATCTGCAGCACCTTGAGAACTTCCCACTCATGTGATACTTTGGGAGGAGCTTAAACAGCTCACCAGCAATACCCTTCCAGCTCCAATACCCTGTCTCCTTATTTTTCTTCAAAGATCAGTTTAACCCCATGTTACAGTAATGTTTGTGAAAAAAATAGTAATCTTCCTTTTATTTAGTGTTGCTAACTCCATCTTATTGCTGTTTTTTCATTTCAACCCACTGCATTTATCTGGGTTACTCAGGTGTTGACTTTTTTCTATGGCTCTCTGAGCTTTCTGTGGCAACAGGCTGTTGGTTGTGCTATTTTCTCTCTCAGTATCTAGGGCAATAGACTTCCAGACTTTTCATACATGACTTGGCTTTCTAGGTATCACTGTAAGAATAATAATAATTCAGGATATTAGTACTACTTTTAGTAATGAATAATGAATTGAGAGACAGAATCACATAGTAGAATCCATTAAAAAAAAAAAAAAGGCAATAATTTCTCTCTTGTATAAAAACAGGAGAGTTTTTAAGCTGTCACCACAATAGAAGTGAATATATTTCTGAGATCTGGTAGAGGATACTCTGTACCATCTCTGAAGGACAATCTTATGACTGAATGAAAAAAAAATCATGTGGGACTTACTACTGGTGCTTCTTCTGAAGCAGCTTGGGTATCAGAAATATAGGAGGGATCAGGAAAGAGGGATTAGAAGGCAGCAAACAGGGAAGGCAATGCTGTATCTGTACCTTAAAGGAACATGTGATAATGTTCTGAGCACCTACTCTGCCAATGTAAGCCTGTGCTTTATGAGTTGGATAATGTCTATATACATTTTATTTTGGATTTTGAAAGTTACATAGTATATGACAACTCAGAACAGTTAAAAAAAAAAACAAAGCTCTTTTCACTTGTGCCTTGTGATAAGACATTGGGCAATGGACTCAAACTTGAGCATAGGAAGTTCCACCTCAATATGAGGAAGAACTTCTTTACTGTGAGGGTTACAGAGCACTGGAACAGGCTCCCCAGAGTGGTTGTGGAGTCTCCTTCTCTGGAGAGTTTCAAGACCCGTCTGGATGTGTTTCTGTGTGATCTGCCCTAGTTGTGTGTGGGTTTTTTGTCCTGCTCTGGCAGGGGCATTGGACTTGCTGATCTTTGGAAGTCCCTTCCAACCCATAATATTCTGTGATTCTGTGAAAGTGCCTAAGCTGGGGACAATTTTTACTACCAAAGAACATATTAAATAGTAGTGAATAGCCTGTGAGTGACTAATAAAACCAAACTCTTCACAGAATCACAGAATTGTCAGAGTTGGAAGGGACCTCTAGAGATCATCTATTCAATGGTTTTGGTAGGATTCTTCAAAATTAACCAGAAAGTTCCTACACTGTTGGAAACAAAATCCTTTACTTTTTACTGCCAGACCCTGTTAGAATACAGGAATTAACTCACTGCCCAGTTACTTACAAACATGGGTGCTACAGTCAAGAATCAAACAGACACTGGCACAGGCCCTGAGAAGTGGATGCCCCTCTCCCTGGAACTGTTCAAGGCCAGGTTAAATGGGGCTTGAGCAACCTGTTCTAGTGGGAGGTGGCCCTGCCCTTAGCAGGGGGGTTGGAACTAGTTGGTCTTTCAGGTTCCTTCCAACCCAAACTATTCTTTGAGCCTTACAAACCCCACTGAAATATTTAAAGGCACAATAATGTCTCCCTGGAACCTTCTTTTCTCCAGGCTGAACATCCCCAACTCTCTGCCTTAAAAAAGGAACCAATCTAACCAATCTGAGCCTTTCTTCAGTTTGCAGCCATGAAAAGGTGCTTAAGGAACACTGATGTGCCAGGGTCTCTCCCACAGCACATTTAAAAATACAACCTGGATCCTAGCTACTCAGTCCACTGAGAGGAGGGAAATCAATCTCTCACCACCCCAGCTGATTTAGGAGTAAGGTTGGAACTTATATGAACTCCATACCCCCAACAAACACCATGATGCCCACGGTGAGCCCCTGCTCTTCCATGCCAAATGTTTTTGCTAATGGTACTTCTTGAGCAGGGAAAAGGTTTGAAAGTGAGTGGGATTAAGTTGCGTTCTTTAGCACAACTTCAGGCCTCTCCTCTTCTTCCGAGTCCGTGACGATACTGATTGCATGCATAGAGAGGTTTTTCCATCTGCTGCAGACAAACCATTTACACTGAAGAGAGTGAGAAGGGCTATTTCATCAAGTATAGTTGACATAGGGGTATGGGCAATACTAGGTAAACTATGCATAACCCTTTGCTATAAGAAATTAGAGTAACCAATAAGGAAAAGGAACTTTTACCCATAAACATGGAACATTCTTCAAATCACTGTTGGGGAAGTGTTCAACTAAAAAAAATTTGCTTGGAGCAGAAAAAAATTGCACATAGAGTAAGCAAAATCCTTCTGAAAGAAACCAAATCAAAATGTAGGTGACATCATACGATGTAATTAGTTTCCTCAGTTTAGATAGAGAAAAGCTGGGAAAGATCCAAGACTGCATGAATAAGCCAGTCCATGATGGTTTGATAGCACTTAGGATCTTGGAAATGCACATTGTTGCAGCGTAAACTTCTGTCCTTCTTCGACAGGAATTGGAGGAGTCCCTTACAAAATGCCTTCAGGAAGAGTTCTGCAAGATAGATTTCTTGCTAGTTATACGTCTGAGTTAATCCATTGAGCGTCTGAGCACTGAAGGTTTTCAACCAAGAACATGTTTTTAATTTTCTTCATTCATTGATCCATAGCAGAAGATTTCTGAGTTCCTTTCATGTCAGATACATTAAGATGTTTTTCAAGTTAATGTTTCAACTTGGGACAAAAATAATGGAAAAAAATAGTTACACTGGATTTCTCTCTGCTACAAAACATTATAAAGCAGTTGTTAGCATTACCTTTTCAGGAAAGAATTACACTTAGCATGCTTGAATGATGAATCTACCAGCTCATTTACTCTTGTAGTTGCTATGAGGAAGGAAATGGGAGTAAGTATAATGTGAGATCCTTAGTGAAAGACATTTTTTCGTGATATATAAAACCAGGTTAGAATACCACTGTTTTCTTGGGAACCCTTTTAGTCTAACAGAACTGGAAAGGAGCACTAAAAAAAAGGTATAAGAAAACATACCAACAACCCTGCTGGTGTCAGTACATTTAGATGACTTAGAAAAATGAACAAAAGAGAGTGGCACGCACCTCTGACATATGACTGGAGAGAGTTTTCAGTTGCAGATGATACAGCAGAAAAACAATTCCAACAGAAGAATGTAAAACTGGGATGGGAATCTGTTTTTCCAGAGTATGGTTGTGAGTTCCAAACTAGAGCTGAGATGAACAGGAAGGGCATTACCTGGAGACACATGAATGTGAGGGCCAGAATTTATAGGTTTTTCACTACTGAGGGAGTTACAAATGAGAGCTCCTTACACATAATTTTCATAAATGATCATGCTACATGATAACAATCTGTCTTGTTGGTTGATTGCAGATTATTGTTGGCACTATTACTCTGGAATAGGTAGAGAAGTCTGTGCTCTGACTATATTTTGATTGGTTTCTCACATGGGTAATGTAAATAGCAGTAACAGCATGAGACAATTCCATGCAGGCTGACAGGAACGTGAACAAATACTGTTTCTATTTAATTGCAGGAAAATGTGAGACATGATAGGTAGAAATGATGAGGAGAAAGGAGGGTAGAAGCATAGAAAGTTCAAGTTGAACCACTTCTTCGGTGAGTCACAGGATATCTTCTGCTCTGAATCTGCTCTCGCTTTTCAAAGCAAATAGCAGATAATATATGGGGATTACAGTTCCTGTCCCTGGATTTGTTTGTTTATAGTTACCCACTTAATGGTACAGGATTTAGTGGGAACAGGGCAAATACCAAGGAGAAATGAAAGCTCTTGAAATTCTACAATCATTCTGAGAGCAGGCATTTGTAATGTGTGGATGAAAAATAACAGGTGTGTTGAAATGATTACAGAAGCAGGCACTGTAAATCCAGGAAGTTCAGAGGTGAATATTCACTGGAAAGAAATCCAGATGAATGAAACAACAGTGCACAGACAATTGTTGTGATGTCTTGCTACCCAAACTATGGTCAGAATACTGAAATATTTTGAAACAACTGTGCAGCCTGTCAGAGTGGAGATTGCTTTCAAGTGCTCTGGTTTGTCTTAATTATTCTCAAAACCAGTTGAGTGATTTCTCTCTTTCTTCACTCCTCCAGGATAAGATGTAGTTTCCCAGAGGGATCAGTCCAGTTAATTCTTCCATTCAACATTTATAGATTGATAAGGACTGTACTATCTTTGGTAATCTGATGACACACAGTTCTACATTTCCTCCTCTTTTTGACTTAGATGCCAGATTTATCTAGTGCCTGGAAGAAACAAGGAACTGAGTGAGAGCCAGCTGGCTGGAATCCAGTCCAAAAAGTGAAGGTGATGTTGACTGGAAAAGCAGAATGCTTTGAGGACTTGAAGAAAATCACATAGTTTGTTTTACAAGGGTATCTGCTCAAATACAGTATGCTCAGTTTCTTTACGATAGTTTATGTGTAATAATAAAGGGTTTATCACACATAACTTTCATCAAGAAACGGAACAGGCTGCTTTCAGCTAAGGATGCCATTGACATTTCTTAGATAAAATTCAAATCTGATGAATATATGAGCATATAGGTATGGGTTACTATTAAGAGTTGCTTTACCACAGCCCATTTATCACATCCCTCTGGCGATTTGTTCCTCCAGAACTAGTTTTCCCAAAGGAATTATGTCTTCAGTTCTGCATGCAGAACTCCTTAACAAATGAAGGTACATCCTAGAATTTATTCTCTGTGAAAACACAGCTAATGAGGACCAGGATACGTTCAGGAAGATGACATTTTTTCCGGCTTTTGCACCTGGTTATAAATGGGTGTCCTAGTCCATCAGAAAAAGCACCAGCTCCAGAAAGATATGATCTGTGGTGGTGATTTCAAACTGTCCAAGCAAAGTCTTACAAAACGACTTTATTATTGCTATATACACTTATACAATAACCAATGCTGATGTGAAATAGGAGTTATGTGTCATAATGTGAGAGAACAGCAGATAGAACTCTACTGTCTGTAAATAGATTGAAAACCCACAGATCTGGATTGAGTTGCTTCTTTGGCATTCTTGAACAGGTTGTTTCCCATTTATTTGGGCTGGATAGCATTTTGGGCCTGTCCAGACATTTTTTCTTGCCATCAAAATGACTGTGCAGGTCATTTACAGATTTACATGTAGCAAAAACATTCTGAGAGATTTATTCCACCACTGCCTGATTGCCAGGGCTTAAGAAGGGCTTCTTTCTTCACCCTTCTCTCCTGGAGGAGTCTGTCCAGATAGACGCTGAGGCTTATTTCGCACCTTGCGTCGGCTGAAGGACACTTCAGGCGGGATGCCAAGTAGCCGATGGTGGAGCAGCAGCTGTGTTGGGCTGGACTCTCACAGCCGAACCGCGGTGCCGCTCCCGGCAGCCGGAGGCTTGCCCGGCGTCCCCCCCGCCGCTCCCCTCGGAGCAGACCGCGCCGTCGGGCCTTCCAGGTGACGGGGCTCTGGCGGCCCTGCCGTCGTCCTGAGTCGCTTCCACTCCTCGTCTTTCCTTCTGTTTCTTCCTCCTTGTCCTCCCGGGGCCCGGCGCTCCCCCGGCAGCTCTTTCCCCCTGGGGCTGCTCTCGGGGCCGGGTCCCGCAGGAGAACTCCCATCTCCGCCAGCCCCGGGCAGCCCGGGCGGCGGGAGCAGCGGCCGCGCAGCGTCTCCCCGCCCTCCCCTCCCCACCCCCCCGCGGCCGCCGGGCTCGGTCCTCCCAGCGCGTCGCCGGCGCCTTGGCCCCTCCTTGTCCTTCCTCGCGTGATTTTTATCGCGTCCATTTTTTTTTGTGCAGGGATAAATAAATAAATAAGGAGAGCTGCCGCCCGCCCCCCGCCACGCGCCGCTAGGGGCGGCAGCCGGGCCCCGCGCCCCGCGCCGCGCAGCTGGGGGAAGCGGCGGGGCGATGCGGAGCCCCCTCCCGTGACTCCGGCGCTCCGCCATGCCATGGGTTAGGCGGACTCCATCCCGCAGCCGAGAGGGCACCAGCCGAGCGAGGCGGCAGCAGGAAGAGGCGCGGCCGGGCCGAGGAGCGGCAGCGGGAGGCGGCGGGAGTCGGGCGCGGCGCCCCGCGACCCCCTCCGTGGACGGCGGCGTGGAATTATGAGCAGCGGCCGGCGGCCGGGACTGGTGCTCGCCCGCTGGGGCTGCCCCCGCTGCGCACCCCGGGGCCCCGGGGCTTCGCTCTCGCACGACCCTCGCCTCCCCTCCCTGGCAGCCTCTGCCCCCGTCTCCTGCGCCCCCGCCGCTTGCTCCGTCTCCCCTCTTCCCGCCGGGTGCTCCGCTTTAGGATAATCTCTCTCGCACCCAAACCACAGCGCTACCGCGGCTAATCCTGCCCTTTCCCCTCTCCTTCCCCACCCCGCCTCCGGCCCTTCGTCTCCCGGCGCTGCCCTCTCCTCTCCCCGCTCCCCTTTGCTCGCCCCTGGGCCCCACTCTCCCCGTCCTCCCCGCTGCCCCCGGCGAGCCGGCCGCCGGGCGGGTGGGTGCGAGGTCGGGGCTGCTGGCCACCCCGCCCCTCTCCGGCGGGGCCGTCATTAGGGCTGCCGGTTGATTACAGGCTATTGATTTGTATGTGCGGCTCCCGGCGCCGGCGGCGGCCGCTCCCGCTGGTGCCGCCGCGGCCGCTGGAGTTAGGGCAGCGCTTCCCGTAGCGGCGGCGAGCTCCCACCAAACATGTCGGCTCCCGCCGGGCCCCGGGGCGGCCCCGCTCCTCCGCAGCCTCCTCCGGCTCCTCAGCCCGAGATGCCCGACCTCAGCCACCTCACGGAGGAAGAGCGGAAGATCATTCTGGCCGTCATGGACCGCCAGAAGAAGGAAGAGGAGAAGGAGCAATCCGTGCTCAAGTAAGGGCGGGCGCGTCCCTTCTTCGTCCTCCCGGCTCACGGTCGCGGAGGTCTCTTCCGCGGGCTGGGGGGCGGCACGGCCCGGGCGGGAGAGAGGAGCCGGGCGGCCGGGGGCGGGCAGGGCTGCCTCTCGCCACCGGTCGTGCCCCGGCGGCTGCTCGGAGTCGGGCGAGTGTGGGGCACGGGGGGGATCTGCCCCAGCGGGAGCGGGCAGAGAGGGGCTGGGAGGCCCAGGCCGCCGCGGCCCGGGCTCTCCGCCTGCCTCGGCCGCGCTCCGCGGGGCGGGCGGCGGCTCCGGCACCGCACGCCCCGGCGCTGGCGGGGGCAAGGCGCCCAACATGGCCGCACAGGTGCCGTTCTCACCCGGCGTGTGCCATCAGGAGGGAAGGGGGTGGGTCGAGGCGGCGGTTGGCGCCGCCGGAGGGTGCGGATCGGCAGCATCGGGCCCCGTCCCGGGGACGCGGCAGGCTCCGGGCTGCCAGGCGCTGGCGCGGCTGCCCGGGGCGGTGAGGGACCGGCGGGGCCTAGGCTCCGGCCGTCTCGCTGGGTGGGTTTGCCACAGCCGCCATCTTCCCCCGACAACGTGTCTGCCGCCCGCCCCCGCCCCGCTGCTCTTTCCAAGCTTGAGCCCCGGCGCCGGGGGAGGCGAGGCGCCCAGCCGCCCGCCCGGAGCGGGCACGGGGGGAGGCGGCGCCCCGGCCCCAGCACCGGGAGCTGTCCGGGGCGGCCCGGCCCCAGCACCGGGAGCTGTCCGTGGTCCGCCCGGCCCCAGCACCGGGAGCTGTCCGGGGCGGCCCGGCCCCAGCACCGGGAGCTGTCCGGGGCGGCCCGGCCCCAGCACCGGGAGCTGTCCGTGGTCCGCCCGGCCCCAGCACCGGGAGCTGCCCGCTGCGGCGCGGGGTCTGGTCCTGCCGCTGCTGCTCAGGCGCGGCGAGAAGCCCGGGGCCCGGGGAAGCGTGAGCTGTTCCCTCGGGCTGTGCCCCGGCCGCGAGGAGGGGTCCCGCATGGGCCTTGCCCTTCCCCAGCCTGGCGCGGAGGCACCGGGTAAGCTGAGGATACTGATCTCCCTCTGTGGAGGAGTAATCACGCTGCCTTCTGATGGCTTAAAAATGAGCAAAGCTGCTGCTATGGTGGACATTCATGAGTGCAGTGAAGCTGAAGCACTAAGTGATTTATTACACCAAAACTGGTACTGTGTCCTGGACATGTTAACTGCAGCTGGCCCTTCACACTCAGTACCTGGAAGCTCTCTTTTGGGCTTTAGTTGCTGACTTTGCAAGTCTGTTTCCAAGATTCGTTGCATTATTATTAGCATCGTAGTAAAAACTTCAGATATAATTTCTGTGACAGCTACTAAACTGTGAGGTGTTCTCCTAAAAGCATTTCAATATCTATTTAAAAATATTTTTTGAAGAGCGAACGTTTTGAAGAATGTCAGTGCAATGCAAGCCCTGGAAATAAAGCACCATATCTTGTTTTATCATTATCTCTCAGTCTCATGCAACACAATTTTGTTGCTGTTGTGATACTTTTATTTTAAAGCAATTTAGACTCCTTTACATTGCTAAATTGTGTGGCTCCTGGCAACTTTTGTTGCAGATGAGAATATTTGTGATCCAATATAAAGTACAATTTCAGTTTGGCACTAGGATCAGTTTAAACTGTCAAGCTTGCAAGTGAAGAATAAACTGTTGTCAAGTAATGGCAAGGTAAAACTAACTTGAGTAATAAAACAGATCTGTTTTAATTTGTACTCTGCAGAATCTTGGAAGCAGACAATGGACAAAAGTACACAAAGGATAGCCTAAACCAGCCCTCTTAGGAAAATGCTATTGTCAATGGAATGCAGATAGACGGCTTACAATATTTTACAGGATACTGATAAGTGATCTGGTGTCAGATTAATAACTCACCAGCTTCATTTTTTTTAAAGTGAAGTGGCTCCTTGAACCATCAGTTACATGTTTATTCTGAAAATACCTACAGATTTATTAATCACAACCATCAACCAAAGTCATACCAGAGCTTGTTCTGCATTTTTGGGTAGGTATTACTGAGTTTTGTTCTCTTGGCAGAAGTTTTCCTTCTGCCAAGAGAAGAGAAAGAAGAAAGGAAACCCCCTTATTTGTATGAATGAACTACTGTTATTGCATAGAGATAAATATAGAGCTAAATCCTGCAGTCTTTGTTGAAGTGTAATTCTCCTTGAAGGCAAGCTCCTTTTGAAGTGGAAGGTATTTTTGTCTGACTAAGCAATAAAATGGTGTCATTTCATTCCATGGAGAAATGTGGGAGGATAAAAAAAGATGCTGAAAACAAAAGTTGACTTTTAGAGATTTTATCACAAGAACTGTTCAAATGTTGTAGAAAGGGGCAAGCGTGGATTTCCTGTATTTTTTTATATATATAATTTATGATGATTGAGTATCAATATGAATGGCTAGTCCCTGAGCTCTGCTTCTTTTCTCCATTCTATTTCTAATTCGTGCTTTTCAAATTCTTTTGCTGTGCCCATCGCTGTGGTATTTGAGCATCTTCCAAACGTGCGTTAAGTAGTGTGACTCACATCTATAATGTGAACTATTTTTTCTGTTCCTTTCACTCCCTAGGGTAAATATGTGTGGATTTAAAATAGACATGTAACTACTTCTCCTTAGACTTGTTTTACTCTTTTTGGGGAAAGGAAATGCAGATGGTATTGAGTTGTAATCTGTAGCAACTAATAGTGATCAGGTCAGCATGAATGCTTGCCAAGATTTGCTAGAACATGATGGCATGGAAAGCAGAAGCTTTCCAGATTTGGTCTCTCCTTTGGCCTGGTTCAGTCTGTGAAATATGCCTTGCTACAGTTGTGCACCGTTCCTGTGGCAGAGCTTCTGCTATAAACAGGGGGACAGGCAGCAAACTCTGCTGCTTCAACTGTCTCTCTTCTGGCATCTTTGGGACCCTTGGAGTGCATTTTGAATGTCATGTAGTAAGAAGGTGCCTTTTTGACAAGGTTATCAAATGTATATTTTGCATAATATTTAATATGCATAATGCATGACACTCAGAGAGAGTGAATTTTTGTCTGTACACTGAATGTAAGTCCTTCCTTGCTGTTACAGGAATACCTACATATTATCAACTTTTATCTTTGTGGGGTTTCACTTACATGTTTATAGGATAGAACTTTTGATTATGGCTTCTCCTTTACACTAGGCACATCCTTTCTCTTATAAATATGAGTTTTGTGTGTGTAAGCTTTCTAACAGATATCAGATAGCACATTTCCTCCATATGGATTGATTTAAGGGATCAGTCTTGTGCTTTTTTACTTTTCATTGGTACTTTTATTTCTGTATCTAAGGACTGGTTTGAGAGGATGCACACAGAAAAAAGATGTGTAGAAAATGTTGTTATGCTGACAGTTTGCGAAAACTTAAGTTTCAGCCTGTGTGATGTGTGCATACACTTTTCTACTTGCAATGTAATGAGTTTACAGTTCCTTTGCCTAATTATTCTAAAGATAAAATGTTCCCTCTGTAAAGTCAGACTCACAGTTCTGAAAATACATGCGTTTCAGCTTTTCATGGGTATGGACAGATTGGTCCAGTATAAGACAAATTTTCCCAAGAGAAATTTCATTATAAAATCATCCAGCTTTTAATATATTTGAAGAGCATCACAGGTTTACCATGAGGTCCTTAAAAAAGATCTCTTTTGTATGTGTGTGTGGCTGAAATCAACTGGTGTTGTCGTCTGTTTTATGAGGGGGAAGAAGACAGATGGAAACACGATGGGCGAGCTAGAGAATGGTAGCTCTCCATTAGCCATCACTGTCAAGGACAGAGTAAGCTTTGGGAAGGCATGACTGACTGCAGCCTTGTGTGTGTCCCCAGTTGCACAGCCATGGTAAAAAATAGGTAGTTACACTTGCTGAAACAAAATATCCGACAACCAGACCTCAAAGAAGCTGGACTATGTGGGCTCTGCATGGCCCCATGGGTGCATGAGATGTGGGGCAGGATGCTGAGCTGCAGGACATGAAGCAGCAGATTGATGGCTGTGAATCACAGCAGTGCAAATATCTGTCTCACAAAGTTATTGTACTGCTTTACAAATAATGATCCTGCTTTATAAATAATAAACTCCAATTTGTGCTGCTTTTAAAGCATTGTACGTTTAGGATTTGGATTTGGGGACTGGAGGGATGAAAGAGGTGTAGGCAGTGATTATATGTTTTGTTTTTTGAAACTAGAGATATGTGTATGGGAATTTCCAAAGTTTATAGGGTAATATAAAAAGTTTTGCTTTTGGCTAGATAGTAAACTAGAACTCCAGGCAGTGTTAGTTGTTTAGGTTGTGCTTCCATAACATTACACTGCCTTCTGTCTAAATCTGGAGCACTGATCTGAACGGTCCATCACTATACCACTCATTATTTTTGTCTTGTTTCTATGTGTTATAAAATAAAATATGGTCAAGGTGACTTTAAATGTAATAACTTTATGCAGCGGAAATAAGTGATAGAGGAATTTATCTGAAAATACATAGTTGAGGAAGATGGTTGTCCACTTCCCTGCCCTGCCCTCTTCCCTGCCCTTTTCCTTTCCTTCTTTCTCATTCTCTGCTGCCCCCTAATATTCTTTATCACCTCTCTGTTCTTTTCTTTTTAGAATTTCTTCTGCTTTTTGGGCCTCTCTCAAAATTGTCTTTATTCCTTACTCTTCTCTCTTACCACATGCTTAGACATTTTATAGTGTAGATAATGCTTGTCAGGATGTTACAACTTGTAACATTTGCTCATCAAGAAAGACACAGTTTTTACAACTGTTCTTTAAAGCATCTACCATACTTTTGGGCACTGTCTACAAATAACAGCAGTGGTACTTCCTCTTAGTGACTAAGCAGAATGTATTTGGAGATTATACAGACTGGCAGTTACAGTAATTACTTTGCTTGCTAATGCTAATGTTGAGTAGAATTGAGTAGAATTTCAGAAGACTGCAATTGTGCTGATGTTCCCGCTTTCAAGAAGATGGGTTGGATGTAGAAAGGCATGACATCATATGGAGCTGAAAAACAGAAAAGCTGATAGAGGATATAGTTAACAAAGAACGTGAAAAACAGATGTTTAACACCAGTCAGTATGTGCTTTTTGAAATCTTGTCAAATAAATCTGATTTTGTACTTCTTTGAAATAAAAAGAAGAAAGCATTTAATGTTACAACTGAAAGAGGAGTGTAGGTTATAATTTAGGGTGCTGGGACTGTCCTAGAGAGCGGTGAAATTCTGTGGTCTCTGGAGGTGAGACGACGGGGCTGAATGGTCCATTCTGGATTTCACCTGCATGCATCTGTGAGCTGGGTAATGTCTAAATAACTGAAAATGTCAAATAATTGATTTTTCCATTGAAACAACAGCTTAATTAGTGTATATATTGTTGGTGCAAAAATACACAGAAGCGACAGTTTACTACAGAACTGATATAAAATGTGTTTTTACCCTGCCAATGAAGTTTTAAAATACCTATAGCATAATCAAAGTTCCATAGTAAGGATGAAACATTCGAACTTTGAAATATAATCCAGTGCAATGTGAAAGTAGTCATGTGTATAAGTGTTCTAGTTTTATCTTGAAGGTAGACTTGACAGGCTTGGGAATTTTCTTCAGATAAATGCCACCTCTCCCCCCTCTGCTTTACCAGCTTCCTTAAAGTTTTACTTTTGTATTCAGAGCCAGACGGATAGCTATGGAAGTTTCTAAGTCCATTAGGCCTACCTTTTCCAGGAAGAATTTTCCAAAAGAACACAAGATACAATGAGTTATGATCTCCTCTATACTTGTTTGGCTGCACAAGACATTACACCTTAACAATGAGCTTTGAGGTGGGGATGATTTTTTGGGTTAAGATTGATTCATATGGGCTGTCTTAATCACATATCTTACTATATCATGGTTAATAGCCACATGTTATCATAGACTACTTGATCTCTTAAAGTGGGCAACAGTGAATCTTCTTAATTTAGACTCTTGGAGAAAGAATCCATTTAATTGTTTAAAAATAGCATTCAAAACCAGATGTCTTTCAGATAAATGAACTAATAGAATAAATCTTAGTTTCAAATCAAACCAAATTGTTTTCAGTGCTTCCTGAGTTTAGATTTTGTTTCTTTTGCATGACTATGTGGTGTAACAGGAGGAACCCTTATGTTCTCGAAGTAACTGTCTGTTGAGGGTATATTATAGTTTACTTAGAAGAACAGTTTGCATCTAATCTAATAGTGCTTTTGTAAACTCAGTAAACTCCAATAACTGCATCTTGTGATTTGTTAAACTTCTGGTGATGCAATGAAATTGCAGAATTGGTGCTGTGTTGAAAAGCTGCTTCTGCATGATATTATGTTGGAATGGTTTCCTCATGTTGTTTCTGCAAGATACTGTCTTCAAGCTGCAAAGGCATCAGTCCTTACTGAGGTTATAGCAATTAAAGTAACAGTGCAAGATTGTGTAGGGGAGTAGTAGTGTATTTAATCAGTTAATACATATTATTTTTTGAGAGAAAGTGTTCAATGTAATTTGTGCGGTTTTTAGCTGGTCAGTTCTACAAGAGCAGTACTGCCTCATCAGAGAAGGTGAGGAGTGGGCCAAACCAATCTTCAGGTAAAGCTCTCAGACCTGGTATGGAACTTTAATAGTTTTTTTCAAATGATGGTTTACTACTGAAAGGTATGGGAACAACAAATCCAACTACTGATGTAACCAGTGATGGAGATTCCTTGAACTTCCTAGGTAATTTGTCTTGGTTTCTCAGAGTCATTATCCTTAGCATTAGATTTTTTCCCCTACTATTAAACATAAATCTCTTTCCTGCCATTTGCTTCTTACTCTGGACTCAAAGGACATGCAGATAGATCTGTTACTTTTCTGTTTACAGCAACTTTTTATATATTTCACAAATGTGATAATATCTCCTCCTGTAGACTCTCATAATCTCCTTTCCGTAGACTCAACAGGTCATATTTTCTAGACTTTTGGTCATTCTTGTTGCTGTTCTTTCTACTTTTTAACTGATCTTTTCTTTTGAAAAACAATGTCTAAAGCTAGACACACTATTTCAAAGAAAAGTGTATGAGGAGAGCACAAGGAGAGCCCAGTTCTGGGCTCCCCAGTTCAACAGAGACAAGGAATTGCTACAGAGAGTTCAGTGGAAGGCAACAAAGATGATAGGGGATTGGAGCATCTCTCTTATGAGGAAAGGCTGAGAGAGTTGGGACTCTTTATGAGAGGAGACCTTATTAATGCCTATAAGTATTTAAAGAGTGGGTGCAAGGAGGATGGAGCCAGACTCTTCTTGGTAGTTCCTAGTGACAGGATGAGGGGCAAAAGGCACAAGCTGGAACATAGAAAATTCCATTTAAATATGAAGAAAAACTTCTTTATGGTGAGGATGTCAGAGCCTTGGAATAGGCTGCTCAGGGAGGTTGTGGAATCTCCTTCTCCAGAGATATTCAAGACCCACCTGGATGCAGTCCTGAGTAACGTGCTCTAGGGGATCCTGCTTTAGCGGGGGAGTTGGACTATATGATCTCTAGAGGTTCCTTCCAACTCTGACAATTCTGTGAAAAAGTGCCTCCTTCTCCACAGAAAAAAATAGCACTAGGTGTCTTGCACAGAACACTTTCCTTCTGCAGCCACTATCAGGTGTGTTTGGGATTTTTGTTGTGCTATAGCATTATGGCCAGCTTGTGATCTGCTATACTTTCAACATGCTTTCCTGCAGAACCGCTGTTGAATCAATCATTCCTCATTTTGTGTTGTGAAGTTGATTACTTCAGCTACGCGTAGTGTTTGTCTTCATCTCTGTTGAGTTGTATTCTGTCTGTATCAGATGCCTCATATGAATTTTGCATTAGAGTGCTTAAATAAAATGCACAAACAGCCCTTGGAGCAAGAATGAAGATTTGCCTCCAGAGAGTATCCTGATCATGGAGCTATTTAGACTTTCTCTTGCTTGTCATGCATTCACATTCCTGACTGCACAGTTGCACAACTTCATTGGTAGGATGCAGAATAATTTCATTCCAGTTTTGCTCAGAGCTTGTTCATTAGGGAAGAGAGAGCTGTGTTCAAATCTTCTCAAGCTGAGAAGGGTCTTCAACACAGATCTGGTACCTCTTTGGAAAGACACAACTGCTACACTACTGTAAGGGAAACAGTTGCATCCTCAGCTGTTTTTATTCAGTTGTGGAAGCTGTTGGCTGACTTACAACAAATCAGACGAAAAAAGTTGAGGTCTCAAAGTTATTTAAATACTGAGAGTTTAATGAAAGGAAGTAGATGGGTAGTGGAAAGGGATTGTTCGCATTCCTGACTGTGGAAAAGTATGTTCACACCATATCATATGCCAGGGAGACCTTATAGGGGAGAAACAACTATAGATGTAAAAAAAAAATCAATCATGAGCTGTGAGTCCTCACAAAATCAGGCTTTTTTAGGTTCAGCATTCATAGAACTGCTGAGTTAATGACAATTATTGCCTCTGTTTTGGTATCTTTTTCATTCCTGTGTTACAACATTTAGAGCTTGGGTTAAGGATTGAGCCCAGAGAATCTCTGGGATTCTTCTGAGCCAGTGTGAACATCTATAGTGTAAGACATCTGTATATGAAATTGCTTAGATTCAATTTAAAGCAAATGGAAATAAAGAGGTGCCTTTAAGATGTGATCCATCTCATCTTAAATTAGACATTTTGATGGGCTGGATGAATTGCAGAGCCTATTTCTGGCCATGGACTTAAAAAGAATGTGAATGTGTCAGATATAGAGGTTTACCTTGTAGACATCTTGATCTAGGTAAGCTGAATCTCACATTCAGAGTTCTGCCTTTGAGAGTAATTCTTCACTATTTGACCTTACGAGAATGCCATAGCCACGATCCCTACTGAGACTGACTTTTGTGCTTCTCCAGATTTCTTTAGAAGCCTGTTTGTCAGCCTACATCTTTTGCTTACATCTCAATCAATTATTAATTAGAGCATGCTAATTTATCCATATCTTCACTATTTGACACTCACTGCTGGGAACCTGAGTATATTTTCTCTCTAGTCCAAGATTATTCTTAGGATTTGGTGTATTTTTTTTTACTAAATTCAGAAAACCTTTGAAGAATGAGATCTAAAAGAAGACCTTGCAATAGAAGATATTTTCAGCACATGAGATGAAGCACACCTATCAACAAAAGTACCTTACAAAGAAAATCTTCACATGCCATTCACCAATAAGAATGATTAATGGATAATTTAAGACAGAAGATAGAATCTCATAGCTGAAGATAGTCTGATTGCTAGGTGAGAAAAACACCAGAATTATCTACTACTTGTCAACTTTAAAAAGTGTAACATTAAGACCCAAAGAAAGCTCTATAAACAAATTTAAGCTGATACTTTCTTTCTGTCTCTATAAACAAATTTAAGTTGATACTTTCTTTCTGTATGTCACACACCATGTCTCTTTTGCCATGTATCACTGGAAGTTAGAGATATTTTGACATAGGCTTTCATTACCTTCTATGCTTTGAATTTCTTCTTATTCTGCCAGTTTAACAACATTTATTCAGCTACTGTGTATTTACAAGCTGGTAAGTCACTTTTGATAGTAGTCTGTTAAAAACACACAATTGAATTGCTCTTCATTCTGAATTCAGTGCTCCCTTGCTTTAAAAGCCTACATAAACAGGTTATCTACAGAAGATTTTGTGTGATACAGAAGTCAAATAAACTTTTGCTGAATCAGGCTCTAAGACAGTTTGGGAACTTGGGTTTTGATCCAGCATGCTTTCATTAATTTGGTTAGTCATTGTGATTATGATTAATTTAATTCTTTCTAACTGACTGCTGCACAGTGAGAGACAGCTGAACTGTGTATTATCTAACAGCCAGAAAAATAGCATCACTGCCATGTTTAGAGGGCTGAGAATTACACTTTTATTGAACTTGTGCTTTGTACCAAAGTTAAAATGATTTGGGCAAATCTTACTTTTTCTCAAACTACTAGTAACATTACAGACATGAAACATCACAGTAAACCATGTGAGCTTTTAAAAAATAAGAACTTGATTTATGAATAGAATGAAACTTCTTGTTCAGATTTTTGATAACATACTGGCTTTTTGGAATGGTTGTAAAGTTATACCTGTGGATGCTTTGCTGATAATCTGATTTACGTACAAGTGGTAGGTTTGAGGTGGTAAATCTAAATGAATGGGAAATATTTCTCAAGTGCCAATGTTACTTCCATAATAATAAATATCACATTGGAAGCCATTTCAAGTGAAGCAGCACTTTAAGTTATTTTGCTGAACTTTACAAAAAATACCAAGTGAATTCAAAAGTGATCAGGTGTTACAGATGAGCTAAACTCCAATATGAATGGAAGAATATTATATCTTTACTTAGGATCCACATTTCTTTTTAAAAACTGCATCTTCAGTGTTTAAAATAATGTATCAGAAAATCCGAATATATTTTTTCCTGTTCTGTTTATGATGTATCTGAAAAATTGCTGTAGAGGGTGTTGTGAAGGCATTGAGCCAAGAAAAGATATTTTCAGGGTAGAGTACAGAGGAAGTACTTGCTGTTTGAAAGCGCTGAATTCTTCTGTCTGCTTGATATCTGAACACACAGGTGCCGAAAGATGAATGAAATTTAATGGACCATAGCCGAGCATTGATGTACTTTTATATGTTTTGAATTTATTTAGGCGTGGTTGGAAGTTGAGTGTTTTTATCTACTTTGTAGTGTTTAAATGAGCATGTCTTTCACAGAATTTACTGAGTGCTCTTGTCTAAAATTTGGTCTGAGTTACATATTTGAAAAGCCTTTATAACACAGATATTCTCTTGTATAAAAGAAGCTTTTATTTGGAGACATGCAAAATAAGCATTTTGTTAGATTTGTAACTATTAGTATGAATGGTCATATTTGTTCTGCACAAATAAGTCTCATAATAGTTGGAGAATTAGGCCATGATCACACTGACACTTGTGCTCCAACTAACTGCTCAGACATAAATAGCTATTTCTTAACTCAATGGGACAAGTTATTTACAAGAAAGAGATTCCTTAATTTAAAGGAATACATGCCTTTGTTTAGGCTTCATATTTTTGCCTAATAATGCTGAAAAATAATAATTGAAAAAACATTCACTGAAATTGGAATTTCAGTATGGAGTTTCAGTCATGGTTCAAGACTCAATAATATGTTTGGGTTTTTTTGAGTTTTTAACCACTGTGCATATAAGTAATATACAAGATGCTTCACAAATTGCAGTGTTTACTCTTTTAATAAGAAAGGATTTCCTGAAAGTTTACCAGTAAAATTAGTTAGTTCTGTGGGTCACTAAATGAGTAAAGGCACTGTTGTATATTTTTTGTTCTTTATTATTGAAATAATCTAATTATATAATCCTAATTTTATTGTCAGGTTATATAAATAAATAAGAAAAAGTAGTTTAGAATCGGTAGCATTTTTGTCACTCTTCATAACCACAAGATTTTTCTTTGACAAGGACTTAAGAATGTTTTATTATAGTAATCCATGAAAAATGAGTATTTTGAAGGGACTGCTGTTCCTAAACCAAATAAGACTAAGCACTTCCTTAGTAACAGTGACCCATTTTAAAACAGCTCCTGCCTCCCATTGGCAAAGCTGCCCACAAGAAAGATGGTGGCTTGTGTTAAAACAGGGAAAATATCTTCTATCTTGGACATAAGTAACTTTTATTCACTATTTACAAACTTACTGAATAGTGTTATCATGATGTGGGAGGAAGTTTATACAAGAGGTCTACTGTGCATTTCTATTGCTTAATACTTTTGGTTATCATGGAATCACATAATTGTCAGAGTTGGAAGGGACCTCTAGAGATCATCTAGTCCAACTCTTGTGCTACAGTAGGATGGCCCAGAGCACATTACACAGGACTGCATCCAGGCAGGTTTTGAATATCTCCAGAGAAGGAGACTCCACCACCTCCCCGGGCAGCCTGTTCCAGGGCTCTGTCACCCTCACTATAAAGAAGTTTTTCCTCATATTTAAATGGAGCTTTCTATGTTCCGGCTCGTGCCCATTGCCCCTCGTCCTGTCACTGTGAACTACTGAAAGGAGTCTGGCTCCGTCCTCCTTGCACCCACCCTTCAGATACTTATAGGCATTGATAAGGTCTCCCCTCAGCCTTCTCTTATCATTAGTATCTTTTTAATGGATGGTTTGAACATCTGCATAATAGTTTTTGTAACTACTTTACTGAAACACATTCTAGCTTCAGTTTCAGTTTAATACAATTTTTAATCAAAACATTATTTGATTTTAAAACAAAAAGAAGAAAGGATTTTTACTGAGCTCTTGCCCAACAACCTGATTAATATTCTTTGCCTTTTAATTTGTAATTAGGTTCATATTGCCATAATGAATGTAAACTTACATAAGAATTTATACAGAAGCTTGTAATTAACTGTATTCATAGCTAAAAAATGTATCACTAGTTTTTGTGTATGGAGTAACTATTTGCACTGGGATGTTGTGTCTAGATGTTGGAGGGGTGCTGCAGGGCTGGCTTCTATGAGAAGACACCAGGAACTACCCTCATGTCAGAGGGAGCTGGTTTCAACCAACTCCAAAATGAACCCACTGCTGGCCAAAGCTGAGCTCATTGTATAATCTGTGATTTGTTTAAGAAAAGATTAAAAATGCTGGAGCATTTATTGAAGAACTGAATCCCATGGGAGGAACCCCATGCTGGAGTGAGGAGAAAAGAGCAACAGAGATGAAGTGTTGTAGGCTGACCACAATGCCCATGGCTCATCTATCTGTGGTGCTTAAGGGGTGGAGGTAGAAGATTCAGTACTGAAGGCGAGCCTGGGAAGAAGGAGAGTCTGGGGGAAAGGCATCTTTAACTTTTGGCTTGGTTTTTATATTCACTGTCCTCCTCTGTTATTCATTTGCAATAATTTAAATTAATCTTCCCCAAGTGGAGTCTGTTTTGCCCATGATGGTTATTTGGTGAGTAATCTCCCTGTCCTTATCTTGACCCACAAGCTTTTCCATCTTATTTTCTGCCCTGTCCTGCTGAAGAAGGGGAATGAGAGAACAGCTGGGTGGGTGTCTGGTAGCCAGTCAAAGTCAACCTTCTGTAGTATGGTACTTAAAAGGGCTCACTTGAGCCTAGTGACATCACTCTTCCAGGGTGCCCTGTGGAATAAATGCAGCAAGAGAAAGAGAGGCTTCTCCAGAAACTATCTTTGAGGGGATAAATTCAGCTCTGGAGCCCTGGATAGTTCTCCGCTGTCAGTGCAGCCAGGCAGCTCCACTGCCACCCCAGCTGCTCCTTCCTGCCTCTGTGAAACCATCATGGCCCTGATGCAAGTGTCTGCTGAATTGTCCAGTGAAAATGCTTCAGGGAAGTTAAGCTGATGAAAAATATTCTCCCCTTTGCCAGTTTGGCAGAGCAGTTTTTTTTTAATCTACAAAAAGGAACAGGTCTGCTTCACTGTACAGTCTCTCGAGTGGCTGAGCTAGCAAAACTGAGGGGCTGGGAGAGATTAGCTGCAGTGCTTTTGGGGTTTCTGGGAGCAGTGGACTTATTCCATCCTTCATTTCCACAGTCTGCAATGACTGGTGATGCAGTCCTTGAGAAAAGCAGCAGTCAACACTTTAGAAATAATTTCTGGTTTTGAAGGTGCTGTTTAAGGTCTATGAGTGGATGCAGCCAAAATTAGTTTTCAGAGCTCTTCTTCTGAAGGAAACAAAGAAATGCTAATAAAATTCTGCTGTTGAATAACTGGAGGTGGAAGACCAGTGTTGGTTCAGATAGAACTAGGTTTTGTGTCTCTATATCAAGCAGCATATGCAGATTTTTTCTCAGATACTTCCAAAAGTGATTTTCTGACATAATGGAAGAAATTTGTTAAGCTCGTGCGATGTGGAAGGAAAGAAAAAATACCTCAGATGAAGCTGGCTAAGAGAATGTATTGCATTTTCCATTGTGAACTGGACATAAATAAGGAAAAATGTCTATCAAAGGTCCTAGTTGGAATTGCTGCTCAGAAAAGCTTTTACATTTTCAAAGGTGACTGGACAATTTTTATTATGTAAAATAAAGGGAGAGCTGCTTTGCCCCTAGTGTTTCAGTTCTTGTATGGAGATAAGATCTTCTGATTGTTGAAATTATGAGATAGCTTTGGCTCTGAGTTTGTTTGCGAGTTACTTGAAATATAGACTACATGTGTATTTTTAAAAAGAGGATTTTAAAAAGAGGATTTTTTTGTAATTTAATCAATTATTAAAACATAATTTTAAACAGTGAATTCTGTAGATGACAGCAATTAAAATTGAATTTCAATATGCTAAGGTCACAAACTCAAGAACTACTGAAAGGCTGTAAGATCACAGAATCACAGAATTGTCCTGGCTGGAAAAGACCTCTAAGATTACTGTGTTTGACTGTCAACCCCTCCCAGTGGAGGAAAAAAAAAAAAAAAAAAAAAGGCCACTAGAGCGTGTTCTGAAGTGGCACATTTACACGTTTTTTATTTACCTCCAGGGATGGTGACTCCACCACCTCCCTGGGCAGCCTGTTCCAGTGCCTGATGACTTTTTCAGTAAAGAAATTCTTCCTACTGTCTTGTCTAAACCTCCCCTGGTGCAACTTCAGGTCATTTCCTCTAGTCCTATCCTTATTTACTTAAGAGGCCAACACCCACCTCATTAGAACTTCCTTTCAGCTGACCAACACCCCTGGGCCCTTTTCTTCTGGGCAGCTTTCCAGCCACTTTTCCCCAAGCCTGTAGTGTTGCCTGGGGTTGTTGTGACCAAAATGCAGGACCCGGCACTTGGCCTTGTTGAACCTCATACAACTGGCCTCAGCCCATTGATGCAATCTGTCCAGGTCCCTCTGCAGAGCCTTCTTACCCTCAAGCAGATCAGCACTCCCACCCAGCTTGGTGGGATTACACAGAGAAACACAAAGAGAACTTGCCATTGCTACTGTCTATGCCAACACATAAGGAAAAGACACCTTGCATCAAAGCAATAACGTTTTTCTAATTGTAATAAAAGAAATTGATTCTGCTAAGTATAGACTTTCAGACTTATTTGTACATCTGATAGGTAGCCTTATTGACTTAATAGATTTTTTTGGAAATAGACTGGTTAAGAATTATATAAATTAAAAATATTACTGTGCTAATAGCAGTTTTCTCTATGCCTACCTACCCATATTATTTTTAAGCAATTCTATATTTAGAGGGACATTTCATTCTTTTAGAAGAGAAAGAAATCTATTAGGACTAGGACTATTATGTAGGACTATTAAATATTTACATATTTTGTTCTACTTGGTTGCTAATATTAGCCCAGTATTCATTAAGAGCTACATTCTACTATTGGTTAGATTTTTTTTCCTTGGCTTGCTATAACAGTCATCTTAGATTTACATTTTATTGAAGAATAAAACAACTGCCCCCTTTCTTATGCCTTCCCTCCAGGATGTTGGTAAAAATTACTACAGAAGCAATATTTTATGATGTTAACATGTATTATAAACCCAAATGAGTGTAATGGTCCTCCTTTCAGAATCAAATCCCAGTCTTCTGGGACAATTTACTGCTCCCAAATATGAATAAATTGAAATAAAAAAGTCATTCACTCAGAAGCCAGCAATTTTATTTAACTAACTTCCTTTTAAACACTTTTTTACCCCCTACAAATACCAGATACAATTTCTGAAGGATATAGTAGGCTTTTACTTTTTCACAGGTTAATATTCAGACAGTCTCAGTGGCTGGTTCAACAAATGTCTAGAGTTTGACTGGATTACAGTCATTACTGGTTTGTACTGCTGGCTTGAATGCCTGTGTTATTGCAAAATGAAATACTGAGAGGTCTTTCCTCTTAATGCCATATGTAAAGAAGATGCACTTATACTAGCTCTCTCTGTAGAAATTCAGCAGAGATCTCATATGTGATAATGGAATTATTCTGAAAATAAGAAAATATAGTGGATGGCATGTTAATCTTAAACAAGACTTTTTTTCCATCCAAGAAATGATATATTCCTTCCAATGCTCCAAATATGTTTTAAATTATGTAAGTGCTTGTTTGTTTTTAATTTTATGTACATTTAGGCTATACAAGATAGGACTTTACAATTTTTTGTAACTTTATATCCATTTTATATATAGAAGTGTTCTAGGAGAAGACCCTTTAAGTCTGCGAGTCCTGTAGATTTTAATACAGATTAATTCTAAATCATGCACTTCCTCTTACAAATTCTTTGTGAATGGAGCTAGAAAGAAAATATTTGGGTTAGACCATACAACTGGAAAATAAAACACTTCTTTGTGATGCTTTCCTGAGAATTTTGTTTAAATTAGAAAATGATTGAGCCTGATTTCAGTTTAACTTGCATTCTTCTATTCTGTTTAAAGTCTGCTGGTGCTATTAGATCACTTCTGATTTAATCTTACTGTCAAAGAAAAATATTAGGCCCATTATTCCTCATCATTTATGTCAAAACCTGTAATGGCTGTGCAGAACTGAGAGACTGCAAACAGCCTTGCTCCTCTCCTGTAGAATTTGTAGTTCCTGAACTGGCTTTGCTGCCTGCGGAAGAGCGGAGAGAACAGCAGGCTGAAATGAGATGTAGTGCCCATCCCAGAGAAACCCTAAAACAAATAAACCCCCATTCTGTCACATAGGAATTGTATTCTTCAGTCTTGTGAGACTTCTACTGTTCTCACTGGGGAGGAGGACCCTTACTGTATTGTCATAATCACTCTACAGGCTTCCAAGTTTCCTTATGTTGATTGATACTAGTGCTTGAGTGGGAGGTGGATGTATTGAAACCACAGATTCTAGATTGGCTGCCAATATTTTGCTGATGTCTTTATTATGCTTACACAATAAGGTGTTTTCTGGTAATTTCTTCAAAGATTGAGAATGTTTTCCTTTCTTAGAAGTGGGTAAACATCAGCAAGTTTGCTGATGACACCAAGCTGGGAGGAGTGGCTGACACACCAGAAGGCTGTGCTGCCATTCAGAGAGACTTAGACAGGCTGGAGACTTGGGCGGGGAAAAACCTGATGAAGTTTAACAAGGGCAAGTGTAGAGTTTTGCATTTGGGGAAGAAAAATGTCATGCACCAGTACAGGTTGGGGGCTGACCTGCTGGAGAGCAGTGTAGGTGAAAGGGATCTGGGGGTCCTGGTAGACAGGAGGATGACCATGAGCCAGCAATGTGCCCTTGTGGCTAAGAAGGCCAATGGCATCCTGGGGTGCATTAGAAAGGGTGTGGTTAGTAGGTCAAGAGAGGTTCTCCTCCCCCTCTATTCTGCATTGGTGAGGCTGCATCTGGAGTATTGTGTCCAGTTCTGGGCCCCTCAGTTCAAGAAGGACAGGGAAGTGCTTGAAAGAGTCCAGCGCAGAGCCACAAAGATGGTTAAGGGAGTGGAACATCTCCCTTATGAGGAAAGGCTGAGAGAGCTGGGTCTCTTTAGTTTGGAGAAAAGGAGACTGAGGGGTGACCTCATCAATGTTTACAAATACGTAAAGGGTGAGTGTCAAGAAGATGGAGTTAAGCTTTTTTCAGTGATGACCAATGATAGGACAAGGAGTAATGGATACAAATTGGAGCATAGGAGGTTTAAGGTGAATATCAGAAAAAATTTTTTTACTGTGAGAGTGACAGAGCACTGGAACAGGCTGCCCAGAGAGGTTGTGGAGTCTCCTTCTCTGGAGACATTCAAAACCCGCCTGGACGCCTTCCTATGTGATGCACTCTAGGTGACCCGGCTCTGGCAGGGGGGTTGGACTAGATGATCTTTCGAGGTCCCTTCCAACCCCTATGATTCTATGATTCTATGATTCTATGATTCTAATGTCTAATGTTCCGTTAGGTGTAGATAAGTGGATAAAATCTGTGAAATAGATCCAGAAAAGTGAGACAATTTGCTCAGAATGCCCCAGCAAGTGAGTAAAATGACACTTATCCATTAAAAATATTGGAATTAATTAAGCTATTCATTGTACCTGTTAAAAATGAGCTTACAAAGTAGGGGAGAAGCTGGCAAGCCTTGTAGTGTCAGCATTTCCCAGCATTTCCTGTGTTCACTGTTACTTCCAGAGTTTTTTCCTTTCTATTTTTTATTTTTTTTTTAAATTTTATTTTATTTGAAATACTACATGAATCTCATGCATCTTTGGCTACTCTGCTACCTCCAGATACTTTTCTGTAACATCACCTTGTGGAATACACACAGTATAAAGAGTAGCATTTTAATAAACAGTAAAACTAGTGTGATTTCCACAAACATGATAAAGCTTTGTGCTTAAAGTTCAAGAATAATCACGTGTGTAGTAAGTATTGTGCTTACAATAATAAAAAGTAGGAGAGTTGAAGGAAATTGCAACTTGATATCTACACTTATGACATCATCATGTATATAGATATAGTGTTAGGTTTTTATTTGTAGCAGATAAAGGAATATAGGGCTTTCAGTGGTTCTTGTTCTCTGTTTTTCACAGCCGGTTAACTGGCCTTCAAGAGCATGCTCACTATTTAAGTTACTTGAATCAGTTTTTATACAAATGCTTCTGAAATCAAAAAATATTTGAAGAATAATTCTAATTTAAAGCTAAAAGAAAGCTACTTAATTAATAAAACGTAAAGTAGAAATTATGCATGCATTAAAATTCTAAAGTGTTCTCTATATGACTGTATATATGATTTTAAAGAAAAATGTATATTATGTTTGTAAAATAAGTGATAATAAGTCTGTATCTTTTGAGGTCTCATTAAGAAAACCTTTCTGATTGAAAGTATTATACTGTCTGTGTTACACCATAGAACACTTCAGCAATATTTTGTCTGTAGTAGATAATATGTAAAAATAGATATCTCATTGTCTTGAATTGTTTTTATTACAATATCTTTTTTTTTTAGCTCTTTTGGGTGGCAAAGGCCTATATATCTTTTGCTAGAGGAATACATCTTCATGGATGCTAACAAAATTAATTCCTGTCTGTAGTTAAATTTATACACTTTAGTCAAGTGAGAATCAAAGTATAGAAATTTGAAAAGGGAGTATTTAATTAATGTTATTTCTAACAGCTGGTGTTTGATAGCTAAAGCTTTTTTTTTTTTTCTTTTCACTGTCAGCTGCAGCATTTCAAACTGTTTATGATTTGCTTGTAACAGACAGCAGTGCCAGTCAAAATGTCAGAGCCTGGATGCTATCAGTTTCTGTTCATTTGCTTATTCAATTTCTTGCTTTGCCACAACAAACTTGTGCTCCCTTGATCTGTCAGACACACTTAAAATAAGCTGTAGTCTACCTTACTATACTAGTTTTGTGTTCCCACGTTTATTTTAATAAGGTGCTTTATCTAGTTTTATTTAGAGCAGATTGATCTATATTCTTCAGAAGATTGATAGAGTCAAAGTGCCAGTAAGAATGACACCAAAATGCTGAACACACAGTGGAATTACCCAACCCTTTTTCTGCCTGTGCTGTAGAGGGATACAAAGCTCTTTTCAGGGCCAGGAAGGAGGTCTGCTCCTCTCCGTCTCCAGCAGCTATGTGGGTGTTTCCCAAGCAGAGGTGGAGAGACAGTTGACCTTAACATTTGTTAGCAAGTTTTGGGATTGTCTGCACTCTCATAAAGGAGGAAGTGATTAGAAACAAGAACAAATCTGACTTTGATTATCCCTTTGTGCTCCCAAAATACATTTTCACAGCCTTGAACAAATGTTGCCTCTGAAGAAGCACAAGTAGATTTTGTTCCTTTCTCTGAGCTTTTAGTAAAAATAGAGCAAACACACATTATCCACAAGACTCGTATCTTAGTGTGTTCATCTTTGTCTCTCTTTTGGCTTCTGTTATTTTCTGTCCTTGAGAAAGGATGTAATTATTGCAAAGAGCTTTTGATGGGAAGGTGGGCCATTCATTTTATGGGGCAGATTAATGTGAGCTCAGTCAAGTAGTTGAAAATAAATAGCTGAAAATCTTGTGTTCCTGAATGAGAATGCAATTCTCAGTACTGAGAAGACAAGAATTTCTCAGAATGTTTCCTCATATCTGCAGCTTGATACATGTCCCAGTTCTCTGGATTTGGATATGCAACTCAACTTGGACATTTCCCTCTATAATAGGACCAAATTAAAGTGCATACCAGTCCTCTCCAGTTCTCCTGTGTCCTGGTTTCCACAGAAAGGAAGCATCACTGTGTGCATCTGCTGAGAGCTATGGCATGTAGAAAAAATAGCTGGTTTGGATGATTCGAAGGTGAGGATATCTAGGTCCTGATGCTCAATGAAAGATTTCTTTCGGTTCATTCTAGGTCCTCCTCTGAATTCTATTACCTGCAGTGTGCATTGCACTGTGGTATCTACTGTCTAGATAGTGTAGCAGTATCTGTAGCAGCAAAATCTGAAGTTTGCCCTGCAGTGATGTTTTGATCCTTAAGAGTGTGTAATGTGGTGTGTTCTCCCAAGTTAGTCTTTTTGGACAGGGGGAGGTGATTGAATTTTATGCAAGTTATGTTTTCTCATCCTCATTAGAACAAGCTGAAGTATTCTCATCAGGAAATGAATCAGAGTGACAGTGTCCTCATTTGAAAAGAAAAGGTGTAGCCTCCCAGATACTTTAGGATTTAAAAATGCTCTTTGCCATCAGTACAACTGTGCCTCCAGGAGAAATGAAGAATCCAGTATGACCCCATGACTGTGCACTTGATAATCATTTCACTCTTAATAATCTAATCCGTCCATTGTAATGAAGCAATTAGCTTGCTGTGCCCCGAGCTGTAGCCTAATAATGAATCATGGCATTTATTCTTATTTTAACAGTTCTACTGTTGATCACTATTAGGTGGGGTTTATTTGACCTGTCCTTTCTGGCCTCCTACAGAGTAGAAAAAAATCTTTTTATAAGTTAGGCTATCTGTTGTGAGGACATTTATGATGGATGAATTTAGCTCACTGCCATAAATTTATTTAGGTCAGAAGTAAAGGTATTAAAACACTGGAGGAAAAAAAAGGAAAAAAAAAAGGAAAAAAGGGCAAGGAAAGAAGAAACCACAGAACTAAATCTGGCTGCTACTAG
This sequence comes from Apus apus, assembly GCF_020740795.1. NCBI lineage: Eukaryota > Metazoa > Chordata > Aves > Apodiformes > Apodidae > Apus > Apus apus. The sequence continues at coordinate 136,434,502 of NC_067283.1, forward strand.
TTCCTCTGGTTTCCTTTGAAGTAATCAAAGAAGCGATCTGTGAGAAAGTATTACTCATTCCTGATCTTGTCAGGGAGCCTTGGAATCTTCCCTGTATTTTTCAATTTCTTTTATGGTCTAACACTCCATTTCAATATAGGTTATCTTTATAGGGTTCTCAGTTTAAAATGGGATGAAAAATTCCTTGTATATTTTTAAATAGGATAAGGAAAAGATCTTATTTGATGAGTAATATTTAAGGTTAAAGTACATCTATTCTGACTTTGCCAGAAATGGGTAGCACTTGTTTTCTTTCTTCATTCACTGTCTTTCACGCTCTCCCCTTTTTTTTTCTGCTGCACTTACTACCCGTAAGAGGTTTCTATAGCACAGGCAGGTTTTGTCCACTGTAACTGTTACTCCACTGCTACAAATCCTTTTTCCTTTGTGGCAGCAGCCTGAGGTATCAGACACGGCCTTCAGGAGGTGTGAGGAGAAGGAAGAAGGATGAGGGTCTGGTTGTTCAGTGTAACTGCTGAAATGCAGATCCAGGTGCAAAGTGTCATTACAAAGCTCTGAAGGGGAGAAAGCACTTTTTTTTTTTTTTAGACTTTTCAGGGTTTTTATTTATAGTTTTATTTATTTTTAAACTCTATCAATAGAATTTCCTGTTGCAGTGTATTATGCAGAAGTAGTACAACTGGGTATGTTCCCCTGGGCTCCTTGACTTGTTTTCACATCTTCAGTAAATTCTGGGTGTACTCAGGGCTTCATTAGACCTTCTCAGCTTCTTGTTGGGATTTGCATATCCTCTGAGGTAATGAAAAAAAATCTTTTCAATTTTTTTAGGATTTTTTTTTTGGACAGAACTTTCCATGTGCTGCTAGAAAGCAGACAAGTTTTGATATCTGGATTCTGCTGGGAGAAACCAGAATTTCTGCCAGGTCCTCTCCCCAGCTCCTTGGCAGCCTCTGTGGCAGGTTGGTGGGAAGCCATATTCTGCACTCTTTGAGCCGTTCAGTCCCTGATTCTTCAGCAAGAGAGACAGCTGGGGCTTTCAGGACCCTCCGTTCTGGGCAGCGTGTCAGGTGGCTTGCTGCAAAACCCAGACTCCAAATTAAACTGGGTCAAAGAAAGTTTTGAATTTTTGAATTTTTTTGGTGTTCATTCTTCTGTAAAATGGGATCACTTCTAGGCTTAAACCTTGTATCTTCCTTTCCTTATCTGGATTTTGAATGTTCTGCTGTCTGAATTTTTTTGATATTTCAAATCAGTGTAGCTCCTCTCCCTCTTTTACCTTTCTCTTTTCAGTCTGTTACAGAAAATTGTTACAGAAAAATGTTTATGCCTTAACAAGGGTCTCACAAATGTGATTGAAACTATTAGATTGTTAATAATGTGGCATTGGTCATGTTTTTTGGGTAAAAACAATTCAACTCAGCTAATCTGTACAGTGAGAGATTATTATTAACTCTGACAACCCCTCTCTTTACTGGGGACTGGAATTTCCCAACTAACTACTGAAACTTTGTAAACCAACAAAGTTTTCACCCAGACTGGGCATACAACGTTAAATTGTTTTTGCTCTATTTATCTATTTGATTAAAATCACTTGCTGAACCAACACTTTGTCGTTATATGAATCTGACAGTATAGTGGGCTAACCCTCTGCTAGAAAGACTCTAATATTACCTATATTCTATAGTGTTTAGATTTCATTTTCTGTGTATGCAGCACAGTCAACAAACAAAATGTCCTTCTAATTATTGTTATCACTTGACAAACAGCCTTCTCTTGTCTCATTTAGAACAAGAAACTTGCTTAACTCCTCAGAAAACTAAACTAGTCCCATGCTTAGACAATATTAGAGAATAAATTGAATTGCCTACCTTTTCCTATTCCTCTTTATGTAGTTTATATTGTGAGCATTTGAGGGCAGCTCACAGGACTTTTTGTTGTTTTAGAAGTGCATGTCTACTTTGGTTTGTGCTAACATTTGTAGTAACTATTTGCCTTTCTGCAAGTTTTGTTAAAATGTATCTCTGACATTCCCCAAAAGAACTACTGTTAAATATGCCTTTTTGCTTTCATTAATTTTTGGACAACCCTGAAGAGAGCTCATGCTGAAAGTATACAAAGGTGCAACAACAAACATTTCTAACTAAAACAGGAGAATAATAAATAACACTTCCATCTAACACCAGTCCCACCTGTGGGTTGTTGTGGTTTGTCTTTTTTTTTTTTTTTTTTTTTTTATAACTGTAACTGCCAGAATTTGAAAAATTTTGGAACAGTTTTCTAAAGAAGGTTGGGGCTTGAGAGTAGCTCCCTTCTGTTTCCTGGTTTATAGCTTTCTCCACCATCTGAATTTCATGTTGAGCTCCTCTCCCAGAAGTACCTTACTGGAGCACTTCACAGGCTCTTCCACAGCTCTGTCTGAGCTATTAACAGATAAACAACTTGGAGAAAAATGTAATTTCTCCTGCACTGTCTTTAGACTTCGCTCCTAATGATGAAGAGTGAGTGTCCTAGTTAAAAAAGTAGTTGAGGGTACAGTCTTCCACCTTTGTTGTAAGACTAAATTACAGTCTATTCTCACATTCTGTGCTGGCATGGAGAAAATTATCATGATGTCCTAAGAAAAACTGGAAGTTTTTATTTTCATATTTTGTCCCATGATATTCCAAATGAAAAAAAGCTCAAACTTGACTTGTGGGTGAAGCAAATTGCTCATCTGCACTTGGGAGAATGTAGCTACTTCCCTCTTTTTTTCATCATTCTTACTTCAAGCCTGAATCATTTTATGGCACATTTTATCCAGAATTGTGTTTATTCTGTATTTCAAACTAGAAGTGCAAATGTGTGTGAAGCACTATGGAGTGCTATGGTGCTGTTCCTGTTGATAAAATAGCAAATACAAAAAAAAATATTGCTAAGACTGTTTCTCACAATTGGACAATCAGTTGTTTTTTCTGAACATCCTTGAAACTGAGCAGGAATTTTTTATTTGCTTAGAGACCATTTATGTTGTGGTGAACAGTTTTGATGTTCTGAAAGGTTTTGTTTTCAGGCCCTGTACATGATATCCATGGCAGATTGCAAACACAAAGAAATTTGGATCAAAGTAGGCTTTTCACTTTTTATCTTGATACTTTATTCCCATCTTGAAGTCCGTGCTCATTCTAAACATGAATTGGAGCTTCTTGGGAGGGCCATGTGCCTGGATCGTGTCTAACCATCAAAAGGTCATTGTCCTCAAAGATGAGAAGTGTGTCAAGAAAATTTTCAGGGCTTCCAGAGTAGAATACAGTGATGGAATTGAAAGTGTGTTCTTTCTGGCCTTCAGAATTTTGGGCTAATTAAATTATCTTTATTTTTCTGTTAGAAAATGACAGGCCATTGAAAGAGTCTGAAGGATTAGATGACAGAAGGTTAAGTTGATTAAAGAGAAATTTGGAGAATTCTGGATAATGAGACAATTTGAAATTTCCTCATGTCATCGTCTTGATAAGCAGGCTCTTTTTCTTCAAGTACGAAGTAGAAGATCACAGAAGATCTCGGAATTCTTATATTCTAGTGACTGCCCATTTGTTCCAGACAGAGAATGAAGAAACTGTGGACATCAGATCTTTATCAAATGTTAGCATAATGCAATTTTAGAGGCTTACTTTTAGAGACTGTCAGGGTTGAAATCAGGGTTTCTATTTAATTTTGTATTAATCTGGTTCCTACTATTTGGTTTACAGAACTTTGAGGAGTCAGGCCACCCAAATGGTGCATGACCATCTACCAGGAGTATTTTTTCCCATATTTTTCACATATATTTTAAAGAACTTCTAAGAATTTTCTGACAGAGTTTTAGGGAGGTTAGGGAGGTGGGTTTTTTTGTTTTCAAATTGGCACAGGTGGCCAATTTTTTTTCTTTTTTTTTTTAGTTTACTATAGCTATGCCTATATTAAGCTCTTGTTTCAGTCTTTCTCTCTTCCTTACATTATTGACCCAAAGCTCAACACTGCTCAAGCCGTAGCAGATCACTGCCAGTTGTAACTGAATGACTCTGAGGGTCTTTGCAAAATGCTGTTTTGCCACATCTGGGATCCCTAGAGATCTAGCTTCACTTGTATGTTCTCGCTTTTACAGATGGGGTGCGCTGTTGTACCTCTGTCAGAATATGGAACAGAAAAGACGTTCTCTCTCTATCGCAAATGCAACACGTGGGTGTTGGGATTGCTTTCATAGTCTTGCCATACCTGTGATAAACTAAGATACTATTTTTTTCATCAAATTTTGGAATAAATTTCCCCAGGGAGGTTGTTGATGCCCCATTCCTGGAGGTTTGGATGAGGTTTTGTGCAACCTGGTCTAGTGGCAGGGGTCCCTGCTTATGGCAAGGGGATTGGAACTTGGTCCCTTTCAACCTTAATAATTCTATGAATCTATGATTCTACAAAAATTGTCAATTCATGAGGATGCAGTGTTTCAGGTATAGCAGGAGTTCCAGTTTGTTTTAAACAGGGGGTCACATTACAGGAAATATTCTTATGTTACAGAGATTTTTATAAACAATAAACTCCCAAGCTAAGAGTATAATGTGATACAGAAAGCAATCACATTTACTTGTATGCCTGCCTGAGACAACTGTCATAGGTAGGAATTTAGTTTAATGATGCTACGACAGTGATTTCCTATGAAAAAAGATATACCAGAGTCAGAGACTGGAGAATCTAAGAGGTAAGCTAGAGGGCTTTTTTACAGAACATGACACTAATAACTGTTATGACATCTCTTAAACTTTGCAGGATATCCTATTAAAGGCCATACAAGAAGCTAGTGTTGATTTGACACAGAATTACCTATTGAGGAAAAATAGTCACAGATGTGTTGTTTTAACACATCTGGGTCATTTGAATGTGGTGTTGGTGGATATGGTTTAGAGGAGAACTTTGTAGTGTAGGGATGATGGTTGGACTTGGTGATCCCAAGGGTCTTTTCCAACCTGAATGGTTCTATGATTCTATGTGTAAATGCATGCCTAGAAAAAGTTTGCTAATTCTAGACTACTATTTTCACTTGCTACAGGTAGCTTTCTAAGAAGACAAACAAGAGATGCTTTAAATTTCGTAAGACCTATACAAAGATCTGTCTACTGGGCATGAGTCATGTAGCTTGCAATGCAGTTTGGTACCAGGTGTGTATTACTACCCCTGTCCACTGTTTGGAGAGGTATAGAATTAAAATAATGTAAAGCCTGTTGGATGAAGCTGGGGATCTTGATAATGATTTGTTCATTATTTTTAAACCACACAGTATCTGGAATATTATTTGCTTTGGAATGAACTTTTATTAAAGAGAAATGCATAGGACATTGCAGATGTATCAAACAAATTATGGTTTTGCAAAAGAAGCAAATTAGACTTTGTTTTGATTTGGGGCCCCAGAGGGCTTTCACTAATTCAATAAATGATACAGTCGTGTGTACCAGGGAGATTAACAACCTTCAACATCAGGGATGTCATGTGAGTGCATCCTTAGACTTTTAATAATTTAATCACAAACAGCTGTGCAGACATAAGGTGTGTTTTTCAGTTTCTTCAGGAATAGGAGGTACCAAGTTTGCCATTTTCTTGAGAAAATTATGGAGCAGCAATAGTAAATAGAGCTTAAGACAGACATAGTGTTTAATGTGTTGATAAGTATTTGATATTCTGTACTATGTAATTATTGATTGTTCATTTATAATTGTGCTGGGGAAAGAAACTGTGCATTACTCCTTTCTCTGAGGCTTCTGATATATAACTTGATGTACAAATTGCAAAGGTTAGAGACATCACAAATTGAAATACTAAAGGAAACTATTGTTTTCCTGATTTGTAGTAGCCTGAACTAGTAAGAACTGGAAGTAATCTTTAAAAACTAGAGGAGATTTGTCTTCCCCCACTGTAAAACAGGAATACAAATGGGTTTTTTTCTGTATTTTCCTAGGTTTTCTATAGCAGTTGGAACAAAGTCTCATTTGTTCCATCCTGATGGTCAGGGAGGCCGAACTGCACTGGTTTTAAAGTTCATGACAGAGCAAAGAATGATCTGGGCTATCTGTCTATTGTAAAACTCTTTGAATTTCCTTAATAACTAACTTGTTTTGTCTCAATAATACAAATGACAGACAACATATTTTTTTGGTGAATGACGAAATGATTAAAATGTACAAACTAACAAACTGGTCCTCATGGACCCATATCTAGGCTGGTATCTTTGACAGTGGCCAGGCATGAATGCTTAGGAAAGAGCATCTCAGCAGGCATTTTTATAGTTATCCTTGTTCAGGAAAGTTGCTGAGAACTTGCTGAGCTGGGTATTATTCCACTGGGCATGAGAGGCACTGATGATCTGTTGTGTGAACTTCTCTTCATCTTTTTTGAATCCGTTCATACCTCTGGATTCAACAACAGAGTGTATATCATGTTCCCAACTGAATGAAGGAAAGCAGCGTGGAAGAAAACCTTTCAGTTTTGTCTATTTTGAAATTTGTTGCTTGATAAGTCCAGTAGGCACAACTTAGCTCTACTACCCTGAGGAACGTAGTAAAGCCATATTCACCTTGACCACATTCATTGTGTTCAGATAGACTTCTTTTATATCTCACCTCAATTGCTTCTTCTTACAGTTTAGACAATCTCAGTTTAGTTCAGTTTGATCTTGGGTCCTTAAAAGGATTGTGTGTAGATTTTCCAATGTGGAAATAGTTCTGTGCTTCTGAGCACTCTTATTGTCCTTATTGCTAGTTTTTTAAAAATAAATTTTATTCTTTCTGGGAGGGGGTAACTAGAACTGAGAGGTTAAAGACATGAGCATACCATATTTTTATCAAGTGATACAGTAATATATATTCTCTTTCATAGCAACGCCTCCAAAGTTATTGCTTTTTGCTTTTTTTGACCACTACCGTAAGTTCTTTTTCCCTGAAACATAATGGCTAATTTATTAGTGAGGTTTATATCCATAGCCAGGGTTATTCTTTATATGTATATGGTTGTAGTATGAGATGTATTTACTTAGTTGGAAATCTTGTTAAAATGGTATATGTGACTCTAATTTAGATAACAGAACAAATGGAGTGCCATTGTTGCTGGGTGTTAATGTTAAAAAAAATATATATTTAAATATTTAATAGCCATTTCTATTTCTGTTGTTGTTTTGGGTCTTTATGAAACATTTAGAAAATTTGGCACTGCATGTTTCCTGATAGCTTTGGGCAACTTATAAAGCACGTGCTGTACTGCATTTGCACTGTGTTGTGTGAATGCAGTGCTTGAAAACTGTACAAGGCTTCTACAAGCCATTCCACATAACATGCAGAAATACTTCTTGAAGGTTATCCCAGTAAGCTTCAATATGCAAAGCGACTTTAAAACCAACTATTGAAAATGTATGTAGATTTATGTGAGGGACACATGCACATATAAAGATATGGAAACATTTGAGGCAAAGGGGAGAAACGCCAAATTTCTACTGGTATACACATTTAATACCAAATGTTATAATTAAAAAATAATTTCTTGTTTTGCTTTTAAAAGGAAAAATGATAAATATTCTTATTCCCTGTTTTTTTATTGTGTAGCTGTAGGGAAGATGAGCCCCTAGAAAGAATGAATGATTCTTAGGTCACCAAGACCAAACTCTAACTCTCAGCCAATATGTCTTCATAGTCCATTTCATCACTATTTTATAGGTAGAGCTTGACTAGTTTAACCGTATATTGCTGTCACTTTTCCTATTTGAAGGTGTGCTAGTATACTACTCCCTTTAGCCTCAGAAACTATATTTTAATTTCCTGCTTAAACAAGTTTTAGCCAATTAACACTTGCTTGTTAACATTTTTCTTTGCTCTCTGGTACTTGCCTCTACTTTTACTCCATTAATTTTTAATTTCTCCTTTTACTGCAATTCAAAGCTTGCATCCTGTTTCTTTAATTAAGCTCTCTACTCCCTAATCATCCTCCTAACTCTTCAGGTGTAAGTTCATCTTTCTTGAAGAGGGATAAACTGGACTGTGGGTGGCGTTCAAGGTGAAGTTTTACAGGGATCAGTGTGCTGCCATTTGTACTCCTCCCTTTAGCAGAAGTGGCTGGACTGCTTTTTTCCCACTTGCTCTCCTCTTCAGCAAATTATTTGCCATTACTAGTCAGTCATTCTGTAAGCATGAATGCCTTTTGTATCTTGTCTTAAATGCATCATCTTGTACTTAGCATAACTGGCTGTAGAAGTTTGAGAAAGAACCTGGAGTGTGGATAGTAAATTAACTTGTATAACAGCAACACTCTTAATCACAGATACATTTAACATTAAAAAGTGAAGTGACCGCCCTGCTCTGCAGGGCCTGGGAGCAAAGCTGGTGGTCAGCATTGCAGTTCCTCACACGGCTTCCTGTGGGGATGGATGGCGCAGCCCCAGAGGAGGCCAGGCTGTCTAGGGCAGCCCGGGTGCAGAGCTGTGTGGTGCCCTCACCTTGCCCCAAGGGCAGAGCTGTGGGGTGCCCTCACCTTGCCCCAGGTGCAGGGCTGTGGGTTTTCTGGGGCTGCCTGGAGCCTCCAGGTGCTCCTGCTGCTGCTCCTGCCCCAATCCCTGCTTCTCTGCCAGGACTCTTGAGTGGACTCTGACCCTGTCACTTACAGGTGTGAGGTGCCATGGCAACTGGGGATTGGCTGTCCCCGTGAGGGCTCAGCCTACCCCCTGGGAGCCTCTCCACAGGCTGTGGGTCCCATGCTGGCCCTGAAGGAATCACTGGGACTAACAACTGCTTACACTGTCCTGGCCACAGGTGACACCACCACACTGGCTCTCATCCCGCTTCTGTTGTGGTTTTACTTCAGGTCAGATAGTTATATTACACGAAGTGTTGATCTGCCTTAGTTCTAGTGGTGTAAAAAACTTGGTGGTGTCAGCAAACCTGTGCATTGTGCAAATTAAAAAAAAATATATATTCCCAAGATAGATTCTAGAGGAACTTCACTGTTTGTTTGTTTGCTTAGTGCTTCCTCTTTTGATAGGGCAGAACATGTTTTTGGGCCAGTTCCCAATGGGTTTAATTAATTTCCCTGTGCAATAGCTTGAAAAGTTACTGAAATCTAGACAAATTACCTCTTTTTTTTTGTGTGTGTTTTTTTTTTTCTTTTTTTCCTTGAGAAGAAACAGTTTTTGAAGGCAAAATATTAGTTTGACTTGCTTTTTAACTTAATTAGTCAGACTTTATCTTGCAACTCCTAAGCATTCTTAGGATAGAATGCCCAGTAAACATGGGGTTGCTTTTACAGCCAGAAGGAGAGGTAACTTCACAAAAGTCCTCTGAGCGTTTTCAAGTGCAAGCACCATTGAGATATTTAGGTGAGATTTCTGCTAGCAGAAACAGTGGTGTAAAATTGTAATTAACAACTTGCTGTGCTGGCAAAACTCTGAGTGGAGAGACACTTTTTAAACAGGATGGCTTGTTCAGTAAAAAGGACTGTTTTGTTTAAATATAGTGTTTCTCTTAGACTATACATATATATATATATATATTTTTTTTAATTAGTAAGTTTTTTCAGTTGTATACCAGAACTTATATCCATGAAAAGCATTCCTTATGTAGGTGTAGTGAGTGAATTACTTTTCATTCTTTCTGAGATTTTTACCATTCCTCTCCTGTTATCTTCTTTTGTGACCTTTGCTTGAATATTGCATTCACTTTTAAGGCTCCCTGGTCAAAAGTAAATTGATGAATTAAACTATGAGGGAACTACAAAGCAATTTACAAGAACCTGGGAAAGGACCAAGAATGTGAATTCTTTTATTTTTCATGTTGTTACAAGCTTTAGTGATAGTAAAAGGGGAAGAATAGATAAAGCATGAATTCTTAATAAAAATATTCTGGGAATGAGTACTTGTTAGTCTATGGGATAGTTATTACAGGAATTGCCAGAACTCTTTGCTACTTGATTCTTTCAAAAAAATGTATGCAGCAAAGAACAAAACTGATGATTGGCGGAAGAGTTATTTCCTTTTAGTTTATGATTCTATAGCTCCTATTACTGAATGAGTGAATTTTATAATGATCTTAAGACCTTTGCTATCCTTAGTGATTTCTATGCAGCATATTCCTATTCCGCCCCATATACTTTCCTCAGAAATGCAAATGAATGGAATGAGGCACATCCTGGATACCATATGTTTAAGTTGGAACAGCTTCTCTGTATTTCCTTGTTTTTAACCTCTTGGATTTTTTTTTGTTTGGCTTTGTTTATTTCTGTATTTGCTAAATTTACTCCCACTTTGTTTATTTTTTTCTTCTTTTTTTTTTTCTTTTTTTTTTTTTTCTGGTTGTTCATATTCAGTGGGGAAGTTGAGCTCTTATAAATTTTTCCTGGCCTTTAGTTAATCTTCACGAAGCTGCTTCTTAAAAGATTCCTCTGGCTTCAGGCCTTTCTTGGCTTGCAGTGTAGCATCCTTCTGTCAGACAGCCATTCTTACCTTCTTGAATGTCTATCTGAGTGCAGACATGTTTGGAAGAAATGTTGTGATTGCCAGACATTTGAGAAAAATAGGAAGGAACTGCAAAAAAGTCTTAAAACTACTTGCCTGAGAGTTTCACTAGATAATTTCTAGTCTGGCAGTTTAGGTCAATCTAATTAGAATGTCAGATGGGCTTCTTTCTGGACTTGTGCTTGAACAAGAACAGAATATTCAAAATTAGTCTAATAGCTAGTGTGTTTCATCTGAGAACTGGTCTTTAGAACATAATTTTTGCCTTATTATCATACACTTTCCCATTGCACACAGGCACTATGGGAAACTCTTCCTCTTCTGCTTCGGTGGGCTGAGCCTGGCTAAGCACAGCTTCTCACTCCCCTCCTATTCTGTGGGAGGGGAGAAAAATAAAAGGAAGGTGAGATTTATGGATCAAAGTAAAGACAGTTTAATAGGTGAAGTAAAAGCTACACATACAAGCAAAGCAAAGGAATTTAACTGCTTTCCACTGGCAGGCAGATATTTAACCATTTTCTGGTAAGCTTGGTCTCATCACACAGAACAATTTAAATGCCATAACCATTACTATCCCTGCTTCCTTGTCCTTTCCTCGAGCTCAACAAAGTGCCATATGCTACGGAGTATCCTTTTGATCAATTTGGATGAGCTATCCCAGCTGTGTTTCCTCCCAGTTTCTTGCCAACCCCAGCCTACTTGTGGAGGGACAGACCAGGAAAAAGCCTCAGCACTGTGCAAACACTGTTGAGCAATAGCCAGGACAGTGGTGTTTTATCAACATTGTTAGTCACGAATTTTAAAAAAACCCAAGCACCATACGGGTTGTTATGAAGAAAATCGACTCCCCAGACAGCCAGACCCAGCACACCTGCAGAGTTCCTGTCCAAAAAGCTCAAATACAGAGATACAAGAATAGGAGATAATTCAGAATCACAGAATCATTTGGCTGGAAAAGACTTCTGACATTGAGTCTAACCATTAATGTAATTCTGCTGAGTCGACTGCTAAACCATGTTCCTAGGCACCACAGTTACGTATCTCTTAAACACCTCCAGGGATGGTGAATCAACCACCATCCTGGGCAGCCTATTGCAGTATTTAATAACCCTTTCAGTAAAGAAGTTTATTCTCATACCTAATCTAAACCTTCCCTAGCACAACCTGAGACCATTCACTCTAGTCCTATTGCTTTTTACTAGGAAGAAGACACCAACACCCACTTCACTACTACCTCCTTTCAGGCAGTTGTCTCCTCTCAACTTTCTTTTCTCAGGCTAAAAAATCCCGAGTTCCCTCAGCTGCTCCTCATAAGTGCTGGACCTGACACTTGGCCTGACCATTGCATGCAATTGACCTTGGCCCATCAATCCAGCCAGGCAGATGAATAGGCCAGAATCTACTGGTGTTGCATGGAACAAAGAAACGTCTTTAATTTGTGACACAAGGCTGCTCAGGTGGTTGAGAGAATGTTCCTTTCTCCTACTCCCAGTTCCTCAACTGTTCTCATTATGTTGTACCCTGAAGTGATCTTTCTCTTCCATTCAGATGTTGATATCACTGAGGGTGATGGTAGATTCCTTTGGTACCCAAGTGCTTCACTGTGTTTTATTCTTTGGCAGTAAAGTCACTCCATCTCTGAACAAACAACATCTTTTCTGTTGGTTGCCATTTTTGTCTGAAAAGTAGAAAGACACTTCGGGATGATTCTCCCTGTATGATGTTTTTCTGAGTTTCACTTAGGAAGGGAGCCAGTATAGTTCTAATTTGTTCTTTAAGTTAAGAAAATTCTTCTCTTTTTAATATGTAGTGTTCCAGAACTGAGATGTTGCTTCACACCCTGGACTTCACTTTCCATCCTGGGTGTCTAGGATAATTTACATTTTATGTATGTTAAACAAAATTCTGTTGTCTTTCTTTTCCTGAGTGATAGCTAGCTAGCTCTGACTATAGTCAAATAGCTAGCTACACTGGGGGTGAGGGTCAACTGCCCGATGCAGTGATGATAGTATCAACTGCAAAGTGTACCTGCATCCTTGAGATCTGCAGATCAACCACTCAATCCCCACATGTGATGTAGCATCTGAATGAGAGGGTCCACCATAAAGATGTGGGTGAGCAGCACAGGAAATAGTGGAATGTATGTGAATTCTCAAGCTAAGAAGTTTGATCTTGTGTTAAAAAATTGATTCTCACTCTTGGTAGGAACTTGTCTATGGACAACATATCTTGAAGATTTTCCTATTAGTGATAAATAACTTTCCTTTTTTTAAAGGTTCAGATTATAGCAGCAAGAATAACTGAAAACTTCATTGCAAATACTGGATTATGTGGTGAAAGCAGGATTTTAATAGTATACATTAGATTCAGTATGGGGTACATGAGGAGATCTGAAAGGAGAAGAACACAAAATACTGAATGTATTGAATTACTGCTGCTTAGCTGAACTATGCTGTGTCAGACGTAGGATCCTTGGTAAAAATTATGTGGGATCATGAAATTGTTGTAAATCATGCACAGAGTCCAAGTAGAGATCACAGGAATATCACTAATTTTCTGATATATTTTCTAACTCTTCTGTTCTTCATTTTATAAACAGAAGTGATAATGTGTAAACAGAGCACATCAGGTTACTTCACTCTGATCCTCATAAGGGTGGAACCTTTAGAATGACAACTCATGTCTGCTACAGGAGCTAATAAAGTATTAGCAGAGACTGTTCATTGGTTTCTGCCTGAATTCATGGAAAGAACATGATGGGATGGGCTTCCAGTGACTGTCAGCAGTATCAGCAGAGGACTGCTTGATAGTTGTGGGTTCTGTTTTTAGCTGAGGTAGGAAATAAGTGTAATACATATTAGGATTTGTAGAGGATTGTAATGTATCTCCTGTAAGATGACTGATCCCAGCAGGAAGATCAGGAGAAAGAGACTTTCTATTCTCATTTGAAGTGTCTGGATGAAAACCTGATATGACTCATAGAAGCTCAGAGCTATCATTTAGGATATGGTTTTGTTCAGCTCAGGTTAGAAAATTCTCCTTGTAGATCAAATGTTTGGAGGATTTAGCTTCTAAAACCTAAGCCAGTCAGCCTATAGGTATCTGCAATCTGAAGTTATTCTCAAAGGTGGGTTTTTTTTGTTGTTTGGTTTCCATATGATGACCAATAGTACATCCTTTGTCAAATGTTCCTCCAAAGCATGTTGCTTAATATGATAAAATATTATTTTTTTGTCGTTGTTTTAAAATAAGGCAGTTCTCTTGCAGGTTTCTTTTTGGTGTGTGTGGGTTTTTTTTTTTTAAATGTAAATAGAGAAACCTTTATAGAGGTTATTGAATAAATGCAGAGTGAAGTAAAACCTGTGATGTAGACTGTCAGACTAAATGTTTGAAAAGTGACAAAGTTGTATGCAACTGAAAACAGTTATTTTATTATGGGAAGTGTGTGGTCATCCTTGTCTATTAATAAGGAAGGATATTCATTAACCTATACATACTTGAAATCATATGTGTGTATACATCTTTTTAAAAAGCAACTTACAACAATCTGATTCATTTACTTTCTTACCATAGAAAATAATTAGTGAGAAAGCATGGCACATCCTTATGTTCTTCATCATTAAAAATTCAGTTACCAGGAAAAGGAATTTTGGTAAATAATTCTGCTAAAAATGAATAGTGGTTAAAGGTAACAAAATATGGCACAGTGAAAAATCAACCTGTAAATTGAAATAAAATTTATGTCATTGTCAGAGCAATGCTATCTTGGAGGTATTAGTGAAGGTGGAAATTGATGAATGTGACTTAAAAGTACAAAGAGAACATATTAAGATTATTATTATTATTTTTTTTTTACATTTTATACACTCTAAACAAAAAATTGGTCTACTTTGTGGGCTATGGTAGCACTGAAGGAACTCTAAAATGACTCAAGTGTAGAAGATTTTTTTTCATTGTAAATATATGTGTGAGTGAATCAGAAGATTGTTGACTGTGAATGTGTACACAGACTATAAAAGTGTCACGCCTCACATAATGTAGAGAATTGATACTTACATTCATGAAAAGAGAATTTCAGTTTGGTTTTGACTATGCATTGATGCCATGTTTTTATGCCCTGAAATCAGTTTTTCTTGAGAATAGGTATGATAATTTGATTAACTCTCTCTAGGCAAAACATGAATAGTTTATGCTTTAGGTAACATTCATGTTATTAAGGAGTGCAAAACAGATAAAAAGTGGTAAATATAGTAGTGAGTTATTTTTTAAAAGTATGCTAAGTGAAGCAGATATAATCTGATTTGAAGTTAAGAGAGCATCTAGCTTGATTGTTATAATCATGGAATAAAATAATTGGCTTGCTGACTGAGTATTTTTATAAAACGTATCCGTTCCATTCTCTGTGCTGGCCTGTGACTGTAGGAGCTCTGTAGTACTTGGAGTGGAATTATGTGCATGATGTGGTGTGGACTAGGAATGGTCATTTCTTGTTGATGGCTCCTGGATAGGAAGGCAGTGCCGTGATGCACACAGCTTGCTAAAGCACAGAAAGAACCAGCACTTTCTGCTGTATGAATTTGTAAATTTTCTTTCTAAGATTCTAAATTATCTATTAAATTGTATTGAAAAGATTTTGCAGGAAATCAAAGGATGACTTACTATTTTTTTCTGAGGTGGAATCTGGGATTTAACTTTAGAAAATATACTTAATATTTATTTAAAAATTAATGTTATGTATTTGCCACTTACTCTGTACTGTATCATTGTGAAAATAGATTATTTGAATACAATATGAACATTGTAGCAGTAGTTAAAGTGAGAGACTAATTAGCTGTAGTTCATGAGTCTTTCTGTCTTTGCAACAAACAAATAACTTTGCCAGATCACAATGTAATTGTAATTGTAATTGTATTTAGGAAAAATAATTTCCAGTCAACTTCTTTGTTCATTAAGTTGTGTTGACTTTTTTCTCAAGTAGATTTGTGAAACAAATAATTTTGCTGCTTGATCTTACAAAACCCTGGTGTCAGCAAGGTGTGCTTCTGACCTCGTGGGGGTTACCTACCCTGTCTGTATATGATATTAGTACCTTGTATATTGTATTATTTTTGCCTGTCTTTTTTTCTGTTTAGTGATTGAAAATTCTGATTTGGTGTAGGAGAAGTCATTCTGTGTTATACTTCATACAGCATTTAACACTCAGGAGACTCCTGGAATGCAGATTAATAATTGTAGACTAGCTGAGCTGCAGTAGAGGAGTAATATTGTCAGTTCTGAGGGGATGCATGGGTTTAGCAAAGAGTATAAAAGCATAGCTTTATATTGCTGAATAGCTAAAAGAAATTTGGAGTTTTGAGAAGAGAGACCTTGGTCTGCTTAATCCTGTGGAAAGGGCGACCATAAAATTCTCCTAAAAGCCCTTGATTGTCAGGGAAAGAAGAAGAACAATTAAAACATTATAAAGTGTAAAATCCTAAATAACGTTTTTTCTTAAGAGTATCTCGTAGTGTTTTCATGCTAGCTAGGGAGTTTTTAAACACAAAACTCTCCTTCACAACATCTGACAATACTTCGATGTCCTGTTATGAAGAAGAAAACTTGACAGGATGGGCTTTTGCTACCATTGCTAGTTTAATTCTTACTTTTGCTGGCAAACACACATAAAGGGAAGGTAAAAGACGTCAAAAGAGAAGATGTATCTTTTAAACTTTTATTTGCAACTCACTTGTGAGGGAACAGAGGCAGAGCATTAAGTACTGTTATCTTGCAGTTTTGCTCACCGTTGGCTTATGGGGGTGCTGCAGTCATGGAGCTGAGGCTGGGAAGGAAGTTTCCAAGCTGGTGGTGGTGACAGGAGGGAAGCGAAAGAGGAAGTAAAATGCAAAGAAGAGAAAGAACCTCTGAGACAGGTGTTGAGTCTTGCCTTCTAATTTTTTTTCTATGATTTATGAGTAACTGCCTGAGATGTGTTTTTAAAAAAATTTGCTCTGGTTGGGGTATTTCTTCAGATCAGGCCAATGAATGTTTGTTACTATTGTTTAGGTTATTTGGGGTGAAGGAGATGAGGGGATGGAAAGCTGTCTTTCTGGCAAATGATGACTAAATAAATAACCCAACAGAGCCCTTTCTTTAATTGGTATTTTTCCATCATATAATTTTTGTCATTCTGGTAAGTTTACCATTTATCATTATCACACTGTCCTTTGGTGAAAGAAGTATTTTTTTAAATGAAAGTTTTTTTAATTTGCTAATTCACTTTATCTGCTTCTTGTATCTTTTCATGTCAATATTCATTTTTCTAAGATATTTGCCATTTTAAGAGTCCTTATAGTATTTCAATGTGCAAGACTGCTGATTTATTGCAAAAAGTAAGATTCCTTCAAAATCTTCATATCCTGAGTTCATTAGGAATGAAGCACAGTGACAGACCAACAGAGACTTCAAGAAGCACAATTACAGTACAATAACCCAGCTGGTATCTTAAGTTGAAGTTTAGGTTTTCAGGTTTTTACAGTCTGTTGTAAGCTACAGGATCTCAATATTCTAGTTAACAGACTCAATATTTCTAAGTAATCTTCTATATTAGGTTCATATTGAAAGATCAGTGTATTTGTATATGATCACTAAATCATCATGAAAATGAAGAACGACTTGTTATTGTAGGAGATAATAGAAATTTATTTACCTTATATAAAAAAATAATGCTAAGGAGACAATAGACCCTATTTGACATAGGAATTTGTTTTATGTACCATTTTAGGCTTTCTCTTAAGAAATAAATAAAAAATTACTAGTTAGTTGTACTCAAAATGTTTAAAGTTGCTATGAACTTGATTCAGCATGCATGCTAATATTTCATAGTTAAAATGTTCAGTCGTAGATTTTAAAGCTATGAGGAGCTCTTCCTGAAGAAGAGTCATTATGACCATATGGTCTAACTTCCGTATAACAGATTGTAGAATTTTTGTAAGGGCCGGTGTTAAAAACTGTGGCTATGACGGCTTCCTAGAAATACCTACTCTGCTATATGTTCCCCTTATTTTTGGATGTTAAACTTTGTGGTTTGAGGACTAGCAGAATTTGTCTGCTTTTGCTGTAATTAATACACACCACATGATTTCCTGTCTTCCAAAGGTGTATTAATGTATGCATATAGTTTTTCAAATTTTTGGCCCATGGGGAAGGTCATGAAACATACTTTGTAACAGATTTTTGTCCAGATGCACATTTCCTGCGCACATTTTATTTGCCTATTTACTTTAGTCCCCAGGGTTGAATGACATTTAATGGTGGGACAGCTGCTGGAACTATAAATCTCTTGTTTTCCATTAAAAAGGAAGACATATTTTTTTGTGTATCAATTAATTGACATGTCTTAGATAATTTCTGTGAGCTTCTATGAGCTGAAGAAGTGGAAACACCTGTTTGATGCCATGTACAGTATGGTTTGAACATATTAAAAATAATTAAAAATGAAAATAGCCAGTCTACTTTTTGGCACTTGTGGTAATCCTTCAAATACAAATGTTAGGAAGGTTATGTTCTCTTTGTCACTTGATGACAGCTTGTTCTGTATTAAACAATCAATGACGTGTCAGAAACCACCTGTCATGTTGTTTGATATAGTTGCTTCTTAGACATGTTTAGCTTTAGTAAGAACAATTACAGGAACTGTGTTTGCCCATTTCACTACAGATATTTATTACTTTATTTCCTTGTTTTTATGGCTAGTTCATTTTGTAATAAGTTCCAGCAATCACAAAAATGGGACATGCACAGATTTTGTTGTTTCAGCTTTTCAGCTTTTCAGGTGGTCAGAGTACAAGCCCAGACAGTAGATAATTTCATAGTATCATAAGATCATGGAGGCTGGAAGGGACTTCTTGAGGTCATCTAGTGGTCCTGCTCAAAGCAAGATCAAGTAGATTAAGTTGTTTAGCAACCAGTTTAATTTTGGACATCTCCAAGTACTGAGATTCCACAATCTGTCTGGGCAACCTCTTCTGGTATGTGACCACCCTCAAAATATGAGACCTTTTTATTTATGTGTAGTTGTAATTTCCCATGTTCGAAGTTGTTTGCCACCTCTTCACCTATACCTGTGCACCTCGAAAAAGAGTCTGGCTCCATATTTTCTGCACCCCCACTCTCTCACACAACCAGTCATCTCATCACAGAAGGCAATCAGGTAATTCAGGCATGTTCGTATTGACCTTCTTGTTCTTCCTGTGCTTGGAAATGGCTTCCAGTAACATTTGCTCCAAAACCTTCCACCCAGAATTTTTGAGACTCACACCTCTTAGAAGAATCTGATAGGACATTGATTATTCTGGTTTTTGAACCTATGGTATTATGCAGACAATGTAGAATGCCTCAGAGGTTGACAGGAAAGCAAGCTGAAGAGGCTGGCTCTGTAGCCCTACAGGTACAGACTTCATCTAAGAGTGTAAAAAGGTTTGGATTTCCATTCAGTTACTTTCATTTCTGGCTGGACAAGCAATTATCTAAGTGATCAATACCATGTTTATAAAAATAATGAATCAGTTCAGTTAGATTCTAACTTCTCCAAGAATATTCTGTGAAAAGACAATTCAAGGTACTATTGCACATGATTTCAAATGTGTAAAGAGGCCTCAGTCAGATACTGAAATCCATGGAAGAGACAGAAGTTCAGAAGAGCTTCTTTCTGTTTTGAGGATACTTAACGTCGCTAACTGTACTTAATGCATAATTTAGACATTTTAAATAATTTTTGTGGGAGACTTTTTAGGCCTTATAAGAATGCAACACACTAGTCACTAAATCTTGCCTTAGTCCTTGGCTGTTCAGGGACTTAGGTAAAGTTAAGCACATTCACGTTGTGGTCTTGGAGTGTGACCTTCAACTTATTTGAAAACAGAGCTCTTCAGCTCTGTCTTGCTGTATGGATGAACTTTAGCATTAAAATGCTGGAAGAAGGTTGTCTGGGACTTCTATGTGCTCTCATAATGCAGAAAAAAACCCCAAACTTTAAAGGCTGACTGGGCAGTTCCTCTCTTTCTTGAAGGCTGATTTAGACTTGACTTAAGACCTGTGTATTTTCTTGCCTGACAGCAGTGTATGTATTATGGCCACAGCATATGAATGTGACCCTGATTTAGTAAGAAATATCAAACAGACATGGATAGAAGGGTGATGCTATTTTTAAAGGAGAAACCTGGAAATTCTAAGGCAATTGCAATAAGATTTTTACCTCTGAGTGCTAAAAAGCTCTAAGTTAACAATTGTATACAAGCTAGGAATCCTGGGATATAGTTTCTTCCAAGAATTGTTACAGCAAATTAGCCCTTCTTTTGTGGAGGATGGATGCAAATGAATTTGTGTTTTGTGTTTCTTTTAAAAATTACTTACAGTATCCATAGTAGATTAATTTATGACTAAAGAGCTATATAACTTGTAAGTGATCATTGACATTCCAGACAGAATACATTTTTGTATGGTTATCAAGGAGATGATGGTTTAAGCTAAAATGTGCTAATTTGTCATTATGGATGCTGCTGTTCTTTGTTTTATAGAAAAGAACTTAAATTTCCTGTCTACTTGAAATTCCATAACAGAAGAGACTACTTTGGCTATTCCACAGATATATTTGTATGTCATACTTTGAAAAAAAAAAAATTATTAGTTGACCACCTTCTTTAGTCATTCTCTTAACCTCAACTAGTATTTAGGGAAGTGGTAAACATTTCCAAATACTTGTAATGGAATTTAAAATTTAAGTGCTCCTTTTATGGGAGTTTGGATTAAACTCTGCAGTTTTCAAGTAATTGCCAGTAAATACAATGAATTTACAATTTTTTAGATGTCACTTCTAATATTTTTTTAATTATAGGTTTTTCCAATGCTACTGTTATTGATGCACAGAGCAAAGATCTTGTTTTTCTTTAAATAAAGTCTGAGTCCACAATATTTTTTTTCTGCAATGATAATACCTGTAATTAGTAATACAATGATGATAGGAATTTTGACATTTATTTGTGGTCTTGGTAATTAGTTTGTGTAGTGCTTCTACTGAAGTCTTGCCATTTACATCCTGAAATCAAAACCAGGAACAACACAAGACATCCCAAATAGAGTATTATTGGTATTGATCTGTTTGACCACAGTGCTGTGTCATCTGTGGCTGATTTACTGTTAATTTTGAATCATAGTCTTCTGTTTTTTTGGCAGGCTTTATAGCAAATTAGAAGTTCTGAAGCATCATTGTTGGATATTCTCTAGTTTTTAATATAATTAAATGTGAAAAATAGAATTGTCTTTTTTTTTTTTTATATGTACTGTTTCCTCATTTTTATCAATAGATACTGAATTGCTAATCCCATTCTGTTCTGCAGAGATTCTTGTGTTGTCCTCATCAATGTAGTATCTTTAGTCTTTCAGTCATGCATTAAACGACATGACAAACATCTGTTACATTTGGTTTGTTCTCTCACATTCTCTCCCGAGGGGAGGAATTTCACGTGTGGTTAATGAGGTTTATTTTAACATGGTGGTTTTTAAAAAAATATGTACATTTCTCTGTTTCCATATGAGAAGAGTTGGGATCGGATCAACTTGCAGCTAGGACAAAAGATAGGGTGACTTAGGAGTCAAGGCTTATTGCAGAAAAGCTCTGTCTCCTTTCGTGTAAATGTGGTCGTGTGGTCTAGATGTTTGGGTAGTGAGGTGGATCGTGAACTGGTTGAAAGGAGTAAGACAGAGAGTTGTGGTCAATGGGACAGAATCTGGTTAGAGATCTGTGACCAGTTAAGTCCCTCAGGGACTGGTACTGGGACCAGTACTATTTTCATCAATGACCTGAATGAGGAAACAGGGTGTGCTCTCAGCAAGTTTGCTGGTGACACTAAACTGGGAGGAGTGGCTGACACACCAGAAGGCTGTGCTGCCATTCAGTGAGACCTGGACAGGCTGGAGAGGTGGGTGGAGAGGAACTTAATGAAATACAACAAGGGCAAGTGTGGAGTCTTGCATCTGGGGAAGAACAACCCCATGTACCAGTAGAGGCTGGGGGCTGACCTGCTGGAGAGCAGTGTAGGAGAAAGGGATCTGGGGGTCCTGGTGGACAGGAGGATGACCATGAGCCAGCAATGTGCCCTTGTGGCCAAGAAGGCCAATGGGATCCAGGGGTGCATTAGAAAGGGTGTGGTTAGTATGTCAAGGGAGATTCTCCTCCCCCTCTATTCTACCTTGGTGAGGCCGCATCTGGAATATTGTGTCATTTTCTGTGCCCCTCAGTTCAACAGGGAACTGCTTGAAAGAGTCCAGCACAGAGCCACAGAGATGATGAAGGGAGTGGAACATCTCCTTTATGAGGAAAGGCTTAGGGAGCTGGGTCTCTTTAGCTTGGAGAAGAGGAGACTGAAGAGTGACCTCATCAATGTTTACAAACATGTTAAGGGCGAGTGTCTGGAGGACAGAGCCAGGCTTTTTTCAGTGATGTCCAGTGATAGGACAAGGGGCAATGGGACTGGAACATAGGGGGTTCCATGTAAATATCAGAAAAAACTTCTTTACTGTGAGAGTGACAGGGCACTGGAACAGGCTGCCCAGAGAGGTTGTGGAGGCTCCTTTACTGGAGACATTCAAAACCTGCTTGGACACGTTCCTGTGTGATGTGCTCTAGGTGACCCTGCTCTGGCGGGGGGGTTGGACTGGATGATCTTTCAAGGTCCCTTCCAACCCTTAGGATTCTGTGATTCTGTGATACTGTGATTATGCCTGAGGAATGGAATTGTTGACCATGATCTTTATGCTGGACATGTTGGTCACAAGATGCTGAGCTTTTTCAACCTAAGAAATGAAACTTTCCACTCGATGATCTCTTCTATTAAAAATCAATGCAGAGAATAGAAAACTAGGCTACAGCTTAGTGGAAAAATGTAGGTGAGAATTTTATAAAGTCTTACAGCATCTTGCTGAGAAATTTTGCATTACTGTAGTTGAGATAGGTAGTGATAATGGTAGCTGATAAATATGGCCATCTATAAAAGTGAAGTAGAATCTCCTGACAAGCTGGGAAAGGAGAACCCAGCTGTGGGTACACATATATGGCAGGCCATTATCAGGAGAAATTCCAAGACTATTCTTAAATATTTGACTGAGTTGACAGTTCTAGGTTATATATGTTCAACAAAATAGGGATACAAACATTTCAAAGTTGTCCCTTCTCCCTGTTCACTTAATCTTCTTCAGATTCCACCATCATGAGGAGATCTTGTTCGAGTAGCAAAACTGTTATCATTATAAGTGATAAAAATCAGCACATACAGATGCTAAGCTGGGCTTTGAAGCATCATAGAAAAATTTGAAAAGATTTCGAAAGCCATGATCAGTGTAACTCTTGTGCTTATTTGCAAAGATATAAATACATTTTATTTATAGAATGCCATTTTACTGAAATCAAAAGAGATTGTTATTTCCTTGTGAGGACTGTGGAAGAATGCAGAGTACTTCCATCACTGCTTTCTGTTCTAAGAACATTTTGGAAATCAGTGTTTTTCTGCAGCATTGTATTAGCAGTTAAAACAAAAAAAAAGTAATTAATTAGGTAGTGATTTTATGTGCTTTTTATAGGTCAGTCTAGAGTGTTTTTATTTTGTATAGAAATGAGGCTACTTCCATTTTTTAAGGGTTTATTTTCCAGATATGATCTCCTCTTTGAGCTGCGTTATAAGCCACTGTATATAAGTTCTTCAGAAACTGGAAAGATCCTTTTTTGCATAAGTTGGAAGAATTTGCTATTTTGTCCATTTAAAGCTCAGTACCTTTATGTTTTTATAGTTTAATCTAGTCTTCTTGAATGTTGCCCTTTTTTTGCTACTTTTTTAGTCACTGCAGTCAATGAGATAATATTGTAATATTTTTAGCATTGCTGGTATTACAGCTGTTACCAGAGATGTTGAAATTTTAGGCAAACTAAACCCCTGACTTCATAGTTTTAGCTATGCTAACTACAGATACTTGTTTGACAATGCATGAACAAAACAGACAAGTAAAAACCCTGTATATTTTTAGATATTATTCATTGGTATAGAAATATCAACTGTATAGTATGCATTTGAAATGACTTTAAGTTTGTGTGGTGATATTTTATCAACTTGAAATAGATCTTGCACATAGACTGCAACCTTTATTTTTTCAGTGCATGTTATTATTAATCACTTAAAAATATTTTAGTAACTTTAAAAAATACTAATATAATGTTAATTTCTAATATATGTCACTTTTCAGTTAGATGGCTGTTAATAATGTATGATTGGGACATAACAATGGCTTATCTTGGTGAGGGGCTATCAGTTGAAAAAGGCTACATGTTTGGGTTCACACACACAGGAAAATTTTTGAGTCAGAGGAGGGACCTTTTTGATCTGACTTAATCCTTTATATATGTAATACAATCTCTTTGAGCAATTACTACATCAAGAAAGTGAGATTGAAATAGAACATATTTAGAAATGCAGCAAATATTGACTTAAAATTGTGAAGTTTCACTACTATTGTGAGTAAAATGTTTAAATATTTTAAACCCCTCACCTTTTAAAACTTCCTTTTTTTACTAACCTTTTACCCCTTCCCCTCCAACTTCTATTCCTTAAAAATATATTTTTCACTCTATATCAATAGTGTCCTTTAACATGTTAGGAAACAAGCCCAGGCTTCCAAGCTAGATGGTATTTTTATTTGCTGTGCAGAGCAATCTTTACTATCTTCTCATTCATAGCTGGTTTTTCTCCATTAAGATGGTTCAGCCATAATAGACACAGCTACAAACTAGTATGTGTACACATTGGATGAACAAGATGCTACAGTGCCAGAGCAGAAGAGAAAATGAACCAGCTTCATAGTCAAAAAACTCTTAAAGAGTGTCTGCATCTCCTGTGTATGTAGAAAAGATAAGACTGAAATCAAATTACTGATTTTATAATTTTCTCACTAAGGTTAAAATAACACGGGGGGGCGGGGATGGGGGGTGGGGAAAGAAAGTAGCATGACTTCTTTCATTAGAAGTTGAGACTATAAGTAAGATTCAGTTTCAAAATGTGTTGTTTCTTCAGCTGTGACAAGCACATCCTTCTCTGTGCATTTTCTGTTCTCCACAAGGGTCAATTCTTAAAGTAAAAATTCAGCTGTGATGAAGAATCTTGAAATCTTGCAAGAATAGGCCAGAGAAGTAAAATAAAGTCTGCAATGTTTGGTACAGGCTAGCAGTGCCACAGTGAGGCCTGGCAGGACTATGATAGAACCTTCTCTGTCTTTGGTGAATAAGGATCACCTATATAAGGAATTAAAGATTGTGCTTTCCAAAAGCACAAATTATTGCCTAAAAGTATGAAACAATTTTCAGTTTTGTTTCTCTGTTAACAACAAGTGTTTTAACTAAAGGAGAGAGGGTTCAATACCCACACAGGACTATTACATTTTTTTTTTTTTTTCAGGAATGGGAATGAGAAAAATTTTAAACGTGGTCACAGATACTCTAAACCTTGTTTTAATCCTGGAAAGTGAAGATTAGACTTTCTAGTGATATTTCTATTCAGAGCAAAAGGTTTGAATAGACAGGGCTTTAGAAAGTAGTTTTCTGTTTCTGTTGGCTAAAGTAGTATTTTAATTAACTGAGGTGCTAGGATTGTCTCTAAAGTGGTGAATTTAAATATACTTGTGAGTCACAAAGTAATAATAAAATTACTAATTGGTTGGGTCTCTAGCTGGTATGCTAAGCTATTTTAAGAGTTAAGGAAATCTGATGGAATCTCTTCTGGATATGCTCACAGAGATTTCAAAAAAGCAAACACAGAATCCCCTTTAAAAAGTGGGGGTGGCTTGCGTGGAAGATGATCTGGAGTGTTAGAAGTTAATCAACCCCCTTTAATTCCCAGAAAATCAGTTGAAGAAATAAGCAACTTGTAAAAATCTAGAAGATAAAAATAATTTAATAACAATGTGGATTTTTCAAGAACAAATTGTGCCAAAATACCTAATTTAATTCTGCCACAGGTATCAGGTTCTGTAGACAGAGAAGTGGCAATAGATAACATATCTTGACTTGAGGAAGACTTTAATATGAGATTGCAGAACATATTCCTAAGCAAACCAGGACATAAGATATAGAGAACTGCTGTAGAATAGTAATACATACCAATGGGTAATAGTCAGAAAGTTTTACTTAGTATCTGTGGATAGTTTTCTGTGTAAACAGAAAAATGTAACAAATGAAACTTTGCTGAAGTTGTTGAGCACATCAGTGAATGTCTGGAATGATGGAATCAGGTGCACTTACAGGCATGTTAGAAAAGTTTTAAAATTATTTTTAAAACCTAGAGATATGGTCTAAAATTATTGAATGATATTCAACAAGGTCATTACTCTGTAAGTGCTATGCTTAGATGTAATCATACATTTAAATTGCTGTTAGCCACTGATTAGGTAGCAACTCCCAAGTGCAATATCTAGGCTCTAAACTGCCTCTTATGCTGAACATGAACTTGTATTCTTCATGTTGTTATAGAAAGGGAATTTGCATAAACATTATTATGTCCTACAAAACTGTGAGGCAATCCTTCAGTTCTAATTAGCACCAGTAAATGCCCAGCTGGAATGTGTCCAGTTTTGAACTTCAGCTCAAAATAGCTGTGGATTAGCTGACAGCAGTCCAGGTGAGATCTCTAGAAAACACACCGTGAGGTGAATGCTGAATAAATTTTATATGCTTTAGGACAGAAGTCTGAGGGAGACTAAGATTTTCAAAGAAATGAAAGGTTGCTGTTCTTTGTGCCCATAGTAGGCGATGGGATGAGAAGTACTGAGCTTAAATTGCTGTTTGAGAGATTTAGACAAAATAGAAGGGAATAGGTCTAATTTCTGTTACACTTTAAGGAATGTAATGCACTATTTTCTCATTTGCCCCTCACACACAACTTTATGGTTGGGACAATGACTAATGAGAATAACCATCACTGAAATGTAGTAAACTCATCCTTCCATCAGTAATTTCTGCCGTTTTGAAAACTCTCCTCCTTGTGCTGATTTTGGGTAGGTTTTTCATGTATAAAGTAATTTTTTTTTCTCTTTCACTGTCTCTTTAAGCAAAAAATACCTGTACTTCCTTCCTCAGAAGAAGTGGTTAGTGTTTTCCTAACAAAACAGCAGCATAAAAATCCTCTAATTTATGAACGTGAGAATAAATTTTAGACTTGTTTTCTGTAGATTGCCTTTGCTTCTCATTTGTACTACTAGTGTGTATTTAAGAAGATACTGATTTTACAAAATTTAGTTTCATACTCACAATTAGAAATGGATACTAGTGCTGCAGCTCTGCAAAACGTGTTAAGTAGTGAGTTTTTCAGGGATGATCAGCGTGTGCTACATTTCAAATCATAGGACCATTGACTGAGCTGTTTTTGATGTCACTTTGTGTTTGGTAATTTTCGTTTATATATAGTGTCTTAATGAATGGCAGTTATATTCATTTTAAATGCACTCTAATTGCAAACAGACATGAATGAATGCTTGTAATTAGCTGGGAATGAGGACAATGCCTGTCTGCATAACAATAAAGACTTAGGAGTTAAATGATCATCTAAAGCTGCATTTCAGAATTCCGTTATTAAACATTTAGAACTTCTCTTCACTGAAGAGTTTAAATAAGAGATGTTTATGAGGAATGGTGCTCACAAAGATATTCCTATAGGTAGCATTCTGTTTATACCTCTAGTATAAGTGTGCTTTTGCTGGAGGAGGAATATGAGATCTGAGGCAACTGAAGTTTGTTTTTTCTACCCCTGCCTTCCCCCTACAAGTGTCTTTAACCTATAATGGCCAATCCTAAATTTCTGCAATCCAGATGACTCTGACAAAGTAGTGAGTAGTGTAGATAACATGTATGTCAGGGAGAGAGTTTTTAATGGGTTCCTAAATTGATTCCAAGGAAACAGAATGAACACTGAAATGTTATTTATTGAGAGACTACTGTAGATTTATTTAATTAGAGTATGATTAATTGTGCACTGAAAATTTTCTGTAGTATTTGGTGAAAAGCTTTAAAGGCTGTCAAGCCAGATGCTTGATTTTCCTTCTGACTGTTGGAAGATTTTTTGCAGCCTGACTAGAAAAGTTTATCTTAGGAAAAAAATAGAAGAAAGTGGAGTCAGACAGAACACTGTAAGACTGTTCAAGTTTCAGTTATGCTTTATATTAAAAAAAAAAAAAAAGTGTTAAAAGTAATCACACAATTGGAACTTTTTTATCTCTTCTGGGAGATAATTTTGAATTTTATAGAAATTTCTGTATTACCTTCTTGAACCACTGTTAGGTATTTTTGAACCAGAAGAAGAATGAAATTAATGTCTGAAAAGCTTCTGTTGATTTAGACTATAATTTTTGTGAGATCTCCGAGTTTAGTTTTCTTAGAGGAATATTTATACTTGTGTACAAGTAGTTGTCCTATGAAACTGTAATGAAATAAGTGTAAATAAACACAGAATTTACTAAAGAGTAATACAGTTTTTTGTTCAGTTATGGTCTCTCATTTTTGGATTCTAGAGTTCTTTTCTGAAGTGTGTCTAGAAAGTACATGTTTTGCTCTCATTGAGTGATGGGAATAATAACACACGTCAGAGTCTTATTTCATCCTTCATTCTAAAATGCAGAGGGAGATTAAATGTAAGAATTTTCTCACTCGCTATGAAACCGATTTGCTGACTAACCTGTAAAAAGACACTGAAGGAAATTAACAAGCAAAGAGAAAATCATTGTATGATGTCACTACAGCCTTGAAATTTAGTACAGACTGATCCATCAACCTGCATTGTGCTCTGGAACATCAAATCTAATGGACCCAAAACATCACACTTCACAGGTTTTGTTGTAGCAAGATGTTAGTATGCTGAATAAAACTATGATTCACTCAATCAGGCAGTGTCTCTGTTAGATTCAGCCACTGGCCACTACAGAGGTTCATATGTGACATAAATTAATGAAAATTAATAAAAATGAAATAGTTTTAGCTTTTAAAACTATTTATATTCTCAGTCAAATCAAGATATTTTGGAGAGGCTAAGGAATTCTGATCAGAGGCCTTTACATCTTGGTTTGAAATAAATAGTTTTAATTAATTTTTATAAAAGATAATTTAAATGCTTCTAAGCTTCTGTTTAAATTGCAATTTGTGATTTGAAAGAATTTTAGTTCTGGGCCAAAAAAATGAAGATCATTAAAGATTAATCTCATTTATGTGTTTTGCAAAAGTTTTGCTTTTTTTTTAGAGTGGTATTTCCTTAATGAATTAGACAAGATGAGTGGTTTATGTGTAGAATATTTATTATTATTATTTTATTATTCTTTACATAAAGATCCTCTTTTAAGACAGGTAGTATTCTTTGTACATCAGTTTTAAAACTTTAAGAGTTGAAACTCAGTGTAGAGAGACTGAAATGTATCCAACTTTGTCAGTAATTTAAAATCTGGCTGTGTTCATAGTATTGGATTATGTTCATCTCCTGAGCCTAATGCCTAGTCAGTAGATAAAAATAACTGTGAACAATTACAACACTCCAGTTTAATTGGCATTTGTGCTAAAGCATTAGAGTCACTTTGCTTGCTAATTGTAAATACATCTGGACAGTGTATGAAATAAAAATTTCCACAACAATTATCAGTTCAAATAAACTCTTTAGACTAGGAGAGCCTTATTCATACAAGAAGTATGTACACAAGTATTCATACAAGACAAGAGGATTCAGGAAAAGAATCAGAAAAAGTCTAGGAAAATATGGTGAGTTCCAGGTATTATTTAACTTTGATTCGCTTTAAAATAAAGATGCAAATAGCAAACAAACCCCAAGAGAGTACTGATCAAAGCAGACAGGAAGACAGAAACGGTGAACCATTCTGTAAAAAAATGGACTGATATATTTTCTTTCTTAGTGAAACTGATTCAGACTCGTAAAATCAATGGAAAAGAACATTTTCACTACTGTAAGCTGTGTTAATATAACTAGTTATGCAGACAGTTTATAGTAATATTCTATTTATTATTTTCACTCTTCCATGCCTCAAATGTATCACCAGGCTACACCTGTTTTTAAAAAACACCTCTTGTGCTTTCTTTCAGTAGCATGTAAACCTCAAACATCTCATGTAGATAGATTATAAAAGAGATAGATGAGATTATATCACAGTAATTTCCAGTGATTTCCAAGATATAAACAAATACATTCTGTAGAATATGTGAACAGAGAATTATCAGAAAACCCACAATACTTTATGTTTTATTCTCATAACAGAAGGTCCTAAGAATATTGGAATTATTCCTTCAGAGAGTATTTATTATTTTTTCTGTAATAATAATGTAATTTCCACCTCTCAAGATTTATATTAACAGCAACAGCAAATCAGCAAAAATGAGGGATTCACTGATATATTCAATATCTTCTGTTCCTTACCGAGGAGATGGCATGGTAAAGTGTGTCAGTAAGACTAATGCTTTCTAGATAAAAAAAATCTGTCTTAAAGTATTGTCACAAAATCTGTATGCAATAATAGACTGCATTACTCTTGTCTTTCTCATTTATTTTTCATCTCCTGGTTTTTAATTTCCTGTTTAAATCTTAGATTCTAATCTTGTTTTCATAGCAGAAGCTGTGTTGTATTTTTTTTTTTTTTGTTAGGAAATTTATATTTTTCATGCCATTTAGTCAGCCAGTCTTACTGATGAAGTACTTATACTGCCAATACCACTGTTTATTATATGATAGTCATTCAGAGCTTCTTCTATGAATGGAACTAAGTCATAAATCTGCCCTAAAAAGGAGCTCTCTATAAGGCTGATTTGGAAGAGGCTGAAAACAAGAACCAATTAATGATATTTGTTATTTCTGTTCCTCCTATTTCCTCTCCATGCAATCCTTCTCTGTGATTGCCTGCACTCTAGAAGAAATCTGAATCAATTTCATGCAATTAAATATTTCAGCCTTAGAAATATTAACGTGCTCTCTGTTTTGTATGTAGTTGTTAAGCTCTTTAGTGTATATGATTTTCACCTGGTGAATATACTATATCTAATAATGTTATAAAATCCTTGTTTAACAGGCATTTCCAATTAATTACAGAGTTAAAACAAATTTTTATTTAGTTCACCTGCTAGCAGCTGAGCCCCAGGTTGCCTATTTCAGTGTAGCAGCTGGTGACAGCGCAAGCATCTAGAAAATCACTTTCTGCAGGAGATGCTTGGAATGCCATCTACTGTTGAAGGAAAAAAAAATCCAGCAACCCAAAATCCCTAGCAAAAACTTCTTTTTTTGGAGTAGTTTATTCTAAATTGAAACTCTACATGCATTGTTATGTCCATACATTTCTTACTTGTGAGGCCTTTTCTTTTTCAGAATATTTGAAATATATTATGTAGAATTCAACTAATAATCTGAAACGGGATTAAATGTGTTCATTTTCAGCATTGTAGCTTTTGTGTCAGTTTTGAAATCAGGCTTTCTGCTTTGTTTTATGAGTTCCCTGCAAATTTCACTTAGTTGCAAAACAGACTGAAACATAAGTAAAAAATAATGTATCATCTTGCCAAGATAGAATTAATAGAAATCTTATGCAATAAGGAAAACTGCAATCCAGACACTGTAATAAATATCCCTTAACAATCTTTATGCTTAACATTTTCATTTAAATTGAATGAAATATTCAGCAAAAGACCCTTCTCTAGAAAAAAGAAACCAAACTTTCTTTTTGTCTTTTCTGAAAAAACAGGTGTAACACAACAAATTGAATGGTATTTGATTATCTGCTACTGAAGTAATTTTTCTGTGGTAAATTGGTGCATGGGAATTAAGGGTTTACTCAAGCCTGAGCCATCTTGTAAACTTGTACATTACATTTATGCATCTGTTATTACTATCGATGACAGTGGTAAATATTTGCATTTTGGTTTCTAAAAAGACTATATAATTCACAGTCATCATGCTATAGTCATCTTCGTTTCCTGAAGGATGGCTAACTCCATTGCAGCCATTGTGATATGTTTCACACATCCTGTAAAAAAAGACTATGAAACTTTTTTTTTCTGTTACGCAAAATATTAAAATATTAAGGCAGTAGACCTAAGACCTAAGTGCTTTTCCAGCACTGCTATAGTGAAACCTGATCTTTTTTAATGTAACATGAGATGTAAAATTAGAGTATTTGTCTTAAGATTGTATTGGAGGAAAACTTTCTAATTGACTGTTTGTTACTGTTCCTAAAAATTCAGGAAAACAAGTAAGCAAACCCCAAATCTGACAATTCAAACTAACAACAAAAATTAAGTAAAATATAATTAGAATTTTTTCAATTTTATTTAAAAATAGATACCTTTGCATTATTTGTAGCTGCTGAGTTAATCTTTGTTAGGAGATTGCATTGCAGTAGCGTATGTAATTGAAACATTTTTTAACCCAAATCTCACCTCAGACTTGCTATGGGGTCCCCATAATTATACAGAATTACATTTTGTAACAAATCTCATGTGACAAATATATAATTTTGCTTGTGTCCCCTCTTTGAAAATTAGAGGAAAGATCAATATTTTGTTTCTGATTTGACTTCTGCTATTTTATGTTTAATATTTTTTTATCTTTAAAACACCTGCCTGAAATTAATGAACTGATTAATGAATCGTTTAGAGGCTGGTGCTGTTGGATGAACTTGGGTTTTTTGATCGTGGAGATGTCTGCAGGTCAGCAGGTGTGCTAACGAACAATGGCACTGAGGTATCAACAAGGGGGAGAAGGATTCTTGGCCAGGAGTTAGCTCATTGAGAGAGCTTTAAACTAGACTTGAAGGGGGTAGGGGACAAAACTCCTGGATGGTTTGATTTCCAGGATACTGGGCCTGCTGGCATTGGATGGGAAGATCCTGTCCCTCAGGGGACAAAGGGTCCTAGGGCAGGAGTTAGCGGGGCTCATTCACAAAGCTTTAAACTAGATTTGAAGTGGGAGGGGGTTGCAGCTGGGTTTGAACTAGTAAGGCATTGTTCTAGTATTAATGAAGACCAGAAGGCCTCCCACCTCCCAAGGGTGCCACCAGCCTGCTCAGCTCGCTCCCTGAAATGCCTTCACACCAATGCAGGCAGCATGGGGAATAAACAGGAGGAGTTAGAATGTGTGCTCTAAGGGTTATGATCTGGTGACAAGTACAGAGATATGGTGGGACAGCTCACATGACTGGAATGCAGTCATGGATGGCTATGTCCTTTTTAGGAAAGACAGGTCAGCGAACTGAGGTGGTGGAGTTGCTCTATATGTGAGAGGGCAACTAGAATGTATTGAGTTTTGTCCAGGGGCTGATGAGGAGCAAATGGAAAGTCTGGGTACGAATTCAGGGGCAGGCTGGCTTGGGTGATACAGTTGTGGGGATCTATTACAGACCTCCTGATGAGGACAAGGGAGTTGATGAAGCTTTCTACAGGCAGCTGAAAGCAGCCTCGCAACTACAGGCTTTAGTCCTCATGGGGGATTTTAACTATCAGGTATCTGCTGGAAGGCCTACACAGCCAGCCATTCACAGTCTAGGATGTTCCTCCAGTGCATTGATGATAACTTCTTGATACAAATGGTGGACAAACCAACTAGGAGAGGAGCACTGCTGGATCTTGTACTCGCCAACAAGGAGGGTCTGGTTGAAGCGGTGACGGTCAATGGCAGCCTTAGCTGCAGTGATCATGAGATGGTGGAGTGCAGGATCCTGTGTGGGAGGAACAGAATACCCAGCAGGACCAGAACCCTGGACTTCAGCAGAGCCAACTTTGGCCTCTTCAATCAATTATTAAGAGAAGTCCCATGGGACAGGGTACTAGGTGGTAAAGGGGCTCAAGATAGTTGGTCAGCATTCAAAGACCATAAGCACTGGGATCAGAGCATCCCAATGGGTGGGAAATCAAGTAAGGGAGCCAGGAAACCAGCATGGTTAAACAAGGAACTGCTGGGCAAATTCAAGTGGGAGAAGAGAATCTATGGATCATGGAAGTAAGGGCTGGCCACTTGGGAGGAATATAGGACTGTTGTCAGAGGATGTAGGGAGGCAATAAGGAAAGCTAAGGCCTTCTTGCAACTAAACCTTGCTAGTGAGGTCAAAGACAACAGAAAGGGCTTCTTCAAATATATTGTCGATAGAATTAACACTAGAGGCAATACAGGCCCACTGCTGAATGAGGTGGGTGCCCTGGTGACAGAGGATATAAAGAACGAAGAGGTACTGAATGCCTTCTGTGCCTCTGTCTTTACTCCTGCAGACTCTCCTCTGGAGCCCCAGATCCCTAAAGCCCCAGAAGAAGTCAGGATCAAGGATGAGTTTGCTGTGGTAGATGAAGATTGGGTTAAGGATCAGTTAAGCAATCTGGACATCCATAAATCAATGGGTCCAGATGGAATACACCCGTGGGTCCCGAGGGAGCTGGCAGAGGTCATTGCTGGGCCACTCTCCATCATATTTGGTAAGTCGTGGGCTACAGGAGAGGTGCCTGAGGACTGGAGGATAGCAAGTGTCACTCCAGTCTACAAGAAGGGCAAGAAAGAGGACCCCGGTAACTATAGACCGGTCAGCCTCACTTCCATCCTTGGAAACGTGATGGAACAACTTATTCTTGGCACTATCTCTGGGCATATCAAAGTTGAGGGGGTAATTAAGAGCAGCCAATATGGTTTTACCAAGGGGAAGTCATGTTTGACCAACCTTATAGCCTTCTATGAGGAAGCAACTTGGTGGATGGATGATGGTAGGGGGTAGATGTGGTTTATCTTGATTTCAGTAAAGCATTTGACACTGTCTCCCACAGCATCCTCATAGATAAACTGAGGAAGTGTGCTCTTGATGTTCAGGTAGTGAGGTGGATCATACACAGGTTGAAAGGAAGAAGTCAGGGAGTTGTGGTCAATGGGACAGAATTTAGTTGGAGGTCAGTGACTAGTGGAGTCCCTCAGTGGTCAGTACTGGGACGAGTACTATGCAATATTTTCACCAAGGACCTGTATGAGGGAACAGAGTGTGCCCTCAGCAAGTTTGCTGATGACACTAAACTGGGAGGAGTGGCTGACACACCAGAAGGCTGTGCTGCCATTCAGTGAGACCTGGACAGGCTGGAGAGGTGGGTGGAGAGGAACTTAATGAAATACAACAAGGGCAAGTGTAGAGTCTTGCATCTGGGGAAGAGCAACTCCATGTACCAGTAGAGGTTGGGGGCTGACCTGCTGGAGAGCAGGGTAGGAGAAAGGGACCTGGGGGTCCTGGTGGACAGGAGGATGACCATGAGCCAGCAATGTGCCCTTGTGGCCAAGAAGGCCAATGGGATCCAGGGGTGCATTAGAAAGGGCATGGTTAGTATGTCAAGGGAGGCTCTCCTCCCCCTCTATTCTGCCTTGGTGAGGCCACATCTGTAATATTGTGTCCAGTTCTGGGCCCCACAGTTCCAGAAGGACAGGAAACTGCTTGAAAGAGTCCAGCATAGAGCCACAGAGATGATGAAGGGAGTGGAACATCTCCTTTATGAGGAAAGGTTGAGGGAGCTGGGTCTCTAGCTTTTAGGAGACTGAGGGGTGACCTCATCAATGTTTATAAATACGTTAAGGGTGAGTGTTGGTAGGACAAAGCCAGGCTTTTTTCAGTGATGTCCAGTGATAGGATAAGGGGCAATGGGTGCAAACTGGAATATAGGAGGTTCCACGTAAACATCAGAAAAAACTGCTTTCCTGTGAGAGTGACAGAGCACTGGAACAGGCTGCCCAGAGAGGTTGTTCAGTCTCCTTGGTTGGAGACATTCAAAACCCGCCTGGACACGTTCCTGTGTGATGTGCTCTAGGTGACCCTGCTCTGGCAGGGGGGTTGGACTTGATGATCTTTTGAGGTCCCTTCCAACCCCTAAGATTCTGTTCTGTGAGATTCTGTGAAATATCCATGTATCTGCAGGATTTATAAAGGTAAAATTTCTTAAATTAGAGGAGAAAAATAAATGCATATAAAACTAGTTGGTTTTGGTTTTTTTTTCCTTTTTTTTTTCCAACTAACTTAAATATACATGTTTTTAAGCTCAGCCACCTAAAATTTCCTGAACAAGCTAACATTTTGATAACACTCTGTACATTCAGAGTGAAGGCATTTACTGCTGATGAGAAGGCCTTGAAGAAGTGTCAGGCTCCCACGTGAGTCTTTCCAGCCTGTATATTGTGTGAGCACTGAGATTATAAAGAAGTCAGGGTTTTTCAGGTTGAGCGACCAAATACTGTATAGGACAGATGACAGATGATTAAACTGTTGTCTCACAATGTAGCTGCTCTTTAAATGAGCTGATAGAATAGAATAGGTAATCTGCTATTAAAGAAATATTTACTAAAGCTCAAGAACTCCTGAAAACTTGCTTGCTTTTTTTAACTGCTGCCCTTGAC
Organism: Apus apus; assembly: GCF_020740795.1. Lineage (NCBI taxonomy): Eukaryota > Metazoa > Chordata > Aves > Apodiformes > Apodidae > Apus > Apus apus. The sequence continues at coordinate 136,470,451 of NC_067283.1, forward strand.
AGGCTGCCTATCATGGATTGGATCTTTGTTGTGCTCTTGCTGCATTTCTAACACATGTTGCAAGTTAGGTGGTCTGATCTTGCAGCTGTTATATATGGTGTCAGAGATGAACATCATTTACCCAGAGAAGGTCGGTCTGGTGAAGCTCCTAGTTCAAGAAAGTTGGTAGTGTGACAATCTGAAAAAATCTTCTGAAACTTCTAAGACTGCAAAACACTTCTTCACTGATTATATTTTCTTATGTGAATATTGTTTATATAGGGTAAATGATGCCACAGTCTTCTAGCTATTTTTATTGCCACTCTTTGACATATTTCTTTGATCTTTCTATTAATTATTGCTTTATAGTTTTTGTTTTTCCTGGTTTTTATACATGCCTCATTCATTCCACAGACACAAGATACCCAAGTGGGAAGCAGCTGGCATATTCCACATGGCAACCAATTATAATGCTGACTGTTACAAATTTCATCTTACTCTATGATAACCGAAATACTCTTTTGTTTGCTAAAAATAGGAAAAAGCTGCAGTAGCCCATTTTAAACCATGTGGTAGGTTTGGACAAATACTAGATTTTTAACATTGACCTTTTAATATAATCTGCCTGGTCAAGGCCTCCTGCTTGCAATTTTAGATAACCTTCAAAAGAGAGCATTGATCCATGAAATAATTATTGGAATTGCACATACTATAACGTCCACTATTCAGTGTAGTACTTCTTTATTATTGCAGTCGTACTACAGTCATTTTCTCATGTGTTGATTTGTGATTTTCACACTCATTTTATGGTTTTACTATCAACTCCGTAACAGAAAGGAAAAAGGCTGACCAGCCTAGGGAACGAGAAGTGTGGAAGCCTTCCTTTCTAGGACAAAATATATCTATCTCTTACTCCAGAGACAAATAATAAAAAACAGTTTTACCCTGGAGAGTTCATATCCTAAGATAAACAGAGTCTGATTTGTTGTGCTGATTTGGAAATTATCAAAGTTTACTGTCAGTCTCTTCAATTTTAGAGTTGAAAGTATGGGACCATGTTTTCAGTTGCAGTGAACCACATTTTAGTATACATTTTCTAAAAATACTAGCTTCAAAAATTCAGCTTGAGTCTTGTTTTTTCTGGAACCTTTGATAAAACCATCTCATTTCTTATGATAATCTAAGTGTCAGAGTAGTATTATTCTTACAGTGTTTATGTTTATTGATGGTGTTCATCTGAGGTTCATGCAGGGACCTCATTCAGCAAGGACTATTAAACAAGAGCATGGATACGTCTGTGCTTATGTGTAAAGTGTGTATGGTGCTTTCTTGGTTTTCCTCTGGCTTTAACATCAATTTCAATTGGACTTAAGGGATGTTTAACCTCTTCAGCTTGGATTTAGATAGTTTTATCATTTATTCTGTGTTACAGATATTGTTTCTAGTCCAAGTACCTAACTCCTCCACCTTCTTGTTCACTAATATGAAACAGCCAGTTATCTTTCAGCTAGTGATCTAGGAGGTTTTTGTGAAAACTGCTGATACTTCTGTTACAAAAAGGTCAAATTTACTCAGGAAAATCCCCTACACACTTCAGGAAAGTATTTCATTTGAAAAGACATTATTTTATTATCCAAAATAGGATCCTTAATTAAAATCCCTGTACTCTCTAAATTAATAAAAAACTTGGGGCAGTAATGTAAAAGAAATACTTTAATTTTGATAAAAATAATTAAGCTGAATGTTCTAGGAAAATGTTCTTACAGAACCAATAGGATAATCAATGCAAATAATCAATTATGTTGATATGAAAATATTTTAGCTACCCAGTTGACATGGAATTTCTATGTATCATCCTTAACTCTTTTATTTGAGTTAAACATACTTACACAGTTTTAACTTAATCTGTAGAGGTGCCCTCTTTCAAGGTAACAGCTGATTTTGCACATACTTTACTGTGTGACTGTGTTAATTCCACTGTTTTGTCAAGATGGGGTGCAGGCAAAATTAAATATTGTATGTGTGCCATGGCTTTTGACTTGCTCTGTGTGAGCAGATGGTCACTGCATACTAACCCTTTTTTTTTTAAAAAAAAAAGTTTGCCACTTGGTGCAGGGGATATAAAAAGATTTAGAAAAAGAAATGAAAGATTCCACAGCAGGCAATCTAGGAAAATGGATTAATGGACCTTGTACTCTAAGACAGGATGGTGGACAACTCTGAGGGTGGCAGAAACTGAAAATCTCCCTCCTTTATCACTGCACTCCCTAGTTAAAGCAAGGCAAAAGGCATCCCCACAGTGGTTTAGATGTGGTTATGTAACCACTTTTGTTGAGAAAAAGTGTGAGATGGGGAAAGGAGAGTGGGTTAGAATTTTATAATAAAAAAAAAATCCTATTTTATTTTCAGTGTAATTTCCAGAGTATATTGGGAAGGAATTTTTACTACATTAAGAAATATTTGTGATGGCAAATACTTCTAAAAGGTTATGATCACATACTATGAGAAAAGGAATATATAAATTTCTGAGAAATACAGTTACATACCTTAATCAAAGCCTTTTTAAAGTGCTGAAGACTGAAATCACTTGCTTTTGCTTTTCTTACCAGCTTCTCATTCAGTCTTCAGCCCGATTCATGTTTTGTTTTGTTTTGTTTTGTTTTTTGAGATTGTTGAAAAGTATTAATCTAACAATTGAATTTTTAATCTGTGAAATGCTTCATGGAGGGATTCAACAGTGATCTCTTTACTTTTCCTTTAATGCATGATCAGAGTTCTGGAAGTGAAGAGCCACAAAATGCAGGAATCTGAGCTTGTTGATACTTAGTTAAACATTTCCAATGGCAAGGGTAACTTCTCCTTAGATAAAGCAATGATTGACCTGTAACCTGGGGTTTTTACAGACTTTCACAGACATTTGGTAAGCAGCATGTATTACCACAAAACATGAACAAATTTGTTAATCTAATGTTTGTTGGGTACCTACAGAATTTAGTGTACTAAGGTAATTCGAGGCTTTTAAAAATCTGCTTATGAAATATGCTGAAGTGTCTTTAATTTAAAACTGTGTGCCCTAAAGGATATAGGTCTTTTTGGTTTCAGATATGTTAGAACTTCTTTGGTTAGGCGATGGAAGCATTTACTTGTAAAGAATGGCTTAAAAAAACTGTTTCCTTGCTTGGAATTTGTTAGTAATAGACTTGTCATAAGATTTTTCACTTCTATAACAACTATCACAAGCATCACAAACACAGAGAAACTCTCTTTTTACTACTTGCAGGACATGGCTTCTGCATAATTCTTTTTAATTTTCAGAATACTCTGTAGTGTGGTGGAGTCACAGTAGTCCTTGGATTAGTAATATCTCCATTTTTAGACTTCTGTGCAAGAAATAGTACTATCTAACCTCAAATCCCTATACTGAATTTATAGTCTTGTCTTCACTCTGCTTTTCACTAGGTTTGCGTTGAGAAGACAGTTGGTAATTATAAAATAATATTGGAACAGTTAAAATCTTCTAATCACTGGAGACAATTATTGAAGAGAGAGAGAGAGAAAATACAGTTTTCCCTTCAAAGATTGAGTTTTGGCATCTTGACTCTTGAGTTTGCTGCTGGCTCTGTACTGTCATCTGAGCTAGTAGCATTTGGAATGCAAAGAACAAATGCAGATCCTGAGGATAGTATTCAGTATAATTCACTTTGTAATATATGTTAAAGTCAAGTATTTCTCATTCATGCTGTTTTTATTTGAAATATAACAGCTTTATAGATTTTATTTTTAGGTACATAGCTAGAAATCTATATTTGAAGCAATTTTTTTTTGCTGCAGTCTTCTCTCAATTATTCTCTACTTCTTTCTTGTGAGCACAGCTGGAAGTTGATGTCAGTATTTTATCTGTAGAGGAAGCAAAATGTGAAGGTTTTTGTTTAATAGATCTGAGACTATCCCTCCTTGTTCCCATACGATTTGCTTTAGGAAAACCAGATAACTCTGTGTATTATTTCACCTCAATTCTTAATTGTGTTTAGTGTAACATGCATTGCTCATTGAGACTGCTGTGCATATATTCTGCTTTGAGTTTTGGGCCATTTTCTGGATTTCACAGGCAATATAGTGAAGAAAAATAGCTACTGTAAAAGCATCAACATCTTCCTTAAATTTATACCAACAACACCAATTACAACATTAATTGCAATAATTAATAATAATTTAGATATTTTTATTCATGGATGAGGAAAACCAGAATCCCAAAAGTTTGATTTTTATTTCCAGTCCTCTTAGCGTCAATAAAAGGGCTAGGAAAAACTTCCATCCCAGTCTAGCCTCTTCTAACCCTCTCCCTGAGGTGGTCAGGAATTAAGAGGTATGCCTTTGATCCCCTCAGGCTAAGGAAAGCATAGAAAGCTCCTGGGTAAAGGACTATAACTACTGGCCTGTAACATTTTAAAATGAAAGTGATATAGTGTGTTATGTGATTTATGCTCAACTCAGTGTTTCTAGGAGACATTGGATACACCAAGACTATTCCTACAGGTCAGATCTTGTGCTCGTAGGTCCATAGATGGCAAATCTGTGAATCTTCAGACTGCTGCTGGATTTGAGATAGGTATTAGGATGTTTACTTCTACCATGAATGGCTGATTCTGAAATCTGGATTTCCCTAAATTTCTCTGGAGAAGAACTAAATACTGGTTTCATATTAGATATCTTGGAGCTGTAAAGTGTGCTTTATGGATAATTTTCATGGATTTAGGCACTTAAATTGTGCCCACATGTTTTTGTGGCTATGCACCCAAGTATGTAAAAGTAGAGAAGAGATCTGGTAACAGAGGTTTACCTGTGACTAATGCATCTTTTGGGAAGAATAGCTTATGGCTTTGGCATAGTAAGTTTTAGAGAAGAGCTTTTACTGATTGCAGTAGATTGAAGAACAGAAAACTAATGAGAATTTAAAGGGCTAAGAAAAATTTTGTGTTAATGTTTTTACTATCTTTTCTCTTGCTTCTGTTTTCTTATTCTCTTTCCTCTTCTTTCTCTTCCATCCTATTCATTCTTTGTGCCAGTGGGACTAGCCATAATCTTTGAAGAAATTTTTTGTACTCAGAGCGGATCTGACATCAAAAAGTGTTCACGGAGACCTGAGATCTAACCTAATGATGTTAGCTCCTGGAAAAGATCAAAGGGATCTGGCACTTGCACTGTGTAGGCTTGCAGAGGAACACAAGAGGAATGGTGCTATGAATGTTTTAAAGCACAAAGTGTGTGAGTGTTTCCTGATGACAAAGTGCAAGGTGCAAAAATTCTTTATTGTTGACAAGTAGAAAAATCCTGGCTTATTTTCAAGTGAAGCGGTATCTGGAATTATGGTCTGTACAAAAGAGTTGTGAAAAAGGCTTCAGACTCTTAACATTTTGGAATTAATTTGGTTATTGTGCAAAGTGTTGAGTGAATTCCTGCAATGACAGAAATACTAAAAATTGAAAGTAGGTGGTAAAGTATTTAATATTCTGGACTGTTAGAGTGCGTTGTCATCGTTGATCAGACACATTATCTGCAGCCTATTGGTAGCTGTAGTAAACAAGTGTTGATTGGAAATTGTTTCTAGTGAATAACTAGAACTAGTGTTGTTTTAGAATTTTCAGAGGACGAGATTGAAAAGATGTGGGAAGGTAGTTGGGAAGAAGCAGAATACAGTCATACTGCTCCGTGTTTTTCAGTTAGTCTGTTTAGTAAACCAAGGCTTGTGGGTTTTTTAACCTGTCAGTCCATTCCTCTTAAGCAATTATTAGTTGCTGATTTTTGAAAGGAAGGGTTAAAGCAATGGATGTATGTGGGAGTACATGATCTATTAAAACACATAGCAGTTCTTGTAATCAAAGGAAATACAACTATATGTGTCTATGTAGACAGTATTTAAGAATCTGGAGTCTCTTCAGTCCTCTTCTGTCTAGAAATAGCTATTTAAACCACACTCGTGTTAAAAATGCATTCTGTGTATTACATCTAACACGCCATTATTTCTATCAGTTACTACAATTCTACTCCTAATTTAATCTGATTGAAGAGTCTTTTGGAAAAGAGGGCAGCATTAACATGTGGTTGCTGCTTTAAATCCAGAATCTCTACCTGTTCCCTAACCTTAAAACATAAATATCTGTGCTGTGCACCTGAAGGGTCTAGGCTTGTTGATCCACTATGCTTCTATTAGTTTAATTTTGTATGGTAGAATCTATTTTTTTTCCTTATTTCTTTTCAAAGTAGCTTCCCCTCTGTGGTTGTTATGAAGTCAAGGAAGTTCATTGCCTAATGCGGAGACTGAAAGATGTATGGAGAGTGCTCAAGGAATGCGTCACAGTTATATAATAATGGAAGCTGTTGTCCTCACATAACTGCAGTGTTGGAAATTGTACAGTAGAAGAGACACAGAATTGTAGGAGGAGAAAAGATTATTTCATAGGAGATATATTTTGAATTGTAGGGTCAAATTATATCCTAGCTTAGAACACAGCATTCCTATAAAATGCTGGGAAAATAATTTTAAATTCAGGTTTTCAAAGTGTCTACTAACAGATGATGATTTTGATATAATGATGCTAAACTAAAAATCTGATTGTGTGATTTCAAAATATACCAAGGGTTTGCAGCTGCAATTGAAGTCACCAAACATATATTGTTATGTAAAGATACTAGATCCTCTTGAACAAAACATACCAAAGATTTCAAACTGCACACTCAGAATTAGTGTGCACTACTGTAATTTTGATCTTATGCTATTTTGATCTTAGTTCCACATGTGAAAAAATTTGTCCATGGTCACTATCCAAAGGAAAGATGTTGATTGTAATCTGATTGTGTGCAGTGCTCAGATCTTCCTTGTATAGTTCAATAGAAAAATTCACAATGAAGCATAGCAGGAAGGTTGGAACCTGATGATCTCTGAGGTGCTGGAGCAAGTACAGAGGAGGGCAAGGAAGCTGGTGAAGGGCCTAGAGAATAAATTTCATGAAGAACACTTGAAGGAGCTGAGAATGTTTAGTTTGGGGAAGAGAAGGCTGAGGGGAGACCTCATCCGTCCCTACAACTACCTGAAATGACATTGTAGAGAGGTTGGTGCTGGTCTCTTCTCACAGGTAGTTAGCGACAGAACAAGAGGGAATGGATTCAAGCTGCAACAGGGGAGGTTTAGACTGGACATTAGGAATTTTTTTTTCACAAAAAGAGTGGTTAGACACTGGAATAGGCTGCCCAGGGAGGTGGTTGAGTCACCATCCGTGGGTGTGTTTAAGGGTCATTTGGATGTGGTGTTGGTGGAGATGGTTTAGGGGAGAACTTTGTAGAGTAGGGATGATGGTTAGACTCAGTGATTCCAAGGGTCTTTTCCAATCTGAATGGTTCTATGATTCTATCTTTAGGTCCAACCTTTACCAATCTATGATTCGATTATTCTAAGTAATAACTTCTAAGTGTCCAGTAAATAGGTTTGGGAATAATCTATGGAGAAGAAAATAGGAAACCTTATAATGTTATTAATATTAGGGGATCTAAATTAGATGTCTAGCTGCCTAGTGAAGAAAGTCTGGATACACTTTGATTCCCTGCCCCTCCTGCTTTGAATTTCAAAAAACTGGTGTGGAATCTCTTGGTTATGACTGTTTAATTACCATAGTTAAGAAGCATGGTAGAGTGGAATTGTGACTGCATGACAAATTTTAATTTTTGTATTTCTTAATTTGAAGTATATCTGCTTTGTGGTTTTTTTTGTTTGTTTTGTTTTGTTTTTGTTTTGTTTTTGTTTGGTTGGTTTTTTTGTTTTTTGTTTGTTTGGTTTTTTTTCTGGAACATTTCTTTGTGTATTAATTTCTATTTAGTGCTGAAGAGGCAAAACCAAGCTAGGAAACTTTTTACTGTGTGCTGCATGTTGAGTTTTCCCTGTCTATAATAAGTTTTGTAAAGTTTTTAGTGTGTCTTGGTGGAAGGGGGGAAGGAGGAGATGTGGAGCTTTAATTTTCTATCTAGTGTTAAGAATCTCCTTAAATTGGGAGCCTGCATTCCCTGTTTAGGTTGGTAAGAGAGTATTCAGAATATCTATTTAGGAACCCTTTGGAGTTTTCTGAACATAAAGGGAAGCTAGATCCTAACTTGATATTTAAGACACTTACCTGCAGTAAGAGCATGTAAATATTCCTGTGAGTGTGTCTCCATTCTTGGGTTGGGTGGAGAGGAATTGCATGGAACATCTGCTTTCTCACTCAAATTCAAGCATGTATGACAGATAGAATATTTTCTTAAAGACAATGGACAACTATTAATCAGTACTATATATTATCTAATTATTTATTTTAGTAAATTCTAGTAACTTTTACTCAGAGTGAAAAATTCCTTAGCTTTCCTTCCTTAATTTTTAGAGTTACGTTTTCTGCAGACCTTGACATCATTGTAGTTTAAGGAACATAGTGCAGGTTTTCCTTTAATTTATTGCTTCAGAATATTGCATTTTAGACAGCATGTTACATGTTACAAAATCACCTTGGATTATGATAGCCAATTTGGTTGTAAATAAAAAGCCAGATTGTAGTTAACGTAATCAAAGCATCTTCCTTTGCATTTATAGCTGAATGAATTGCTGGAAATCTTAGAACATGGTATTATTTCCAAAGAACTGGAAATTCTTTGGAAGCCAGTTATAGAACATTACCTATTTAATTTTGTAACTAAATATTTAAGATACTTGGCATTCCCCATGTTTAGTCCTAAATGGAAATAAGCCCAGAATACAACTTAATATAAAATATATGACAAATATTACATTGATGCCTTTTAACTCATACTAAGAACTTTCTTCTGCCCACTTGATACAGATTATAGAACGTCAGGGTAGTTGTTTTAAAACATGTTGCACTCAGTTGTGCAAACTTATCTTTTTAGGGTCAAAGAGGAGCAAAAACCACAGCCGACACAGTAAGTAAAATATCTTAAAAATGCAGTAGGCTTGACTTTTCTACCTTTGCCATGTTCTGCTTTCTGCACCTTTGATGGTATTAGCTTTCACTAATACCTGATAGGCTGCAGGTAGTTTGTCCTTTGCTTCCTGACTGGCTTGTAAGAGAGCTGCCTGCAGCTTCTTACTTCATCCACACGTTAGCTGGATGTAGGTTCTTGCTGCCTGCTTGTGAACTGGTGAACTGTAAACTTTATTTCCCTTATGTCCGTAGTGGCTGACTTAGTATTGCAGCTGACATTCCCATTGGCTCTAGCTTTTTCTGCCTATATATCTCTTTTAACACTGGATAAGAAAACATTTAAACTAGTCTGGTTTTATTGGTTATTCAGTCACATTATTTGCTTATTTAAACAGGTGGTTTCCCTTTAGTGGGATCACTGAGCTGGTAACTAACGTTCTTCAACCACAGCAAAAGCAGCAAAATGAAAAGGAGCCCCAGACGTAAGTAAGCTGCTCTCTGTAGACTAAGTAATGTCTGTATAGCATTAAAACATACTGCAGAGTATGTTTAAAATAACTGCCCATTTAGATCATCCTTCTGAGGGCACTTGACAAAATGACACTTTGCTTTCTGACCCCTCATTTGTGAAGGGAAAACTGAAAATCAGGTTGTACTCTTCTTATCAGTAACTCAAGTGATTACATCAGAATTCAAGCTAAGGAGTTAGTACTGCTCCATTTGCCTTTTCTTGCAAATGTTCCATACCTGAAGCTCACAGTGAAGCAGTGTGTTTTCTGTGCATGAGAAGCTGGAACTAGAAGACATGTAGTATTATATATAGCATGTCTATGCAGATGCATGGTATTTGTGACATTGGTCATGCATAGAATGCTATACAAATCTACATAATATGTATGAAGAGTGTTTTAAGGACCAGGAAAATGTAATTTCATTTTTTTCATGCTTCTAAAATATCTGTAAAGTTTCAAAACTTTAACAGATATAAGGTGAAATCTTGGGTCTGTCAAAGCTGAGAGAACTTTGAATTTGATGGGGCCGATATTTCATCCATAGACCTTTTACAGTGCTAAGCCAGTATTAGAGCCTTATGAAAAATTTTACTTTTCTTTAAGATTTAACAGAAACTGGCAAAGCTAGGACATTCAGTCTTTGAGTAGAAGTTGAAGCATAGAGCTGAAAATATTCTATTAATAAAGAGAAACAAAACCAATATTTATGAATTCAAATTTTCAAATTCTTGAAATGTGAGTTTTGATATTGTTTAAGCTGTTAAGTTGCTGTCTATTCTGTCTTCTAAAGGGAAATGCCTTTTAAGTTCACATGATAAAAGTTTGCTTTTGAACCTGTGCATAACTGGTTTAAAACATGCATATAGCTTATTTTTAATTATTTTCCAGGGGGAATAGTTTTTAGTTTATTTTAAAATGTGTATATTTAAATTGAGTTTCTTACTTGCAAACCATGAAAGCTGTGGATTGTATTTTAAGAATACACCATGAGAAATTTTCACAAAATTAAATGGAGAACTAGGCCATAAAATTGATATTCTGTAAAGCAATGTATTATTCTGAGAACTGTTTCTGATACCCTCTCTTAATTTATTATGAAATTGTATATAGTACTAATAGTAAAGTTTTTCTTTATTGGTTATTGTTAGATACTGGCAATATTTCATTTTTTTCACAACACCTCAGTAGCTCCTTTTTTTTCCCAGTTTCCTGGAGGATAGAGAAAAATGGAGTAGGTAGAAGCCATAATAGTATTTAGGTTGAGCAGGAGCCAGTAGCGTGAAAGAGAAAATATCATACTGGAATGCATAGACACTAGACTGGAAGGGCTGTGAAGAAGCATTCATGCTGCTGAACTTTATTAAGGTCTCACCTAGAATGATTTGCTGTTTTTTGAACACCATCCTTCAAAAATTATGTGGAGCAGCTGGAATTCAGTGGAGAGTAGTAAGAATGAATAATTACATGTCTAAGAATCATGGCATGTATCTGGAAAGATTAAAACTTATACGGTAATTTAGCTTCCTGAAGAGAAAGTCCCAGGGGATGAAGGAGATGGACAAATCTTTAATTATGCAGAAAGCTGCTCAAAGAAATGATCTCTTCTCTATGCCTCTGGTGGTGAAGAAGAAAGAAGTAAACTTAAGTTGTATCAGGGAGGATTCACTTGGAAAGGAAAACTTTTTAATAGTAAGAAAACTTAAAATGCTTGCATTGTTTGCCTAGGGCTTGTGTGGAAGCTGTGTCAGTGAAAATCTTGAGCAGGTTTGGCAGACACAAGCATACCTGGTCCTGTGGTGGGACAAGAGAATGGACTAAGTTTCTTCCAATACTGTTTATTTGTTATAATTTCATTAATTTCTTGATTTATTTTTTGTGATTATTGTATACTTTCAGGGAGAAAATGGAATGGAAATACTAATGGTGCAACTTTTTAGATCTCTTTTTCTGACTTTAAGAGTTTGTAAAGGACTGTTGAACATGAGAACATTGTGGGACACTGGGGAGCAACATGGAACTCTACGTCTGAAGGAATTTTCTCCACAATCTATACACATTGGGGTGTTTTGCACTTGAAATCCCTGTCGGTATCTGTGTCTGTAATGGATTTCAAGCTACATCTGGCTGTCCAACTTTGCTGATGAGAAAGCTTATTTACAGTTAATCTGGGGAGAACAAAATGGGCTGGGATAAGGCAGTAAAGGAATCATAATGTGTCATATTATGAATTTCAGGTTTTGTCTCATAAATGTATTTTTGAAGAATGATTGGCTGTGTCCTTATGGGCAGAGGCAGGATTAGTCTGACACCTTTGGGCATGAATTCTGTACCACAAAATCACAGAATGGTTTAGGGTGGAAGGGACTTCTGGAGGTTATCTTGTCCAAGTCGCCTGCTCAAGTTAGTTCACCTAGGGTTGGTTGTCCAGGACATGTCCCGATGGGTTTTGAGTATCTCCAGGGATGCAGACTCTAGAACCTCTCTGGGCTGGGGATATATGTGTTTAATGCTCAGTCATCCCTGTAGTGGAGTGTTTTCCTGCTGTTCATACAGAACCTCCTGTGTTTCAGTTTGTTCCCATTGCCTCTGGTTCTGTCACTGGGCACCACTGAAAAAAAGTCTGACTCCATCCTCTTTGCACCCTCCCTTCACATATTTATACATATTGAGAGGATTTCCCCTTGAACTTTTTCTTCTCTAGGCTAAACCATTCCAGCTGTCTCAGCCTTTCCTCGTATGAAAGATGCTCCTGTCCCTTATTCATCTTTATAGCCTTTTGCTGGACTCTCTCTAGTATGCCCATGTCTCTCTTGAACTGGGGAGCCCAGAACTGTACACAGTTACAGGTGGGGTCTCACCAGTGCTGAATAAACAGAAAGGTCACTGCTCTCAGTCTACTGGCAATACTTCATGTAATGCAGCACAGAATATCATTCACTTTCTTTGCCAGATGGCATTCTGGCTCATGTTCAACCTCGTTTCTGCCAGGACTCCCAGGTCCTTTTCTGCAGAGCTGCTTTCCAGATAGGCCATTCCCAACATGTGCTGGTGCATGGAATTGTTCCTCCCCAGGTGCAGAACTTTGAACTTGGCTTGTTGCATTTAGTACAATTTCTGTCAGCCCGTTTCCCCAGACTATTGATGTCCCTCTGCATGGCAGCAAAACCTTCAGGTGTATGAGCCAGATACACCAGTGTAGGAGACATTGATATATCAGCCAGTCCTCCTAGACTGGTGTCGTTGAAAAGATGAAGATATTGAATAGGACTGGACCAAGTATTGAACCCTGGTGTACACCACTTGTAACTGGCCTCCAGCTAGACTTTGCCACTGATCACCAACCTCTAGGCCCAGCCAATTCAGCCACTTTTCAATCCACTTGACTGTGTTTTTCATCCAGCCTTTTACATCATCAGCTTTTCTGTGAGGATCTTATGGGAGATGTTGTAGAAAGCCTTACTGGAGACAAGGTAGACAATATCCAGTGCTTTCCCCTCATCAATTCATTTAATTGTAGAATGTCAACAGGTTGGTCAAGCGTGAATTGCCCTTGGTGAATGCATGCTGACTATTCCTGATTGCCTCTTTGTCTTACATGTGCCTGGAAATGCTTCTCAAAATTAGTTGTACTATCTCCTTCCCAGGATTCAGGTGGGGCTGACCAGCCTGTGGTTCCCTAGGTCCTCCTTCTTGCCCTTCTTTAAGCTGGGAGTGACCTTTGCTTTCCTCCAGTCATCAGACACTTCTCTCAGTTGCCATGATCATTCAAAGATTGTTGAGAGTGGTCTTGCATACCTGGTCTTCCTTGATGAAGAATACCTTTGTCTCCAGTGCCTGTGTACTTCATCATGAGTTTTACTTGCAGTCTTCAAGATGTTTTCTGACAGAGTAGAAATCCTTAGCTGCACTCTGAAACATCTGCTTTTGATGTTCAGCAATTAGCCTGTCAATTTTTACTTCTTCAGATTCGTATGGTGGATATTTTGTAAAAGGTATATTAAGATTGTTCCTCATTAGGATTTGATGGTGTTCTTTGTGCCTAAGGATTTGATTTAGAGTTTATATTTTTTTTTGTATGAATCTTGGAACATTATATAATGGTAATAAGTTCCAAGGAAAAAAAAAGAGGAATTATCATGCTGGGATGCACTAAAGATTCATCTAGTCTAATATTGTGCATTGGCAGTGCCCAGCAATGGATATTTAACAACACTCACAAGAGGAGGGCATGCAGAGACTAGTTCTGATTACAGCCACTTGACTTCAGGTATTTTAGTGGCTTCCTGAGGCAAAAGCTGCATGCATATTGCTGTATTTATTTCATGGCCATTGGGAATCTATCTGCCATAAGTATTTTCAGACCCATGTTAAGCTTAATTATATTTTTTTACTTCAGAACTTGATGAAAATGAATTTCACAATTTACTTACCAGCTGTCTGGAAGAGCTGTTACCCTTTGGTACCTCATACCTGGTAATTTCTTGGGGGAGTCCTAGTCTTGTGTCATGTAATTACTTATGTATTTTTTGTATAATATATATAAGTTTTGCTTATTTCTATTATATCCTATGCAGTCTTTTGTATTTCAGTTATCCTTTTAAGCTGAAGAGCCAGAGTTTCTCCTTCTATGAGAATGCTTCTGATCATCCTTGTTGTCTTGTCTCTTTTTAAAAATTCTTCTGTAGTGTTTGAGTGAAGAGTGACCAGCATGACTCACAGTATTCAAGACTCCATGAATTTATACAGTGGCTTAGAAAGAAAGTTTCTAATGTTTTCTGCTTAAATCCAAATATTGAAAAGATGGTGTGTTTTTTTTTTTTCCTTTTTCCCATGAACAGTTTTGCTGATTTTGAGGTTGGAAGTTGCTTTTGTTGCCTGCTAAGAATTCTAACAGGACTATCATTGACTTTGGCTGCAGGAGTCAAGTCTTCTTGTTTGATTATTATGAGGACATTATTAATAAACACTAGACAAAATACAGTCAGCACCAAAAGCCATTAAGCATAATGCATTTTGTACCTAAAAGGTTTGAAAAGAAATAGATTAAAATATTTAATTGCCTTTTTGTGCATGCACTAGACTAATTGCAGAAGAGACTACAAAAATGTACATCACTTAACACAACATGGGGGAAATTTTCTGCTGAAAATGGCTTGATAAATAGATATTTCTATGTTTTTCTGAAAGTTATGTTGCCATAGGAAAATGAAGACTGAAAATTACTGTAAAATGATACTTAGTAAAAACTTTTTTTCTGCACAATGTTCTGGAAAGTAAATGAATTTTCCTATTGGTAGAGCACGCCAGCAAACCTGTGAAATTTTCAGTAAAATGCCTTCTCCTATAGTCTTGAAGAAATAGAGGTTTTTTAAAATTTAAATTACATTCCATAAACAGCTGTAAAAGAAATAAATTATCCATCAAGAATTCTTGATTTTTATATTTTAATAAATTTGCTATTTAAAATGTCAAGTAATACTGAATTTTCATAATATATACTTACTCTTTGTGATAACACACAGAGTTTTGTGGATTTGGGGGTTAAAAAACAGACTTGAAAGTAGAATAAGAAGAACCAAAAATATTTAGCTGGCCAGCAGTTCACATCATGGGCAAGGAAAAAGTGAAAAAAGCTCCCCAAAGTGACATAATCCAAGTGTATATACTTGACACAAATAAGAAACTGGATAAAATAAAAAAGGAAAATAATCTGACTTATTTATAAGGTAGGGCTGAAATGGAGCTGTATCTGAACTATTTTGTATACTGAATTATCTAGGTTTTTCTGTTATGCAACATAAAAAATAAAAAAAAGGTATGATTGAAGAACAGAATGTTTCCTTATATACATATACATATAAGTGCAAATAAATCCATTGTTGTCTAGGCATTAAAGATTGCAATATGTCGCAACATAGCAAAGGCAGCTCCTAAAACTTTGTGTGAGAGTATTTTCTCTCTGTTACAATTTTTAAAATTTCTCAGAGTTTGTGGATGCCATGGGCTGTGCTGCTACTAATACGCTGACAACATCCTGCTTTGAATTGCTTTCCAAAAAGGATGGACAGTACCCCCGGAGGGATGACAGGTTGTCTGAATGAGATAAGCAAATAGATTTAGAAAATGCTGGCATAAGCTCAACTTAAGCAAGACAGACATGATATTCTTTCTGTAGTAAGAGGAAAGCATGTTAAGCATGCAGCTGAATCAGTAACCTCAGTCTCCAGTGGAACCTGCCTTCATGACAGTGGCAAAAGGGGTTCTTGCAAAACACAGAGGCCATACGCTCATTTCAGCATTGACCATAACCATAAAGGTTATCGTATCTTGTCTTCCAAAGAAGAATTGTGCATTTCATTCTGTGAAGACCTGATGATAAAGATCTTACAACAAGTTCAGTTTGTATGATGTTTATCAACTCTTGTCATAGGAAGGTCAAAACTTCTGGAGAGGAATATATCAAAGCTGCTGACCTCGCTATGCACTATTCTTAATAATTTGAAGTCTTTCCCCTAAAATGACAGGGAAAGCTATATTTTGTGTGAACCTTATTTTACTTGCAATATAGCTAGTTTCAAGTCTTCTTTTTGTATCAGAAATTATTCTAAAAATCGCACAAATAGTTTTTGACTTGCCAAATAAAAATGGAACCTTGTTTTCACTAATGTTCAGTTTTATTTCCCTCCTCTAAATAAAGGAGTAGGTATTGGTTATAATATATGTTAGTATATAATTAATGGGCTGGAAATTGCTTGGGAGTTTTACAGCAGTTCTACAACATTCTTGCATAGACCCAATCCTAGTCTGAAACCTAAAGGAGAAAAACATATGGTACATCCAGACTGTGCTTGATGTATGGTCTGGAGGCGTGAGGATGTAATTGGTGTCATGGTTTAGCTCCCGCTGGCAGCTGAGCATCACACACAGTCTCACACTCCCTGCTCCAGTGGGATGGGGCAGAAAATTAGAAGGGTTACTACATTTTCTTAAGTTTTGATCTTGCTACAATTAGAAGACTAGGTAGTAATTGTGATATTGCTTTCAATAACAACTTACATTGAACCAAGATATGGTAATTCATGAAGTAACAAACATCCCAAAGTCCTCTTAGGAAATGTCGTTCTTTTCTTGTAACACAGAACAGTTAAAAAACCTGTTTAATATTTTAAGCGTATGAAAACAGTGTCTTAAGCATCCTCAAAAATAAAAAAAAATGGCATTTAAGAAGAAGGATCTGAAGTCAGCAATGGAGTATGAAGTTATGCGTTTGTTTTATTTATGACCCTGGAAGCTGCGATGATTGTTTATTGATCCCTTATACACTGACCTCTGACAGAAATAGTGCGCACAGATTTATGTACCGTAAACATGCACATTACACCCCTGCAGTGCATGTAGAATTAAGGTCTGTAGCATGCAGTCATCACTAACTGCAGTATCTCTTGGTTAGTTGAGACAATTTCTTTTAATAACACAAAGAATATTTTCATAGACTCAAACTCAAGTTTTCCTTTTTTCTAGGTCAAAGACTTCTGTGTCCATCTCTTTCTGAGCAGCTTTATCTCTTGGTGTATTTTCTTTTGGCTCTCTGGTCTTGTCCACTATATTAGTTTTCTTCCCCACAAATATCAGTTATTTTTGTCAGTATGTTCTGTGATATTAAGCATTTCAAATTTCAGTTAATACTAGTGGAGCTGAAGAATAGCTCAACACATTGTAGCATTGTCTGCGTTATCGAGTTTAAAAATGTGTCACATTAGATACTTATTAGTTAGTGGTCTTTTTGGTTGAAGTTTCCAAGAGAAAACAAGCTTAGTGGTCAGAACCACAAAAACAAAGGATGTTGGAACTAATTATTGACTTCAGTGAAACTGATTATCTCTCTCTCTCACTCCTCCCTCCATCCCTCCCCCTTAAAAACATGCTTCAGCGAATCATGCTGCTACCCTAGTAGTACTATAAATAGAAAGAATGTGTTCAGGAAGCACTCAGATAAGACAGCAGAGAGATGGGTGTCTGTCTTCACCACTTAGGAAATATTTTTATGGTACAGTTAATTGGGGCTCGTTTTGGCATCACAGCTTCTGTTTTCAAATGAAAACTGCTGACTTGAAATCACTGTTGTGTTCAGCTCCTGTCAGTAGGATCACCTGGTATCACAGGCTAAGAGCTACTTCCTTCTGGAATGGTTCTCTAGACCATAAGCTTATAGATTAAAACAGTCCTTCAGTAGCTCTCCTCAACTTATTCCTCCTTCTTACCCTCTTTTAACCTCTATCATCCTCTTGACATTTCACCTGGAAAAACTCAGAATGGCTTTTATCAAAGTGGAATAGAATACTGAGTACCAGAGTATTGCACATGAGTCAGGGTAGGACTAATATAGAGCTGGTAACCTTTTTCCTTTTTTTTTTTGGTGTGTGTGTGTGTGTGGTGTGTTAATTTCTTTCACTGTATGTTATCAAGTAATTGGAAAGTTTCTGAAAAAGCTAGGATATTATTTTTTAAATTATTTGATTAACTGGGAAGAAAGTTGGCCAAGAATTTGAAGTCAGAGATGTGCAAAATGTTATTTAGAAGTCAAAATAACATTTCCTGAAACAGAGTGACGTTACTGACGACTTCAAATTATCTGTATCAAATACATCAGACTTCTTAAATAATTGTGAATGGTGTAATAAAAAAAGGTTTTCAAAGGGTAGTTTGGATGAATGGTAATTTGAAATAGAAAAGTTTTAAAATATTTTTATTTTGCACTAAGGATAGAGATGTTAAGACATGCAAACAACATAATGAACAATGCTGAATAAATTTTCAGGAGAAAGGAGAGATTTAGTGTTCATGATTAAATCAATTATAACATTGTAACTGCGCAACTACCTTCAAAAACTTGAATCCAATTATTAAGAAAAAATCAGGTTCATGAATCAATAACCAATTTCAGAACCAGGAAGTAGGTTCTAAAACAGTTTATGGTAGTAACTCTAGAAGGGCTGGTGGATACCTTTTAGATCCATTGAGTTTCTTTTGTACTGAAAGACTTTTGGCACTTCATAAAAGCCACCTGTGTGGTTACAGCCCTACATCTTAATGCTTGCTATTGAATGCAAGTACTGAGAGTACCTGTGCAAATTACTTTACAAAAGACCCAGGTGCCAGTGGGGCTGGATACTGCTATGAAGTATTGAGGACTTCCAGCTGCTAGTGATACCCATGGAAACAGCAGTTGTTTTTCATGCTAAGTTTCACCCAGCAGTGGGGTTTTTTTTGCTTATTTGCAGGTTGAAAGCACAACCAGACCTGTCAGTCATCAGTATCTGAAGAATTCCTGTTCCCTCGAGTCAGAAAACACAATTAAGCTTGTTGGAAATACAGTTAGGCTTCCCAGCTGAAGGGCTTTTCAGAAGA
Source organism: Apus apus (assembly GCF_020740795.1). Classification (NCBI taxonomy): domain Eukaryota; kingdom Metazoa; phylum Chordata; class Aves; order Apodiformes; family Apodidae; genus Apus; species Apus apus. The sequence continues at coordinate 136,489,313 of NC_067283.1, forward strand.
ACGTTCAAATGTTGGTTAAATGCTTATAAACTTGTAGCTCCTTTTAGTAACAGTTCTGTTTAATTGTTAGCTATGAATCAGTGTTGTTTTGTCTTTGGAAGAGTTTATTCTCTCCATTATATGCTTTTATTTTGATGTATTTGAAGTTTGTTATTTTATTAAATATTTCAAATAGAGAGAGTGAGAGTGAGTAAAGTCTTTTTACTGTTGTCTTGCTTTATTCCTTTCATAAGGAGTAGTTGGAGTATTTGGTCGATTTGTTCGATAAAAATAAAATACTTATGTTTTATTTGAAGAGGTGTGGAGGGGCAGAAAAGCTCAAGGAAAGAAATGTCTATTCATCCTCCTTATTTAAGGCAGGAAAGGACAGACTGAGAAAGGCTGACTACAGGATGTGGAACTCTTCCTTGTTTACCTAGGGAAGGCTTATCAGATGAGACAATTGTCCTTTATGGCCAGGTACAGATTTTTGTGATGTGATGCTAGTCCTCACTCTAGTTCTGGTTTTAGAGACTTTAGGATGACTCTACAGATATCCAAAACATCTCAGGTATGTTCCAAAAGTAGCATAGTCCTTGAAACATTTATATAATGAAACTCTCAGTCAGGTCTTCTGTTTTACAAAACAGATGGATCTTTTCAATTTTTCAATGTAATCATTCCCATTTCCTTTTACATGTGAATGAACAGGTGGCTTTCTGTGATCACAGTAGAAGTTACACTGATTTTGCAGAAGAAGGAAATTCACTTACCTCTTTCTAAAGATGTTTTACTGATTATGATGTTTTAATGTGATTATGTTCTGTATAGAGAGAAAGTTGAAGTAAATTTATAGTGATGTGGCTCCTGGAGTATCTTGGACTTAAAACAAACATAGACAGATGGTGCTGGGGTGAGTTGTTCAGGAGCCTGGGGTGAGGATGAGTGCTACTGGGTACAAAGTCTCATCTATGAATAATATTAACAGACAGTGAAGATTGTCACAGAGAAAAAAAAACCAACAGTCTCACAGAAAGAAAAATCCATTTTTTTTATTATGTCCTATTGGGAATTTTGGTCTGTCACAAACATGAGTCAATTATTAAAAAAATTGAAAGTTTGTCAGTATTTTCAGTATTCTGTTCTTCATGTTACCTTCTTCTCGTCCCTTAGGAATCTTTACATCCACTTGTATAATCCCTTCTTCCACAGCTGATTACTAATGGTAGTTTTATTTTAGGAAAGAAAAGTTCTTGGTTCAGTGCAAGGGTATCCAGCAGAGAGAACTTGGGTTCTATTAACAGGAACACAGTCAGACTTGTCATCTCAGGTGTACTTTGTCCATGGATACAGTCTGTGTCAGGAAACAGTTTTGGAACTGTTGTAGACCCTCCATTTACCAGATATGTACCTAAGACCAAAGCATGTTTTATTGTTTCTAGTGCAGTATTTATCAACAGGGTGAAAACCGCTATAAACATTTGTATGACAAAAATCTGATCAACAGGTGACTTCAGAAACAGTAGAATGTTGTCTGGTTCAACACTAAACGTGTACTGAAGGTAACAAATGTATTTCAGGCATGTTTCATCATATGTAGTGATGGCAGTGCATTCTCCTCTTTACAATATTCCTATTGAATCTCTTAAGAAAGTGTTACGCCGTCTGTTCTGTTGGAAATTGTTTCATATTTTGTACATGCACTAAATAAGTGTTATTTCTTTGGTTAAACATGTACTATTGATGAGTTGTGATAATCCTAGGACAACAACTTTCTCTCCTTTGGTCATTTGCTCAAGTATTGGCTGTCATGTCCCTGCTGATGCCTTTGCCTCTTTTTTGACTCTACTTTTACAGTCCAAGGAAAGATGAGAGATGCATATAAAATCAACTTCTTTTCTGAGTGTTCATATTCAGAGATCCAACTTCCAATGCTGGAAACCTACTGTTACAAAGATCCTATTGTAACAGATTAGTTATTCTAGCAGGAAGAAGAATTGGAAATTTATCTGTATTGATACTGTGCCTTCTTTGAACAGTCAAGTCTGGTCAATCTGGGATACAAAAGACTTATCTAAAATAAGAATGGCAATTGATTTTGGACATCTGGATTTATTTTCTTTATGTGGAATTGACCATGTTCTGCAGGAGAACCGATATAGATATTTCTTTCTCAAAATTATATTCCACAATGTCTTTAATTTAGGATAGCAGATTTGTTGAAAAGCCATGGCAGTTGAGGATACCTCAGTTAGACAGGGCAAAGGGAAAGCAACACTACAGTTGTTGCTTCTGTAGGTTTTCCATCTGTCAGAGTCTGCCAAGTTTGATTTGGCAGTGAACTTCTGAGCTGGGCTGAACCTACTCAGGGGTTAGGTCTGTAGATCTTATTTAAACAAAAAGATTTCTCAGGAATTTAAATGATAACTTAACAACATAGTAATCTATGACCCCTGTTCAACAACATGAAAAAATAGAATGCATATGCATGGGATCTATTATTTGGGAAAAAAAATTGGATGATGAAGAGCAGAACTGAGTAAGACTTGACCTACTTGTTTAAATACAATTACACTAGAGCAAATGTGAATAGAATCTGTTCATTTTACTATATTTCCAAACAGAAGTACTGCAGGAGATGGCTTTAAGAAACTGATATAAAAATCTTGGCAGAAAAAAGGGTTCAAGCATTATAGGAAAACTATAGGATAGTTCCTGGCCTTTGAGTATCAGACTATCCTTTCTCCCTCTGCTAGTTGCCAGGGCCAGCTGTTACCACATACTTCCACTCTGTGGGGCTATGAACAGCAGAGCACAATCAGCAGGTCTACAAGTGGGCTGCAATTGTTCTCTTATAACCCTCATTTATACCCAGTAGCTCTAAGCACTTAATAGTTAATAAATAAGCTTTATTTAAGAGGTTAAAGGATTTAAATATAGGATTGAGTTCTGACCTTTTATCTGACACTTGTGGTTTTGGGGGTGGTTATGCAAAACTGATTATTTGGAAAACTCAAGCATTATCTCTCAGAAATGCTATTAGATTAACAACTATTTGTACAGGTTTTCAGGCACAAATCTCATGTATTTTCAAACTTTACTAAATACTCTATCTAAAATGGAGAAATGCTGCTGCAGACTAAATTAGCACTATCTTTTACTTCCAAGAAGTAAATATTGAGTTCAGTGCACTTACGGGTTTAGATACAGTTAATATGGGGGAAATTGTTACACACCTTGTTCATGCACTTATGAAAAATCTGTCTTGAAGGTAAGAGCATCTCACTCCCTTTGTGGCTTCTTTAATAATAAAAAAATAATTATTATTTTCTCTATTTGAGTTTCCATTTCAAGACCCATTTCTTTTGTTTGTTTCTTGAAAATGCTACATTAGCTTGATTAATATAATCTGTGCTTTGGCTCTCCTTCCTGTTAGTTTTAAAATACGATCAGTATGGAAAATTACAGTATTTTGAGAATTGGGAAACTGTTTTGCATGAATCTCCCCCTCTGTGCTGCTGGTAATATGGTTCCACTGGTGGCACTTTTAAAGTTAGAACAACAGTATAATCAAAACCAAGCTGCACCACAACTAATTGCTACCTCCAGTTCTGGTGGTCATAATTCAGCATCAGGCGCCTTGCTTAGATGAAGCTGGGACAATCATATGTTGAGCACAACGGAGACTTGGTTATGCTAGCTTTCCTATCATTGCTCACATTTGTTTCCTGTTAGTTAAAAAAGGAAAATCATCAAGGGAGGAACAATTCTGTCACAGAGGGAAAAAGATAGGGGCTCCTTAATAATTGAAAGTGCTCATAAATGTTGTAAACAATGTGGAATGAACTCTCTCTAATCATGATACTGTAATGTCAGGAGGCGTTACATTACGGAGTCAAGACAGTCTGACCTATTATTCAGCATGTATTTGTTTTGGCTGTGTGTAGAATCGTCTAATGAAAAAGTAATTTTGCTTTTCATAGGAAGGATAAAAAAGTTTAACACAATAACTTAGCTATTCTGGACATTTTTAAAACTACAGGCATGAAGTTAATGACTTCCTTTTGTAAGCCAGCTGATGATGCAAGTAAAGTAACCTGAGTGACTCTGAGAAATATTATCTCTTCTGGAGATGCCCTTTATAAATGTAATAATGTTGCAATGTGCTTAATTGCCAACAACTGAACTAGCCTCTTTTTAAGGTACATATGGTAAATATTGCATACCTTTAAAATGAAATTTAGTATAAAGTAAATAAAAGTATGATTTCTTAAAACAAGTCAAACGTAAGTTTAGTTGTGAAACTTTGCTGTGAGTGAATTATTTAGATAAAACTTAACTCATTAGACTCTTTAAAGGTCTAGAGATTAAAAAATATAGGTGTGGCCCAGCTTTCTTAAAATTTGTATTAATTTGAATTTTTCACACAAACACTATCACAAAACATGTAAGAATAGCAAACATGCAACTATATTTCTAATGTGTTTAGACTAATATAACATTTCTGTTACAAAATGTTTCACTTTAGTGAGTGAATCAGGCCAAACTATGAAAATCAGCATGGTTTTTGAGTATAAAAAGTAGAATGACAGGATACCAATAGTCTGTAAAAGGAAATTTTTATGAAAGCCAAGTGTATTCCTAGGTGATTTCAGTTTCAGGTGAGAATTTTTGCATAGGGATGACAGTCTACGTACATCTGAGTCAGCTGTGCATGGAAAATATCCAAATAGGAGCCTTAATTTTTTGCATAAAGCTCATAATATAATAAGGATGCTGCAATAACTACAAAATAATCCTAATTCTAGTTTATGAAGTTATTTTCTGTTACAAAATTAGTCGTGAGATGTTATTTCCCTTCTGTTTTGCAAGGAGCTCTGACTCTTCTTTCTGCCCTTTAACCTGGGAGTCTTTTGTGACGGATTGACTTAGAGGTCTAGGAACTGTTGGTTTCTGGTTGGGTTTCTGCAATAACTAGACTGCTGCAAATGGTGACAGTGGAGAGTGCCATGATTCTAAATGTATATGACACTACATTTGTTGTGCTTATTTTACAGAAATGTGAATACTACTGATTTTTCCTGACATTTGTTCCTTTTTTCACAGAAATCTAGGACAGGTGCTGGCCAGCAGCAGTATGACACTGAAAGATGAAAGACTTTTTGGTCCTATGCACAGTTTCTGAAAACTCCTCTTCCACTTTTCCACATTGCTTAGTAGCAGCACTACATTATGATATTTTGGTATCAGTACAACTAAAGATTCAAATAGTCTCACCTATCAGTGATAATCTGTAGTAATCTTGTAATTTCTTTTACTTGCTATAATGGAGATGAAATATAAATGAAATGACAGTACAGCCCATCTTTAATGTTCCTATTCGTTTGCTCTGCCACATACACTTCCTGGCAGCCTACTTTTACTGGAAGTTCAACTACTTCATTAGTCTTCATCGCCAGCTGAGGATTAGTATTTACAGTTTCAGCACTTTAGCAAGCAGCTCCTTTGGGATAGTGTGGATTGCAAGCACAGGGAGAAAGCTCATGCAACTGGAGATAAAATATTTTTAAATGAGGTAATGCAGTTGTGGAATGAACTTGGAGAGTTTCCTTGGAGAGTCAGGTACTGGAAGATTCCCTTTTTCAATTACAACTGTCATAGTTAATCTTACTTTGAATGTGATCTAAAGTTACCTGGGAAGTGCTGGCCTTGTCAAAAGGGTAAAGAGCAGAAGGAAAAATAGCCCTATTGCATGTAACAATATGGATTTAATTTACCTGCTTGATGCTTACACATTTAAAAAGGGAGTTCTACTGATATTTCCAGTATAGGTAGAGAAGGTATAGGAGATGGAAATTTTTATTAGAAGAATAATGAAGAATTTTAGTGGAGAAAGAATGAATAATTTAGCTAAGAATGTTTTAGAAACAATTGAGAGAAACATGATGGTAATCTATAGACTCATTATAAAAAAGCTCTTTTACAGCATTTTCTTTCAGCTAATGAGAATGAGAAAAAAATACCAAAATATTTCTATAAAAGCAGTAAAAAACTTCTGTTACAGGTTAGGATTTTAAATAAGATTCAGGAAAGAACATTTAAAACCTTCTCATATACATTGAAATAAAACACAGAAGGTTATGAAGATATTCAAAGGTGTAAACTAATTTCCATCTGGAGTTATGAAGAAACCTTCCCTGTTTATAGGCAGCTATTCTTATAGCTCAGTTATGGAGAAACTGAATAGCTTTGACTGAATGACTCCATCATTGTTAAACTATGGGGGTAATGTGGTATGCTCTTTAAATAAAAGTAAATAAAGAAAAGATTGTTGAAAAAATTCTGGATGGATGTTACTAAATTCTGCCTGATGAACCATAATTGGGACTTCAAAGGTTTTATATATTACAGATTGCAAAAATACAATAAATAATTCTGTTAAAGACGAATTTAAAATAACAAGAAGAAACAATTTGTCACAAAAATACCACTTCTTAATTTAATCTTGCAATTGGCTTGAAATGCTGCAGAAAAATAATTAGAAGCAGGTATCTGCCAGTTGTTCTGAGGAAACCTGAAATTAACAGGTGCAGTCCAGTGTTCACACCGAATCACAGAATGGTAAGGGTTGGAAGGAAACTCTGGAGATCATCTAGTCCAACATGCCCTGCTAGAGCAGGATGTCCTAGAGCAGATTACACAGGAACATGTCCAGGCAGGTTATGAATGTCTCCAGGTATGGAGACTCCACAGCCTCTCTGGGCAGCCTGTTCCAGTGCTCTGTCACCCTCACAGTAGAGAAGTATTTTCTCATACTCAGTGTGTACCAGTTTGTGACCATTACCTCTTGTTACCTGCTTCTTTCTGCCTTTATATACATATTGTCTGGCTTTAACCTGATATCATTAAAATCACAGAAATATGCTAACATTAATTGGGTCAACCTTTAATTGGCCATATGTTCTTCTCTGTGTTCACTTTATCTTGTACCCTTGCACTGGGCTATTGTACTTAGCTATTGTTCACTGCTGCCTTGCCAGCAAAGAGCAACCACTGCTGCTAATAAACAAAGTTAATAAACAAAGGCTGCAGTTTTATTCAATACCAAGCATTATAAATTAAGAAAATAGACAGGTAAGGTAATCCTGCCTGTTCCAGGCAGACTTTTTGTGTAGGTGGTGTATAATCTGGTGATTCATTCACAGTCTCATATCCTACTCAGTTATTAAAACTGAGTTGTTTTCTTTTCCCCCACATGCTTTCTTGTCTTTTATACTGAGTTTCTGGACATATTAAATTAGATTTAGTGATGTGACTTTATTTATAGTTACAAAGTTATTTAGGGCTATAGCAGATGAATTAATTCATTCATTGTGACGTCAGGAAGAGTGCAGTGAGAGGAATATTTGCTATTATGTGAAGGAGATCAAATAAGCTAAGAACAAAATATGGTTAAGTATGAACAGGAAGTCTTTGCAGAAAGCCCTGATAAATAGGGAAAAAGAGAATGGAGTCATGGCAGCTTGGCCATGTCTTTAAGAGTGACTTTTACGAAGTTCCCACCATCAGTGTATTTCTGGTTCCATTCCCCAGTGTGAGGCAAATACTTTTAAGGCATAGCAGGACACCTTTATGCTGCTCCCTTGGAACATGGAGAACCTGAACCAGAGATCCTAGTCTGGGATGCTGATTAGCTTTGCTGCAGTTAGGGTTTTTCCCACTTGAGTTACAAGTGAGCTGCAGCCCTGGTATAAACCAAGAGCAAGATTATTTAGCAGCCAAACTCTTTCTTTCCTTTCTCATGGCTCTTTTTCTTCTCTTCAACATTTCAGACATGGCCAGTGTAATTAACTTACATGTAGAGTATATATAGTCACTTAACTATTGTAATACACATTATTTTATTTTCCTTCAATGAAATTATTGGAAAACATAATGTCCCATATGTGGGAATTGCAGTAACTGATTTTAACTGAGTCTGTGTCATATTAACCTAGGGTTCAGATTTTGGCCACCTTGTTTTTTTCATGTGAATTCAGTAAGAGTTGTATCGATAACGAAATACTGTGACTGGGAGACAGATAGTATTTATCTTGGTATGAAAGTGTTTCTTTCTTTTGTATGTAAGTCTGTCTTTCACCATGTTTATGGTCTCCTTATTCTGAGACTGTATTTCATAGCCTCTTTAAAGATGTTCTACACTTGATATTTCATAACTGTTGCACTGCTTCTATTTCTAATGAATAGGACAGAATAATTAAAGTACATTTTCCATAAAAAGTTAGAGAAAGGGAAACATGAAAAATTTTGGGTTTTTTTCCAGGTAGCTCCCTCTGTAAAGCAGCTCAAACTGTACATGGAGTAGAAAAAAATGTCAGAGATTTATTTCTAGTGACAATTTCAAGGGGGTTTAGTTTATGTTTAGAAAAAAAATTAAAGTGAAATATCTTAGTCACTATTTGACACTGCTCAACGTGACTGTTGTCATTCTATGAATTATATTAAACCTCCTATTTTTTAAAAAATACATTAAAAGCTAGGGAAAAACATCTGTATCTGTTGACTTTTGTTTTAGAATTGGGAAAAAAAATGCATTTCCCATCTTAAAAGAGTAGTGTGGAGTTCATTTGCCCCTACATTCTTAACTTGAAAAGATTAACATGTTTCAGATTATTTATGCAAAGTACACCAACTCCCATAGAAGAGACTATGCACAGTTTTGAGATAAGCTTAGGGTTACTGTTCCTGCCTAGATTGTGTAAGACTGGAATTCAGGGCAGGTAGAAATTAAAATCTAAGTCTCTTACCCTTCAAGTAAATGCCCAGATTTTATAGTATTTCTGTTTTCTGCACATTATATCTGAGATCTAAAAAAAAAAGTTAGTGAAAACTTAGCTGAAAATGGTACTTTCAGCAGGAAATCAAAGCAAGTGTCTTAAATGAAAAGACATTTAATTAGAAAATTCTGACTAGCTTTTTTTCACTATCTTGGATTTCTTTTAGTTGTTGTGAATTCTGGGACATAGATTAAAAAGTAGCGTTTTTACTCTATAGTTGAGGTTTTTAACCCTTTTCTATTTACATACACTAATAATTTTTTGGTAGATTTTTTAAACTAAAGTTTAAGCTTAGATTTTTCACTTAGGTTGATGGCTCTGAAGTTAAACCTACTGACAGTAAAAAATAGTTATTGTTTATTTGAGGAAAGCAGACAGTTAAAATAGTTAATCAATTCTAATGAGATAGTAGAGATTTCATTTTGCCAGCAAGAATATTCAAGTGCTGTGGATTAAGTGAATGTTTGTAACGACCTATGCTGATATCTAGTTTCTGTCAATATTTTATTTTCAGTGGTATGAAAGCTGAAAACTCTGAATTTGGAATGGCATCAAGACTGTAGTTGTTTTATCTGCCTGGGTATGATAATCCATGAATTTTAAACAGAATTGGATGTGGGGGTCTTGTTCGAAGTTAAGTTTGAGTCTCTAATTGCCTAATTGTTTTTCTTAATCTGCTAGACTTAAAGCAGAATCATGATCTTTTGAAGAGGTTCTGTCTAATGCCCTTTCTCATTTTAGTTAAATACTGAAAAAACTGGTATTTTGAGATTAAGAAAAGTTCTGTTTTGCATTCCTGAGCATAGGTTAGTTTTGGTTTTGATTTTTTTGATTTTTTTTTTCCAAAACTGATGATACACATCAGTGTAAAATTGTAAAATCAAAGTTTTCTTGCTCGTTGCATTATGTGGACCTAAAAATAAGTGTGAAGTCATTGGTCAAACTTTGAGAAAGTTAACTACTCTTACAGTAGTTTATAAAAAGCATGAAGAGCTGGTGTTTTGCGGTGTATTTATTTTATTTTATTTTATTTTATTTTATTTTATTTTATTTATTTTATTTTATTTTATTTTATTTTATTTTATTTTATTTTATTTTATTTTATTTTTTTATTTTATTTTTAATTCCACAAAGCCCTGGTCAATTATATAATAACAGAAATGCTCTTTGAAGAGGCTCTCTGAGCCAACCTCCCACTCAAAGCATGATTATTGCCATTAGTAGGTCAGGACAGATGGAGCTTTCTCTAGGTGAGTTTTGAAAACCTCCAGGAATGGTGATCCTTTCGCATCTTGGAATAACCTGTTCCAGTGCTGCATTTCTCTCCTAGAGAAAAAAACTCCTGATGTCCAGCTTCAGCCTCCCAATGTGTCATTATAGTGTCTTTTGCCCCTTCTTTTGGATTTGTTACTACCAGGAAGAATTTGTCTCTGTAATTTTCTCAGGTAGTTTTTTGATTAGAAAGTTTCAGGAAGGTATTAGACCACTCCTTAGTCCATTTCTCTTCACAGGAATGAACAAACCCAACTCTTGTAAATTACTTGCTGTAGGACCCTGAGCATTTTTTCCCCTCATGAACTGCCAGACCACCATCTGGAATCAATATTCCAAGATTCTGGTTGCCAGTGCCAACCAGAGGGGAAAAATAACTTCCTTTTATCTGCTGCTCATACTCTTGCTACTGTCGCCCTGTATGTACTTTGTACAATTTGTAATGAGAGCACACACACACCACTGGCTCGTAGCCATTTTCCAGAGCTTCTTATCAGCAGAGCTGTTGTCCAGCCAGTTGTTTCCTAACCTCTACCAACACGTGGGGTTATATGTATAAGAATAGTATCCATGTGGGTGTACTGGGGGACAGGTAAGGTAGCACTACTGTAAAGGTAGAAAGCATTAAGTGTTTAATACAGCACAGGGAAGAAGAGTGTATGTTACCAGATAGTCATTGCCATCAGGCAGAAAAATCATTGAATGAAAGGACTGAGCAAAACTAAAAGTGAACAAACCCTTTTTGAAGCCTGGATTCCAGAGACATCCAGGCTCTGTGCCTGGGACTAAGAAATGAGGCATGGCTACAGTCTTTAAGTATAACTAAGTATAACTAACTGTATGCTAAGAGAAGTATAACCAGGAAATGAGAAGTGACAGCTAACTCAGATCTGGCCTCAACATCCTTGATTCGTGTGTAACAGTTGACCTTCTACTGATAGATTTACAGAATGACAGAATCTTAGGGATTGGAAGGGACCTTGAAAGATCATCTAGTCCAACTCCCCCTGCCAGAGCAGGATCACCTAGGGCACATCACACAGGAACTTGTCCAAACGGGTCTTGAAAGTCTCAAGCGAAGGAGACTCCACAACCTCTCTGGGCAGCCTGTCCCAGTGCTCTGTCACTCTCACAGTAAAGAAGTTTTTTCTGATATTTACATGGAACCTCCTATGCTCCAGTTTTTAGAAAATTTCAGTGAACTTTTGAAAGGCAGGAATGGCTTTGAAACTTCTTGCCAGTGTTCAGGATTTTTTTTTGGTAAAATGCTGAAAGTTTTGTGGGCATTTCAGGACAGGAGAAAATTAAAACTTCTGCACAATAATAAGAGACATCACACTACTGAACTTGCTTTTCTTACTTGTATTTGGCAGTAGCTCATGGATTGTGAGAGACCCATGGATTGCTGTTTTTTGATTGATATTGAATTTCTCATTTCCAGAAAGGTGTGGGGAAGCAAGAATAAACAGAATAAATTAACAGAGTTCCAGAGCAAAGCAAGCATTCAAAAAAATGCTATTTCTTGATTGTGACAGAACAATTCAAGCTCTTGTCAACAGTTGACACAGAAAAGTCCTCTATGCAGCTGTCTTGGATACAGAGTTTTGAACTACAAAAAAATTATTGATTAGTCATATAAACCTCATGAACTTCACCACTGTAACTTCAAGCAGATTTGAGTGTGATTCAGATAACTTAAATGTAAATTTAAATATCAATTTTTCAGCCTAAATTTTAATTTACGTTAGCTCATACCAATGTCTCCTTTTGCTCTAAAATTTATATCAGTTATTAAAGTGAATACTTGTATTTTTGGAAAAAATCTGGAAAAGGAGAGAGATTTTGCATCAGTACAGACAGATGGCATGTTCTATTGAGGCCATTGTCAAAGTAGACATATATAAGATATGTATATCTATATATATCAGATATGCATTGCTGAGTTTTCTACTTGAATGTTCTGTGACTTTATGGTTTGATGTAATTATCTGGGTTTAAAATAAAAAAAAACTTCGTCATGCCTAATAATAAGGTTTGGTTATGGGTAAGCATTTTGGCCTAAACTGCAGCTTATTTGCAGAGCCTGTTTTTTTCAGTCTCACAGTGCAGATCTCGGACACTTGCATTAACGGAGTCACTCACTGCAGAGTAGGGACTGGAAATTATGGGCTCGGGATACCTGAGTTCTGCTCCAGGCTCTGAAATTTGGCTTGGTGCTGGTTACTTACTGTTCCCTGGTAAATGAGCTCCTAAGCCCTCTCAGGCAGAGGGTAGAAACATGAGTAGAGACATGAGTGCAGACAACTTGAGCAAAACAGAATTTTATTTGCATTGCATTTTCTGAAAAATGTTATACAATTTTTACTAAATGCATTTCAAATACTGTGCTATTCTAAACACCTAATTATCACTGCATTTTATTAGTTTAGTTTCTGGCTTAAACCCTTGCAAGCTAGATGATAAAAAAATCTGTTATTAATCTATAAAATAGATGAGAAAGCTTTTAATGGAACTCCTAAAATGAATACCATGTATTTTGTTTCAAGTACGCATATTCGTTTCAAGTGGTTCTCCTTAGTAAGTAGAACACTTACTATGTGTAATTTATTGACTAGATTTTTGCCTTTTATGTTTAATTTTTTTCTGACAGTTACGATTCTATGTACAAGTTGTCTACTACTAGAACAAATATTTTAGAAAATTTCTTTATATAACCTTGAAAAGTGTATACTTTGAGGCAAAAGTTGTGACCTTTATATAGACTCTTGTGCCCAAGAGGAAACAAAAGTGAAAATATTTCAGTACATGAGGCTTAAGAATTGGCAAAAGGCTTGTTCTTTTTATGCATCAGTGAGACTGGTAAGCAAATAATCATACAAACAAAGGCAGTAGATTATAAGGAAGCCACAAAACTGAATGTAACTTAAAATAAACTTGAAGTTCAGCATAGATAATATGGTTTAAATGAAGGCTGCAATGTTTGGCAAAATTAAAAGGCAAGCAAGGTCTCAGAGATTACACGTGTTATTGCTGGAAATGGGCCAGGCTACCAACTACCAATTATATACTATTGTCAGTGTAAAACGTTGAAACGTGCTGGGTTTCCAGATTTCCACATTTTGTTCCCAACTTAATTCAGATCATTCTTATTCATAACTCATGTCCTGATCCATTCAACAAAGAACGGTCAGCAATGAAGTCTTTTTGAACCAATGAGAAGGCAGAGGAAGCCACTTACCCCTGATTTGACAAATACACAAATGCCTGTTAATGCAGTGGAACCCTCACATCATTCCCATGGAGGCCCCTCACTGCTCTGCTACAGGACAGGAGGTTCTGTATCATATGGGGTAAAGGGATTAAAGTGAGAGGAAAGCATGCGACTGCTATGTCCTGAGGGCAGCGTGTGGACTCAGAATTGAACTCAAGTGACAAGAGCATGTATATATGAGAAAAACAACAGATAAGCAACATGAAATAACCCTGCTTTCCCTCTTTGTGGGAAAGGGTCCGTGGTAACTGAGGGCTTGAGGTAACATTTGGTACACAGAACAGGCCTGCCCCCAGTCTCCTGTCTTGCCTGAAGGAGAGAGGGACCTGCCTCTTTGTTCCTACAACTCCTCTATGGTATAATGTAAATCACAGAATCACAGAATTGTCAGAATTGGAAGAGACTTCTAGACATCATCTAGTCCAACTCCTGCACTAAAACAGGATGGCCCAAAGCACATTACATAGGTCTGCATCCAGGTGGGTCTTGAATATTTCCAGGGAAGGGGACTCCACAACCTCCTTGGGCAGTCTGTTCCAGTGTTCTGTCACCCTCATAGTAAAGAAATTTGTTCTCATATTTAAATGGAGCTTCCTATGTTCCAGCTTGTGCCCATTGCCCCTTGTCCTGTCACTGGGAACAACTGAAAAGAGTCTGGCCCCATCCTTCATCCGTCCTCCTCTTCTAGAGCTACCAAGCTGGTGAAAGGCCTAGAGAACAAGTCATACAAGGAGTGGCTGTGGGAACTAGGGATGTTTAGTTTGGAGAAGAACAGGCTGAGAGGAGACCTCATCACCCTCTCTCTACAGCTACCCCAAAGGAGGTAGTAGGGAGGTGGGTGTTGGCCTCTTCTCCCAAGTAAATAACGACAGGATCAGTGGCAATGGTCTGAAGTTGCACCAGGGGAGGTTTAGATTGGACATTAGGAAGAATTTCTTTACTGAAAGAATGGTCAGGCACTGGAGCATGCTGTCCAGGGAAGTGGTTGAGTCACCATCCTTGCAGGTGTTCAAGAAACGTGTAGATGTGGAACTTCAAGGCATGCTCTAGTGGCTGAGATTGTGAGTTGTTTGTTTTTGTATTATTGTGGGTGTTATTTGGTAGAGTGTCTGTGGTGTTTATTTGTTTGGGGTTTTGTTGTGTGCAGGGTGTTTTTATTTTTTTTTTTTGGGGGGGGGTTGGTATTTTTTTGGTGGTGAGTTGTGTAGTATGTGGTTGGTGGTTTTATTATTTCATTTATTTATTTATTTATTTATTTTATTTATTTATTTATTTATTTTTATTGGTTGGACTTGGTGATCTCAGAGGCCCTTTCCAACCATGACTATTCTGTGATTCTGTGACTCTTGCACCCACCCTTTAGATACTTAACATATATTCTTAGCAGAGTTTTCCTGAAAACAAACACACAAAACAAATCCCAACAATTCATGCCGTATGTCTGGACATCCAGGGTAAAATTGTTTGAGATGGTTTTTAACTGACTCAGTGTGGTAATATTTGTTTTGGTAAGAGACTCTGACACTTCTGATGAAATATTTTTCTGTATCAATAACTTATATCTGAAATACATGAAAGATGTATTTCTGCATTAAGGAAGTTGGTCTGCCACATTTAGGTTTTTTTTTCAGGTGGTTATTCTTTGTTCTATCTTAGGCTTCATGTGTTTTTAAAAATAATCTTATCTCAAGAATCTCTGGAATGATAATTCTAAAAAAATATAAATCTAATTTGCCTTTTTAATTGTTAAAATTAGTGGTCACTACTAGCAAAATTAGGTGAGTAGAATTCTATGCTAAGAATTTAAAGATTCAAAAAAAAGATTTAAAGATTTAAAGTTCAGATTCCTTTAAAGCACAGCGGTAAAAACAAAAGAGAAGTAAAAGTTTTCTCCTTATATTTGAACCTCTTACAATTCACTGTCACATTTCCCAGCTTTTTTTCAGCAGTGACTGAAGCAAAAAAACTGTAACTTTTTACAATGAAAATTAAATTTCCCATGACATAATTTATGTTCAGAAACAGGATCTTTAAGCAAAAACTGCCATCATAGAATGTGGAATAAGTCTGTAAATTTGGTCAGAATGAGACAGTTTTATTCATCATATATGGAGATGTGATTATTGTGGGCTCAGAAATATGAGTTAAATAGTATGCCTGAAGGAATCATTGCAGTTCTGTATGCACTAGGCAGCTGACTATGAATGTGCTTCTAGTCTGCTCTAAATGGAAGGTAAAATGTGTGCGTGTATCTTAAACTACTAACCCTGGTAGTCTTTTACTTTAAATTTGGCATGAGATAGCACCTATGTAATGACAGGAATGACTTAAACAATTTACAATAACTTGTTAAGCTGAAGTAACTTTTTCTGGGCTTGCACCTAGTGGTTGAAAGGTAATTGAAGTAGTATTTTAGAATCATTATTCTGTGCAGTATTGTTTGATTGATTACAATTTAGTGATTGCCAAATATTTGTGGACTTAAATAAAACAGCTGTTAATGATCTCTTCTCTCCTGCAGAAAATTACATCAGCAATTTGAAATGTATAAGGAGCAAGTAAAGAAGATGGGAGAAGAATCACAGCAGCAGCAGGAGCAGAAGGGTGATGCCCCAACCTGTGGCATCTGCCACAAAACAAAATTTGCTGATGGCTGTGGCCATAACTGTTCATATTGCCAAACTAAGTTCTGTGCGCGCTGTGGAGGAAGAGTGTCGTTACGGTCAAATAAGGTATGGACCTATGAAAGTTTTGTATTATTACTAAACTCAGTACCTCTTACTAATTGCTTATGCATCCAAATCAAATAGCTACTGAAAGAGATTTCCTTTAAGGCAGTAATGGTACTTACTTTAGGGGCTTTTAAGACATCTATCCTCATTTAAAATAATTTCCATTTGCAGATGCATTTGTGGCTATGGCTTTTAAGTTAATATATGCCACATTTCTACTAACAGACTCATGAAAGTACAATTATTTGATCTGGAGATTGAATCTTTATATTGGAGACAGGGAGGTATATCTAGTGGTCTAGTGATGCTAATCTTGAGACATTGATTATTACAAATTAGAGCAAGGATTTTCTTTTCTTTTCTGCTTACCAAGGCATTTCTGTACAAGATTGTTGTAAAATCAGTGTTAGCACAATATATACAATATATTACAGAGTTTTAAAATGTTTATTATCTGTTATACATGTGCACAAATATTTTATATATGCACATATAAATATTCATATGTATATCAAAATACTTTAAATGAACTAATAATATAGAGTTAAAGCTAGTAAACTGGTGGTTTTTTGTGTAACAACAGGTAAACAAGCAATATGAATTTTTAAGAAATTCAGCAGAACTGAGGTAGTCACCAAAACCAGTTCTGAGATAAGTTTATTTGGTATTTTAGGTCAAGCACCCACATCTGATACATGTCTTTCTCAGATTCTGACAGATACTTATAGAATATTCCTGACAATACTCAAGACATCCTGTGCTAGTCTTTTGTGGAAACACATATTTTCTCAATCAATGCAGTAATTTAATAATTTCATATTTAATAATATAATAATGTCCAGCCTAATTTATTACAATAAATCTATTTTTCCTGTAAGATGTTAATTGTGAATTCCATGCAGTGTGCAAATATTATCTTAATCTTTTGGAAAGTAGGAGACAATGGAATAAACATGTATTTCTTTGTCCAAAATTGAAAGGTAGGCTTAAAGAATGGACTCAAGTTTTTGATTGACAAGGTATAATATAATCTGCTATTTTCCAATGATTGAAGTAACTGAGATTATAATCTCTCACACTGCCTTTTATTTTGTTAAGGTAGTTTTAAAATTTTGTCTTCAGTATGTTCACATATATATTTTTTAACTAAAAAGGTCATATTGCCAGCAAGAAAAGATACAATAATTTCTGTGTTATTTAATCTTATTATAAAAGGCAATCAGGACAGATATTTGAGTAATTATGTACTTAGAAATGTAGTGCATTAGGAGGAAGGCTTCATCTCCTAGTGAAAGGTTCTGATACATCATTTAGACTGGCCTCAGGACAGATGATGTGAACGTGGCTGATACTTGTCTGACTTTGCTTGACAGATTTCCAATGAGATTCTGCCACACCCTCTTACATAATTTGTTCCACTGCTTCACCTTCCTCACCACAGAAAGCTTGTCTTGCTGTCTAACCTCAATCTGTCTTTCTGTAAGCTGACTTCTCCATTTGGCACCATTAGTCTGTTCTGCAGCTCTTCTCAGCTGGCTTTTTTTTCTATTACTGTTGGTAGATTGGTATGCTAAATGAATTTTTCTGGCTCTCACTCCTTTCTGTTCTAGATAGTTTATGAATACACTGGACAAAGCATCTCTATGCAAATCCCCTGTGAGGCTTCACTGGTAATACTTCTCCCTTAGAAAACCCTAACCATTTATTCCTGTTCTTCTTGTCTTTTCAACAATTAAGTTTCCCTCTGGATGAATTTATTCCTATTCCATAGCAGCTGAGATTCTTTAAAAGCCTGGAAGCCCCACTCAGCAGTATGAACAAATCCCATGTACTCACTTTCTCTTTGACTCCTTGAGAAATGTCTAATACATGAATTTACCTTTATTAAAGTAATTACGACTTTTCCACATTTTATCATAATTTATTCATGTGCTTTCGATTTCTACAAATCTGTCTGTTATAGATATCAGACTCACTTGTCTATTATTCAGTTGATCTAACACTGAAATTCCTTAAAAATTAACAAATTTGCATCATATTTGCTCTTTTTTATTATTATTGCCAATGAAAGACTCTGTATTACAATTAATAGTTAGATATTTTAGACTTGAGAAGTTTACGTTGAATGTCATCTGATTTTAAACATTTGTTACTGGTTTTTTGTTGAATCACTTTATATCTTCACTTTCTGAAATAGTAGTTTGAAGTATATCCTCCTGATCAGTCTACATAAAATAATATTGTAGAGTGTGTTTGTAATCACGGTGAACATGGATACAAAAGATTTAATTCAAAAGCAGACTGTGACAGTCTCCTATTTATGATCTCTTTTATGCCTATGTACATTATTCTGTGAAAATTATTTTTGGTCTGCCAGAATTTACCAA
The DNA here is from genome assembly GCF_020740795.1 of Apus apus. Classification (NCBI taxonomy): domain Eukaryota; kingdom Metazoa; phylum Chordata; class Aves; order Apodiformes; family Apodidae; genus Apus; species Apus apus. The sequence goes on from NC_067283.1 coordinate 136,507,791, forward strand.
CATTTATTCTTTTCCATTTTTCTTAATGGATGGAACTGAATCTTCTAGGAGTATGACTTCTAATAGCTTCCTGTTTTAACAGTGCTGGATTTTGTTTGGTCCTTGTAGACATTTTTTAACAGATTATATATATCTAATTTGAACCTTATATAAGGTGATTCTTAACTGTCTGAAATGTTCTTTGATGGAGCTGTTTGGTCTGTTTGTCGTCTTTTTAATAATATTAAGTTTTAAGCCAAATTCATGACATTTATGCCAGATTCTGATACTAAATAGTTCACTACAGACCAACGTTAGCAGGATGCTTCTCAGATGTAGCATTGCAAAGCACATTTCTCTTTCAAAGGTCACAAGGAGGACTACTGCTTACAAGGTTCATGGTCATGTTTAGGAGCAGGGCATGGAAATACTTGACTGTGGGCAGAACTTTAGATTAAAGCATCTGGTCATTCTGAGTATCCTACTCCTTTTTCAGTCTAGTTACAGTGCTTGAAATATGAGCATTAAAATTCAGTTCAGGTTTTACAAAAATTGCCATTATGTTAGTTTCTTCTAGATCAAACAAATAAAACTGATAATAGTGATACTGTTGCCTCTGTAATTTTTCTTAGTAATATAGGTACCACTGGTATGCTATTCTTCCTTTTTAATTATATACTGATATATAGGGAAATGCACATTGAGGTGACAGCAGAGTGAGGTTTATGCAGCTAACAAATTTAGTTGCTAAAATATTGGATAGATACAGCTTCCAGATAGGTACAACTGTGTATGCAGTGAATATTAATACCAACAACTCAGAATGCCAATTCAGGAAACCAACATATTACTTGCAGAGGAAGAAAACAGTAATTTTCTGAAAAATTAATTTGTCATATGCCGAATAACTTATTTCAGGGTATTTGACAACCTGCAGTCTCTTGCAGCCACTGGAACATTCTTCTCTTTGTCTTTGAAAATCAAAACCAAGAAACTTTTAGTTGTTTTATAGGATCCAACAACTGTCTGTGAAACACATACGGTGTAAGTAGGGAACTTCTCTCAGCTTCCTCTGGTTCTGTGATAGCTTTGCATTCTGATTATTTCTCAGGAGCTATGTTTGATTTTCAGAAAAACATAAAGTTCTCTTTATTGAATGATTCTAACTGCAGGACTTGGCAGTGTAACCATCCATGTGGAGTCACAAACCAAAATTTTAGCATGCTTGTGCTAATGGGTAATTCTTATGATTCTGTTTGAAAACTGGCAAGCATCAAATAATTAGTCTGTTGCAATCAGGATTTCTAAGTCACTAGGATTTGGGATAAACTCAGTAATTTGCTATCATATACAATTAAGTTGGTCCTTAGGAGGCATGGCTTGATTCTGCCTTTCTCTAGAAAAGACGTGATATTCCAACTTGAAGAAAGTATTTTGCTAAACCAGGTGTGTCATTTAATTATTTATTTCTTATGTTCAGTAACACCTGTAAAATCTGATAACCTACAACTTTATGAATCTGTTTGGAGAACCTCAGTCCCAGTATCTCTGAAAGAAGAAGTCAACTACTAAATTATTCCAAAGACAATCACAAATTTGGGAGCTGTAAATTCACAACTGGAGGCTATAATAGTTATCTTTCTGATTGGGCTGAATTTCACATATCAGTCACTCCATGAATAGAATAGTTTGTATTATCAACAATTTTAAACACTTTCAATTGGAAATCTGGTCCTGATGTTATGAAAATGTTAATGCTTTACTGAACATCTATGATTATTAAGACATCCCTGAACCAATGATCCACTCCATTTTATTTGAGGTGATCAGCCTCTCTTTTCTTTTAAAGGTTATACCCAAACATATCAGGACTACAGTAAACATCGTGGTCTTCAGTACCACTCCCTTCTCCTTCCCCAAAATGGGGCTTGTCTGCCTATGCTCATGGGCAGCTCTGATGTGGTGCAGCTGTAACCTGGGATCAGCCTTTGGGGAAAGCTGTGGGAGAAAGGGCTGTGATGAACACCCTTGAGGCCACTCTCCCTCTCCTGGGAACTGCTTTTCACCCCAGGCTTCAGCCTTGCTCCCAGCCTGAGCTGTGGTGCTGCCTGTCCTAGTCTCCCGCTGACCCAAATCTGTGGGCTTGGCTTCCTAGCTGGCCTTGGCTCTGCCTCATTTACATGGATCTGTTGGGGACCTGGATTCTTTGCTGACCTTAGTTACAGTCTTGGGCCCTGCCCTGCTTCCCTTCCATGTGTTTGGTAGGACACAACCCTGTAGATGGGGGTATGTTTTGCATCATGTCACCCCTTGTATCCTCTTCCTGGTCCTGGCCAAGCTGCTGACCCAGCTTGTGCCTGGGCAGCGTAGAAGTATTGTGCTCTGCCAGCAAAACACTTATTCAAATTGCTGCAGTTAATACTAAGAGTAAAAGCCTTGCCAAAACTATCATTTTGAACCAGGAGATTTTGCTTCTTTCCAGCCTGTAAACATTTATTGCAAACTGGTACCTTGCAGAACTGATACTGAGGATCTGCATTTCTGTATCGATACCTGGGGTTCTTTTGATTCTTCATAAGAACCTGGGATTCCAATGTGGATATGATAATTCCCTTGAAATGACAACTGCACAAATTATTTCTCTCATTAATTTTATTTATTTGAAACTGTTTTCATTTGGTAGCTGTCTCAATTTCAACAGAGGCTAGGCGTGGTGGAACTCTTCACTCTTATTGCTTTCTAAAACCTTAGAGGTTACTATGATCCTGATGCAATCAAGAACTAGTCGTTTTATATAAAGTGATAATTTTAGGTACTTAAGGTGAAAAAATACTGTCTTGAAGAGTGGCTTTGGCTTACACAGTCAGATGCCAGGTTGACCTTCTAACAGATTATTTTTACAAAGGATGAGGTATAAATATTGACTCATTATAGATATTTTGAGTATGGGATGGAATTCCAGTAATTTTGCTGACATTTCTGTGTGACTGATTATCCATTGAGTTAAGGTATTTCTGCATAAAACTGACTTTAAAATATACTTGTGTTTTTGCATGAAACAGAGTAAATACCATCACAATACAACTGATTTGTTGTTTTTTAGCACCAGTTCTTTGAGAACTGAATTGAAAAATTTCTTAAATATCTTTGCTTTTGAAATGACTGACTAGAATATTTCTCATGTGGTCAGTCATGTCTCTACTTGCATTGCACTGCTATGAACTCAAGAATATGTGACAGCAGTATTAGGAAGGCAGCTGAGAAGTTCGAGGTAGTCTTAGATGTTTAGTAAAGCATGACAGCTTGTCTTGAACTTCACATTATCTATATTTCATAACCTGTTTCTGAAAAGAGGTTCTTTATCCTGGAGGTTTTTCAACATATGTAGATTGTGTGAACCAAGCCTTGATTACTCTTCTGGTCACAGTGTGACTCACAGGATTTGGAGCCTTCACTGCCTGTTCAAAGCCACTGGCTTTGGGAGTTATTGCTTAGTGTTGAAAGCTTACACTTACATGGTGAAGTGCTTGAGGCTCTTCATTATGCCATTAGCTTATGAGAAAAATATTTAATCTTCTTTTAATTTATAGTTATGCATATCTAGTATTTTAATTGTTGCAAGTGGTGTTTGCACTTTGAGATATCCTTTGAGCTAACAGAGAGTGAAACTTCTCTACTGATAATATCTTTGATACATGAGAATTACTAATTAGCCATGATTTTCACTTAGATAGTCTGAGGTTTTTGGAAATGTGAGTTGGTATTTTCTCCTTGCTTACAATCTTAGGATGCGTTTAATATCTATTTTATCTTTTCTGTGATTAAAGTTAAGTTTGGGTTTTGGAAACTCCTGATTTGAACACAAAAGAGATTTGGCAAAATGAGATGGTGATGGAAGAGAACATTATTACCAGATTAGTATTTGTGAGCCAATAGTTTCTAACATTAGAACCTGTGGCACAAGAGTATGTATTAGAAAAACTGTCTCAAAAGCCTTAAGCTGTCCCTTCTAAAATATATATCAGTGTTGTAGTGAGATTTGTTTGTCTTTTAGATTTTTTTATTTCTGAGTTGTCTCTATTACTTGTTTGTATGTAAACTCCATTATGTTGTTATCTGAATTTATTTTACTTGTATGAAGTTGCATTTCTTGTGGTGTATTACGGTTTTACTCCTCATGAGTGTTTTCAAAATCCTCATATCTTAGGTAAAAAACTACTGAGTGATAAAAATAAATTAGAATATAATACATAGCAGGAAGGGGTGCAGATCATCTATGTGTTTGCAGAAGATTATTAAAATAATTAATAGGTAAGATTTTCAGATATATTTGTAGTTTAAGATTTGTCTAGTCTGGAATACTATGTTAGAACAGCATAAAAAAATTGGGATAATAGATAAATGTTATTCATTATTTTAGGAAGACAGATAAAACTAGGAAAGAAATACATATGAATGACAAAGCAGAATGTTTAAATATATGCAGGTGTATTGTATGTAGGAGAAAGTTATTTACAAAGGGTAATATAGCTAGGTTTTCTTCATGAGTGAGGAAAAAGTATCATAGAACAATTCTGTTGCAAAGGACCTCTGGACTTCATCTCATCCAACCTTTTGATCAACAAATGTTGAATTACACGAGTTTTCAGAGTGTCTTTCCCTCTTGAGTTTTTAATCTTCAAGAAAGGAGATTCAGCAGCCCCTCTGGCAACCTGTTCCAGTGCTTGACCACTCTCATGATTTAAAAATAAAGGAAAAATTTCCTTATATCTAGTTTGAATTTCCCGTGTTCTAGCATGTATATGTTGCCTTTGCCACATGCTTCAGAGTGTGTCTTTAATGAGAGGACTGCACGTAATACTGCTTGTCATCAAATGACCAAATTATGGGTCTTATGTATTGAAAATTATAAGGAATTGACACTTTAAAGAAAGCACAACTTCTAAGCATTTTCTTGAAACTTTATGGGCCTTATTTGTAGTCTGTTTTAAAATTTAAGTGATGCAGTACAGAATATGGAAAACAGACACAAAACAAGAAGGCATTAAAAGTTATTATGACATTAAGGACTGTGCTAGAAACAGGCAATTCTGCTCTGAAGAGTAGTCAGCCTAGGTAGGTAGAACAGTAAGCTAAACTATATGATAAAAAACCCAAAATAATAAGGACAGTTTTTATGTCAGAATTTGTTTTCTTAAGGATTTTGCTCCTTTTAAAACTCTAGAAGTTTTAACCTCTTCTACTTAATATTTACATTTTTCATTCATTCATTCATTCATTCATTCATTCATTCATTCATTCTTGTTTGCTTTAGAGATATTCTTATTTTCTAGTATGGAATATCACTGTCTGCTTCCCATTTTTTGTGAAACCTGCTACCTTTACTTTTTTTTTTTTTTAAGTTTAATGTATTTAAAATCTTTAACATGTGCTCTTTTGCTTACTGTGCTGTTGGAATTTATTTCATATTCTCATGTTCTTTTGTTTTAAAATGTTATTTTTAAGTGCATCCTTGAAGTGGGGAGCTGAACTATTCTGACTTAACTTCTGTGCTGTTACTTACACCTTCCTGCAGCTGCAAAACATTCACTGGGAAAGTAACCTAATCAGGAATTTACAATTTTCAAAATTTTGTAGTCTCTGTGCAAAAAATATCTGCTTATCGATTATGCTCCCCTTGAGTGGTAGAGGATATTTCTTCAGAGGTGAGGATGAGCCATTGAGGCACTAGATGTTTCCATTCAAAATATCTATGAGCTGCTGCTGCCACTCTTACTGCAGTGCGACAGGAAGCCCTGCTGGGAAAATATCAGGGCACTTGATGCTGTGCAGCTAAACACGTCTCTGCACACAGAGTGGTATAAAGATAGCATTCAATGGTATTTCCTTGTTGTGTGACTGAGAAGGCCACTGAAACCCATAGCATCTTGGAAAATACTTCAACTTTTTACCACCATACATAGGATCATAGAGTAAGTTGCGTCAGATGAGACATGTGGAAGTTTTCTAAACCAAACTCCTGCTCCAGGCAGGGTTCACTTTAAAGTTAGGCAAGGTTTTCAGGATTTTGTCAAACTGAATTGTAAAAATCTCCAAGGATGGAGGATCTGTGATGTCTTTGGGCAACTTCTTTCAGGTTTCACCCACTCCTGTGATTTTAATTTTTTTCTTATATCAAATCCAATCCCTTGATTGTTGCATTTTGTCCATTAGCTGTGCATCTTCAAGAAAATTCTGGCTTTGTCTTCCTTATAGCTCACCTTTAAATAGTTGAGGATTGCAAGTAGTTCCCTCTTTCTGCATCCTTCCCTACCCCAGCCTTCTTTTTGTTAAACAAGTCTATCTCCTGCAGCTTGTATATTGTGTGCTCTAGTTTCCTGACTGTTTTGGTTGCCCTCTGTTGTATTCTTCCCTGTTTGTGTCTCTAGTATTGGGGGATCCTAAAACTTCTATAAGAGCACAGGAGCACAAAGTTACATGTCATATAGGTTATCTGAACAACAAAGGTCTAAAGCTAAAAAGCCAAATCCTTCAAGGAACATAATAATCAGTGGGAATGTTTGTATTTCATATTTATGGGTATGAAAACCAAAGTCTAAATAATACAGATCTGACATGACATTTAGTAAACACTGTGACAAACTTTTTCTCTTTATGCTTGAAAACTGTAGTATTTTAAAGATGTGTTAAGTGACTAACATGCAGTTATGCCACTATGTGTACCCTGTATCTTACTGTAGTTAAGTAACATTCTTCATTTCATTGGATTCCTTGCAAGTGCAAAGGGTTAATGCATGCTAATCATTTGCAAGACTGGAGTCCAAGGCATGTAGAGCTAAATTCTACATCCTTTTTATGAGATGTCTCATTAGTTTTAATAAGATAATTACTACATGAATCCCAAATTATATTTATGAAAATAATTTTCTTTGTGCAATTTTTTGTACAAATATTTTATTTGATATGTAAATTAATTACACCATGAAAGGATTAAGGAAATTATTAAAATTACAATTTTTTCACTAGATCTTCTTCACTACTAGTGGAAGTAAGACAGTTTTATATAGATTCTTTTGATATTTGTTTGTTTCTTTTACTAACAAGTACTACTGCTTGCTTTCAAAATGAAAGTGACTCTTTCCTTCTTTGTCTTTTTTCTGTCCTTTCTTTCTTGCTTTCGTGGATATGAACTCCAGGAGGACAAAGTGGTTAGAGCCTTTTTTCTGTCTAAAGTTGTGTTCTTTTATGGGTAGACTTATTTCCTGGCCTACATTTGCTTTCATTTACAGAGGTGTAATTCCTGCTGAAGGCAAGGGGAGTTACTGTCATTAAAATGAAAGCAATGTTTGGCATGAAAGGCTTTCCTGTTTTTCAGATAGTTTACTAATAATCTGTGAGTTGTTGTGAACATTATGCATGATATTCCTCTCTCTTTGCAGTTTTTGTGAGCATGCCCCTGTTTTTCCCTTTATTTTACAATATGATATGTGCACAGTTTATAAAAATGAGAGAGGTAACTGTCTCAAAGGTGTTTCTCACAAAAATACAAATGAATTTTATCCAAGTGGCATAATGTTATTAAAATATTTTTTGCACCCTGTGCTGGTAACATTTGTATGATTGATGTGTATGCACTCAGCATTATAGCTTGGAACTTTTTTTAGCATGGTATTTCAGTTTTGATTTTTAATGACAGTACAATTAGATACCAGCAAACATGAAGAGAACATTTACTTTAAATGTTTAGGAATATACCAGCAATGTCATGGAGTTATTGGTTAACATATAAACTATTTTCTAAATCAAATGATATGTAGGAATTTCTAAAATGTAGTGCACATATTGTATTGAGCATAATGTTGAAATAATGTTAGATGTTATGCATGTCATTGACACTGTGTTGTCTTGCTAATATTACACATTCAGCAAATATTTTAATATGATTTTATTTTAGCTGTTTTTAGAGAGGGTAGTATAAAGCTGAGTTTGAGAATAAGCCTGGATATGTTTCAATATTTTATCAAATTAAATGTGATGTTTTTAAAGAATAGAATTGAGAAAACTACCTGAGCTAGTGTAAATTTGCTCTTCCGTGACATTCTCTTATGTATTTTAAAGAATTGCAATTTCAAAAGCAACTTGCCATGTCAAGTAAGTTCCTATGTGAGATGGAGTAAATAAATTCTTTAGCATTCATATGCATTTAGTGAATGTATTTACAGCAAAGTCTTTTACTACAATAAATGTAATTTTTTCTTAATGACAGCAGTGTCAAGGCTCACATTTACCTCACATGTATGGTTCAGAAATTCATTGTCTCATATAGAAGTTGTAAACCATCTGCTGTCATTATAATTTAGGATAAGTTTTTATTAGAGGGCAAGGGATATTTGTGGTGGGCTGCAAAATTGCCCTCAGTTTGTTAAAGGGTTACATAGTTTCTTTTGGCCCACAGTATTAGAGGTTTCCAGAATTAAAAGGCCATGACCTTGTAGAAGCTGTACAGTAACACCCATTCCTAGAATGCAGAAATAACTGTAGAGTACAAAAAGGAAAAGAATAAAAGGAGCAATTTTCTCCTTGAAGAATTTACCCTTTCAGTATAATCTTGTAAGTAATTGACATATGCTAACAGTATTCCCACTGTCAATCCCAACAACTAATGTCTGTGAGGTACTCATCTAAATTATAGCACTATTACATCCTAAATTTTCTTGGAAAAAATAAATCAGATCATCTTCGTTGCCCTCCTCTGAACTCGGTCTGGAGCTCCATGTCATTCTTGTGTTCAGGACCCCAGAACTGGACACAGTATTTCAGGAGGGGTCGCACAAGAGCAGAGCAGAGGGGGAGAATCACCTACATTCACCCGCTGGACACACTTCTTTTGATGCAGCCCAGCACACAGATGACTTTCTGGGCTGCAAGCGGGCATTGCCAGCTCCTGGTGAGCTGTTAATCAACCGGCACCCTCAAGTCCTTCTCCTCAGGGCTGTTCTCAATCCATTTTCCACCCAACCTGTAACTGTGCTTGGTATTGACTTGATTCATGTGCAGGGCCTTGCACTTGTCTTTATTGAACTTTATGAGGTTGGTATGGGCCCACCTCTCAAGCCTGTCAGGGTCCCTCTGGATGGCTTCCCTTCCCTCCAGCATGTCAGCTGCACCACACAGCTTGGTGTTGCCAGCAGACTTGCTGAGGGTGCACTCAATTTCACTGTCCATCTTGCTGACAAAGATGTTAAACAGCACCAGTAGCAGCACTGACCCCTGAGGATCACCACTTGTCACTGGTCTCTGCTTCAACATTGAGCCATTGACCACAAATCTTTGAGTGTGACCATCCAGCCAATTCCAATATGCACTGAGTAGTCTATTCATCCATTTGTCTCTGACTTAGAGACAAGGACGTCATACATGACAGTGTCAGGAAGGAGCAGAAATTTATCTAGCTAATCGACCAGTTAGTTTTGGGTTTTTTTTCCATAAATAATGACAATGCCTTGAGTTGCTTTAGGTAATATCTGTTTCTGCTGATTTTGGAATATACGTTTTAGAGGTTACAAAGGCAGAAAGAACAGTAAGTATCTTAGAACAACTTTTTTTAGACTATGAACGTTGTGAAGTAGGAACAGCAGTAGCATTCATCTTCCTGTAGTGGTAACAGTAAAGTTAAAAACCCTGGTGTATTTTATGCCATTACCATCAAAACTTATACTTCAATATAAACAGGATTATTTATTTTGTGTGATACAGTTAACACACTTACATAATCCTTAATATTATTGATTACCCTTCATTTTCAAGTGTTGGCATATCAGGGAACATGTGAATTCCTGTGTTTCTTAAGAAGGCTATTCTATTTTTTGGAACCACAGAGTGTCAAGTTCAACCTAGAGTGCTCCTAGATAGTGCTATAAATACTTGATGGTAGTTGGTGATACATAGACCCAATTAATCAACACAGATTTGGAAAATGAGGTGTATTCAAAGCATCAGGCCTGTGACAAGTTAGAGAGTAGAAAGATATTTCAGTATGTCGCCTGTAGAAATTTAGTCACATCTTTTGATAATTAAGATTGCAGGGAAAAGCTGGCACAGCACGTGGTATTGAGTGATTGGGACAATCATACGTCAGTCTGGTGCTATTCATGGTGATGGAGAATGGAGTTGGATATGAGTTCTGACTGTGTTCTAATGTTATAGTTATACTATTAAGGATGTGTGGAAGGGAACTTGTGTTACATACTAATACCGCTTTGGAGTATAAAGCTCACTGTGCCTTTTTCCAGTGGGAATGTCCCAGTCCTTCATTAGTCTGGTATCGTGGTTAGTAAAGAAGCACTTTTGACAAATGGAGACTAAAAAGGAATAATTAATGTTAGCATATAAAAGAGTAATATCACCTCGGAGAAGGAAACAGTTGATTTTCTTATTGAAAAATAGTGTGATTATTGAATATTTTCCATCTTTGGACTTTTTTTTAAATAAAAAAGGTACATTTTAAAGGATTTCCTGCATTTATGTCACTTGAAGGCTGATTGGAATGAAGTTTATATAAAAAAATAAAGATTCATAGGATCATCTGCCTTGTACTTTGAAAATTACATTGCTAACCAGATAACTTTATTAAAATGAGCAACTCCAATAGCTAGCGTAGTGAAATTGCATGGCAATATAATTGAAAATCATGAAAGCTGACCAGAGTCAGCTGAAGCAAACAGATTATGTGTATTTGTATTATGATATAGAGAAAACATGGTTTTTGAAGGATAAAGAGGACTTTCACAGACTGTGATTCCTTTACATTCCTGCCAGTAAGAGGAAGTCTTAATTTTCTTGCATCCCCTTCATTCAGTGCTAGCAAGAGTAGTTTCCTGAGAAAGCACTGTTAACACTGGAACCTGATCTGGAATCCACCAGAGAAGGTAAAAAGACTAAACTAACTCAGTATTAATCTCACAGATTCTAACACGGATTTTTAACTCAAATGGAAAGAGTAGATAGCCTTTCCATTGCTATTTTTTCTTCATAATCAATTAAACACTTCTCTTGCTTGTCATGATCTGGCTTTTAAATACTTTGATAAAATTAATGTACAGTGTTTAGTTATGGACATTTGAGGTGTAGATTGTTGATTCCAGGTGTACTGGACTCCCCTCCAGATGAAAGCAAACTGTGGCCTGCACTCTGGTGCTAGAGGAAGAGAGAAAAAGGCATGAGCAATGTCAATAGTGGCAACACCACCTGGCTGCTTTCGACTCCAGCTCGTACTGAAGTTCTACTATGTCTGGCACAGCAGCACTGAGTGGTGGTGTAACCTCATTCAGGCCACGATAGTCCACTGTCAGCCTCCACTCACCATCAGGCTTTCGCACTGGCCAGATAGGACTGTTGAAAGCTGAGTGAGTCCTGCTGGTCACTCCTTGGCTCTCTAACTGCCAGATCAGTTTATGAATGGGAATCACGGAGTCTCTGTTGGTGCGATATTGTTGTCTATGCACCGTTGAAGTGGCAATTGGCACCGGCTGGTCTTCAGCCTTCAGCGACCCCACTTAGAGAAGGGTCATCTGAAAGGCCAGGCAAAGTATGCAGCTGTTTAGTGTCCTCAGTCTCTACAGCTGCTATACCAAAGGCCCATCAGTACCCTTTTGGGTCACTGAAATACCCTTTGTGGTTCTAATGTGCCAGGCCACCAAATTCACACAGTCCAGTAAACTCGGTTGTCCCTCTCCTCTCCCTGGCTGGAGGCAGGGCACCCCTAAGGCTGAGCATTAGAAGTTGATGCACCATCTTAGGTGGTGGCTGATGCAGCCTTCTTCTTGGAAGAACCATCTCCTGCTTTTGTTCTGTTTAGTAACACTTCCACGTGTATGCGGAGAATATCAGCGGGTTTCTTGTCCCAGATTCTCATGTCCTCTTTAAAATGATTTTGCAAGAGAGACCACAGGTGGTGTTGCAGTGGGTCCTGACTCTCTCGCTGCTGTCTCGTAGCAGGACATCTCTTCTTAATGACTGCAACACGTGACCAGTTGTCTCTAGGGAGAATCTGGAGTTTACCTCCCCATCTGTTCGGCATCTTATTCTTTCTGTCAGTCATTTGTTCAATAGCTGAGGTGTTGAACGGTAGGAATCAGAGATCATGTCTCCATACTGTCATACTTTGAAAGCTACCTCACGCACAGTTGGTCTTGTGTCATCATCAAAGCACCCCATGAAGGAGAATATATAGGCATGTGCTGCTGGTATAGCCTGTGCAAACCTCCAGAACATCTGTGTGTTGCACGGAACATCATCAGGATTTGTAAGTCCATCTTTATCGTAGATCACCTCTTGCACAGCTATTTCTCTCAAATATATGATGACTTTCTCAAAAGTGGGTGTTCTGCTTTGGTGCCATTAGATGTCACCTTTGTGGGGGTGTCTCTCTCTGACAGCTGAAAGAAGTCGGTCCCACAGGGTGGTAGTTCCCATCTTACTACTAAGTGCTCTATCAATGCCAGCATCTCTGGCCAGGGATTCCAGCTGCTTGGCTTCTCTCTCATCCACATTGTAGGTTTCAGCTCCACTATCAAAGCATCGGAGCAACCAAGGAAGAATTCCCTCACCATCAGTGCGGGTAAAGTCCTTTCTCATGAGGCGCAGTTCTTTCATAGAGAAAGGCTGGAGAAGGTCATCATCATCATCTGATTGAGGGGGGCCTGCTGTCCTATCTGCTTGAGAAGGGCCTGATTTTTTTATCTGTTTGTGAGGTACCTGCTCCATCAACTGATTTAGAATCCTCTGCTTCCTCAGTTTCAGTCTCTATTGTTGCCTGAAGGAACTCTGGATGTCTCAGACGGGAGCAGGTGAAAAGGGAGGAGTGTTTCGCCTTTTCTTTGCTCCTGGTCACAGGATTAACTAGTTTGATTTGAAAGGGAATGGACTTTATCTTTGTAGAAACAGTTGTTTTTGTAGCAGCACTTGTAGAAGCAGCTGTTTTTGTAGCAGTACGAGTGGTGGTATCAGCAGCAGTGGTGGTGGCAGCATCATGGGTGATACCAGCAACAGTGGCAGCAGCATTGCCTATGGGGGATTGGCAGTGAGTGGAGCAACACCTCACCCTACATATCCACAGTACATTATAGACATTCAGCAGAAGCATTCCTACTGCAACAATGATATTCAAATCAAGAGCTGGGGGATTCAGCTTGAAAGAAAATGGAGATGTAAAATTGAACCAGCTACTGCTATTGCCAACATGGACCATTCTGTTCACTTTAGGAGTTGTACTGTAACTGTACACATACAGTGCCCCCATAAAGATCAGTATCATAACCCCTAGGATCACTAGGCTGGTAATTATACAGTTGGTTATGGCTACAGCTCTGTTGATAAACCATGAAACAATCACAAGAGCAACCACAGAGAGCAGAATGCTCTCAGCTGCACACCACATGTACAGTTGCATGTTGGGCAAAAGGTCCAGTAGATTAATTGCAGAAAGTGTCTGTTCAGTTTTCAATCCATCATGAAATTCAGCAGAACCGTTGCCCATTGCTCTCTAAGGGATTCCTCCCATCAGAGGTGAAATTTTGAACACTCCCAATTAATGAAAATGTGTAAGCTGGGCTTAAAATCGAGCTCCACGTTGGGCGCCAATAAATTGTTGTCACCGTTTGACTTGGGTTTGACAACAATGATCTTGATCCCCTCCCCCTCCCACCCAGGTAGGGAAGGAGAGAGAGAAAAAGTGAGAGACTTGGCTGGATTGAAAACTAAACTACACAGCTTTAATTAAACACTAATGATAAAAGAAAATGTGTACAACTATATACAAATGTATTCAGGAAATGTACAAAGCCCCTGCTGGCTCCTCCCATCCCCAGCAACTCCCACAGCATCTCCTGAGCTTTGAACAGTCCCAAAAAATCCCGGAGCTGCTGGATAAAGCAGAGAGTGATGAGGGTCAGGAGAGCTCGAGCCTAAGGGTCAATGGTGACGGATGAACAGAGTCCTCCCTGGACACCGGCCATGGATGGAAGAGAGGGGAAGGGGAAGAAGGAAGAAAGTTGTCTTCTGTGATCTCTGACCTTCCTCTGAGCTCACGTAGATATATGGAATGGAATATCTCTGGCCAATTTTGCTGTCTGTCTAATTCAGCCTCCTACGGGGGGTCATAGATCTCCCCATAGTGTCTGAGCTGGCAGAATAAAGGTGTGACCTTGAAGCCCCAGCAGTTAGAAAAACATTCCACCATTACCAGCTGTAATTGGAACACTCTGCTACTAGTTAAAAGAAAGATTACTGAAGGAAAAAAAATCCATAAAAGGAAAATTGGCTTCATCCTGGCTCAAACCAGGACAGTAGATACATCAGTTTGTGTCTTTCAAGTGTTTGTTTTCAAGTGACAAGTTTTAAAGTGATGTGAAATGGGCAGTTCAGTGGCCTGGCCTTTGGAGGTTCTCATACTTTCTCATACTTCATTTCTTTTAGTGGGTGCAGGAAGTTGTTAGGGAAACTATTTTAAACTGCTACAGGTAAATCAAAGCTTTCAACAGAACTGTTTAGAATTCTGTAAAGGATAAACCTGAGGAGCAATGCTAGGGAACTTCCTCCTTGTTCTGTCTTTATTTCCTGTGCAAGAGGGTAAAACATTTGATTGACACTTATACTGAAGTAAGTCTTCTAACTTTGTAGTGTTCAACACTCTGAAACACTTCAGACACAGACAAATAGCTTGTCTTTAAAAGTCATCTTAAACTGCTGCTAGTCTTAAGGACCTGCAGAAAGTTTTTTTAATAAAGTAATCTCATAGACTTCTCTAAGCAAAGTCAGAACTGAATGTGTTTACTGAACCTTTTCCTAGATTAATTTCCCTAGTAACTCGACTGACTTTGTAGTTTTGTTTGAACTTTAATCATTAACATAAAAGTTTAATTATTTTTAAGATTCCTAGTTAGAGTTCAGACAATGACATTTAGTTTTAGCAAAGTAGTCTCATAAAACAATTCTATATAAAATTACATCAGAAAAAAACAAAACCATATTTCTTAGGGCATTATCCTTCCTCCCTTTGTCTTACTGCACTTAAAGCTTCCTATTCCCCAGTATTCCTTCACCATGTCTCTGAGTAATGAACATCATTATTGAAGAGAGACCAAGGCAGTGGTGAGAATGCTTCCTGTCATTTTGTGAAAATCTTAGTGTTAAACAAGAAAGTTTTTCTTATTTTACTTCTGCCTTCTGAATAGGTCCTGGGCTGCTCCTACTGTTTTTAAACTATCTGTATCACAGGTCTGTACCTCCACAGTGCCCTACAACTGCAACTGCACAATTGTGACTAGTATTTGTAGAAACCATTAGTTGCTCCTCCTACTGCTGCCTTACTATTGGAAAATATTTGCTAGGGTAAATTCTTACCCTATTCTTGAAACTTAGCTCAGTCTGACTTTGTGTCTTATAAGAAGACATGCTCTGAGTCTCATCAAGCTTTTCATGGCCTGTATATGTTCTAAAGGATTTTTTTTTTTTCAACAAAGAAATGTATTAATTTCCAGATTACTGAAATTTGGAAAAAAACCCTCTTCTACAGAGAGGTTCACAAAAAAAATAAAAATAGAGTATTTCCTAGACTTAGAATACCTCTGGCAGAAGCCTGCTGTACCACCTATTGTTTAGGATCATTTTCTGAGATATCTCTCAGCTGTGAGAAGCTTAATGATTTTCCTCAGGTCTTGGGTATTGTCTTTCAGATTGAGATCTCTAACAGTAATTTGGAGAGTTGGCAACTTAGACCTTCCTGTCTTGAGCCACTTGTCCTAAGGTGTTCTCTGATCCTGTTTCTCATGTATCCATTTATTTAAGCTGCTCTCCTTTATCTTACTGTGCTGAGAGCTTGTTTCCTTCATCACTTCAGAATGCACCTCCAGTCGCAGAAGGTGCATTTATGGAATATGGTACTGTTTTCCTGACTTCTGTTCTTGAAGTTGGACTCTGTAAAAATATTTAAATACTAACTGGCTTCTTTTCTTTCTGTTGAAATTACTTTGATTGCACAGTCAAATTATGTTCTCTACTCACAAATATGTTACTTAGCTTTCCATTTTCACTATTTTCAAAACTGTCACAATGTGACATGTAACAAAATGTAGTCAGTATACATACATTTTATAAAAGTTGCAGATTTAAACTTGCCTGAAATTCTGAAGACCTGTGGTAGACAAATAGTACACAAATCAAACTAGTGGCTAAATTTGTGTACAAATGTTTTTTCTAGATTAGATCTCTTCCCACGTGTTAACGTTGGTGACCTTATTTGTCATACTAAGATACAATCTGTCTTAGCCATCACAGTCAAGGAGCACTACATTGTCATTTCGCTTCACATTATTATATATATATATTTTTTTATCTTCAGCACAATGCCCTTTGGCCCATTTCCTCATGCACAGATCAATGTAGGATATGGTCCTAGAAACTGCTAATTTCCTTTCCCAGCTTCTCTTGCATTTGAAACTTAATTGGAAAATAAAAATAAAACAACTTATTGACACAATGGAGCTTCAGAATCTTCTTAACAAGTCCAATCTAATAATTGCATGGGGCAATATACCTATGTAGTGACATTTTGCTTTTGTTTGCAAGCTCCATACTTGAGGAACACACTCAGATATTCTTGCTTAGGAACAAACAGAAAACTAACTGTAAGAGGAAGGAAGAATGAAAATCTTTTTATAGTCACAAATGTACTTCTGTGTTAGGTGAGCAAGGGTTTATGTGCCCCAAAGCTTGTGATTTATTTCACCTACAGCAGTCAGTATAAAAGGTACTACTCATGCCTCTAATAAAAGTTGTCCCGTACATGTACACTGTGGTGTTGTAATTGGTTTGGTCTTGGTACTGAATTTCTCAAAAGCATTTTTGTGAATTTAGAGAGGGCCCAGTGGAATTAAAGGGGCTGGCTTTAATTTTGGTGCTTCTCCTATCCTACCACTAGATATTTAGCTTTTAATTTCAAATTGCGTTAAATAGATTCTTCAAGGTATCCTAAAATAATTTTATCTTAAAGTTTGTATGGAAGAGTGTAATAGCAATATAAACCTTAGTGCGTCAATACATTTTCATTTTCATTTTTGTTCAAATGAATAGAGCTATTTGCAATTCTGGAACCAGAAGATGAAACAGTTCTTGAGCAGTAAGTTATATTTGCCACCTCTTGCAGTATTCAGAAACCATATCATGTGCTATTAAGTTCCAAGTGTAGACCTTTATCAAAGGTAGCTCAGCAAATTTTGTGTTTCAGTCCCAGGTGTGTAACAGCACACCTAGGACTCTTTGGACACAGTTAGACATCATGGCACAGCAGCGATGGTATAAATGTTTAATTATCTAGATTCAGCTTCAGTGGCTGGAACCCCGTGCCTATATATATAAATAATGAAGACATTGCTAGTTAAGAAGCAAACCTCCCAAGGTGGTGTAAGGTGGTGTCTTCTTTTTTGTTTCCTCACCTTTTCACTTAGATCTTTATTTAGATAGTGCCTTCAAGGAACAGTTGACAGGCTGAGGAATTAAATTAAAAAGTCATTGAACCTAGGTTTATATTGTTGGCTCTTTAGATCTGCTGTGTGAAAAAAGGAATTTGTATGGCAAATGTGTCAAGCATTGGATGCATAGGCAAGAGAATTATTCAGCATAGTATGAGTGACTTTATGTAGACCACTTCAGATATTGGACTTCAGTGCATCATGGAGAAATTTAAATAAATGTGAAAAATAGTGTGTTTAAGCAAGATAGCATCTATGAAATATAAATAGAAGGGCATATGAAAATTAAAAATCCTTGGTTTTAATTATTATAAAGATGCCTTCCCTCAGCACCAAGGAGATCAATGGAAAAGCCTGGATTTCAGGTAGCTAATTCAATTTTGGTCAATTGATGTGTGCAATGTTTGTAGTTTTTTTGAGAATTAGTTTTGTGTAGTTCACAAGTCCTTCTTACCATTTTAGATCTGCAAAAAATAAAACAGCTATGCTTTGTAAACTACATAAAAAATAACAACAGGGGTTCTGTTTGATGTTGGGGATAATATGTTTTCATGAAATAAATCCCTTGAGTGCTTTTGTACTGATAGAATCATAGATCTTTATTAACTGAAGTTAAAATCTTAGCCATGTAATTTACTATTTATGCAGATACACCTGTTTTTCTTTAAATGTTGGAACTTCTTGGGCGGTGTTAATCACTAGTGTTCAGTTAACCTGTTCATCTTTCAGTTTCAGTGTAATTGCTACATAACTTCAGAGTCATGACCTGGTTAATTAAGGTGTTCTTGCTCTCAGATACTTGGTCATGTGATTATGAAAGGTGATATTTATTGTTGTTAAGGGTTTGGGTTTCTTACAGTCCTAGGTAGGGAATGTATGATCTCTATCCAAGATAAAAGAATAGTTTTACCTCTATATTGAAGATGGTGCTCAAATACTTTTGTGTACAATTGTCTGGTTGTCTGTTTACATTCACTATTAGTTCATTTTTAAACTGTAACACTGTTATGATTCTATGTATTTTTTAACAAATTGGTTTTGCTCTGTATGTGGGAGGAAAATTAATATATCTCACCCAATCTACTTTCATTTCTTTTTTTTCATTTTCTCTAATCCTGGTTTAGTTTTCTTTTTGTCATATGCATCATTGGGAGAAGCCAAATCAAATTGTCACTGTAGTAGGTGTCTGGCCTTAGTCACTGGGGAAGAGCTGAATTGGTTGCATTGTTAATAATGTGTTTTATAGCAAAAATGGAATCTCACAATTTAGCCTACAGAACCAGACACTAATATCAAGTGATCATTAAAAATGTCAAAAAAAGTTATTTTTTATTTAAGAGAAAATGCTTTATTATTATAGGCCATGTTGCAAAAAGATTTTTTTTAATGATAATTATGCTTCTGGACTCTTTCTAGATTAATATGATTATTTTTGTTTTATACCTTCTTCATTTATTTATCTTAACTGGATATTATAAGAGACTGAAACAAAATAGCTAATATCCTGCAACATTACACTACTGTAATTTTATTGTGCCAAAAGCTTAATAAAATACCATAGTTACATTTTCTGTTGTGAATAGGATTCTGATACTTCTGTTGTAGTTGTGTTACAAATTCAAAATGGAATTTTAAGTAATAGCAAATCTAAGCCTTACTGGACTTTTCCACTTATAACTTTAATTTGTATTAATATTATTTGTTAATCTTTCCTTCTCATGTTTAGTATAACAGTACCAGCACAAATTATCTGGGGATTATTTAAGGATGAAACACAATAATGTTTTTAAGTAAAGCTAAGAAGACATGGCCTTTGTTTTCAGTGATTTTAAATATACATTCTTTTATTTCTGGGTTACCATTCAGATCAGCATGGGGCTCTGTTAGTTGAAGCATCCTATAATGTATAGGTGGCATGCTCACCAAAGAAGACTGTGAACTAACTGGGTCTTTTAATGATAAAGGTCCAGGCCTTAACATAAACAAATTTGTTTTGATTCAGTGTATAAACTGTAGAGCATATCTGTGAAGCATATGGCATTCAGAAATTATCTGCTGCAAGATATTTTGAATCACAAGCTTCATAAAACTTCTGTGATCAGTCATTTTAGTTGTTACTATTGTAAGTTCATAAAAAGTGTTTTTACAGTGGAATAGAACCTTCGTTCACCTGTATCACGGTTTAACCTCAGCCAGCAACTAAGGACACTACATTCTTTAATATGAAATGCATTTTATGCTGCTACTCACTTACCCGCCACGATGGGGTGGGGTGAGGGTTGGAAGGGTAAAAGTAAAAAAGAAAATGGTGAGTTAAGGTAAAAAGAGAAATAATAGTAATAAAAAAAAAAATGTAGGGAAAGAGGAAAAAAAAAGAAAAGAGGAAAATAAATCCCAAGAACAATAAGTGATGCAAACAGAAACAATTGCTCATCACTAAATGACTGATACCCAGATACCCAGCAAGTTCTTGAACAGTGGGTCCCTATCTCTTTGTTCAGCTGGGTCATCTGTCCCAGCTGTGTCCCCTCCCAACCTGTGCACCCCCAGCCTACTTGTTGGTGGGGTAGTTTGAGGAAGAAATGCCTTGATGTCATGCAAACACTGCTCAGCAGAAACTGAACATCAGTGTGTTACCAACACTGTTTCCAGCACAAATCTAAAATATAGCTCATACAAGCTACTGTGAAGAAACTTTATCCTATCCAAATCCAGTACATCCTGTGGCTTTAATCCTTGCAGTTGTGTGTGATCAGATTCAAACTCCTGGTCTGAAGAATGAAAATGCTGAAAGTAGCTGGTTTTATTGGTGTGGTTTTTTTGGGTAGGATCATGTCAGTGAATTTAGAAAAAAATCATAGAAAACTTGGAAAAGTGCATATCCTTACTCAGTAGGCATTATTGAATGCATGCTCCTCTTTTCATCAATTTAAATATTTTCCGATCTTCTGTCCTGTAAATAAAGATAACAGATTCTGATTTTAGGCAGTGCAAAAGTTAAAAGTGTACATACTGCTGTCTTTCAGACGTCAGAGCAGGTGTGCTCTGACTTGCTATAGTGAGGTTAGCTGTCTGTGAGGTACTCTCTCAAAACCAGTATAGTTAAACATACAGTTTTCAGGCAACATATAATTCTGAACCAGATATAAGAAAAACAGAGAAATATCATAGTGCTTCAAAACTGAGGACAGAGTTTCCATTGTTCATTACTGTTGGCTGAATCAGTCACAGTTGGGTACAGCTGGGAGTTGTGTATCAGCTGTGTCATAGGAACAGGTTTTTCACATTAGGTAGGTTAAAAATACCATTTCCCTTTTCATGTATTATATAGTCTGCTATGTTGTCTATTGGTGGCTTTATTGCTTTCCCACTAAACTAACACTGATCTTAAATGAATGTTTCATTGTGTTTTTGTTGTTGTTTTGTTTGTTTTTTTTTTCCCAATGAAAGACTGCTTTTCTTCCCTCATTTGAAAATATGAGTCACATAACATTAGGTTTTTAGAGATTTATCTCTTTGTGGCAGTTTAATTGAAGCTGGAACAAGTTTTGCCATTGCAAGCATACATTGTAGTGGGGAAAACCCTTGATCTTGATCTATGACTGATGTTCAGTGTTGGCAGGAGTTTTTGCAAATTCATAAAGAATCAAGGATTTGCACTGTAAAAATTTGTGCTTCACAGATTTGAACAAATCCTAAAATACCTAAACTTAGGATTTTTTACTAGAAAAGCTGACACTATAGTATGAACAATTTCATCGGAGAACAGTCAGGGGGACTATTCAAATACTTAGGTATTAGATCAATACAGGGCCTGTAAGCCTTTCTAGTGTCTAGATTTGAAATCTAAAAAGAAAAAAAGAAACAGGAACCTTTGAATAAATCTGGTTAACTTGAGGAGTTGTTTACAGAATGCCAGAAGTCATGAGGGAAGACTTTCAAGTTCGTGTTACATTTCAAGACAGTGCTAACATGATACCGGACTAAAGCCCACTAGAGGGAGCCAGAAATATTTAGTTATGGTATTGCCAAGTCAGTATTTCAGTTAATTTCCATTTCTACTTGTTATCCAACGAATAGAGTGTAATTAACAAGCGTAAAATAATGCTGTGTCCTTTATTGTAGAATCATGCATATCATATATAGTTGTCATAGGGAAGGGTTTCTTACCAAAATTCACAACACAGGATCTATCTGCTATGTAAGGCAATTACTGGAGGTAGAGCAAGCCACCAGTTACAAACTTGTACTTAACAATTGGGGTACAAAAGGATGGCTTTGTCAGAAAGAAACAGACCACTTTCTACTCTTCCAAAGGAGTTAAATGTGGGTTAGGTTTCGTCCAGAACTGGGAATGAAAATGTATATAGCTTTGCAGCCTGAAAAGATAACAAATTCTTTCATCATGAAACCATTGTGTCAGGATTGAGTCTCAACAAAAGTGCCTGTTTAACCACTTTTCTGTTTGAAGCTTCAAACATTTAACCTAGCCCATTTATATAGTCTGCATGCTGTGTCTCTGCAGTCCTTGACTTTCTTCACTCAATATTTTCTGTAGTGAATGCTGGAAAAATTAAAGGAGAAGCAGACGCCGCATGGAAATTACAATAGTAAGATATGCTGGTTTATCAAGATAAATTGGTAAGAGCTTCCAGCTGTGTGCTGGAATTCAATAACTTCACAGCCTACTTAAAAAGATTTCCTAACAAACTATATGCTCTTTGTTAAGCAAACTGTATATAATTTCTAAGTCACAGAAATCGTTTCCTGGACATAGAAAGCCTTTTATTCTGATGGGAACTTTAAATCCTGATGCAAAGTTTGTCAGGTTTAAGTTATCTTTATAATTAGGTAATATTCTTTGAAAAGTCTGCTAGTTGTTAGCTGCAAACTGAAAATCATAATGTGAACACTTGTCTTAAGGGAAATTGCCAGCCTATTCAGTTATTGGTATTCTTCAAGACCCTTAGTCCATTATTTGCTTCCTGTTCTTACTTCTTCTGGTTTTTCATACTATGAGTTTTGAAGGACATGAAGAACTTAAGGTATGAGACTTTGTACTGTTTGCTTTATATCAGCAGTTCATATACACATTGTGTTTTACCACCTTCTGTCCCTCTTTCCCCACAAGAGGGAAGCATGTAAAAGAGCAATAATGTAGGAAGTGGTCATTAAACTGTAGATACAATTATATGAGAGAAATGCAAAGTAGTACTCATTTTAGGGAACACAGCAATTCTCACTAATAACAATTTCAAAGCTAATTTATACTAGTATTAAAGGGGAAGCATTCACCTCATTACTTCAACAGGCTGCTGAAGTATCAAAAGGGCTTTGCATATGTGGAATTTGTAGGTATTTTAAAGGAAATAATTGTGGAAACACAGAGACTTGTCAATATATACGAAATACAAATGTAAGCAATTAACCAGATGGGTTTCCTAACAAAAGCGTTTATTTGGCATTTACTTTGCAACTCAGTGTACATTTCCAGCCTGGATAGCACAGCATAGCTGGCCACTCGAGAGAGGTGATTGTCTCATTCTGCACCACACTGGTGTGGCCCCACCTTGAGTACTGTGTGCTGTTTTGAGTGCCTTATTGTACAAGGACATCCAACTATGAGAGAGTGTCCAGAGGAGGGAGACTGGGGTGATGCAACATCTCAAGGGCAAGACCTATGAGGAGTGGCTGAGGTCTATTGGCTTGTTCAGCTTGGAGAAGAGAAGGCTGAGGGGTGGCCTCATGGCAGTGTGCAGCTTCCTCAAGGGGTACATATGGAGGGAGGGAGGTACTGATCTCCTCTCTGGTGACCAGCAATAGGATGTGAGGAAATGGAATGGGGTAGGGGAACTTCAGATTTGGATGTTAGGAAAAGGTTCTTCACTGAGAGGGCAGTCAGTCAGTGGTACAGGTTCCCTGGGGAAGCAGTCACAGCACTAAACCTGTCAGGGTTCAGGGAGCATCTGGACAACTCTTTTACTCATGTGGTTTAGTTTTGGGTAGTCCAGCAAGGAACAGGGAGTTGGACTTGATGCTCCTCATGGATCCCTTTGAACACAAGATGCTCTGTGATTCTGTATGTTGTATTTTTTTGTCTGAGCTTTGCAGCTTGCTGTACTTTGTGAGGGTCTAGACAGGAAGTTTGTGTTAAGTTGAAGAATGTTTATGTATGATTCAGTACAGCACTAACTGCATGATGAGCATTTCAATTTTTCTATTACCATTCTGTTACATTTCATTACAGCTGGATCTTTTATTTTTCTCAGACAATTTAAGTAATGAGTGATGACATGGATGATGTAATGGTGCAGTTCTGTTGGCTTCAGTTTAATGCCATCTGCATACAGACCCCAGGCTTATTGTGGTCCTGTCACATTTTTTTTTCCTTTTTGGCCTCTTGTTGATGTTGATACCATGTCTTGCAGTACTAAATAAGCTGTGAATACTTAGTGCCATTCATCTTCTGACAGTTTGCAAGCATTACTAATGGATATACTCAGAACCTCTGTGGTGTAGATAATTTGTTATTTTTATTAGCTGGTTCCTTAATGAAGCTGTGACACTAGTACAGAACTTTGAACACAAAGAGGCACAAATATTGTCTAATTGAGACTTCAATCAACAGAAGTCTCAAAATCAGATCACTGTAAGAAATCTGAATATTTGTACCAGTGCCTTTGAAGGTAAAAATCTTTGTAAAGTAAAACAACTTGGAACTCTAATTTGGATTATTTCTATTATGTGCCAAATCTGGTGGAAACCAGTACTTATATTACCTGAATTAATTATTATTAAAATATTTTAAAAAATAAGAAAATATTATAATAATATTTTCTTAAATAAACCAATATTTTCAGATATTCTGGATTTGTGTTATAAACTGTTAGCATTGTTTTGCTACAAAACTGTTGAAAATTAATAATTCTAATGTCTATTTATATTACCTTTCATAAGCCATAGCTATCTATTTGTATTTTTCTACAAAAGATTTAGTTGCCTTTCCTTCATCACAGATTTTTAATCCATCAGCAAAGTTCCTCTAACAACAGTCTTTATAAAGATAATTAATTTTGGGGGAATTAAGGAGCAAATAGGCAAAACCAGCTGAACTGAGGAATTCAAGGAACTCGTGTGTGTGTGTGTGTGTGTGCAGGGATGGCAAGAGATTAGAGTGTAACAATTAACTGTAACTTCTTTGCAGAAGATTAAATGATACAAGACCACCTACAAATTACTGGTTAAACTGAAACAATGAGGATTAATTGAATAATGCTATAGAGGGAAAAGCTATAAGCAACTTCCCAGCTGATTTCCTCAAGCATTAGTACTGGGAAAAGATCTTCATTATTTTCACTAGTGGCCTTGGCGTAGAGAACAGGAATGCTGTAATTATATAGACGGGTGACATAAAGTTGGATACTTAGTAATATAGGGGAACAACAATATAACATGTAATACAGAACCAGATAACCTTGTGAACTCCAATAGTAAAAATAAGAGATTAAATAGCACTAAGTGTAAAATCAGGAATTTAAGGACGACTAAGAATTTCTACTCTGAACTACAGGCCAGACTCCAGTGTGGCTCATTCCTGCTTATTAGCCCTCCTTGAATTCTGATTTCTGTAGCAGAATAGTTGCATCCAAGCTGCATATTAGGAGCAGTTCTTGGTCCATGCTGTTCTCCTGCACTGTGTGCCACCATCGCCCAGGAGATGCTGGTTAGCAAAGGCCTAATTGTGCCAGGAAGCATAAGAATTACCCAGCAGTCATGGGCCAGCAGCTGGGCCTGTAACATGATTGTGCCTTGCTAGTATAGTTATAGCCTGAAAGAGCAAAATCTATTTGATATATATTTTTCTTAAATCTATTTTAAGATGGAATTTTAATAAATTATCAAGTTAAAAAAAAATGCTGTTGCCTGAAGGAGCAGACAACTGGAGTCAATATATGAGGTCTCTTTATATCTGGCATATTTATTTAGTGAGCTTAAACTTGCTGGGAAAAGTGTCATCAAAGGCATGTTCAGTTGTCTTGCTTTCCTAAATATTATTACAAATCTGAAACTTTAGTAAGGGTGTGGTTTGGTCACCTGTTCTGTGTTATTAGTGTGTACAGTTATTCTGTGTACATTCTGTGTTATTAGTTAACAGTTTTGTGTAATTAATTAATTATGCAAGTTTCCAGGGCTAAAGGAAGACTTTGTGGAATTGTGTTGCACCATGTTCACTTTTGGCAAGTTTGTTTTCATGCCCAAACCCATTGCACTTCCTTAACGAGCCCTCGTGGTCCTGTGGTGTAAACTGTGTGTGCTTGCAACTGTTTTGGAAGCAGTGCAGCTCTGTTTGCTGAGATGTAAAACTCACCGGTGTGTACTATGTCCAGATGATACCTGTTTTCACATTAGTAATTTCCTCACTGTAAATCTTTACAGCATCTAAATCTTCATGAAACCACAAAAGCTCTTGAAGGAGTCGTGTATGGTCACTATGGCACCCTGCAGAGATTAGGTGCTGTTTCCACTGGCATTGATAGAAGCACTTTAGAGTGGACAATGCTGAACTGTGCCTGTGCGGTAATGAAAAAAGCAATGTAATGACTTTAGAGATCTTGAAGAATACAGAATCATAGAATCCTAGAATGTATTGGGTTGGAAGTGACCTATAAAGGTCATCTAGTCCAACGCTCCTACAATAAGCAGGAACGTCTCCAAATAGACAAGATTCCTCAGAGCCCCATCAAGCCTGATCTTGAATGTCTCCCGGGATGAGGCCACCACTACATCTCTAGGCAACCTGTTCCAGTGATCCACCACGCATATCAGTTATTTTACAAGTGAACTGCTTCTTTCTGCACAGTATACTTTAGGATATTCTGGCTCATACTAACCCACCTGGACTAGTGTTCCAACAGCTTCTATTCCTACTGTGCATGTGGAGACCTTTTTCTTTGAACACAAATAATCTGATTTCTTAGTCAGATGTCTTATTCATTAATTCCACTCTTAGCTGAAAAAAAGTATGAACAAAATTGCTGGTATATGCCTTAGGAATAATAAAAAAAAATTGATACAAAATTGATGCACTGTCCATTAGGGCAAGTAAAAGCATTAGTACAAATGACTGAGTACACCTTTTAAAAATTGTAGTAATTTACAGTATTTTTCTCTTAAAATACAGTCATGTTAACTATATACTGTATCAAATGCATGCACAAGAATGGGTATACTTATGCTGACTTGTTTGTTAATGACCGTCATAACTTTTCATACATAATATATGCATTCAGCACAAACTCAAGAGCAAATGTATAGTATACTCATCCTCTCAGTATGCATGGTTTTTTTGGTGTACAAATACGTGTCCTTTACAAGAAATTTAAAGATATTAGTCTCATACCATTATTGTAAGCTTTCCTACTTTTGTTAAGTGGTATGGGAGTCCTGATGGTATTTAATGCAATTTTGGGGGACTGGTATCTGTATGCAATTATGGATATAGGGTCAATAAGCATTATACCAGTTTTGGCATTTGGTCAAACTGATTATAACTTTATCACTTGCATGAAAGTGAAAGTACCATAGCACAGACTAGCGGCATAGCAAAATATTGAAAAAATAGGTAATCTTCATCAAGTCTTATAACACAAGTTCAGAGATTATCTTTGCTCCTGTAAGGTACTTAGTTGACTGAATGCTTTCATTTCACAGAGGAAATGGTGTGACATGAAGGGTGAAGGTATCCCTCAGATTTTATTGAATTAATAAGGTAGAGTTCCATGGATGAATACCAAGGTATAACCTCTGCTATGGGAATAGAATGGAATGGAATAGAATGGAATAGAATATTTAATTTAAGGAGATACCTACAACAACTATCTTGTCCAACTGCCTGACCAATGCAGGGTTGACCAAAAGTTGAAGCATGTTATTAAGGACATTTTAAAATGCCTCTTAAACACTGATGAGCTTGGGGCATAAACCACCTCTCTAGGAAGCCTGTTCCAGTGTTTGACCACCCTCTCCATAAATAAATGCTTCCTAATGTCCAGTGTAAACCTCTCTAATCTACAGTCTTTTGATTGCAGGAGAAGCAACCATGCAATGTCAATTGTTATGAATTTCTTCTTATAGAATATGAAATCTTGCAGATTCATTTTGCTTTGAAAAGGAAGCAGTAAAATGGATACAAAGTAAAAAAACTAAGCCATCTTTAATAAATATTTCACAGTTCTGTAAACACTGCAAGATTTTCTTCTCGGTTACAATCAAATAAATTCAGATTTGTTTTGTTGACATTAAAACAGTTACTTTGTATTTATTTTTATGTAGAAAAACAGTTACCAAATTGCAGTTGTAAATGATCATAGAATCATTCCATTTGGAAGGGACCCGAGATTTATCTAGTTCAACCTCCTGCTCAAAGTAAGATTGACACCAGAAAAGCAAAGAGAAAAATTTTATTTGAAAAAAGGCTAGGTGCTTGGAAAGAAAACAACAGAAAAAACCCCTCAAGATTTCTGTGAAAAAAACTAGAAACTGATGATGGGTGGGTCCTCATGTTCACATGATGATGACTTACTTGTACGGTCAACAATAAAATTAATTGGAAAACTTTGTGCTTCATTAAAAAAAAATATCCAGATATTGTTAGCAATGTATGATAATAAAGTAGGTGCAATTTATTCCATTCTTTCAACAATAATGAATTTGTGTCTTTAAAGGAGATTTTAGTACACTACAAAAGATGCATTAGTAATCTGGACCTGAGGCTTTAGAATGATGTTGCTATAGATGAGCCCTAAATCCTCGAGCCATTGTAAAAACCTCTGTGTTTTCCAGAATTATGAATGTTGGCTATTGATAGCACATGCTTTGTATAAGTTTTACACAGTTTAAGCAATCGCTTCCATTGCAAAGGAATACAAAAATTAAACATTTTAAAGGAAGCACCTCATAGAAATGAATACAAATTTTCTCTAACCAAGAATGGAAATCAGTACTCTTAACTATAAGACATAATACAGATTTCAGACAGGGGGGAAAAGCAACTTACTGATTTTCAGAGCAAACATGAGCCATTTTTTGGTGGCGTATGGAACCAAAAGGATTTTATATTTTAGCTAACTTAAAGAAGTCTTTTATTTCAAAGAGGTTTGAACTCTAATTAATATGCACAGTTAAAAGTTTTACTTCTGACAGGGACAACGAGTAGTGCTGTCATTATTTTACTGGAAAATTTTGGGTTTTTTTAATGTATTCAGAAACAAATCAATAACCAGAAAAGCAATTCAAACTCATTTTTGGGGGAGACAATGTTCAAAGTGATCCTTGCAGTCCCATAACCAGAAGACTCACTGATTAAACTTACAATTCTTTGGAATCACTGTTATGTTTCAAATAGGCGAAGTGGTGAAAGATCAGCAGAAATCAGTAGAGGTAAGGAATATACCATTGGGCCCTACTTATACTGGGGACATATTGGCCAAAGATGCGTAGATTTGCTATATAATGGTAACTTCTGTGACTGAACAGAGGAAGCTGACTCATGTTACTGAGTGCCAGTGCTGATTTGGCAGTGTCCATTCCAAGTCATCGTCATGACTAATGGAGAGATGAAGTACTCCTGCCTTGAAGAAACTTCCTGGGTACAGGGTGGCTTCAGATGTTGCTCTGCTCCATGGTGAAATGAGGTTGTTTTGTATCTGTGACAGACTGAAAAATAAAAAAAGGGACTAACTTTAGTATCTAGGTAAACATAATTAGTTACCTTGATGCTGAACCCAAGCAAAAAGTTTTCCTTCTCTTCCTTTTTTCTCCCCTTCTTTTCAATGCTGTATTGTTGTTACCTTATGGAATGTTTAAGAAATCATATCTTACATAAAATACGAGGAAAAAAAATTAATATGCATACGTATTTAAACAAAGTGAAATTTTATGAAGAACACTGGCAGCAAGCACAGCAGTTAATATAATGCTAATATAATAGGTGCTTCTGCCAAGCAGATGAACTCCAAGAGGTTTGGTAAAAACATTATAATAAGCCTTAGTGTCCTAGGGAAGCCATCCAGTATGATTTTGCACCTCTGCACACCTGTAATTCAAAGTAATGTTCTGCAGGCTGAGGATGATTTGGTGTAGTTATTTCTTATATTGTAGTGTCTAAGCTATCAAGCAAAGGCTGATATGTAATCAAATATACTGTGCCTTTTAATTTAATCTTAAGTAAAGTAAGATTTCTGTTTTGCCCTTAAACTTAGGGTTAAACCATCTATAAATATACTTAGGGGACCAGTGAATAATGTGTTGTTGGGTAGCTGTCTTTTCACACAATTTACCTGAAAATATTAAAATGATTGCCATACTGTATCCTTTTTATTACATTACAGAATTTTTGCCTTAAAATGTCTGCAGATATAATTTATTTATAAATATATTTTCCATATGTTGTGTTAAAAGTGGTGTGTGAAATGTGTTTAAAAAAATTTCATCTAATAGACAAATTTGCAGAGTTTTCAGGACAATACACAGGAGTGATTTTTTTGGTGTGCATTAGTTCTGTCTGATGTGTAGATGTGAAGTGTCTGATTATTGCAGGTTTTGCAGAATTTGTTTTCTGTGACTTATGTAATAAAAAGTTCTAATACTATGTGATGAAAGCTTTTGGTAGTATTATGAGTAATCTTGTAAAAACTCGTGAAGAAATAAAAAATTAGAATTTGTTAGTTCCCTCTACGGAATTAGTGTTCTTGTACGGAAGCACATGGAAGGTTTGAGGTAAACCTGTGTAATCGAAATTCTTGTGTTTTATAAAAACAGAAATTTGTCTTAAAATTTAAATTAAATTAAGATTTAATGTGAAAATATCAGGCTAGATATACTTAGTGTGGGTTTTTTCACACTTCACAGTATAAAGTGATTTGAAAAGAGCTTCAGCAGTTCTTATCCGAGGCACTAGGTGGTGTTTCAGCCTTTTGTACCAAAATGCACATCTCGATACAGTGCCACTAGCACTTTAGATTCTAGTTTTAAACTAATATTTAAATAATAACTAGATGTTCGAGAGCAGATTTCTGTTCAAGTTTTCCTTTTCAAAATGGCAGTGAGGAGTGGAACTGACACCCACAAATTGTAACACTGGTGTTTGTGTACAAAACGTGTTCACGACTGTTGGTTAATAGATTTGGTGGTTAATAGATTTGAAAATGGGTATGGTAGATATCGTGGCTACTTTGGAGTGCAGATTTCTAATGTTATGGATTATCCCATTGTAATAAAATTTAAAAGGGAAAATCACGTAGTTCCTCTTTACAGATGTCACAAAGCATATATTAAACATGCAATCCACTCCCCTTCCCTTTTATGCTGTGGTGCTGTCACAGTCACAGGAAATGCTCTGTCCTGGCAGTGACCTGGTGGGGACCGACCTTCTCTGTGTGTGTGTGTGAGCTGCTGAGTTCTCTGTGGAAGCTACCTGAGGGGAAGAAGAATTCCTGTCCAGGAATATGCCACCTTCCCATCTGTGCTCTTATGACACTACCTTACAAGCGTGTCTGTCATTTAATTGAAAGGTCTGCACTGTAAATTACCAGCATTTTTTAAATTGCAGGAGTATTTCTACATGCTGTGATAAGACAGACAAGTCAGTTTAGCCCTGTTCTAATTAAGGGCTGGAATTTCAGTGCTCACTGAAAGTACATACATTTCTATGTGTGTGTGACAGTTGCCATCCTGCTCATTTTGTGTGATTATTTGAAGCTAAAATTATACTGCTTGGGTCAACACTATGGAAGTCTACATCTTGAAAATACATTCAAAATAAGGTTTTATCAGAAATATTAGCTATAAATATTATGAAACACTCTTAGAAAAGCAGATGTGCAAAATACATAAATATGTGCTGTTTTCATGCTGTGTGCCTGAATTTTTTTTCAATATGTAATACCTTAAGTAAATTTTTCTGTTTAAAAAAATAATTCTGTTTTTTTCATTAGATGCTTTTAGTTTAAGTGCTCATACTGTTTCCTTCAGGTCTGACCCAATTACTTTTGTAGTCTGTAAGAAACACTGCACAATGGAAACAGTTGGAACCAGTTTGACTTCAGCAGGGCCTGGAGATAATATGATGTCTTCATTGAAGTGTCACTGACAGTCAGTGAAAAACAGCTTCCAAGCTGTAGAGGTGGAAATAAAATAAAAGATGATGATACAATAGATAGCAAGAACAAAGATGGGCAGAGCATCTTGAATCAGGGACTGGGTTTGATCAAACTTTTATAATAAAATACGTGCTTGTTTCATATGAATCTCACGGTGCTGACACTTGCATTGCTGTGTCCTGCTGTACATCATCATCTACCTAGTTTGGCAGGAGCTGAGATTTATATTGAAACAGGCCACTAGACTTTGTGTCACGAGGAAGAGGTTAGTACTCAGGAGTACTCTTCCTGATTCTGCTTTTAGAGGAGGAGATACTAAATCATATTCATTCAGAAGGACCTCTCATTCTGTTGGATACAAGAAAAAAATACTGGTCATCCAGGAGTTCATTGTCCTGGGACAAAATGTTGCTGTCAGCCAAGGACATAGTTGCTCAAGTGTTTAGATGGTGATATCTAATTTCTGTGACATTTTAATATCTAATAAGTGAAGGAAAAATGGCACAAAAAAACTCTGGGGGATTTTATCTTGTAGTCACTCAAATTGTTATATATTTGTATACTTCTGGTCCTTTCATTGTGCTGACACATAAATGGAAATTTTAGAACTTCTTACAGCTGTGTACAAACCAAGCAGAAATATTAAAGGCTTTTAATTGCTACTGATTAAAGAGGACAAAAATACTTCTGTCTTTTGTGCTGAAATTTCAGTTTGGGGCTTTCATGTACTTTCTTACTTAATTAGCAAAGACAAAACAGACCTGTTCTTGAATTTGCATTTGAATGGTTCAGGCCTGAAGCATACATAGTATTAACCTTTGTTCTCAGGATGTCTAACCTACTTCAGATAGCAAGCTGCTACTGAGGGAGTCTCTTTTAGCCTCAGTGCTTTGATACTTTATTCTGTCTTGTTAAAATAAGTAAGCAGGAGTTCTCATAGGTGGAGTATCAGCACTATAAAAAGTTAAGAAGGAAGTTTACCAGGATGGGGCATATTGCCACCATTAAATGAGCAAGTGATGCCTCCTTTTCCAACCCCAGCCTGGCAGTCTGTGAGGCAGTCAGTGAGTCTGAATATGGAGTGGGCATCCAAGGAGCACTCTATATGAAGTCTTCATTAATACATTTTTGTTGAGACTTGACTAGACAGCATGGCCCAAATTTTCTGTTAGATAAGTGCCTGGAGAATAAAAGTAAGGTACAGAGTGCAGCTTCTGAAGCCTTTTCTGATGGACTGAGCAAGATTCATTGCATCCTGATTTGTTCTCATAAAACATATGATCTGAATGTGAAATTAACTTACAGATAATTGGCACTGGCAATTTCCTGTGCTGCCATGTGACTAAGGTGGTTGGATACACAAGCTTCACAATCAAACATGTTTAGATTAATAAATCTCATTGCTGCAGCCAGGATCTCGTTACTGGGAAGCTGTAATAATTTTAATAATTTAGTAAGTATACAGTGAAAACTAAATCTTGGCTATGAAGTGGAGAGAATCACCACCTTAAATATTGTGTTGCTTTACTTACAAAATGGTTTTAATTTACAACATCTTTGAAAAGCAAGTCACTTCTTGAAGTCAGCTTCTTCATGTAAATACGATACAGAGTGCCACTGACAGAAATCAACAGAGCATTTTTAAGAATTACAAAGTTACTGTTTTGTAACAGCAGTGGATCTATTCCAAAATTCCTTACTCTGACTTTAGTAAGAGAATGGATTAAATGTTCAATGAACTTCTGTCCTTTTTTTTTTTTTTTTTTTTTTTTTCCTATAATCCTCAACCTATAGTCTTCATTTTCAAATCTTACATTTACTGCCATTGGAATGTCAATATTTAGATCCTTTTCGATTATATTGCTACTATCTGTGGTTTTTCCTTATTTTATAAGTGATGAAGCAAAAGCTGAATAAAAGTATTTTTCTTTGAGTTTTTTTCCTAAAACAATTTCCTCCAGGGTTATACAGTCATATTTTGTTGTGCTGTGGCTAAACTATTCTAATTTTAATAGAAAGAATTAAAATAGTATTCTTTCTACCTTCGGAAATGGCAACAATCAGTTGATATATGCTTGATGAAAACTTTCTGTGCAGTGTTCAC
Organism: Apus apus; assembly: GCF_020740795.1. NCBI lineage: Eukaryota > Metazoa > Chordata > Aves > Apodiformes > Apodidae > Apus > Apus apus. The sequence continues at coordinate 136,541,561 of NC_067283.1, forward strand.
AGGCTAACAGATTTTCCATTTAAATATGTCCGAACAGGTAATGTGGGTATGTAACTTGTGCCGAAAACAACAAGAAATCCTCACAAAATCAGGAGCCTGGTTCTATAACAGTGGATCAAATGCACCACAGCAGCCTGACCAAGAAGGTATTAGAGCCCTGCGGAATGAAGAAGCACCTCAAGAGAAAAAAGCAAAACTGCAGGAGCATTCACCGTACCAAGGACCATCAGGTGACATATCCACACAAGCTCTGGACAAAAACAGATCTCAAGGGCTCACAAGACAGGACTCAATTAAGAATGGTTCAGGTGTAAAACATCAAGTAATAAGCGACACCACATCAGACAGGTAAGAAAGTATTTAATTTTTATACTGGTAAAATCTGCTGAATTTATGATATACATTTTATCTTCTTAAGTTTTATCTTATTTTTATTTGTAGTCTATAAAATAAATACTGTGTTTTTTTTAAGCAATCCTAAGAAGCACTAGCCAAGGAGTTATTATGTTCAGATGGTCATGGACAACGTCTGTTCTTCATTCCTTCTCATTAAAAAAACATGAAAACTGGCAGTAGCAGTGTGACAGAGCTTGTCCATGTTCTTGCAACTTTGTCAAATCATAGTTATTGCGCTGCACAGAATGTTACCATATTTCTTTCGTGGCCACTAACTTTATAGTAGAAATTTAGTAATCCAAAATAGGTCTCAAAAAGGCAGATTAATGAAAGATGGTGGCTGTTCAGATTACGGAATTAAAACAGCCGGTAGTACTTGTCGTATACAGTATAAAAGGTGGTGAAATCCTGTGTGATGACCAACTTGGGTATTTTCATAGTTTCTCAGTTTCTTGCTGTTAGTTATTTTCATTAGTATGACAACTTCTTTGCTGGTTTATCTCAGTGTTACTTGGCATTGGTTGAAATTGTGGCTATTTCACTGCTAATGTAGTAAGACTCAGTTTAGCCAGGGGCTGGAGCTGGAAATTCCTTCCCTTTTCCTGATGTGGTTGTACCAAAAGGCCCTCAACCTCTGCAACTACACTAAAGTAAAAACTGTTTCATTGAATAAATTTTATTTCTTTGTAAGCAAGACGAGACTAGAACTTTAAATATGGTGAGAAGTAAAGAAAGAGAGTGAGTGTTTCCATGGAAATTATACCCTCTCCCCCTGCAGACCTCCACCTGCCTTGGAATTAAGCAGCCAGATTATAGTATAACCTGTCAGCCTTCCTCTGCTGCCTAGCTAGCACCTCATCACAATCTTTGTTCTGCAAGCTTGAAACAAGTTAGACAACAATAGTATCTTTTACAGCTAATATAATTAAAATTGTTTTCCTTGACCCTCACCTCTTGTATTCCATCATATTTTATTTCCTATTCCTGGTCTTATTGGAGAACAATTCAGTGTAATGAATCTCACCCTTTTGAACTTACTCTGCCTGTTGCCCTTTGCTCTGATTTCAGATGATGGGTTCAGTACTCAGCTCTGCGTGCTCCTCAGTTGTATGCATGGTGTCTGAGAAATACAGCTGGCAGCTTAACTTGATGCTAAGGAGCAGGAGAGACTTACTCTATTGTGGTTCCTTGTTTTCCTTACTTTTGCCAGGAAAAGGGTATCATACATAATGTGATGATAAAAACCCCTTTCTTAAGCAATAATTTAACTCTGAAAATGTTTTTATATTACATGCATGCAGAAAGAGGGATATACAAATAGATATTCAATTCAGATATATAATAGGCATTTACACTAAGGAGATTTATATGATAAATGTGGACAGTACAAGGAAGCATTTACCAACAGGAAGAATGTAGACTTAGTGCCTGAAATCAGAACTATTCTGCTGATTGTGATCTCTTCTACTCAACATACAGTTTAAATCCAGATTGCTTTTTCAGTCATTATGCTCTTCCTGTTTTATTTGAATACTAATACTAGTACTCCCTAATTAACATATGTAAGTATGCTTAGAATATATTTATGACATATATTGCATGCTACTGAAGGTATGAGAGTCTTTTGAATAATTTTCTTCCCTAACGTTGCTCACATTATTGCTAGAGATAATGAAAAAAGACTCTTCCTTGATGTCTAATCAGTGTCTGATTGGTGAAATGGTGTTTTAGAGGAGAGTGTCAATGTGTCTGAGAGACTATCCCAGAATTCAAGGATGGGCATAGGCCTCAAGTTAGGACCTATATATGCTGTGATGCCATTGCTATTCTCAGCAAAAACACTAGAAAGGCTTACAATTTTATTACATTCGATCTCTGTTAAGAGCAGAAGGTAACATAGTATTATCTTTATGCTGAAGCAATGCATAGAATATATATGATAATTTGATACAATTTTAATATTAAATTTTATAAATTTATATTTGTTCTGGTTATTATTATTGATCAAGTTAAGAAAACTCCATTTGAAACTTGCATCAGTGGTCGAGCAACTATATATAACTTTTCCTCAAGGCTTCTGGCCTTTTGTCTTTTTTTCTGAATTCTTCATATTACCTTTTTTTTTGGTTAGCATTAACTGAAAGAAGAGCCAGTAGAGAAACATGTTATATGGGGGATTGTCATGACAGGTTTTTTTGTATTCTTTAAATCTGTGGAGAAATTTTTTAAAACATTTGCATCTTCCTTTGATGGTGCAGCAATCATTACTTAGTAGTTCTTTATATCAAGTATCATATCTTGGTCATTTGGAGACAAGTAGATCACAGAGTAAAGGGCAACATTCATTCCTTGGATCTCAAGAACATCAATGCTGTTACTGTCATTAGAATAATACTTGGTTTTTTCAAGCATTAGACTAGTATTTTGTTCCCTTGATGTATGCAACAGTCCCATTTGCAATCAATACATCCCAAACTGTTCAAACAGACAGCTACGTACTTCATTGTAGATCTTTGACTGATCTGAAATTTGTTGCCTTAGATAATTCTGGCATGATTTTAGATGGCACATTCTCCAGGGATGTTTTCCTTGTATTGGATCCATTACAGAGGCAAAGAGAAGTCAAAAACTATTCAGGAGCAAGTTATACTTACCACTAGCAAAATGATTTTCCATTATTATTTTTTTTCCTAGTTAATATCCAATATTTATAAGCTGCCTTACAGTGCTTTTACTGCTTTCTGTGTAGTAAACTCATGGAGAAGGCAGATGCAGCAGGCATGCCATTGGATTGCTTTCAGTAATTGACCATCTTATATTTGACATTTTTTTGAGGTAAGACTAGGATAATTTGTATTGCATAGAGATTTTATGCTGAGGGCAGATGAGATGTAACTATGTGTAGTGGTTTTCACAGGCTTAACTATGTGAGCAGAGAATGGATGCTGATGTAATATAATGCTAGACCTCCTGAAAACTGCCAAGTGATGTGAACCAAAGAAATGCAAAATACTGCTTTACATAATCCATAGACTCAGAAGGTCCATTCTTAGGTCTGCTGTGCACAGATGGTAGACCTATGGCTGTAGGCACTGTGCTTCTTTGGTTTGCACTGTCCAATTTCACATTATTCTAGATGATACAAAGGGTTCCTTTTTATTTTATTTTGAGCAAATACATTAAGGTACTTAATCTTCCCAAGACCTAGGCTATTTATCATTAAATATATTGTGTTTTCTTTGGAGCAGGAAAATTATTTGAATATACAGAATATTTTTTCAGTCATTTTGTAGCAGGCAATCAGCTTGTGAAATAATGGATTTCTTCATTCCAAAGCCTAAGCCAAAGTAAATGTTTATAATGTCCTAGTAAAATGTGTACAACATCCCAATAAGAAAAGCTGGGGAAGAGGGAACCTTAATGATAATACAAAGCTTTTTTGTGTTTCACTTTGTTTGCCCGAATTGTTAGATCTTTCGGTGGTGTTGCTATACTTGCGTTGTAAAATAATTTGTTTTCCTGCTTTTAGTAGGATCCATTGTAAAGCCATTTCAGTAATCTTCCACATATGAGTTCCGCATTTTGAACTCTGAATCTTTTGAGACATTCCAGAGGTGTTGCTTCACAAGCCTCCTTTCTAGATATGTGGCATTTCCCAATCCTTTTTAAGCAATAGGTATCTTGGAGTAGGAAACTAACCATGCGACTTCCCGGTGCAAGGTTATGATGACGTAACAATTTCTAATCGAATGCTTATCTGAAATGATCTTACATAGTTCAGGTAGATGTGAATGATAAAGTGTTTTGGTTTTGATAATTTTATATGAATGGAATTTTAAAATATCGACTTTGAATTTGTGATATTGATTTATTTGTGATGAAATACTGTGAGAAAGTTTGTTTACATGTTTCGTTAGTCCATTTATTATTGCTGAATCTATGAGAAGATGAGCCATGTCAAAATAAGAGAAATGGTTCTTGGTATCTGTAAGGATCACGATCTTACAGATTATGAAGCAAGAGTAACAGATAGAGCTGGCTGAACCCTTTTCAGATTAACTGTAAGGATATGAGATGAAATTATAAAAGCCAGAATGAAAGCAACAAATTGAGAGAGTGAGCAGCTGCAGAGTTGCACAACAGCAGCATTTATTTTCCAGGCCAGCAGACACAGATAAAATATATCCTCCTTCCCTCTTCCTCCCCTTCTCCTTTCAAAGATACTTATGTATTTTGGGAGTTTGTTTTGTCTCATGCTTTTTATCTCAGGAAAAAAGAGGATTTTAATGGTGGTTTCCGCACACTAGAGTGGATTTGGAGGATGCATTTTATTCTGAGTAAGAGCTGCAAACTGTTCAGGGCATTTGGGTCTGAAGATGCAGGTTTTTAACATATATTCTTTATGGAATGTGTACATGTTTTCCACTTACAAAGGTTTTATTCTTTTGCATTAGTAATGGCAGTAGAATGAAAGAGGTCCCCTGTGTCCCTTTGCTTCCGTTCTTGGAAGGAGTGCCTGTATGAGTTGGCAGTGTAGGCTCTGTCTTTTGGGACTGCAGTTGGGGATGTCAGGGTGTGACAAAATAAGAGGGAAGAGGAGGAGAGAGGAAAAAGCAGACATAAGCTAGCTGAGAAACACTAAAGAGCAGCATGAATTAAATAAATGAAAATATGTGTCCATCTGTTTCATGTTATATCTTTGTGAAATAGCTCTTCTTTAATTGCTGCATTATGAACAACTGACACTGAGAACATTACTGATGGTAGTTCAGTGCAACGTAAAATATGACAAGGTAATGTTGAAGAATCAGTGAATTACATTTATTTCTGAAAGACTGGAAACTGACTATTTCCCAAGATTATCACTATTTTTCTTCTGCAACACTGAGGACACAACACTGTAGCACAGCCTCTGATTATGATTGTTTCTATTTCTGAGCACCTGAGTTGCCAGATCTGGTGCCTTAAAAAACATACAACTTTTCCTTGGATCTGTGGAAATTAAGCATATTTGACATCAATCTCCAGTAGAATAGAGGCATTTTAATTTTTTTTTACTTATGTTTTTCTACCTGCTGACAACGTCTTTAATCTTTTTAGAATTCTTTATGTAAGAATTAACTTACATGAATTAATTCAAGTTATTGGCCACCCTGGTAGAAAAAACCCACAATTTTAGAGAAAGCATAATGATGTTCTTTAACTTCATGAATAAAACTAATACTTCATACAAGTATTTTTCAGGTTGAATTTAGAATTTTATGAAAATTCTTTCCCATGCATGACTGCAAAAAGCTGTCACTAAATTTCCTTGGTCCTATATTTGTGCATTAGTGGTACCCTGCAGTATTTTTAACATATTAACTGCAGATTTATATTTATGAGATTTGAACTGCATCCAAATAAAGTTTTATTTTCATCTTCCTGCTCCTATTCCAGCATTTTTCACCACTTTGGTTGTCAGTCCTTGGAGTTGTAAAGCAAAATCCATGTCAATCTTAAAACTGTAGTCTCAGTAGTTTTGCTTTTGTTTCTTGTGCTGTTTGTCTTTCATAATTCTTGAGGTAGTAATTTAGAAAAAACGAGTTAGTTTTTTTTTCACAGAAATCCTCTCTGAATTATTTAATTTCTGTATGTATAGGTTTAGGGATGCGGATCAACATTTCATGGCTAGTCCAGTTTTCAGGTAGAAACAAGCTATGCTTATCTGCTGCCTCAATCTGGAATGGCATGAAAAGGAAATTAATAGTAAGTATGGCCAGAGGAAGCAATAGAAATTTATGGGAAGGGAGCCAGAGAAAAAGCAGTATTTAATTATTGAAAACAACTACCTTGAGTCCAAGAAAGTCAGGAATCCTTCAGTACAGAAGTTTTAATGAAATATAAGTGTGACAAAGATTAAGCTGCACCTATTTATGAAGATGAGTAAGGATTTTGGTACTATCTGTAATGCCTACATGCAGAGTCTCTGTTAGAAGGTCCTGAATGGTACTGATATTGTTTATTAATAGCCCAGTCTACCTATAGTATGTTCTACCTGTTATTCATAGGTTGTGATGGTTTGTAGCATCTGCATTCTATACTAACTTCTGGGAAAGAAAGGCAGCCTTTTGTCTCCATTACCTTTGCAGAACTGTCTTCTGAGTAACTAAATTGCTTGTACAGTTTTGTTTGTCTCCTAATGTCAGTTTTGTGGGTCTCCCACTCACATGAATAGTAAAAATTCTAACAAAACGATGAGGATGTGCAGCCACACCATGACTTCAGTGTGATTTTTCTGAGATGGTCATTGCTTTCCTCCCTCCTGCCATGTCTATTTTCCCCAAAGTAGCAGAACAACCAATAAGCTAGCTGTTGTTACTTTTTTTCTGATGATGTTTTATTAAACACACTTTTTTTTTTTTTTTTGCCTTTTTTTGCTTAAAGCCAGCATTTATTTAGCTGTAGAATCTGTAGTGAGTAGCAATGGGACTCTGACCAGTGGTAGATGCAATTTAGAATCCTTTTTAGTTAGAGAAATCTAATCTGTTTTGAGAAGAGAGGAAAAGAGAACTTCCCTAACTGTAGCAGAGCTACCTTAATAAACAATCTAAAAGTGCTGTGTTTATTTTCAAAATTAAAGTGATTTAATTAAAAACATAACAAAATATAGAATTCCAGCTTTAAGTGACAACCTGGGCTTGTCTGCAATCATTCTCCACAGTGAGCAAATCTCATGTTGTTTTTAGGGAAATTAATTTTCACAATTTTCTGAAGAGTGCCTTTTCAAAAATAATTCCATTGCAACATGATGTTTGGATTTTGCTTGCTGTTACTGATTACTTGTTGTTTTGGTTTCTTGGTTGTCTTTTTTTCTTTTTTTTCTTTTTCCTTAATTATGCTTATTTGCTGCATACTGCTTACTGAAAACGAGCAGATAAAATTTTACTTTTCTCAGTCTTATGCAGAATGAGTTCAGGGAAGTCTTGATATTCAGTGCAGATATTTTATATGTTTGAAGCCAAATTTGGCCTTCCATTCCAGTGTTATGCTTCCACATATCACAGCTATGTCTTTAGTTGTGCTAAAAGACCATTAATAATCTAAATCTGTAAACACAGGTCTCAGATGTATCAGAACATTGAACATTTTTATTAAGAATTAGCTGTGGCTAACATTCATGAAATTAAATGTAGTTTTGCTTTTAGCTAAATTGACCCTGAAAGAAAGCGATACCAACAAAATTTGAGGGTAGCAGCATTTTCAATTTAATTTTTTAAGTTAGTGAGGCCTGTACTTTTCTGGGTTGAGCATGTCTTCTTAAAAGTGCTCTTTTGTTGACCTTGCACCAAAATGAATGTTAGAACTCACTGTTGTGTTCACAATCCTTAGTTGTGCTATGCTCTCTTTGGAGTTTAAGTTCTCTTCAGAAGTATAAATAACATTTTGTTTGAATTTCTTATTTTCAAAATTGTTGTGTAAAGGTGAATAAGTTACATCTATGAAGTGCAGCCAAGGGAAAGGGCTAACATTTAATAAAGGATTCAGTTTACTCAAGTTTGTAGTTTTCTGGCAGCAAAGTGGCTCTGGAATCTGCAGGAGGTAGTTCAATGAACGGCCTTTTATTTTCATAATTTTTGTCATACGTATATAGACTGAATTAAAATAAAAAATAAGAATGCATAATTGTTACTGGTACAAATTCTTTGGCTCTTTCTTTGTGTCTCTAAAAGTCACAAATGATAAAGCAATCACTTCTGTAGTGCTCTTTAGTTGTAATTTATCTTTTTACTTGGCAAGTTTAATGACTTTAGTAAATGTAGATCTATTCTATTAATTCAGATCAGAGGAAAAATATAACAAAACCAAAATGTTCAGGACTAAGGTGACTATATTTTAATAATTAAAAATTGCATTGTTAAGCAGTACCATTTTGTTTTCTACCTTGCCTTTAGCATGATTATTCTGTTTCTTTTTTTACCCCTTCTTCAAGCCAAATCCTTGTTTGTCCCTTTGTCTACTCTGAAATGTCTTCTATCTATCTATCTATCTATCTATCTATCTATCTATCTATCTATCTATCTATCTATATCTATCTATCTATCTATCTATCTATCTATCTATCTATCTATCTATCTATCTATCATCTATCTATCTATCTATCTATCTATCTATCTATCTATCTATCTATCTATCTATCTATCTATCATCTATCTATCTATCTATCTATCTATCTATCTATCTATCTATCTATCTATCTATTTTATTTGATTGGCTCATTTTCTTTTGTGTATCATAATTTCTTTCTCACTTCTGTGAGTTCTTACCAGACTCTGGCTAGACACTGAAGTGTTTTCAAAGATATACCCATGAAATACTTTCACTTAGAGACAGACGTATTTTTATTCTTTAACCCAGTTGTTTTTCTTTCCTGGAGCTCTAGCTCACCTCTCTTCCTCAATTTCCAGCAATTCTGCAACCATTCCTAAGTGCCCTTTCAGATTTGTGGTGAAATAAGTGGACACTTGTTTACCAAGCTTTGAGAAATCTGAATTTTGTGCCTCGCTGCATTTTTACTAACCAAAAGGAAGACAACCACAGACATTTTTAAGGCAACAGTTACCTGTTCCAGCAAACTAGTGCAGTACAATGTCATTTCAAGTTAAGCAGAAAATGTAGGTGACCTGAAGTCAGTGACTCTCTAAAGTGGAGTTTTAAAACTGCAGGTAATATCTATGTATGGTACACAGTGGGTCATGTATACACAACTTCTTTTGGCATCTTTACACTGTGCAGCGTTGTGCCCTGAAATCATAATAGAATGGCTTAGGTTGGGAGGGACCTTAAAGATCATCTAGTTCAAATTATGCCATATTTTTTCAGAAAGTGACATCAGAAAGTGCCCATTTCTGCAGCACAGGGCTTCTTGGAAATGCTATTAGGGACCTCAGTTAGTGTATCATCTTCACAGAATAGCAGAAGGTTAAGTTGCTCCAAACACAGTTTTCCCAATTTCTGATGCAGTGTTTTGTCAGCTTATATTAGATGCTTGAATGAGTCCCTAGATGTAGTTTATCTGCCAAATTACGCAGCTTTTAATGAGACGAACCATGAACTTTGCTGCAGAAAATTCGTTTTCTGTGGCAAAAAGAAAACAGCAAGCACAGCAGATCTTATGGTAATATTTTGATAGAAAGCAATGCATTTTATCTGAAAGATGTTTTATTCTAAAATGACTTTGTGAAAATCCTGGACTTTAAATTATAGACTTCCTTGCTGATCACTTGAAAAAAATAAAGAAAAAAATAGCCATCAAGGCAGATGAGATTAAAGCAGAATGCATCTGATTTGCTTTGTAATTCCAAATAAACTGGGAAGCTTCAGAGGGACATTGCATACTAAAGTTCCAAATCAGTGCACAAAACAATTTTTTTTTTTTTTTTCCCCCCAGAGTTAGATTAATTTTAATTAAATCTTGTTGACTCTGGCAGGGGGTGTTGGGCTGGCAAAAATGGACCTGACTCACTTTTGTATTTGTGCTCCAGTTAGAGCTGAAAAATATTTAAGCCAGAAAAGGAATTGATTCAACAATCTCACCTCTACAATACGTATAAAAAATTACAACTCAACAGTTAGTTAATCAATTTCACCTCCTCATGCTGAGGTAATTGTATTTTATTCCTACAATGGACATACAATGATTTATCTTCCTCTACCCTTCATTAACATGATTGTTACAAAGAAGAATTCTTGAAAGAAACCCAATTTAAATTGGCTTTGCTTTCCTTAAAAAACAATGTATATTTTGGGTGCTTCCCATGTCTCGTAGCTCAAGTAAATAGAATTATTAGAGAATTTATTTTCATTTAGAAAATATGTCTCAATATTTAAAGCAAGAAATTGGATCTTTGATTAAAGCGGAAAGCAAAAAAGAAATTAATTGATGCAAAGATTCTTTCCTAAAGGAGAATAAAAATTATAAAGACTCCATGAATTTGAGTGGGAAGGAAGAGAGGAAGATATGTCACTTAAACAATGTAAAAGGAAGAAATATTTTGTAGATGAGACACATTTAAAACAAACTAGGGAGCTCTGGGTATTAAGTCCAGAACTAGCATTGTCTCACCTTGTCCTCCTCAGCAATTTGGTTTGGATGATGATAGACTACATTGCAGTAATGACTGATGTACTAATGTAGATCAGAACCATTCGTTCTTGCCTACTTTGCTTCTCCTTCAAGCAATTGAGGGAGTTTATAAGAATGCATGTGTCCCATTTGTAGATACTCACAAAAGCTGTCAGTTATTTTCAGAGTTAAGCCCAGTGAAGCTAACTAAACCAGATTTCCCTCAAGACAGACATTTTAAATTTCATGCTCTATGTGGCATATGGGTACTTCTTTTGGAAGCATTTTTTTCTCTCTGAAAATTAGATTTTTTGAGAAATTTATACTGAGGTATATCACCAAGAATCATGAAGCCTTACGGTTATGCTACAATCAATTATGAAATTAACCCTAACCCCCTCTGCAAGGTTTTTAATGTAATGGCCAGCACTGCTTTTACCTTCACTAGCATCAAACTCCAGTATTAAATAGAAATCTTTCCAAAGTAAAGTATTAACGCTGCCTTCAGGCTTATAAAACCCATACTCCATGGCACTGTCAAAGGAAATGAATTCCAGAGATGTGTGATCATCAGGAAAATATTCTTCTGGTATTCCAATCAGCTGAAGATAGGAGCAACCCAGGAGACCATAAATCTTATAATGACATGAAAGGAAGATAAATTAGTCTTTTTGAACTTGTTCCCAAGATATGGAAGGCTCCAGCTTTTATCCAGTGTACTGAACAGCAGAAATTAATAAATGATCCAGTGCATAGATGCGTTCTCTTAGCTACTGTTTCACAAAATGAAAAGGCTAATCTTAATCTTACTGTCAATTGGAGAATGAGCTATATTCTAGTTTGCACATATTTTCACCTTTGTTTCCGTCACAGATCACCTGGATACATTGACTCTCAGCACAAGTTTGGAGGCCTTTTAATGTCCAAATAAGTAATCTGAGAGTAGAGATACTTCAATAAATCTCTTAAGATGTTTTCCAGGTGACTAACAGGAATTTGTAAAATTAATTATACTCCCAAGTTCAAAGGGAATGAGAACCCTTTTCTGCAATGTATAATCACTATGGACGAATGTAACTGTTACTTTCTTTACATAATAAGGAGCTTTAAGCTCAGCCTGCTCACCCAAACACGTTTGTTTAAAGGATCTCATCCAAGGAGCATGATAACTGTATTTCACAAAGAGAACATTACCTCTACCTGAGTGTGTAGAAATCATTACTGTGCTGGGTGCATTTACATTGTTGGAAATCATCAGTGGATTGTTGTAGGATTTAATTTTTGCTGTCTGCTTTTTGCTAATCATGTTCTCTCTTAAATTGGTATAATTTGGAGAATAAGAAATGTAAGTACAAACTGCCTTGTGAGCACTGAGGAAATCAACCTTCACCTTGAATGCATCATCCTGAGGCAGAGAGGAAAGACAGATGTCTGAAAACTGTTAGTGCATGTTTTTTATGTTATTAATAATGGATCCGAATTTTTAGTAATATTTTAAATCACTTTTTTTTTTTTTTAAGTGACATGATCACTTTTGATAAAAGAATAGAAATCTCGTGTAGCAGATGAAGTTTTCAGTGTATTGTTTCAAAAATCAATCAAATCTCTGTTCTAGGCCAGCACTTCTTGACTAGTGAGACACATCTCATTGGTGAACCATCCAGAACTGTAAATGAGGCATAAAGCAGGATTCATGTACTGTAATGAGGTGCAAAGAAGTATCAATTGATTGTGAGTCAGCTGAAGGTAAAATTGGTTGAAATACATGGCTCTAAAACAAGCCCTCTCCAGGTGCAGCATCTACTGTGTGTTGAGGCTGCTGTATCAGTGTGTATTACACGTACTCCTCTGTTTCTTCAACCACACTATAACAATTTTCTGTTCCTGTCAGGTAATGCAGCTATTCCTTTAGGCGGAGAAATGAAGTCTCAGTTAGACCTTTTCTAACTCTGACTGCCCAATTCTTCCGTCCTAGTGTTATTCCTTTATTACTTTAAAAAATATTGTTTATGTATTTTATATCACATGTATGAACAGGCACAAATGTACCTATTAATACTAAAAGCTTAGGATGTATAGCCATTTGAGTAAACTGCCAGACACCCTGAGGAAAGTGGAGATCTCATTCTATGACATAGGACTTACAGACATTATTTTGTGGAGAAAAAAAGATGCATTTCTCCTGTAGGAATCCTACCAGTCCTGCAGCCATGAAATTAGATTAGCAGTATGTATGAATTATTTTAGTACAAACTAGAATTATGGTCTTGCAGGTTGAAGAAGTAATCTCTACATTTATTAGACAGACAGGTTGTTTTTTGTTTCCCAACAGCAATTTCTGCCCCAACAGCTTTTTAGGTAAATTATGTCTTAATTCAGGGCAGTGGGTTAAAAAATGTTCACAACCCTAGATTTTAGGCCTTCTTTTTTAATATGGGAGACATACTATCAGTGGGAATTTTGCTAGAAAACATGCAGATCCATAAAATGCTTGGATTATATGCTGAGACAATGTACTGGTAGGAAAAAGGGACAGAGAATGCACCTGGATTTTTTTCTAACATGGTGCAGAACACAGCCAAGACAGGAACTGGGAACTGTACTCAGATCCAGCAATAGAAATGCAGTCACAGGGTTATATTCATTCCTCCTAAACAAGTACTTAGATAACCATAAGAACACTTCATTAAACCTATTTTCGGGCACTCATGCAATTTTTGGTCACATGAATATTTTTTTACATGCTCCTTTTTCTGTCTGTTGATTATACAGGAAGAACAAGAGGGCTAGGCTTCAACACTATGCACCTCAGTAATCTGTATTTAAATGGAATAAATCTGGGATTCTGTGTTAATGACTTCAGATAACAATTCACACAATATAAATTCAACCTCTGAATTTCCCAAATTTGATAACGTCTTCATTTTTAAGCATAGAGTTCTCTACGCAAGGAATACTTAGAAATGCTTGGATCTGGCAAGTGTGGAAGGAACTAGCCATTGGAACTTTCTTGAGGACCATAGGTAGGCAACAACGTATTTTAAAAACTAGTGTGCAGAGTTGTTTTTGTGAACATGTTATGTAGCACATAATATTACTATCAAAATAGCAAAATCTGAAGTGCCTTATTCTACTTGTGCTGGAAAACCCTCTCAAACTAAATGCTACACCATTTCATGTTTTTAATTCACAAGATGCAAGTTGTGCTTTCTCTCTATTTTGTGGTGTTCCTCAGCAATAGAAGCTTTTTGTTTCACCATGCAAGTTTACCTTGTGCAATATTCAGAGGGTGAGTAGAAAAAAGATGAGAAATAATTAAAATTAAACATTTAATTGTAGTAATTTTTAACTATTTTGAGCCTTGTCATATTTAAATAAAGTTTTTCACATTGCCTTTCAACTAATGGATTAAAGAGAATTCTGCAAAGAGGTTTGAAAATCAATAAACTATGTTGAGCTAAGGAAGTTAACCAATAAGTCAAAGTTATTCATGTTAAGGATAACTTAAAAATAACTATATTGGGAGGTAAACCTGCTTCTGAGGCATACCTACTGATTCATTTCAAGAAATAGTACTCTTGTGGCATAGTCTATCACCATTAACAACAAAAGCATTTTAAATTATAATTTTCATATTTCCCATGTCCAACTGATTTATTTTCCTCTGTCTTACTCATCTTAAAATGTGCAGTTTGTATGGTCAGTGCCAGTTTTTGTATGTGTCCATATTAGGCCTAACAGCAGGATTTCTCAAGGGAACATATGGCACATTTCCTACTATCCGCATGCGGAGCAGAATCAGACCTATCATTGTGTTACCTGAGTTTTAAAAAATATAGATTTTTTTATAATGAACAAGACACCTAACATTTAAGTTTCACAAGTCTTCATTCTTTTGTTTTGTAGATTTAGAATTTAATTAAGCCATAACTGGTCAAAAAAAGATAAAATCTCAGATTCCAAATATTTTATTTGTAAAATGCATTCTTTACAAACTATTAATTACGCAAGCAAAATCTAATGTTTGACTTGCTTGCCACCTTTTTGAAAGTTTTAAAGCCATACCGATGAGTGGATCATGATTATTTTTGTCATTTACTTAGACCTTGATGAGATGCAGGAAAACAAATTGTTTGGTCCATCACAGACTTCAGCACACCTAATTAGGGAGAGCTGGAACTTTCCTGCTTAGGAAGTCCAAAGGTGATCCAAAATCTCCCATCAAGACTTGGCCGTTTGGGCTAATGTAACCTATACTCCATGACTTTCTTGGGAATCTGTATATGTCAATGTTAATTTTGTCTTTCATGAAAAAATAGACATTTGCTTGCCTTTCCCCTTCCCCCCCCCTTTTTGATGACATCAGTTCTGAGAATTTTCAGAGGTGGGAATATCCAGATTTCCACAAAGATACAAAGTGTAACCTGACAGGTTATCTTTGCATTTTATCCTGAATGTAAGTAGATTAATCAGTGTCCTCTTAACCATTTGGAGTGTCACAGTACTTGCTGGGTGAGGTCATGACTGAGGAGCAGTGCACAGAATGCTTCCACTGGCACCAGAGCAGTGCCAGAATTTGGAAACGCACTAGGGGCATAGGGCTGAACTGCGCTTTTAGGCCTTATTCCAAAGACTATTGGCATGCAGTGTTATCCGTGATTTCACTGGAATTAGGCTACTGAACGGTTGCTGCTACAGGGAACAGACTTTGGAATTGCAAAGTTTGAGTACACTAAACACAGCAAGTAAGAGAATGGATTGGGGTTCACACATCTTACCTGGAGCACTGACATAATTCTGACCCGTAACCTGGAACAGATCCCTGAAGCTTCATTTCCTAAAGAATTTAGTAGATTATGTACTTACAAGGTTTGTGATGGTTAACTATTTTTGTGA
Source organism: Apus apus (assembly GCF_020740795.1). NCBI lineage: Eukaryota > Metazoa > Chordata > Aves > Apodiformes > Apodidae > Apus > Apus apus. The sequence goes on from NC_067283.1 coordinate 136,556,958, forward strand.
AGCTCCTTCTAAGGACAAATTATTATTATTTCATTATTTTGCATTACTGCTGGGGGAACAGGAGTTAAGCTTTGTTGAGTCCTTTGTGCATGGGATACTGCTAGCAGCAAGACTGGGGAATGAGGGAGTTAAATGCAAGAGAGAGAGGTGGTTCCATGAGCACTGGAATCAATACAGCCTGTAATGGTGTCTCATGTTTTCTACCCTATTTAATCTGTGATGTGGTGGAGGATCACACTAATTAAAGCACCTCTTCCTCTCACTTTTGATAATTTTTTCAAACTTAAGATGGCAATGATGTGGCTATTTACTGACCATATTCTGACTGTCTTTATACTGCCAAAGCCAATGGGCAATGACACAGTTCTGCCTACTCTTTCTCTATGCATACTGACTTGGGTCTTTCTCCTCCTATGGTGATGCTGATTTTCGCATAGCTTGCTGTAATTTAACTATTTTAATATTTATGTGCCTGTGAAATTAACCAGTCTCCTCAAGCATATTCATCGCGGTAATAAATGTTAATATATACAGAAAATTGGATAAACAGACTCTCCAAGTTTCTAAGTCTCATATCCTTGGTTTGAAATCTGTAACTTAAGCTAAAATGAGAATACAGGTTACTACTAAAAGGCTAAATGAGAAGAGGATGAAGTACATTGAAAAGAATTATATGAATATAGATAGAATGCCTCAAATAGGAAAGTAAGGAAACAGGGAAATGTGGAAGATAAAAATGCAAGCAAAAAACCCCAGTATTTTGTGATTGAACATGAGGGTGTTTTTACTTTCTTTTATGTTACTGTACTTTGTTAGTGGATATTTTCTCTAACAAGGTTTGGTCTCTTAGCTGGAATTTCAGTATCTTCCATGAAAGACCTGTGACCTGACTACCAGGGAATAAAATCAGTATCACTTTTCCATTCTCAATGAATGTTTAACTTAGTGAATTAAATAGTTGTTTCAATATTTAATTATTTTACGGGAGAGAGAACAGCCTCAACAGCAAAGACCAATTCTCTTTGGAATAACCAAGAGGGCGTTGATGAGGACATTGTAGGTGTGTTTAAAGAAGCCAGAAGACAAACTTGGGACTCAGTTTTCCATGTTCCCACACACTGTTCCAACTGCCAGACTTCCTGTAATGAAAAGAAGGGTGCAATCTGAATGACTGTTCAGGTGCCAGCACAAGGGGAGGATTCGTTATTACAGTTCTTGGGCAAAGACTGATGCTTTCCTGCAGCCTGGATTTAGGTACTTTTTTCCTTTTGGGCTTGTAACTTTATCTGCATCCCTCTCTTTATTATTTCCTATCTTAGATATTCAGGATACTGGCTTCTATGACTCTTTTAATTATGTGATTAAATTTACAGTTACAGCTTTTGCTTTATTTCTTGCTAAACTTTTCTTGTGAACCTGAACCTTTGAATGTTGATGGGATGAAATACAGATGAAAGTCTGCTTTTACCCTAAAAGAGAGCTGGTTGCAATAAACTTGCAGTAGCAAAGTGAAATGTCCATCCTTTAATTTAAGATAGTCCTTTAAAATTATGTCCCACCTTGGAGCACCAGTTTGCTAATCTGACCCAAAATGAATCTCTGTGATAATATAACACCACTCAATGTGCAAGGCTGCTGTTGTTAACTCACTTGTCTGAAAAGAATTTGTTCACGTTTTTTCATTTCATAATGAGTAGAATTTTAAAAATCCTGAATATCTAGCTAAATGCTTTGGTAAGGCCATATTGGAGAGCAATGGTAGCTGCATTAGTTATTTGTATGCTATAAATGACCCATTTTACTTAGTGTCTAGATGCAAATAATAGATGTTTGGCTTTCTGTACATTTAAATAATCCCACTTTTACTGCCAAACTCCAAAAGACTCCATCTCTACCCTTTTTTACTGTAATTCCTTCGAACTATACTTACATAATATGCAGTAAGTTAGAATGGAGTTGAATCCAAAATTGTCCTTCATAATATCTTCTATCAGAGAACGATCTTTGCCCTAAGAGCTGTAATGTATAGCTTTAATGAGCTTGCATGACTTCACCTTATTTAAGCTACAGCTTTCTGTGAAATATGTTTTCTATGTGACTATAATAAAGAGATTATGCCTATAAGTAATGTTTGAGTTAAAGTATTTGTACATATTGTTAACTTTCTTTGTATAATAGGTTTACCATAAGAGCTTTCTGAATTCTAGAATTAAATTCAAAGAAGTTTAATCCTATATTTGAAATAGAAATGTTTTATATACATTGAAAAATATCAATACATACTTGGGAGCTTTCTAGAATAACTTTTCTTCCAAGCAACTTGTAGCTGGAGGGTGTTTATTAGAGTCAGCTTGGCTTGAGAATTAGTTATCTATATGAATCTCAGAGTAGCCTGGCTTAACGGATCCAGTGATGCTTCTCCAGCCTCATCTTTTCATTTTGAAATAGGCTGTCAGCCATGTCAGGTAGCTGCTTAGACTATTTGGTACTCATCTTTCCCATTCTGTGCAATATCTTCAATGTACTTTAGGTTCTTGTCTATGAAATCCTTTGTAAAACTGGTGCACAAATACATACGCAAGTATAAATACACAAAATACTATAATAAAAACCACTATCAAAATTATGTGAATCAGACCCTCAAATATTAGGAAATGCCAGAATCACAAGTGCTGTGTAGTGCTTAGCTTACCTAGAGAATACTGAAATAGACAACTAATGGTGTTTTGAAAAAAAGAAGCCTGTGTATGTAGGACCTCTTTTTCTACTAATGTGGATATTGGAGGGTGTAGATTGAGTGACCGGAAGAAGAGAAAAGGACATCTCAAGTATAAGGACATTTAATATCTAACAGGGAAAAAGGTTCCTGTCTTTTCCATAATTCTTACATCAGGCTTTAAATGTGGGAAAGGTGCAGATATAATTTCCTAAATCTATTCTCAAACAATATTAGGAATATATATTAATATACAGGAAACAAATTGTATGTGTGGTTCCTTAGACTTCTTTTGATTGTCAGTTCCATTCTGGTTCTGAAAGGATGGGTACTTTAGTGGGCACAGCCTACTCTGCTCATGCTCCTTCATTCCTCCCCCTCCAGCCTCTTCTTGCTATGCCTCTTTGCCTACTAGATTCTTCTCAGCCAAAATGATTAAGTTTTGGAAAAGGTGGAAGTAACTAAGAAGAGGGATTAGTAATAAACCTACATTATAAGGTCAACATGATAATATAGGCCACATAGTAAACATGGGAAGGAATTTCTTACTGACCAAAGGGTCTGCTGGAGAGCAATAGAATGGTCAGGAGAGAAAGGCAATTCTGTTTATTTTTCTGTACCACTTATTTTTTAAAAGAAAAAAAATATTTCTAAGAAACAGTAAGTTCAATATGTATGAAAACTGCAGATGTCAAAAAAATATGTATTTGCACAACCTCTGTCCTTATAGTGGAATTTTCTTCTTGTAGCAACTACGGAGTATTTGCCTTTAAAATTACCCTTATACTTTTTTCTTTCTATATTAAAGGTTATTCATGCATTAATATCTACAGAGTACTATTTATCCCTTACCCCAGAATTAAATTAAAATATTTGAAGCTTTAAATATATATCCCAGTAGTTTTAGATCAGTTTTACAGAAGAAAAAAAGTCTGTATGTCATAACTTCTATTTTAAATATCTGAAAATGAAAACATAGAATGGTGAATGTCAAATGTATAGATCTTCGTTGAAATTACAGGACCATTCTGGCTTTGGTGTCAATTCATAAGGCACACAAAAAGCAGAATTATGAAATAATTGCAATATACAATAAAATATTGGTCTTTGCCTGCTCCATGGTCAATGCTGTCTCTGAAATGCTAAGTGATGCATATAAGACTAATAATTATTTGAATAACTTTAATTATTTGTTACAAGATGATACTCTTTCTTGCAGTAGATGTATTTTTGATGGAATGAATGGAAAGGCAAATTTTCTTATGTTGCCAACATGCATTTTCTGTAATGTAGGCAAGGTGATTACCAAGTATTAAGTTTTCATTTTATTATAGCAAGATAGCCATAAATACTCATTAGCTTCTACTCCAGGATCTCAAGTTACAAGGTTTGACATATATATAGTTTAGTACTTTTTACCACAAAATTTGATACATTTTTCCAAATGTTTCTATAATGCACAGCATGCATATGCTACAGGCATAAAACCAGATATTAAAAACTATTTTGTGCAGTGCTATGTGGATTTTCACGTGAGTTTTGCGAAGTTTTATTAGTGGATATTTTCTCAATTTTTTGTTTTTCAAAATATGGAACATGGGTGGTTGTAGGGAGTCTTCCATGTGTCTTTTAGAGGGGCCTGGATATGAATTTATTCCTATTTCCTTTACTGTTTGAAAACCTGGGTTGTAGCTGCCATCCTTATGGCCAAAGAAGCCTGGATAGTTACTCCCTTCTGAGCACATCAGTACAACATTTTAATTAGCTGGAAGGTTGCTTATTTCCGTATCTTCTGGGATTAAAATCGGTTTCAGTGGAAGAGCTTTAATAATGGCTCTCATTTTATGTTGGTTTATTTGGAGATTTTGTAATTAGTGCTAAGATGTTAAAAGCTATGGATAGAAAATGAGATATTATAAGGAAAATCTTTGTAATTGGTATTTTTCAATTTGACAAGGATAGAATATATCCTGTAGTGTTATGTAATGTCATCCTCTGGCACAAGCATTGAAAAAAAAGAGGAAAAATATGTTTTGTACTCAGGGATTTTTATTTTCTGTACATTTAATGACATTCACCGTACATATTATGCTGCAGAATTTCTCTGTGTTCTATTCTGCTTCTTGGTCTTTAACTTCCTATGCTGTATGTGTGCTGGAGACGTGGGCTCCTAAGAAAGTGGGTTTTCCTGGAAGTAGACGGGTATGGAGCACCCAAAGAAATGATTGATTTTGTTCAGTTCCATCATGGTTGATTCTGCCCAGTAAACATTTAAAAGATGCTGAATACTTATTTTGAAATGTAGTACATGTATAATGCAGCCATTTCTTTTAGTAATTGTTCAAGTTTTCCTGAAAAATCCTGAAAAGTCTTGATAGTGTATGTGCAGTACTTAACAGAGTAGTCAGGTATAGAACATATACTGTTTGTTTCAGTCGTGACTTGTTGTTACATTTAAATGTTTGCACTGAAAAACCTATTATCTCATGTAAGGTACAGTATAGCTTTTCAGATGTGAGATGAAAGGTCTATGGTTACAGTCTCAGTGCTATGTGTTATTTGTTACATGAAGAATAATTTTAGAGTGGTCTTTCTGTCCTGTAGAGATGCCTTGACATTAAAAAAAAAACCCCAAACCTACGTACACAGACACTGATGTTAGTCATTTTTACAGGGGAGGGAAGGAGGAGGGGAAGATGCAGAAATCCTCCTCCTCTTAGACAGTAGTAACAGTGTGAGGGCTTGTCCTCATTTTTTTTTACTTGAGATTTTATTGCTGGCAGCCAGATGTGCTGAAACTCCTGACGACAGCATCTATTCACTGCATGTTTTTAATAGGCTTAGAGAAATATGAGTAGAGTACATGAAAGCAGCTCAGCTTCACACTTCAGCTGGGAATGCCCAAAAAGCTTACTGCTGTTTAGAATTCTTGCTACAGTCAGGAGAAAGCCGCACGGGTACTAAATCTTCTACGACTGAATTAGAAGAATAATGACTGTACAATTAACTATTAGCCTCTGCTCATTTAGGCACAGTTTTTACAGAGATCAGAAATATGGAACTTGATTGGCATGTTTTCATTTGACGGTGTGTACAAAATAGATGACTTTTAAGACAGGTGGTGAAGAAAAATAGAAGGGAAGAGAGAAAATGCAATTTGAGACACTGCGCCAGGTCTGCAATTCTGTTTTATCTCATTTTCATGGGGTTTTCTCATCCCCTCCAAATATTTTACAAAATGATCTTTTTGGACAAACGTTGAACAACACTAGGTGAGTAGAAATGAAACATTTTTGCCTTACCACTTCTATGCTTATGTCGATAGTAATCTGTTTGCATGTTTTTCAGTGGGGTGCTTTTATAATAGTACTCTTAAGTATTAATATGTTTATGGTAGCAGTGTGTCTCTCTGTTGGTGCTTTTATGTTTTATGTAAGGATTTAAATGAGAACTCAATCTGCAGAAATAAAGCCAGAAAAGATAGAATAAAATATTTAAGATGGTTATGTATCTTTCAAATACATTATCTACCATTAGAAGCTAGCATTATTAGCTGTAATCCTTAAAGCCTATTAAATATTCATAAATTTGTCTGAGGAAATGATTTCTATGTCGATGTGGCAGTGAAAGGATTAAATGCTGAAAGATGTGTCTGCTTAACCATACATAATTTGTTGGAAGATGTAAATTAGTAGTCCTGCATACCATTTGAAAAACAGGCAGAAAGCAATTTCTTATTTTTAGAACACAGGTTCGATGTGTGATGCTTTTCAATAATCTTTTTAACTGGCCAAATTATAGCTGATCAGTGGATGCTTTGCAGCATCAGCAGCAGGTCAGTCAGCTCTGTAGGCTGTTCTTTTCTGAATAGCTGTTGTTTTGTGGGAATTAGGGAGTTGTTTATTGGTGTGAGATGATTATTAAATTGGTTTCTTAGGATTTTTTGGGGGGGCAAACTGAATCAATAATGACTAATTTTTGTGGCATTATTCAGTAAACTTACTATAATACCATAATTGAGAACTTTTTCATGCTGCTATTAAATATTAACAGTAAAAATGATTAAGATTTTTGTCTAAAAGTGTGTGAGTGCAGATCAGGGAGAAAAAAAGAATCCTGTAGTTTTTTATAGAGATAACGCACTGAGAGAAACATTCTGGAAAAAGGGTGGAAGTAATATTGCAGAGACTATATTCAGCATTTCAGTATTCTCTGTATCTGTGGCAGAAATCCATTTAAAATGGGATATTATTTCTTAAATACAGTGATATTTGCACTTAATACTTCAGAAAAGTTAGAATTTTATTTCCCAGATTATTGTTGTAAGGATTCACTCCCTTACTGCTGGTGTTTCCTTTATAAATATTTTAATATTTATTTAATGTTACAGTTTGCAAGTTTGGCTATTTTAGTTATTAATTTCTAATTAGACATGCAAAATTATGGAGGTAGCTTTAGTACTCATAGTCACTTCAATGAAGTAAGATTTTTTGAGATTTATAAGTCTGTGGTGACTGAGATTTTCCTTACATCCTTCGGTGTACTGTGAAATCTGTGAAGCGCTACAAAATGGAGCAATAATTTATGTATTATCAGCTATGATTGTACAATAGTGCATATTTCCAAGTGCATAGGTTCAGGCCTACAGCAACCAACAAAGACCTTAGCAACTGTCCTAATCAGCTGCAAACCAAGTCCTGATTCTTTGGATCTCTTTTTGTAGATGAAAGTGCATGCATTTTGCAGATCAAGGTGCATGCTTTTTATTAATTTATATATATATACTTTTTTTTTAACAGATGTATGTGCACGGTGACTTTAGGTGTGTATTTTGCTTGTCTCTAGCAAAAGCTACGAGTTTCAAATCAAAACACATCAGATAATTAATTTATTGCATTTGCTGTGCCTGAAATTACATTCATTCAAGAAGTCTGGCAAAGAAGCAAGGTTTGTTAGGAAACCCAGTCTCCTACCTGATACGGGCTATATCTTTTAGGATGAGAATATTTCTATTATTATAAGGAGAAATGCTGTGTTTTTCTAGGTACCCCTGCTTTTGGCCTCAGGAAAACATTGCACAATCTTTTGACAATATGTAACAGTAATAAAAAGAGACTAAGTCATGCTTTCCATGTCTTCTGAAGTTAAAAGTAGTTGAAAGTTATTTAAGGTTATTCAGTAAAAAGATTCTGTCTTCTGAATACGTATCAGTATTTTAAATTTGATTGTGATAAAAAGGTTTTGGAGAAGTCATCTATTGAACAGTCACATAAAAAAAAAATCTTGCTTACTTTTTGGCTAGTCCTTTTTGTTATCTTATTAATTTAAAAAAAAATATATATTTCTAATTAAGTCAATGTAGTATATATTTTAGGTAGATTTTTCACTTTAAGCTTTGCACAATTAATGTAATGCAGTTGCTAAAAACTAGTTGTTCATGCATTAAGAGTTAATGTTTCAGTACTGTGGTAAGGAAAATAAAAATACCTCTAGTATGTAAAAGATTCTGCTTTCATGAGGTATTATGTGGTCTGTATCTTTAGACTTTGAAGTTAAATATTCTGTCAGACTAAAAAGAGATGATCTTTTTTTTTTTTATTTTTTTCTTTCTGTTTTTACATTTAAAAGTCAGAGTCCAGAAAGATAACAACTGACGTGAAGAACAGAATGATTAACTGATGCTTACACAAAGTAATGTGAAGAAAACAGGTTAATGCATACTAATAGTATAGTAGATAATAGAATATAAACCAGAAAGTCATAGGGAACTAGGCAGTATGCTCATAAATGTAACTGAAGCACCATTCCTATTAGTTTTCACATAATCTGTTCTTGGAGTTCTTGAGTTCTTTTGAAAGTTTAGATATACTGTAATTTTGTTGCAGTTATCTCAGCCTTAGCATTCTGATATTATACAAGACATTAACAGGAATATATATTACACAGGTTTTTATAGTTTTGCATAAAAACCTCACATGAGTTAGGTTTTTACTTGCAAATTTTTTACTTTGCAGTAGCTGTGAGAGGACCCAAATGTTATTTAACTCCTTATGGATCAGATTGATTTTACCATTTAAATGGGCTTATCCTGTGCTAACAGCTTCTGTTGGGAGAAATATTGCAGATCAGTTATTTTTTTCCAGCTACATGGCATCACATTGCTGTTGTGAGTGTAAAAGAGATAACTGATTTCCTGGGCCTTCCTTCTGGTCCTCCACGTCTCTATCTGGCATTACCAGCTCCAGCCAGCTTGAGCAGTAGGGCTATGACTTAACTTCAAAATTACATTTCACCTGTGTTGGGGACTATTTCTTGTGCAATAGGTTCCTTTCTGTTGAAAATTTATTAGAATTACCTCATGTCAGGAAGTCACCAAACTGTTTTGCATTCTTAGCTTTTGGCAAAGAGCCAGTTTGGGGAATGAATTTTTCATGTGTTTGGAAAACAAAAGTATGGGAAAAAAAATCAGGAGACTTTTCTGAAAACTTGCCAAATGCTTATATTACATCAGAATTCTAAAGCAGCATCAAAAGGAGCTTCAGGTTTTTTTGAGGCTTAAATTTTTTCTCATGACTTTCAGTGACATCTCATTCAAATGACTAAAGACAATGAAATAAAGTTTATAAATGTCTTTAAAAAAACTTGATTTATCAGATAAGCTGGCTTTTCTGATTGCCATTCTTCATTTAGGGCTTAGTGTACATATACTGTGCTGTGAGATGCTTTATTTGTAGCAGAATGCTTTGCGAAGTCACAGTTGCTTTGGGCAATATTCAGATTAACACATCACTGCATAATGGCAAGTATCCCTTGTGACTAAAATGGATATAAACTCTACAGAACAGTATCAGTCCAATTTTACCATTGCAGTATGTATTACCTGCTTTTCTCTCAGAAGGGGAAGCAGTGGATTTACCTAAACCTGGTTTCTCTTCTGACAGGTTGTTGCTTCTTTGTTTCAACTATGTGAGTGCATTTGCTGACTAGGTTGGCCACACAGGGGCATAAGATAGCTAATATATGTGGCTCAAAAATAGTACAAAGGTTGTTCACAAATTCTGTGCACAGCAGATACTTGGAATGGTCTGTATTTTGAAACTAGATACACTTAGCTTAAAAAAGTAAACTCTATTTTCTTTCATCGAATTGAACTCCGATGTTTTAAAAAATTCGGGAAAGTTTTCACTTTTTCAGTCCCTTGGTAAGCATATTTTACATAAATAAGTTAAAATCAAATTTTTTTTAGTAAAATACCTAATAAAATATCCTGTAAGTTATACCAGATATTTGCATAGAAAATACTATTTTAACTAAAAAGTATTATTTATTTTCATGATTTAATTTTATTTTTGGTTTTGTAAATATACCTATGAGCTATTTACTAATGTTCCATTTTATAATGAAGCCATCACATGATGTAAAAAATTACTGGTACAAACAATTGTTATTTGTCATGGTGCAAGCCATGATTACATTGACATTGAAGGAAAAGGATAATTTTTGTATTCCTTGTTGGGAAACAATTTTGTCAAGAAAATTTATGTAGATTTGAGGCTTTTTTTCCTGACTCTGTATCAGTTCAACAAAGCTAGAGGTTTGCTATAATTCTAAGACCCTGTTGCATTTTCAAATATTAGTCTAAAAGCCAAGGATAAAACCACACTTACTGCATTAGAAGTATATTGTCGATATTCTGACATACCATAGTGAATAGTAACAGAAACGGCCTCTCCTCACTTTCAAAAACTAGCCCTAATTTGGCTTTTCACATCTGCTCCCTTTTTACCTCAATACTGGATTAATATGATCCTGTTTTAAATGATTTATTGAAAATTGCGGCTGATGTTCTTTCTCAATTCAAAAACTATGCAATGTTGTATTTCTTCCTTAATGAGTTAAAAGCATAGCAAAGCTATTTCCCCCTCTGGTTCTTAACTGTTTCTGTCTTGTATCAGACACAGTCAAAATTCCAAAACTTAAGTGAACACCAGCCCTAGATGTCTATATTACTTCAGAGAGGTTGTCCGTGTCCTTTGTCTTTTTTTCTTCCTAAAATTAGAGCCATAAACTGTATTTAGGTGAATCCCTATGGGCATGTATCTATATATATCTGTAAACACAAGGGGAAGACTGGCTGGGACAGCAAGTTGTATATAAAAGACAGAGAGAGACTCTTAGAGCTGTGCTTTTGGTCTTTTTTGCATCTTTGCCATGTGTCCTTCTCATAGAGCACTCAAAGTCTTCTTTGAGCTGTGAATGCGTGTATCTAACACCATCCATCCTTTGCCTCTTGACCTGTTACTTTGGGAGAAAAGGGGGCAATTTGCATGAGTTTTAAAATCTTCTCATCTTCCAGTTTTCCTTGGAGGAAGCAAATGAATGCACGAACTTGCCCTAAAGCTATTTTTTTCTGGGAAGAAGTTCTGTATTCCACCCTGTCTTGGCAGCTGTTCCCTTTTAGGTTTGTTTTTTAAATCCCTATTTCTAGGAAAAAGCATCCCTTGTTACATTCTGTTACAGATATTTTCAGAGAGATCAAAGTAAGATATTTCCTTACAGAACCACTTCTCTTCCCATCTCTTCCAGTTCTGGAGGGAGATACATTCTGTTACTTCTACCTCAGTTGCACCAAATTTAATAAGGTGACATATGCTTCCTCCGTGAATCTCACAGAGTTGTGGATATTTGTGGCCATAACAGGTTTCTCTCTATTCTCATTGTGCATCAGCTGCTGGTATCTGATGATGCTTATAAAATCCTAGCTGGCTTATCATCTCAGCCTCCCACCAGGAAGAAAAAAGAGGATGGAACAGAGGTGGATAATTCATCTCAATTCAAACTGTATGTTAAATTGACAAATTTAAATATTCTTAAATTTGAAAATTATTAATAATGCCTTAAAACTTGTGTTTTTTTTTTTCCCCCACCTGGTTGGGAGCAAAAGAAATCTAAGCTGTACCTGAGTTACTGAGTGCAACATTTTTGATCAGAAGATACAAAAAGAACCTCTTTCTATTCTTGAATAACTCAGATAATTCTTGTCATTTCTCAGAACATCCACATAGGATGGGAGTATTATCTTCTTTTTCTGGAAGAAAAAAAAGAGGCCATGATTAAAAAAAATGACTAGTGATTTTGTTTACTCAACTGCAAATAGTTTAAGGAGACTTGTTCAATGACAAGAGCACAGTGGTTTATGAAAACTGCATGTTCCCACATGGACATCCAGACATCAAAGTTCCTAGTCCTGAACCTAGATAGATATATTTGAAGATAGATTGAGCTGTGATGACTGAAACAAGAACTAGCCCCAGGTATCCATTTTATCCTTCTTCAGGGTGCTGTCACTCTGGTAAAACTGGCGTAGTGCTCTGTGAGCCTTCTCCCTACTGCCTCAGTTTAGAGTTTGGAAATTGGTAAGAGGCAAAGAAACATGGGTCTTCAAAAAGCAAAACTTTTCTTATCAGAGCAAAGATGTGTCTTTGCATGCTTTGATAGAGAAGTTTTGCCAGCTGTTCCTGCCACCATTACTGATTCACTGAAGCAATGGAATGGAGGAAGACCACTTCTGTTGGTGTGGGCTGTGCTGTTTCTTGATTTTATTTTTTCCTCTTTTTGATATTTTGGCATAGTATGATTCTGGGAAGGAAGAGAGTTATAAAGGAAATCAAACCTGTTTAAACCTCTGTTATCACAACTGGCCGGTGAACAGGACAGCACAATTAAAATTGAGAAGCTTGGCTGTGTAGGTCTGGTTAAACTGAAGAGAATGGAAGAGGACAGTATTGCCGCTGCACTTCTGCTTTCTTTTTGGGCGAGATGGGGATGTTCTACCAGTTGCTACCTGTGGACCAAGCATATATTTAGATTTCTCAGGATTATACTCTTGATTTTGCCCTATGAATGGCAATAAATAAATTGTAAATAAATTTACTAATGGAAAACACTGTGTTTCAAAACAATTCAAGAAAATTTGCTATCTGGCCCTCAGGTGATTTACAGGGTTCTGAGAAATGGAATGAAAAATATGATGGCCCCTGAAAACTGTGGAATCTGAGATGAGTATTGGAGGTAACAGCATCATTTTAGTTTTACCCTGAGATAAAAGGTTTGAAGCAGAAATTGGAAGTTTCCCAAGTCCTTGGCTTCACTTCAGCATGTGCTTTGCAAGAAGGAAGCAAAGGCAGCTTTCTGGTAGATGGTTTTTGGTTTCTTCTGCTAGGGGTTTTGTTTTGTTTGTTTGCTTGTCTTTTTGTTAGCCAGACAAGAAATAGTTATGCGAATGAGAAATTAATAAAAAATGTTGTTTATTGGAGAATTCTGTCTCAAATTTGTCTGAGTTTGACAGAGATTACACATAGTATTGCTGAAACATAACTTTTATTGGCTTCAGAATAAGAATTAATTTGAATTTATCTTACAGAAGTCAGATTGAATTTGCATCGTGTCTTTATTTATAAAAATGAAATATACCTTGAGTAATATACTTTATTCTCCCTACAATTTTTGACTAATTTTTGTGATTAAGATATACTTCTAAATTCCTATCTTCTGGTATACAAGATGTTTTTTTAGAATGAATTTTCATAAATATTTTCAATAACTTTGTTTTTATTCCATGTCTCTTAGATAGTAAACCCCATATTTATTATGATTGGAACAATGACCTTTACTTGTTACTAGGTACACAAAATTATGTTGACAAGCAAGGTAGTGCAATTATGATAACTGCTTTAAAATAGTTAGAATTTTTAACCCATAAAGTAATACATAAATTCACAGAGAAATACTCTTAACCAAAGAAGTTTAACTATTGTGCACCAAAGATGGGACCTTTTGGTGTGTATTATGTAAGCATAGTTGTAAGGAAATAACAATTTACTTCATCATTAAATTAGTAGAATAATGAAATGAGAATACTTGTTGCAAATTTTAGTATTTTTTCTCCATTTAACACATGCAAAATAGAATTTTTAAAATGATTTAAGAAGATGATCAATAAAACATTAGTAAAAGATGGAACTTCAGAATTTCAAGATGACTTTACAATTTTTGATGTATTACCTCTAGTCCTAAAAATTTATTTTGAAGTATAGATATACAAGCATAATCTAAAAAATCTAGGAGAGAACTAAAAACTTTAGTGAAGTAAGAAGCATAAAATCTGTCCTCCACTCTTATTGCCTCCTCATTTGTGTACCAATGTTTCTTTTTACGTTTCTTGGTTTTCCTAGTATTATTATGTTGTTGCTCCTATGTCTTCAAGATTGCACTTGGAGCAAGTGCATTTGCATGGATGTTAGGACCGAAGGGATAGTCAGTGTTACATTCACTCGAGGACTTGGATTTTTCACTGCTAATGTTGGCATTCTTCTGTAAAATTAAAAGAAAAGTGGGGTCTTTAGAGAAGACTCAAATTTTATAGCTCTTCAGTATGACAGTGACTCTAATACTGTTTGATCATTATACAAATACCCTACAGTAAAAGCTTCGAAGTGCCCTGTTTTCAGGAACTTTTCCAGTAGAACCTGCTTCATCTGTCATACTGTTGGAGGTTTTGGAAAATTGTCAGGGAGGACAGAAAAGATTTTAAAATGCAGCAAGGATTACAATATTAAAAACACATCAATTCCGTGTATATGCACAAAACCTTGCTTGCCCTTAGCATGGATGTTTAGTATACTCATTTGTAGCATGCAGCATAACAATCCTGGTGTATAAGAAGTACCTGTAATAGTAATTCAGCAATTTTATTTTAGAATAAAGCATGAGAAGAAGGTATTATTGTCATTCAAAGAACTGGGAGGTGCAGGGATCGGAATTCTACACCTGCCACTGTCAACATCTCCTTTGTAGTTCCAGGAAAATCATGTAAATATCACTGCTGGAGTTTTCTGGCATATATTTCATATTTAGTACTTCATGAGGGTCTCTGAATTTTAATTTAGAAATATTTGCAAATGATCATAGGTTTGTAAATATATGCAAGTGAAAGATCAAATTAAATTTGCATTCTATTTTGTGGGAATTTAGATTCATCTTTAGATTTTAGACCATGTGGCAGAGTAACTTAAATATCTTAGAGATACACAAGGATTTTGTGCCATACCCTTCACTTACACCAAGGATGCCCTCTGTCATACCAGCTGCAAATTGCATTGTATTATTAAGTACATAATTTCCTTACTTACTGTCAGCTACATAGTCGATGTGTCCTCACTACAGTGATTTTTTGGTCTTTGGGATAGGTCTTTCAGAGTTTAATTGATGTAAGAATTGAACATAATTTCTCAAGTCAGTATTGACACACTAATAAAGCAATTACATTTGTATTTGCAAATAAATTCTTAACAAGTGTGAGGATCCTGTGCTGTAAGGATGTTTGGTAATATTTTCCAAGTGTAATGGAGACACTAAAAATTTTGGTAACTATACAACGTACACAGAGACTATGCTCACAAGATTGCGCTAGTGTACAAAAATACCTTGCTGTCCTGCTAAGCACAGAAAAATAATCATTAGTTCTGCAGGGGGTGTTGTGTGGCCTCCTGATGGTAATCTGGAGAAAAAAACTACAGATCTGCATTTTTGTGGATTTTATTGTTGCAGTACTTCCATGCAATTAATGCAAGGTGATCTTTGCTGGATTCCAGTCTGTAGATGTAATCTGCTAAGAATAAGTCTGTATTTTAGAGTCCAAAGCTTTTTTTAGAAACAAACACAGCTGAGAAATTTGAACATTTCCTAGTTACCATTTCTGGGAAAGCTTTTGAGTAAGTATTGGTATCTAAATGCTTTCTCGATAATCACTTTTCTACTGTTATGCAAGATACATGCATCAGTATTTCATTTTTATCACATACGGGTGATTTCTGAACTGCTCTTGTGTCATATAGAAAAAAGTCTGTTGCATTTACTCACTTTTGATTGGAGCAAGTGGATATTGAAACAACAGCTTTGGTCACACTGAGAAGTAATATTTAACCTAGTGGTGCTTCAGCTGAAGTGAGGTGAGCTAACTAAAAAGAAGAAAGAAAAACAGATTTTTTTAATAGGTCTTTGGCAATACATGAGATTTACTTGAGTTCTGGGAGTTTTGTTATGACAGTTTCAAATTTGGAGTGATGTGTTAGTGATGTGATATGGTTTTGTCTCCAGAAAATAATGCTAGGTCATTGTAATTGCCATGAAAATGTGTGGAAAAGAGTACACAGAAATCTAAGGAGTGCAACAATGTGGGGATGAGATAGGAAATTGAGTTTATCAGAACTATTCACTGAGTCGCAGTGTGTTATATCTGTCTCTTGCCTATCTGTATTTTTTTTCTTCTCCTGCTTCAGTTCTCTCCCCTGACAAGAAAGTGCTGCAAAATAATAGAATATGCTCATTAAATTGTGTGTCATGCATTCCTCATGTAATGCAAAATTTAAACTATGGCAATAGAGTAGAATATTTCATTATCTCCATGTACCTAAATAGCACATTTCAGAAACTTTCATTTCTTTCCTGGTTACTTTATATGGGGATGAATCTCATTCTACTGCATAACAAAACCAATTCATTCAAAATTTAACATCTTTACCTGTTCATACAATAGCTAAAAACAAATAACTTACCTTTGTTTCAGTTTTTCAAATGATTTAGCACTAACAGCCATTGGTGTCTTTTTTATTTTCCAGAAGATAATGCACTACTTTAAGTTATAAAATCAAAACAAAGAGAAAGTACTGTGTTCTCAGGGATATATATTAATTTCAGATTTTCATCAGCACTGTACTGGATTAGTCTGTGAACTGAGCAGATCTAGAAAGAAAATTTCATTTAATATTTTGACAGGTTGGGTACTTAATCACTTTTATGCAGTGTATTTTTAGAGTGTGCTTTATCGAAGAGTGAGCTGGATGCACTGAAATAAAATAGAAGAAAATGTTACAACGATTAATTTTGTATACACTTCATACTGATTGCAAATTGACTTATGCCAGCATGAAACTGACACAGTCATAGTAGGGACCTTTTATTATAGATCATATACCCAGACTTTGCCTGTACTCAAAACATGTCGGGAAGTCCAATTTAGAAGCATTACTGAACTGGAAGAAGAGGTTTATGAAAGCAGCTGTGAGTAAGGATACTGACAATATCACAGCAGAAGTCTGTTTTAACTGCAGTGAAAGCAGAGCCCCTCCATTTCACCTGATTGTATTTTCTGTCTGATACACTTTCTGCTGATTAGCTGCACTTTCTGCTGCAGGGCTGCTGCATTTGTCGTATGTAATAATATATAATAAATAAGGCAGCTTGAAAACTTAAAAAATTATACTACATTTATACATTTATACAGGAATCCATGTATTAGCATGAATTAAATATAGTTAAATATAGCTACATAACTAATATATTGTATGCTTCTTTTTTGTTTAGTTTGTTTGTTATTGTTGTTGTGCGTGTTTTTTTTGTGTTTTTTTGTTTGTTTGTTTTTTACCTTTGAAGCAGAAAATTTGGCTTTGTTGCTTGTATAAAGGAAAACAAATATCTCAGGTATCCCTACATTCTCTCACGAAAGCTGGATTTGCCTCAGCATCTCAAAGCATCTCTAATCAAACAGCACAAGGAATGAGGTACTAGTATGGCCTCTTTCAGTTTCTTTGTAACTATGATGTGCTAACTATGATCAAAGGCCTGGAGCACCTCTGCTATGAAGACAGGTTGAGAGAGTTGGGGCTGTTCATCCTGGAGAAGAGGAGGCTCTGGGGAGACCTTATAGCACCATCCAGTACTTGAAAGGGGCTACAGGAAAGCTGGGGAGGGACTTTTCATGAGAGAAGGTAGTGATAGGACATGGGGTAATGGTTTTAAACTGAGAGAGGGGAGATTTAGGTTAGATACTAGGAAGAAATTCTTCACTATAAGAGTGGTGAGGAACTGGAATGGGTTGCCCAGGGAGGTTGTTGATGCCCCATCCCTGGAGGTTTTTAAGGTCAGGTTGGATGAGGTTTTGTGCAACCTGGTCTGGTGGTAGGGTTCCCTGCTCATGGCAGGGGGGAAGGAACTTGATGATCTTTAAGGTCCCTTCCAACCTTAATAGTTGTATGATTCTATGAAAAAAAGACCAAAACCAGCTAACTACAAAGGGTTTTCCATAAATTGTTCGTAGTCTTGCTTAGTCAAGTTAGATTGTTTTTATTCTGGTGGCTTAATTACTTTTAAGTTATACGTGCAGAAAAGATTTAATTGTTAAAATATGATTACAGTATTTACTGTTATCCTCAGTAAATCTAATACCATATACATTTTGCCAGGAAAAACTCTTCCAGTATTTCTCCTAAGATTCCTCCAAACCATCTTTCTATATATTGATGAGAATTTAGGCTTCTAGTGAATTAGTTGGAAAAAGGAGCTTTATATTTGAACTCTTAGTGATGAACATATTTTTTTTTTAATGTCACTCAGGAACTGAGATTAAGATAGTATAGTCTTTTAGAAAACAGCTGTGAATTTTAGATACATTTGTAGAATGGAAATTTACTGTTTTCCACATACAGCCCATGAATGCCTGCTGGGACTGACCATGACTGGCAGGTTATGACCTAATTAAAGAGTTTTGAACTCAATCTCAGGCTTTGTGTAGTATTTCTAACTGTTAAATACAAAGTGAAACATGTTGTCCTGAACACCTCTGAGACACTGACAGTGGGATCACTGTGCATAATACTCATCATAATTTTTTAGGAAATCTAGATTTCAGAAAAGCAATAAAAGGAGGTAAAAAAATCCAGAAGAGAGTACTGAAGATAAACGGAAATATGTCCAGGTTGGTTCAGTTAGAGTTGAAATTAGACAGATTAGCAGCATTCATATGTATTAATTACTTAAACAGCAAGAAGGAAAGAGATTTCTTTAGGACATTAAAAATCCTGAAGTGTGATGTAAGCAATGGAAGGTTTTGACTGAGTGCCCCTGCAAAATTCTTAATCTGCCACATGATAGAATGGATCATATAGGAAATTGTATAAGCCTTACAAAAAATTAAAAACTTCTGAAATTAGGTTGAGAAAACTCTAGAAAACGTACTGTAGGAAAGATCCTTCATTGTCATGGAAACAAACCAAATGATCTAATAAATGTTTTCCATCTCAAGCTATGTTCTATTTCTTCCATTTATTTTCAGGTGAAGTTAGAAAAGGGAGGCATTTTTGATTATTTGTACTGTCTGGCGATGCAGTATAGTACACTAACAGCTGAGATTTCAGTAGTAACTTTGGAAATGTATATTTCATTATGAAATGGGAATTATTGTTTACAGTACACCAATGCCTAATTAAAACACATGGACTAAATAGCATTTTTAACAGAGCAAATATTACAGATATAATCTCGGTTGTTTTCAGCATCATGTAAGCATCACTTCTATTATATTTTTCTAAGTCTACTGTCTTTCAGCCCAAGTGAAAAGACTGAAACTAAAATTATTCTTATTGACCCTTTATCTAAATTATCCCTTTGGCAAGAAACACCTTGTTCTCAGAAATATGTTTGGATGGTGTTTGTTTGTTACCTTTTATACAAGTTTTTATAGAGTAAATTACTCCTTAGAAGATTTTCTAAAGAATAACACCACAGATAAAATATGTGCTTCTTCCCATAAGGTTAAATTAATTTGACCTAGCACCAACCTCACAGCCTTTTTTCCAAAGAGGTAACTGTCACCTGATCACCTGAGAAGTTTGTAGTTAAAACATCATCACAAGCTGTGTTAGCTTAAATTCAGACTCTATATTTAGTCTTTATGAAACTTAATTCAAAAGTCAAGTATCTCTATAAAGAAATAGCAAAAAAAAACCAGGGACAGAATATATAGACTCAGAAGGTGTTTTTAATGCATGCTGCACTTACCTGCCATTTCTACTTTTTCAGCAGAAAGGTTTTACCTTTTGCATTGGTAAAATAGTTTGCAGTTATATAAACTTTTTGAGTCAGACAGTGTATTTACAAACATATAAAATGGAGCTTGTATCAAAAGCTCAAAATCTAGAAGCAGTATTTTAAAAGTTAACACTGAGCTTAAGAGGCTGGTATCAGACACCAAGAACACAGTAGGCTGCAGAAGGAATTGAGACCTTTGCCCAGCTCTGTCTCACCTAACATCGGATCCTGATCAAAGCAGTGTAAGAAATCAGTGGAGATAAAGGTAACTTAGGGTAGAAAGCAGCTGAGATGTTTTAGGCAGCTACATTTAATTTAAATCAATTGCTGACCAGAAAAGGTGAGGTAGTGGTAGCTTTATCTTTTTGGGTCACAAGCCTTTACAGAGGGATGTGAACACGGGCCCTGTAATTATTACTAGTCCCTGAAAATTTCCTTGCTGCATAGATCCCACGTTAATGCCCCTGGCTCACATTCCATGCCTAACATTTTACATGCTGAAGATGATTAACCAATTAATGGTAATTATAATTAAATTCAGAGTATTCTGAGAAAATGAATGTGAGACAAATATTAATTACCTCATATGAGTATGACTATTGGATGCACCCAGATTTTGAATGGGTTGTATAAACAAGGTTGATGTACCCTTGTAACAGTGATTTGAGTAGCTATTTTGGCATTATTAAGTCTTAGCTTAAGAGGGTGCTGAGCCATCTCATATAAACTATGGTACTAGCTAAAAAGATTGGACCAGATGATCCTTGAGGTCCCTTCCAACCTGGCATTCTATGATTCTATGATTCTGTGATTATAATGTATGGAAATATTTATGATGACATAACTTCTAAAGAGAACAAAAGTTGCTAAAGGATAAATATGTTTATAGAACTAATATTTTCACCATTTTTCCTTAGGCAAAGGCAGTTCCTTCTACTTTGATTGTAAGATGAAAGAAACAATTTCTCAAACAGTGCTAGACTTTTCTTGAGATGTAGAGTCTATACAAAAAAACAAGTAATAGTATTTCATCTCACAACTATAGTTGTTGATGGGACGAACAGTACTGCTTAGAAAATAGGCACAAACATATTATTCTGTAAAAATTAAATAAGATTTCATGAAATTCAAATTTACACAGCCTGAGTCTGTGAAAAGAAAAAACATTGATTGAAGCTATTCAAATAAATCTATTGAAATATTTAAAAAATCTTTGAACCCTCTTTTAAGTGGGGTCCAAGCCTGCAGCAATATTTGCTTATCCCTGTATGCTTTGACAGAAGTGGAAGTTTTCAGAAGGTAAATTTGTCAGATGATTCACAGCAAACACAATTTAATGTGGTTTCCCAAAAATCAGCTTTATACTTTTTATATATTTGCTACAGAAGCAACTTGTTTCCTTCTAAAGTAATTATTAATGTGCTGCTCTTAGAGTTATTTTTTCAAACACCTTTGCTGTTTAATTTAAACTACATAATTAAACTGCGTTAACTGCATAATTTTAATTAAAACCACATGTCACAAAGATAGTATGATTTCTAAAATCTAAAGAGAAAATATAAAATATAATTTTACACAAAAAACTCTCAGAAAATATTGCACTAATTAAAAAATCATTGTACTCCCAAAAAAAGTACGTTTAAAAAGAATGTCTTTCAACAAATGCACTTTCATTTAAATCTTTTTTACTACCGTGTTAGTCTGACAGTAACTGCAGTGCTGCCTACCTTTTCTTCCCTTATGGTTGTCAACAGCAGCTGTTGCAGCCAAACCACTGAAATTAAAAAGAACAGGCACAAAATATACCCACATTTTTCAGAATATTAGTTTAGGGTCTGTGAGCCAAAAGGAAACTAAGAACACTAATTTAATCAATGTAATAAGCAGTGCTTGTCAAATATTTATTTGTCTAATAAGATAGTTACATTTATTCGGATTGTCTTTAATGAATAGCCACAGGAGTAGAAATTATTATAAATCTCTAAAATGAAATTTAGATTTATCATTAGCTGTTTATTTCTGTTCTCACTTTGTCTCTTGTGCTACTGTCTCCAGAACTTTCTTGTTTTATAATTTTTTTAATTTTTGTTTTGTTTTGTTAAAGCAGAAGCCAAATAAAATTTAATTGAACATCTCTGAAATACTGTACAAAGACAATCACATGTAATTCATTCAAGTAAAAAACATACTCTGCCAAATGCTTCAGGACACATATCCCACTGCACTGTCAGTCTGACTGGTTCCAGATAAGTTTTATGTTCAGTCATCCAAAGATGCAATGTTAGGCTATAAACTATTGTAAAAATCCATCAAGGGTATTTTTCAGTGTATCTAGATACGCAAATTTATACACAAATGCAAATTTAAAAATACGTTTAATAATTAACATAAATGTATGTCAGTTCTAAAGAAGAATTACTGTTTTTGTTTATTAGACTTAAATTTTAAAAAATGTATCTCTGTGCATATTGTAAATTAAGTAGTTAGTAGAAATCTGTGGATAAGTACTTAGGTAGCTGTTAAATCATGAACACCTACATTTTTATGACTAAATTTGCATACTGCTTGCAGTTCTGAGAAGATCTTACCAGTTTTGTGGAGCTGAACATCTTTGTCACCTTATGAGGCAATTGTCACTGTCCCCATACCTAAGTTCTTGTAAAAAACAAGATTATCTTGAATTCTCATCTTTGACTCTGCACCACTACCTTTTTTCTGATTTTAAGATATTGTTGATTAGAAGGTGAGCAAACGGTTACACCTGTTTTTCTCTTATATGTGTTATGGATAGTTATTTATGCACATATGTTATAAAATCTGGCACTAGCACTTTAAAAAATGTGCTCATTAGCTCTTAGAGGAAGAAACAAGTAGACATTTCCATTTTGGACCATTTCCTGCACATGTAAAGCTTACAAAATTTCAAGCAAGAAAAGTATTTAAAGCAGTATGTTGCAGAAAGATCCTGTGAAGTTGGAGAAGATAGAGGAATTTTTATAGATTAATTGAAAGCATATCGAATTAGTAATTCACCCATTATTTCGTTTTACTTTGATACTTTATTTTATATACTCCCTGTCTTATACATGAATTGAGATTTTGGTAATTGTAGATGTTGATATGTACTGCGTAAGATTTACTCACCAAGCACATTAAGGAAACAGACACTGATAGTACAAAGCGTGCCAGGTCTCAACTGATGTAGAGATCAAAGGAAGATATGGAAAACACAATTATGATATAGTACAGAGATAAGTATTGTCCAGCTTTTTGAGCAAATGTGCTGAGTGCTCTGTTTCAAAAATGTTGAGAGATCACAGTCATAACTTGAAGTCAATTGGTTCTATTAACTTTTACTCCCTCTCTGCTATTCAAAGGAGCCCAAAAGATTCCTAAACTGCCAGTGGAGTCTACTTCTAGGGATTCTCACAATAAGTGATGTTTCCAGGGGAGTTTAAAGTTACCTACTAGACTTTACTCTGCAATACTAATACTTTCTGTGTTAGCAGCAGCTTTTTTTCCTGGAGTAGTGTGGTAAGTTAAGGCTCTGACAGAGGATACTGAAAAATACTGAGTTATCTTGCTTCTGTTTTCCTCTCTTTAGCTGGCTAGCAGCCAAGGCCAGGGGTGGGAGTGAGGTGGTGGTGGGGGAGGGAGGATGGTCTCTTGGGGGAAGGAATGTGGTCAGAGTGTTTTGACATCCCATAGCAGGAGATTGGTCTCAAAAACCTGAAAAGCAGGGTTTGTTGTAAGAAGCTGTATGAGAGATGCAGGACTGATTAAAATACCTTCATGTAAAGGAAACTGGAGCAAGAACATGAGTATCTGAAAAAGTAAATGGAATGCTAACATTTAATGAACTGCTCATGTGAGTGTTGTAATCCCCCAGTTGACTCATGATAGAGTGAACATCATTTGTCTAAAAAATGTGTAAAGGAACAGTGAGAATTTCAAATGGCTGAGTTCCTAAATGACTTGACAAGTCAGTACTTTTTTTTTTTTTCTTTGTTGTTGACTCTAGGCCTGTGTTTCATGACTTAATCTTTCATTCAGACAAAATTTGGTCTTTCAGAGAGGTGTGAACATAAACCAAGTATGATGGTATCTGCCCATGTGGGAGCGAAAAGTGAAAAACATTAGTAAGATCGTTAACTGTATCTAATTTTAGGCTCTGGTCTTCCAAAGAGATTTTTATTCCTGGGAAGAGCTTAAGAAAACTCTACTGGGGCACTTCAAAGTCTGGAAAACCTGCCTTAATGTTTAAGAGGCTAAAGATGCAATATATTTAAAGAAGATTAAATGTTTAGTTGATAATGGTTGTTAGATTACTGCTCCTAGAAAAGTTTTCTTAGGTGCAATCGAATCCGTTTGCTGAAAGGAAAGCAACATCTCAGGCTAGAAAATGGTAGAAGTTTTGTTCTAGAATTGGGAGACTTTGCATCAAAAGGCTTTAAATCCCAATTTAATGTTTTTCAGATTCTTATTTTTCAACTCAAATACAATTTATGGTCTTGATGTAAAAAATCTTATGGTCTTTGTACTCTGGAAGGACATATGGGTTGGTGAGAATAATGCCTCTAGGATTTAATTTATGGACTAACTACAGGCCAAGTGTAAGAGAAACATCTATAAACAAAGCCATATCCTCAAAGATTTGAGACAAAGAGAGATAAGGAAGATAGTAGTAAAAGTAATTAAATGAGTGTCCAGGTGGAAATAAAACTATGTTATATAGGAAGAGAGTGGAAATGTGCACAGAAGTAATGTGGTCTGCTTATGCTTATGGACACAAAGCAGGTCAAAACTGTGACAATATCAGTTATCAGGGTCATTTGATAGGTCTTTTTGCCCCCAGTTATTTCCATGTGAAATGGTCTTTAATTCTCGTGAACATAGTATTCTTCCATTTAATTGTTCTACCTGTATAGAATAACATATATGTATTTATTACAATTACATAAAAAAGCAGCAATGTTAAGTGGGCACAAGCAGGTGAACATGATTTCACTTTTGAAGCAAGCTTTCTGAATTAATTTTAACTATTCATCTTGCTGATAAAATATTAATCACAATGATGTTATTTATTTTTTCCTTAGACATTTGTTTTGTATGATATTCTTCTTTCCCAATGAACCAGAGTACTGAGCTTCAGAAAATTTTGCTTTTGTTTTGACATCCATTAGTGATGCATTTTGTGGCTTCAATCAATAAAGAGGAGAATTTTAATTCAAGCAAATTTTCACAGCATGCATTTAAAGTAATATTAAATTTAGCATTAATTTGGTTTAAAAACAAGCCTTAAAGACTTAGCTATCTTACCTGAGCAGATCATTTTAAATCTAGTTTATTATTAAAATATGTACTACTGTATGTTTTGTATTGCATGATTTGTGTTCAATTTTAGCAATGAGTGGAGGGTGGGTATGATATCTGTGCATTTTAAGAAGCTTGCCCAGATGGTGAGTACTGCTGATTCACCACTCCAGCCACAGGTAGCTGTTTTCTATGGCCCTTATCAAAATAGTTATGATTATTCTCAGTTTTTCTGTATGCTTATCAATTTATCTCATAAAAGCTAAGACTAAATGGACTTGTGGCTAAAATAATACATGTTGTTCAGAAAATATTAATATTTCAATCAGCAGTTTTCATTACAACCCATTGTAATCTTGCAAAATAATTAAAATTCTAAGAGTGTCATTATTAAAAGAGCACACCTCATCATTTAGTTTCCATTTCCATGTATTGCATCTTTTTACTCTCTTTCCTAGATCAGGAAGGTACCTGTTAGGAAATTTATTTGCTATTTGATAAGCTAAATAGACTGTATTAATTGAGTCTTCTTTAAATGACATGTTCCCAGTGGTTGAGCCATATCTATCTGTACTTCCTGGAGTTCAACCGTTAGACGCAGTCATCATCTTCAGAGGCAGTTGCAAAATAACTTTATAGCAATAATGGAGGTAGTACAACTTCTGTATTGAATTCTATTTCCTTAGTTCCTTATTATACATTCAAGGATTATAGTAGCCCCTTTGCTCAGATTCTTTCTTAAAAATTAGAGCAACCACTTTCCAGTGTGGAGTCTTCCATCCTAATAATAGGCCTTTCCTAGCTGTTAAGATTTACTTCTAGCTGTGCTGCAACATGATTTTTGAAGTTATCCCTTTCTTTTAGTCATTCAGTCAGTCTCATCCTAACAAGTTCATGCTTACTTGGAGGTATGTAAATATCAATGTGTAAATAAGTATCAGCAACACTCCCAGTGCTTTAGGATCTTGAAAATCATTGTTAGCACATCACTTTGCTCTTTGTGTAGTCCTTTTGAAGCTCTTGGGTACAAGCTTATAAACACTGTATCATTTGCAAAGTAAACCAATCATTACTAAAATTAGAGATTTCCTTAACTACTGATGGAATGGCAAATACTTATGATCATCACCATCCAATATCAAGATATCACCTGGCTTCCTTCCCAACCAAAGGAGAGATATTCTTACTGAGCGATAATTACTGAGCAGCACTTACTCTCTTACTGTTTCTGTCTGTCAATTGAAAATTTTCCATTTCATAATAGACTCATATAATTGTTAGAATTCCTGTGCTCTTGATACTTGCACAAATACTTTGTACATTTTTTGTTCCCATCTCATCTGCCAAAGTATTTTCCTTATATATTTTGGTTCCCTTACTGGATTTATGTTAACTTCTAGCTTTATCTTAATTATTCTCAACTTCCTCTCTTTTCCAGTTTTTATATTTGTGTAACTGCTTTCCCTTGCTGCTGGACTAAAGGATAGTTGCTAAAATGTTCTGACGAGTACACAATCAGAATTTCCACTTTTCAGTTCACATTTGTTTTCCCTAATTTCATTTGGATCCTGATTTAGAATTGATTTCAGCTTTGGGGTACAGACTGCTTTAAAACCCTCTGTATGTATATTGCAGACTTGGGCTTGACTGTGAATCATACAACAAACACAAAGCAAACGTGATCATTTGTACCTAGGTTGTCCCTGAGTTTTAGTTCTAGTTCCTCATCCTCTCAGGATGATGTCTGTCAAGGTTGTCTTGTGCTGACAAAATAGTTCTTTTTCACTATTGACAACTAACCTTCAAAAATATTCTAGGGAAATTTTGGCATTGATATCCTGAGACTTCCAGTATGTGGCATATATACTTATACTAATATCTCTGTTACGAAAAAGCTTTTCTTTTGTTACGTTATAGATGAATCTTAATTTGTTTGTCATTTACTTAGCTAGTGTGACGAGGTGCTTTGTAGCTATTCTGAAGCTGCATAGCAACCATAATCTGGAAGTGGTACAGCTGATGGATCCCCTGTCATGTGACACAAACTATGTGCATAGCCTGTCTTTTGGTTTTATATGTTAAAACCTTGATTTAAAAACATTTGAGACAATCTACTGAAAGTTCTGCAGTGAACAGAAGGTATATAAATGAAGTATAGGGAGCTAATCTAGTAAAGTGAATTATCTGAACCCCATTTAGTGGCATGAATTGTATGAAGAGATTAGTCTTTTTAGAGATGGTGCGTTTATGTTCTATAAATCCACAGTGAGACAAAAGTTCACATCCAAAATGTGATCTATAATGTCTTCAAGAATAGTCATTAGGTCTTATTTTCTGAAATAATCTATAACCTGCAAAGGTCTTTTGTGGCAGTGCCATTAATTCTGATATATGTCATTACCAGTAGCAGAAGCCCACCAGGCAATAATTATATTTGTGTCTTAACTTTAGAAGGCATAATGGCATCCAGTGGTGTATCTATTTCATGCAGATTTTATTTTTTTGTTTTAACTTTTCATTACCTTCTGTCAACAGAGATCATGAAAAGCCATATGTGTCTCTTGCATATTTGTAGTTCTCTCTGTAGCTATGTTTATTTGTCTTTCTGTTTGGGCTGGGTAGCCACTAAAACAAGTATGTCCTGTAGTTTTCTCCATAACAGAGAGCAAGATATGGTTACATTCTTGGGTGGTTTTCTTCACTGACATTTTGGATAACTTTGTTTGACAATTCAAAGATTTTGAAAGACCTTGCCTGTACTTTTCTACTAGTGAGAAAACCAGCTCCTCTGAAATAAAACTCAGTGCATTAAAATGCAGCTGCAAGCAGCATTTGATTCACCAAAGTGTTGTTCCTTTGCACAATTGCTAGTGATAGCTGCCTTCATAAGGAGCCATAATAACTGGCAGATATTTTGCAAGGGAAGTTCCGTGTGGTTTGCTACTCACTGTGAGGAAATGTTCCTTAGGTCACCTTCTTACTTCCCTTGTATTTACACACTTTCAAGTCAAAACCCCATTTTTCTTTGTGTCTTTATCTTTAGGCTTCTGCCTACTCAGGAAAAAAACCACAAAACACAACAAAGCAAGAAGCTACAACTTTGAATGTGAAAAAGAATAGTTTTTTTTCAAGAGAAAAAAAAATAAATTTAAAACTAAAATGTAATGTTTGTACTCTGTGGGTAAAAGTGCAAAGGTGATTCCACTTGAAGATTTTCCAAATGAATGAGATCATGTATAAAACTTACTAGAACACATAATTAGTTGGTGTATGAAGAGCTCAGCTAAGCAATGTTGTGGTCACATTTATTTGAGGCACTTTCAATGTTGCAGTCTCTAGAATTCTTTGTAGCTGAATTCACCCATTTACTAAATATTCTTACTCTGACTTAATGCCTTATTTCTGATTTGGGGAAAGGTATGTCACATTCTTTGTTCAGATGAGAATCCTTTGGCTTTTCTTGGCTGAGATGTGCTGCTAATTAATGTCTTACTTTCAGAAATGTAGAAAGGCTCTCAAAGGAAATAATATAGGATGAAATATACTAGAATTGAGTCCAGCCCCTTACAGTTCAGGATGCATTACTTTTGAGAAGTCTACAAAATATTGCTTACTGCAAAGCACTGTGGATTTATTTGCTTGTTTTTTGTTTGTTTGGTATTTTGTTTGTTTGTTTTGGGGTTTTTTTGTTTTTTTGTTTTTTTTTTCCCTCCTCTTCTTTTTCCACCTAAAAAATGAGATCTGAAGTGTGAGTTTTCAGGAAAAGGGGAAGAATGACCAAGAGCTTTACCAGTATCTTGAATTTTTGCAAAAGGAGTAACACCCGTAGATGAGAATGTCAAATAACCTTAAAAAGTAGACCATACTTTATATTCCAGAGAAAGCAAAAAAACAAGTCCCTGGTAGTCTCACATAGCTAAAATTCATTCTTGACCTCAATTGCATCAATCAGTCTATCCCTGAAAGGGTAAGAAAGATGCAACAATAAGACAGCTGAGATATTTTTCATACCATCTGGAGCATGCTTGTCCTCCTCTCAAAAATCTGTTGCTAGATAGAGCCAAATTCTCACACATCAGTGAAAAATAAAGTCTAGCAAAACTAAAATAAAATCATGCTTCTGGAAAAACAAGTATGTACATATGAACTCTGAAAGTCACAAAGCACAGGAATTGTTAAAGAAGATGGTGGAACAAACAGGATCCAAGCCTTGTTTTTCAAAATTTACTTATGTGTGCTTAAACAGACTTCTACATGCTCATACCTCAATACTTCTATGATGGTCAGATGACACCTTGCTTAAAATGTAACAAAATGTAGGTTTCATCCCTCTGCTACCATTTAGAATGCAATTCCAGAAAAGTACTTAATAGATGATTAGATAACTTTTTGGGGTTTAGTCTTAGTTTCTTAGTTTATTAATGACTGATTCTATCTAAGTCATCTTGTTACAGCATTATCCTGTAGCTTAAGTTGTTCTTTTCTCTATGTGTTTGTCCCTGATTACATACACAGCGTCATAATATTCCCTCTTGACTTTCATTTTGCAAAGCTAGATAAGCCAAACTATTAAAGTATTACTTTTTAGAGAAATTCTCAATTTCCCTAATAATTCCAGTAGGTGTTCCACGTGATTCACTTTTTTTTGAAGATAAGTGACCAAAAGTACATCAGGTAGTCTAAACAGCATCTTACAGTGTCTCCTGCAATGATACCAATACTTCTTTCTATTGCTGAAAGTCACTCTTTGATTAGTCCTGGAATTGCAATTGCCCTCTTCACTACATCTTAGTATTATATTACAGTCATTACATGACAGCTGTGATTGCCACTGCTTGTGTCTTGCATTTGATTTAGAAACACCTCCCTTGCCTCTGCTAAGAGTTTCAGTCAAGGACCACATAGTTTGCAATGAAAGTTTTTATATTTAAAGAAGATTTCATTGCTTAATATTACATTTTCCTGTTTACGTTATTGTGTTTCATTCTGTACATCTGGAGACTCTCCGATTAAGTTGATGAGTATGGATGGTTCTAGGCTGCCCATTTCTGTATTTAATTTCTGCTGTAACTTTATAAAACACTTGTGTAGCCAACTTTTAGGAGTAAGACAAAACAAAACTGTACTTCAAAGATGTAGGTCACATTGGTTTTAAAAAACATAGGGGTTTGGGTTTTTTTCTGTTCCCAAGAATGCATGTTGTGGATTTCCATTTCAGAATCTTTAGGATTCAGGTTTTCTACTTTCCTCTGTAACTGAAAGGACTAGAATATTTTTTTTTTAATAATTTGCTTTTTAAACTTGAGAGTTGAGATTCCTTTTGTCTGCTTTATGTGTAGATCATCTAAATAATATTCAGCTTGCATGAATTTTCCCAAGAAGCAATGAATTCATCAGTTAGTGGAGGGTAAAGCATAGTCAACTACATAGACCTCACCATCTGCTACTTTAGTGGCAAAAAGATTTACTAGAAATTCCATTTGAAAGCAAGCATTTTATTCAGAGAAAATAGAACAACTATTTTGTCTATAGAGTTGCCATTTATAACTGTCCACCTAGTCTAACGGTGTAGACTATGATGTATAATGATAATGGAAAATTCTGGTTCCTTGTGCCTGTTGAAGCACAACCTTTGTATTTTATTTCCCCACTGGATTGACTTTTTAATGATGTAAGCAAGGCCATATGGATCAGAGGTTTGAGTACCTTAGTTTCCTGTCTCTGGCAGTTGTAATAGAAGTTTAAGGAGGAATATGAACAGCACTGAAAGAGCGGAACATCTTAGCTGCCAAGGAATAGTTCAGGGACTTCTTGAGGCATTGTTAGGGCTGGATTGTCTCTGGTAGCCCTGTCCTCCCATTTTTAAATAAATTTCTAATCCAGTTAGTGTTTTTGCATCCACAGGCTACTATTGCAATGTATGAATTATGGTCTTTGTAGAAAAAAAATGTCTGCTTCTGTTTATTTTAAAATCGGTAATCTGACAGTTTCATTGGGTGCATGCAGTTTTGTGAGATCCTGTGAGTAATTGTTTCCTGATTATCTTTTTCATACATGACTTTATAAACTGACATCTTCTTCCATCCACCTTCCCTGCTTCTTTTGAACATTTCAAAGCATTATTTCTATGTTTTTGACCAATATTGACCACAAAGCTGATATTATAGAAAACTGTCCACAATGCCTCTGTTTTTTGAGTAGGTAATAGCTAATTTATGGTGTTTTAAAAGTTAAGTCTGGTTAGGTTTATTTTTGCCCTTTTATGGTTTTTAACAATAATATTTGTCAGCTTATCATCCGATCTTTATTGCAAGATCTGTATTGTAATTCTTGGCAGTCAGGTTTCATTGTATTCTAAATAACTGTGAAAGCTGTCTTGTCAGTATTTGAGTCTGTTTAGAAGTCATCCATAAATATATTCAATCTTATCAGCATACACCTTTTTTTGTGCCCATGAAGGAGAATCAGGGAACTTGGAACTCAGGTATATGTTTTTACAATTCTACAGTCGTTACTACCCAGCCAAACTTCACAAGTTTACTTGGTGGATTAGTTTTTCTTAAGTTATCTAATATAAATTTTGTTCAAAGAGCAATCTTTCTCTGATTGTGCTTTCTTGACTGCTTCCCTTTTCTGTTGCCTCTAAAGATTCTTTTTCTTGAGTATCAAGTCCTGGTAACCTTCCCTCCACCTTACAGCACTGGCTTTAAGGATTGTATAAACCTCAGGTCTTTTTTGATATGTAATGTGATGGAAGGACAGAGAAAGGTAGAAAAGCACATTTTTCCTTTTATCTAAGTGCTTCCTTCTTCCTTCAAATGTGGTCCCCAGATACCCAGTCCCTGATAGTATAAGTGCTTCTTTGAGGTCCATTACACTTAGTACTGTATGTACTCAACCGCCTTTGTCTACTTTAATAGCCTAATTCAGCTTCTACTGAGACCCATAGAAAGTCTCCCACTGACTTCACTAGGAGATGGATCAGACCCTGTTGTTAATTCTTTTGGAGTATATTACCTTTCTCCAACTTTATTCACTACTTTGGCAATTTCAAATATCCACAAGGAATTCCAGCTAATTTGCCTAGTTGCTGCATCTCCAATTTGCACAGCTTTAATAGTTAATAAAAATGTGTAGGGGGATGAGATAGGATATGTAGTATGAATCTTCAAAACCATGGCATGCAAACCTGCCAAGTTCCATCCAGCTTCCTATATTCCATTCCTACATCCAGCTTCCATTCCTACTAGAAGAATA
The DNA here is from genome assembly GCF_020740795.1 of Apus apus. Lineage (NCBI taxonomy): Eukaryota > Metazoa > Chordata > Aves > Apodiformes > Apodidae > Apus > Apus apus. The sequence goes on from NC_067283.1 coordinate 136,589,170, forward strand.
AAAAATGTAAAGGAAGAGATCTGCAGATCTGCACAGGGCCTTAAAATCAATTGTTATTTTGAAAATAGGAAGAAAGAATATTGCTTAACAAAAGATTTTATTCTACAAGAATGTGTAGGAGGATAAAGGGGATGCATAGTTTGCTGTGCTCTGCAGAGGAGTTCGGTGCAGTCTCCTTAATTGTCTTCAATTCAAATTAGCTGCGTGTAAGCACAATTGCAGGTATTGAAAAGAGATGGAATGACATCATCCAGTAGGTTAGGAAAAAGGGTAATGTTCAGGGTGGGAGACAAGTAACACATGGATTTGTGTAATCTGATCACATGCTGTACTTTTATTAAAGTATCTAGATGTTAATATTCTGTAAATTAAATACTTTGATGATGCTAAATGAGAGTTGTTACTAACAGCAGAGTTGAAAAAAAAGGTAAGATATTACGTGTCCTAGAAAAATACCACCTATAATGGAATTAATACGATGAAATATGGCTTTAAAAATGCAAATTACTATCTGTGTGCAGGAAGATAATGAAGTATGTGCTTAACTTTGAATATGAGTCATCAGTCTGCTCAGAATGCAGTTTAGACAGCACATTGCCTTTGATAGCTAAAGAATTTTTTGACCCAGTCTCATCTGTTCCATATCCTGGCTCACACATTCCCACTTCCAAAGACACAATTTACCATCCTTTTGGTCAGATATGCAGCAACTGCTCATTCATAGCTCCTTCAAGTCAGGCAGTGCATCCTCAAGCAGCATGTTGGATGACTTATAGCATTTTAGGTATTGAATAACAGCATTTGAGTAAAACTGAAAGCACAAATACTGAGGACCCTGTACTTTCTGTGCTCCTACTGGGGGTACAGTTGGGCCAAAGCTTTGTGTCCTATTATTTGGTGCTGGTATTTGATTATGGTAAAGAGAATATCTGTTAACAAAGGTCGCAGAAAATATGTTAGTTCACTTCTACATTACTGGACTTCTGCTTATTGTGGTGAAATTGCACTGTAGAAGAAACAGAAGTGGTTTTACATTTTTCTTACTTGTTCATCTTAACTCTACAGTAGTTATTGAAAACCTATGTCCTAAATTTCAATGGTTTTGTTTTTTTTTTTTGGTTGCTTAGGGATAATTTATTAGTTATGTTTCTGTACAGTATACATAAAAAAAAATTAACTTAAAAAAAAAGTTGGGATTGCAACTGAGTTTTTACTAGTTGTTCAGACTTCTATTTTTACCCTTAATGCCCTTAAACACCTACACCAACCGCCTTTGAAGGCTGTGTAATTAGCTCCCATAGGCAGCTTGAGCTTTTGTTTGAAGCTTCATTTAGGAGAAAATCCCCTGTGCACCATTGTATTTTTTATTTTTTTTTACTTCATTTCCCAGGCTGAATTACAAGCTGCTATACATATATAATGCTTGCCCAGATAAAACAGGTATCTCTTACCTTCTCCTGTTACTTGTCTTTATTTTTTTCTTTGACTAATGACAGACTTCTAATACTTACGCCTCCTGGCTAAATGTGGCAAAATGGTCACTGCTTGCTGAACTACTATTTCTGGGAAGTACATTTTTAAATGAGATCACACTGTAAATTAGTAAGTTCATCATGTTTTCTGCTTGGTAAGGTATTCGTGTAGCCTCTGGCTTGGATGTGGATATTTCTACACTTAAAAACATTACTTAAAATAAAAGTATAATTATATCTTTTGTCTCTTACATTTTCTGGTTGTGGAGTGATTGTTTTCACTTGACAAGTCCCAGTACGAAGGACAAAAGACGTTAAGCGTAATTTGTGAAGATATTTTACTTTCCTCACATTATTTGTGCATAATTGAATGATTGACTAGGCAGTTTATCTGAGGTACAAGTTATGTTCAACTGTAATATTAATATAATATAGTATGGAATGCAGTATAGCATAATATGGCACACAGTATGATATTCTATTGCCAAAAATGTTGGGGTTTTCCCTTCACAGTAGAAAAAGAGGAATTTTAATGAAGCTTTTACTGTTTGGGGCTTTTTTTGGTATATTACTTTACAGTGAACTAACGCTCTCAGTAACTCGAAAGAACAAAATGTAGATGCTAAAATTTTAGCTGAAGCTGATGTTATTTTGGGATGGATAGCAGACTAAGGTTGCACTGAGCTGTGAAAGAACAGCTGAGAATGACCAGAATGCAAAATAATTCAGATTTCATTGAACTATAACTACAACTTTTCCCTAATTCGGAGTGACTGGATAATGTGAACAGCTAATCTGGATATGCTGTATTTAAATGGTGCTCTACTTTATTTACTGAAATGTCTTTTCTCTCTGAATGAAATCGAATTGCATTGCTGAAATATTCATGTAAGGTATTTGAAATTCAACATTGAATCATGTACGTGTTCCCAGTAAATGACTTGGGGACCACTGCATATGCTACAAATATTGCTAGAAATTGAGCTGTCATTTGTCCTTAAAGAAATAATTTGTTCTTAAAATATTACTTGTTATATTTTAAATGTTCTTAGGAAAGCCTTTACTTCCCACAGTTTTTTTAATTTTGACATAACGAGTTCTTGTGTGTGTGTGTGTGTGTGTGTGTGTTGTGGGTTTTTTTGGTTTTTTTAGGGTTTTGTTTTGTTGTTGTTGTTGATTTGGTTTTTTGTTTGTTTGTGTGTTTGTTTTTTAGAGGGAGAGCGCTAAGTATATGTTATTCTGGTTTCCATAGCTTTTTAAAAGAAAAGTTTAAAATTCACTGTTATGGAGTTTTAATTTTCACCTTGACTTTACATTCCCATAAAATTGTGAATTGCCTATGAAGCATAATAACATTTTTTTTACTGTGAAAGTCTACAGGCAAATAATATTGGGATATATTTTGACTGAAGATGAGGAAATAAAGGTTTAACTAAGCTGTTTCCCCTTCTGATCCTTATACCTGGTGGTTGTAAAAGTTGCTGCTTACATAACTTCCCATTTTCTCTTCCAAAACCCAATAAATATTTAACTTTGGACTCTGAGTCCTGTGTAAGAATGCAGATTTGAAGTTTCAATGAAGTTAGGGATGAAGGTGCTGCAGTCTGATTGAAGGGTGAAATATAAGTGGTAGTTTAAAAATTCAAAACCTCTGATCCAAGTGATTTGGTTTGGTGTACATTAGATGATAACAAAATTGGTCTTTCTTCTTAGCAGTATCACAGACAAGAAGAGTGCAAATGATTTGCATTTGTTTTCCTCAGCAAGTTTACAAGATACCTCCTCTTACTGAAGTAACGAGAGTAAAAGAGGTGACTGAAGAGACTGAAGATGCTTATTAAGGAGGAGATAAAGCAAATCAGACAATGGAAAATAGCTAATCTCTGATACAGCTGTGAGTGCTTAATCACAGTAAATAAAAATTATAGGTAGCAATACAAAAATGGTTCCTTAATGACCATTTGTGAATTCCAAGTATCTACTTGGGGTTTGCTTGTTTAGAGGACATGCTTCTCTTGACTCACCAGCTAGGAACCTCCCAGTGAGGAAGTGCCTAAGTTCAGATCTCATAATAAAGCAATATAGATTCTACTGAAATGGAATTAACTCATGCAAGAACCCCTTATTCTTTATCAAGGAGTGTATTGATGACAAAGGGCAATAGTTTCAGCCTGAAACAGGATAGATTTAGATTCAATATTAGGAAGAAATTCTTTACTATGAGGGTGGTAAGACACTGGACAAAGTTTCCCAGAGAATTTGTGGCTGCCCCACTCCTGGAAGTGTTCAGGGTCAGGTTGGATGGGGTTTTGAGCAACCTAGTCTAGTGGAAGGCATCCCTGCCCATGTCAGGGGGTTTGGAACTAGATGATCTTTAAGGTCCCTTCCAACTCAAACCATTCTATGATCCTATGATTCAGTTTGTGTATCATTTAAAGCTCTGTGACATATCCAGAATACTAATTTTGACTAAATTAAACAGAATAATTCTCATATTTGTAGACAGAGCTTTGAGATGTTCATAATTCAAGGTTAGAAAATGAATAATTTAGTGAATAATGGAAAAAAATTAATATCAACTTAAAAATCAAACCCCTCTAGGAGCACTTAACTATACTCAGTTTCTTTTCAGTTGTCAAAATATGTTTAGGCTTGGGGCCATTTTCTGGTAAAATTTGATGAATGTTTCATAAAAGATGTAACAGAATATTTGCATACTCAGAAGTAATGAAGTCTTGTTTGTATGGACTAAAAAGTTATATTTTAAGTTTAAAAACATTTACTCAACATACACCTATCCTACAACCACTTTTTTATTAGTCCTTCAGTTTTTCCTGAAATGCAATTTTTTCTATGAAGCCACTTATTAAAAGAAATTTGAAGCTCTCTGAGTTCTTTTGAAAAAAAATATTTGAGACTGTTTTGGAAAATAAGCTCAGCCATTACCAAGGAAAAAGGCCTTGCTTTCAGACCCTGCTTTAAATCTGGCAAGGTCTCTTTTTGTCTGAAAGTTCACACCGGACGCTTGGAGGGCAGTGTCGTGATCCTGGCTGTCAACTATGGAGAGAGAGAGAGAAGAACATTTATGCCAGGTGGAACAATCCATTTTATCAAATATGTAACAGTGATATGTAACAAATATGTAAAACTCACTGCTTGTGAGTTAGGCAGCAAGAAGAGAAACAAGCTGGAGGAAAAAAAAATATAGATGTCAAACAGATACTTTAAATAATTTCTCTTGCAGAATAATGGAATAGATTCCAACACAGGGCAGGAATCCTTTGTTTTTGAGGAAGCAATGTATGTGTTAATTCTAGGCTTTACAGTGTATAAAGCTACAACCCTAGGATAATGATGATGGAAAAATACACCATTTTCTCAATTCTAGGTCTTGTTTCACAAGAGGTTTTATGTTTTCCCAAGACACTCTAGTGAATCTTGAAAGGTTTAAGAGAAATGTTAAAGATACATGTAAAGATGAACCGCATCATAGCATTTTTACCTTTTCAGTATGCTGAGGCTAGTTCTTCTTTGTTATCTTGAGGAATGTTGATGTTTTGAAATGCCAGCTTTCCTGAGTTACTACATATGCAACACTGAAATTGTAATTAATAAAATGAAATAAACTGATTTAGGAAGGTTTTATGATTAACTTTTATTTTGGTGTAAAATAATCCTGTATCCTGGTTCTTTGCTCTGCTTTTGCACAAAGTCTTTCAACTATCAGAACATCTGCCCCAAACCTTTTAGTGGAACTTCATTAAAATAAGAAAATGTATTTTCCTCTTCATTTAGAATGGAGATTAGTTATTCAGTTCTTGCAGAGCAACACAGAGATCCAAATTGTATTCCAGGCTGCATCATAAAGAAGTGTGGTCATCAGGTTGAGCGAGGTAATTTTGCCCCTCTACTCTGCTCTTGTGAGACCCTGCCTGGAGCACTGTCAAGTTCTGGGGTCCCCAGTACAAGAAAGTCATCGACCTGTTAGAATGGGTCCAGAGGGAAGCTGCAAAAATTATCAGAGATCAGGAAAACCTTTCTCATAAAGAAAGGCTGAGAGAGTTGCGGTTGTTCAGCCTGGAGAAGAGAAGGCTCTGGGAAGGGTTTATGACAGCCTTTAAGTGTGTCAGAAAGGTGGAGAAAGACTTTTTGCCAGGGCCTGTAGTGACAAGGAGTAATGGTTTCAAACTGCAAGAGGGTAGGTTTAGATCTTCTATGATGAACATGGTGAGACACAGGAACAGTTTGCCCAGAGAAATTGTGGGTGCCCCATCCCTAAAAATGTTCAAGATCAGGTTTAATGGAGCTTTGAGCAATCTGGTCTAGTTAAAGATGTCCCTGACAATGGCAGTGGGGTTGGGCTAGGTGATCCTCAAAGGTCCCTTCCAACCCAAACCATTATGTAGTTCTATGAAATGCTGCCTGTCTTGGTGGTATATGAGCAGTCTGTGCAATTCTTCTCGCTCAATGAAAACACCCTCAAAATATGACCAAGATGCAGAGAAATCCTATTAAACACATTATTTTAATATTGTTTCAATATCTTTGAACTACTCAGTCATCAGAGGTTATGTGAGCATTGCAGAGTATTCCCAATAGACAAACTCTTAAACATAATCCCAATCAAGTAAGACTACATGTAGTATTAACTATTTAATTTCAGGTCAATATGCTCTCAGTCTCAATTTATGATGCAGCATCTGCATCACAACTACCATGCTTATAGCCTAACGGTCCTAAAGTCAGTGACAGTAGTTTTTTTCATACTGTGTTCCTAATAAAACTTGTTTTTCTGTCACTTATTTCACGGCTTAGAGCAGGGCTCCATTATTTCTCTATGTGGTTAGTTTGCCTTTGTGTTTTTTTGTTGTTGGGACAGCGCTTTTGGTATTCTACATTTTGGATTAATCTCATTTGGCTTTAAAACTGTACAGTGTAGAAGTCTGTATCTTAGTTGTCTCGTCTTTCTTTACAGTAAATGGAGAGAATTAAGCACTTTTAGGGAACAATTAATCACTCCCTGTGATAGACATCTCACATTTTGTAGACTTTATAAGTGCCATTTATTTCTTCTTACTCTAGAGGAGTGACTGTTGACTTAAGGAGCTTGCTCTGGAGTTCCTAAACTTCTGTTCTCTCAAACTAGGTGAGATCACCCAGTCCCTCGGGTCTAAGGTTTGTTGTTCCACTTATTTTAAAGAAAATTTAAAATAAAGCATGTTTTGTTTTAAATAAAAAAAAATGCAGCCGTTCTATTGAAAAGCATATCTTTAGGGTGCTTTTGTTTCTGGGTTTACAATTGAACCTTAATGATGGCAAAAACAGTTGCTGGTTTGAACATTTAAGATGTGTAATGTTCAGTATCAGAAAAGGAAAAGTTTAAATTTCATTTAATATTTTTACAAACTGACAGACATAAACAAATGATTCTGGTTCTTAGCCATGAGGACTATGATAGTTTACACTTTACACAATGTGATACCATGCAACAGATACATAATCACTACCTTTAGCTTGAAGCTCAGCTCCCTCAGCTCCCTTCATTGTCGATGGAGAGAGCTAGGTTCTCTAGTGGATGATTCAGAGAAACTAAAGTAGTTTTCCTCTCTGAATTGCCTACTCGAGCTGTCTGCCTCTCTTCATTGACTGTAGAGGGAGTCTGGGGAGAACAGATCCTCTGAGCTAACTTAAAGTGATTCTGAATATCCCCACGTAAGTTCATAGACAACATATAATTGTCTGTAAGCATTTGTAAATCAGCATGCCCCCTTTGAACTATCTGTTGAAAACTAAGGTTTTTATACCATATCATATAGAGATAATTAACCTCAATCTATTTCTTTTGCATCTTTAAAAGCAGTATCACAATGTGGCATGTCAGGTGAAGTAAAGTCTCTTAATTCTAGAGTAAAATATAGTAGGTTTGATTTGTATTTTAACATACAGAATGACATGGTTTCTGATATATGAGTTATTTAATTTTCTAGTTCTGATTTTTTCTAGATATGCTGAGTTTCAGATAGGAGATTTCAAACACACAGACATATACACACTTTACACTTTAGATCATTAGATCATAGATCATTACACTTTAGATCAGCTGTTATTGTGATTGAACAGAGCAAAAATATATGTAGTTATGAATAATTTTATCTTTATGTAGTCTTGATAATGTTACGCATAGTATTTATTCACATTAAGGTAGGTAAACATGGTTTCCTAAAATATTGTATAGGTACCTCACCTATATATTAACGTAAAAAAAAAAAAAAGTAATCCCTGTGAATGCATTCTTAACATATTTTGAATTAAGCATTAAGATTTTCTGATATTTGGCAATAAAATATAAATTAAATTACCTTGAACAGATAGGGATAACTAGATTAATGCAATATAAGGCACAATCAACAAAATGGTATAGAAAATAATTATTTTATTTGTTAGCAAGGCTGAAATTTAATGTCCCTTTGACAAAAACACATTTATGGTCAGGTATGGTTTTGCAGTGAATTTGAGAAGAAAAAAGGTTTTATTTATTGCTAACTTTTTCCTCACATTTATTAAGCCCTGAGTTTAAAGGTGTTCCATGATATTTTTCTGTAATTATTGTAAAACAAGCTTACAGAAGCAGAATTAACATTTCTCCTCTTTCATCTTTATTTTTCCTTTCTGGGAAGGCACTCTACGCAGAATAAAATACTGTGAAATGGTGGGTGATTTGATACTTTGGGGGCAGGGGGGTTGTTTTTTAATATTTCAGTGAATTATTTTAAATTAATATGAACATGTTGGAACTTGCATCCTCACTTTCAGGACTGAACTGTAGGTTTTATTAAAAAGCTTCTCTCTGGCATTTAATATGAACATTTATGAGATACTATTTCTTTGTAAAAGCTTATAGGTATGCTGCTCATCTTGGCAGAATTGTATGAGTCATTTTTACACGGACTTGAAGCATCTAGATTCTGCATATTAGGTTACTGTTTGTGAGTCAGCAAAAATGAGTTGCTGATGACCAGTCATTTGAAAAAGAAAGCAGATGTCAATACCCGTGGTTCCTTGAGGCATCCTGTGCATGTGGAGGCATGTTACTTCTCCATCCTCACCACTGAGGAATCTCCCATCTGGATTCTGCAGTGGCAGGGGTGCTGCAGGTCCTCACATTGCCTTGTAGGAAGTAGGGTGGGAGCAGTCAGGTACAGCCCCAAAAAATATCAATGGCCTTAAGATTATATATTGGGTGCCTGAGGTGTCTGTGCATCAAAGCGATATATCTCAAAGAACTCCAATTATTTTAAGGTAAGTAATTACTTAAGTCTCTCCTTTTTATTGTATTTTTTTTTTTTTCTTCTCATTATTCTTACTAACAGGCAAACTGATTAAGTCTCCATACATGGGAGAGTAAAAGGGATTATATGGAAAAGTGATGACTGCAAAAGCTAGCTGTAAAAATAAACACTGAATATTTCTTGTCAACCTTTACTGTTAAAAATAAAGTACCAGAAAGTCTGTCTGCCTCTTCCTGTGAAATTTTCATGTATCTCCTTGATCTGCAGTGACTAAATAATAAGTAGCTAAATGAAATATTTGTCATCAATGGCATAGATGGAAAAACTGAGTACATTTTGACACATCCAGATATTATTGCATAATATCTAGTGCTTCATAGAAATGTAAAGATAATAGTTTTCAAAATATGTCTCCTTTTGGAGTTTTAAAATCTGGGTTCATCCTAGATATTCTTGGAATATAATGTACCTGAATAACTTATCCAATACCTTAAATACTGTAGATATTTCTTCTCTTTTGGTATCTGCAACTTGGAAAATAAATAAAAAGCAGGCTCCTTATGTATTACTGTATATTTTCCTCTGATGATTTTATTTTCACTGTCTTTTTCTGGGAATTCTGCTGAAAACTTCTGTGTTTGTACAGGGCGCTGAATTCTCTGAGAAATGCAGCTCTAATTAGATTCTTCTGATATTTCTTGGCCACTTTAATTAGATCTCTTAAGCACTGTCAGAAATATAGACTGGCATATATAGGCATATCACTTTTATGGTTTATTAGTAGACTGCATTGCATATTTTGAATTGGCTAGCTGCATGCTGTTATTAAAGGAGTCTGTAAAGGAGCATGTCTTTGGGATACTAAGTGTGCAGTTACATTTTCTATATTCGGTGACACAGTATTTGTAGCATTTCATATGAGCTGTAAGAGAAAATGAACAAAGACTGAATGCATGAGTCATTATTTACTAAAAGATTCTTGTATTCACATTTTTTATTGTGTCCCTCAAAGAGAACATGCACGTTTTTTTGTTTTAAAGTTTTTGATTTAAGGATTTTTTGCAGTGAATATCAGAGTAAAAGTGCAGTTGTCTCCTTTTGCTGTTCTTTCAACCGGAAAGTACAATGCAGCCCCAGCATGTACTCTCTGCTTCTGATAATGGCATGAAAAGTATGGAGCTTTATAGCATGTAAAATAAATACTACATTATTTTTGAAAACTGTCTCTTTCACTGCAAAAAACCCCAAACAAACCCTTCAGCTTTAAAAAAAAAAAAAAAGCATTATTAGAATATAAAGCCACTTGGACACTAAAACTACATATTATTTCATTATAGAATTGATTTTGTGGAAAGATTGGTAAAATGAGTTAAACAGTCTATGCCAGAAGTCTGGAAGTTTTAATAAAATGTTTATAATAATTTACTTACTGTAAAAATAATGTTGTCTCTGAATGCTAGAAAAATACCATTTGTTTGCATTTTTGTGTATTTTCTGTTCTAAGCTGATAAAAAAAAGTTTGTCCAATCTCATTGGATTGGAAATAAGGAATGCTATAGATTTAAAAAAACATGATGTTTAGGGACCTCAAATTAATGAATTCACTAAGTATGAATTTCGGAAAAGAAAACGTAAGTAAAAATTTCCAAAGCTTTCTAAGCCTGAGAATTATACTTCAGGGGCATACTGAATTTTGAAAATTGAGAAATTTCCATATAAATGTCTTGGGAAATGTGACAAATGTAGGCACAATATTTCAAAGGAGATAGGGGAGCATCTTCTCTCCCTCTCAGGTTTTTGATCCAGCAGTTATGTTATGCCCTGCACAATGTCCCCATTAGATCATGACAAGAAAAGCAGTTGCACTTTTAACTACAAGAGCATAAGATGTTTAAGCTTATCTTCATTTATTTAAAAAATTCTTTACAAGTATTTGTAAATTGTTTCATGTTTCAGAAGTAATGTAATATGGGGTTTAGGGAAAATATATTTGAATTCTAAAGATGTTTACTTGCCATGTTTGCTTTTATGTTCACTATTTAAAACAACAGAAATATCTGTTTTACTAAACAGAATGTAGAGAACCACAACATTTTTATTTATATAAATGTATAAAACTTGATCTATATAGAGTAGGCCAGAGACTTCACAAACATACACTTCACTGAAGGTTTTGATGTTAGCTATTTAAGCACTGAAAGTTGGCTTACAGTGAAACTGTCTCATGGCATTGTCAACACTCTACTGGTTAAAAGATATGAAAATTTATTAAATTTATGGCATGGTTGCCCATTGCCTCAGCCAGCTTTCATCTCACTGACAAGTCTCTGGATGTATTTTAAAAACTGGCAGTATCTGTTGGTCATGCCTGGAATTACAATTGAAGTTATGTTTGTTTAGACATCTCTGTCCTAAAACTCAGGCTCACCACCAATACTTACTTTTAGCTGCATGGAATAAAGGCTGAAGTCGACATATAGACATTTTTCCTGGCATTCTGGTTTTCATCAGAAAATACAGCTTAGTATGAAATTGGCAATGAGACCTCTCTCTCTCTCTCTCTTTTTTTTTTTTTTCAGATTTAGGGTTCTGGATTTCTTTAGAGGATGCCATATTATTGTTAATAGTGATCTCTATTGGAGATGGTCACAGATAATAAACATCAGATTGTTTTGTTATAAATGCATCATTTTGCATTTGACTCAATACTTCTAGTTTTTTGTCTTTTTATTTTAGAAACAGCAAGGAGCCAATGAGAAGTTTTAGTAAAGACAACTACAACAAAAATTTCTAGTGATACATGGAATAATTATTTCCTGTTGTCAGTTCTCCTTTTGAAAAATCCCAGCTTTAAATCTTGTTGAAATATCTTGAATTCTCAGATTTGACTATGTGGACTTGATTTCAACATTTTCATTTTCAATAGGCTTTGAAACTTGCTGGCTTGTGATAGTTATCCTGCCTGTATAACCTATGTGTTTTTGACCACAGCTACAAATGTGTGACAGGAATGGCACTTCTCATGGAATGAATACATCTTCTATAGTCACACAACAGAAAATTGCTAGTGATACTAGAATAGTTTTTACTCTTTAGCATAACGCAGAAGTTTGGGGTTTTTTTATATAAACACTTTGTTAAAACAGTAATTGGAATGTAAGAACAATTTTTGTTTCACCCATTCCCTTTTTTGTTAAATATTCTATACTGGATATTCCAAAAGAATGTTCATTCCAACAGAATGTTCAGACTTACTATTGTTTTGCCATATTACAATTTACTCTGAAAAAAGAGTAATGATACTATAGCCAGAGCTTCTTATTTTTTTAAAAAAACATTTATTTAAAACCATTTTTTTTACATAGATTTCTGATGTTCAGACTGCTATTCATCTGGGTGTTATGAAAAAGTTATAAATAGGTTTTAAACCCCCAACAGCAGCATTTCTACTGAGATATAAGTAATAAGAGGAAAATAGCTTTTCTTGTGAAGATGATCTGTCTTAAAATATTGGTCTTGGGAAAAAACATGAGATATGGACTCATGTTAGGCACTTTTGAGAATCTCAGACTCCTTGCTGGAGTAAATTTGGTGATATCAGAATCACTAAATAGGTTTCTTAATGTAATGAAGGGAACCTCATTTAGAGTACATGGAGGTTGTGCTGCACATGCTCTCTTGCTTCTCTTTCATTTCCCCTAGACTTTTCTTTGAAGTTCTGCAGATGTATACTTCCCTCTTTCTTCTATCTCTCTATTCCTTCTTATGCTGAAGCCATAGAGGAGTAATCTGAAGGTGGTCACATCCTGGATGTGCAGTAGCTCCTCCACTGCGTAACTACTTATCTGAAATCTCTAGGAAGTTTGAGTCATGTATCCCCCATTATCCATTTGAATTCCAAATAAAGGTTTTATCTTTGGCATGGACCTTTACTAAAGTAGCAAATTCAGAAGACTTGAACGTTATTTCTAATCAGAGGAAATAAGCATTGGTGTCATACTCATCATGGCTTCCACACAAGAGAACATGTACAATCAGCATAGAAACTTCCTGCAACAACAGAATCTTCGCGTACCAAATTGTTGCATAACTGGTCTTGTGATTTCACCCTGAACTTGTGTCCAAGGCTAGGTATCTTCCACTCTGCAATCTGCACCACAATATTATGTAAGAACAAAGATAGCATGTTAAATAATTTCAACTGTAAAAGTAATAATTAATAATTGTAGAGTAATTGTTCCACTATTCCTTAGTGTACTACTTACTGTAAGAAAAATGTGCAGGTCACATCAAACCAAGAATTCTGGGAGTCTTCTAATTTAAATTGCTTTTTAAAATCTATTTGCTTTTTATCCACTTCTGATATGTTTCAATTTTTTCTCCCATGCTGATCCTGAATCATTACTTGAGAAAAGCCTCCATAACTCCAGTTCATATGAAGAGGTACAGTTCAACCCAAAGTCTGCTTTTTTGTTGTCTATCCTCAGAATGAGATGTCATAAAAGATGACCTGAAAAGATAGTATAATATCTCAGGAAAAGGCTTTGAGGATAAATGTTTTGAAATTATGTTTTATTGGAAGGCCTGATGCAAACAGATTCTCTGATAGAAGAGGTCTGATTTGCAGTTGGACATAATTATGGCACAGTGTCTGAAAGCTAAATGCCTCTTGTTAAAAGGTGGTATAGGAATGGATAGGTCCTGGATTCCTGGTGTTGATAAGGTTGTGATTTTGCCATAGTCACAAGATACATTTGTTGGCAAAGAAGAATATGTAGATTCAGGAAGAGTAATTAAAAAATGAAATGCATAACTATATAAGGTGTATTGCTTTTTATTTGTTCTTTTGCTGTCTTGCATTATTTGCCTCGATATGGCTGCCAACTATAAAACATGCAAAGGACTGGAAAGTTTAAAAAATGCATAGGCAGAAAACAAATTTTGCAACAAAACCGGTGTGCAGGTCGTGTTACTGGAACAAACCTGTATTTGGTTTTTGGGCATCAGAATAAATGAACTCAGACAGGCTGAGAGAATTGGGGCTGTTCAGCGAAGAGAAGAGAAGAGAAGAGAAGAGAAGAGAAGAGAAGAGAAGAGAAGAGAAGAGAAGAGAAGAGAAGAGAAGAGAAGAGAAGAGAAGAGAAGAGAAGAGAAGAGAAGAGAAGAGAAGAGAAGAGAAGAGAAGGCTCCAGGGAGACCTTATAGCGGCCTCCCAGTACTTGAAATGGGCCTACAGGAAAGCTGGGGAGGGGCTTTTCACCAAAGAAGATAGTGATAGGACAAGGGGTAATGGTTTCAAACGGAGAGAGGGGAGATTTAGCTCAGATATTAGGAAGAAATTCTTCACTATAAGGATGGTAAGGAACTGGAATGGGTTGCCCAGGGAGATTGTTGATGCCCCATCCCTGGAGGTTTTTAAGGCCAGGTTGGATGAGGTTTTGTGCAACCTGGTCTGGTGGTAGGGTTCCCTGCTCATGGCATGGGGGTGGAACTTGATGATCTTTAAGGTCCCTTCCAACCTTAATGATTCTATGATTCTAACTCATGTACTAGAATATCTGGTGTACTGATATATTTGGAATATTTGCAACTGATATGTGAGATCCAGGTTCCTGTATAAGTGAAAGACTCCTTTATAAATGCAGATTTTTTTTAACTAAAAAAATACTGTTGCAGGTGGTGAGACAACACAGTCCTACCAGTGTCAGGCTGACCTGACCTGAAAATGGCTTTTGATTCTGTAAATGTTCTCTTAAGGTAATCTGGTGAGAAAGAGAGAAAACAGAATTCCACTTTAAGTTAAATTAAGAGGAATTACATAACTGTCAGTCTTCACCAGCCTTGCAAAGTCCTCAAGTATTTTGTTGGACCAGCCTTTTTGCAAGTGAGCCTGTATCTGATGATTCTTGACAAAGAGGTTTCTGAATGTCTGTCAAAATGTTGGATCTCTTGGCTATGAATATGTTTTCCATTCTAAATTTGCTGTCTTGCAGAAATGTGTGTTATTCCTAGTGAGTATAGAAGTTTGACTTTTTCTTCTTGTATTTCTTCCAGTAGTGTAAGAATTTCCACTAGCTAATGGAAATTAAAGCTCGTGCTTTAAGGAAGAGCTATGGCAAAAGTATGCACAGAACAGGGCAGCTGCAGTGCCTGTCAAAGCAGAGTAGGTCAACCTAGGCTGGCACTTGTCTCTCAAAGTCTTTAGGGTTGTTGCACTTAGAGGACCTCTCCTGCTGCAATTGATGCTGGTGCTGTCTAACTTTGTTTTATGTGGTTAAATTGTGCAGTGGAACAGAGCTGTCACAAGACACAAGAGCAGTCCTAGTGCGGAATAAGTAATCAGCGAGATAAAGCATTAATACAGCATAGAGCAGAGATAAAATGCTTTGCTGTTAGTTTAAATGACCGAGAAAGAGAAAACAAATCATAAAGCTCCTCTGTTTTCTAAAAGAAATTAATGTTTTACTATTGTATTTTTATAACATGGAATATTTCTTTGAAGACTTTCAGTTAAACTGATCTAATATGTTTTCTTCTCATATTTTTGCTGAACTAGTATTTATCTTCATATGCCAAACATTTTGTTGGGCAAATGCTAGCTAGAAAATGCTTCCATATCAGTTTTAAGCCTTACACTATTGATCAGTAACTAAAAACGCAAAAAAGGGCTGAAGAAGAAATGTCTATAACTTCTAACAGAGCAATCTTTCTGTTCACTTTTCACAAAACTAGCTTTTACACACCTTGTTTTTTCGATGATGTATTGATGATAGTAATTGTCTCATTTTTTCTCCTGTATATTAAGTGTTTAGCTCTGCAGAAATATTTTGCTATGTATTTATGAACCAAAATCAAAATTCCAACTGCCTACCATTGGTTCTTCTCACCTTGCTACAGGAGAAAGCCTTGGGATGGTGGCTTGGTGGATGGAAACTGAGTATGAGCTGGCAATGTGCACTTGCAGCCCAGAAAACCAATCATATCTTGGGCTGCATCAAAAGAGGAGTGGCCAGCAGACAGAGGAGATTCTTCCCCTCTATTCCATGCCATTGAGACCCCACCTGGAGTCCTGTGTCCAGTTCTAGGGTGATTAGAAACATGGACATGCTTGTGCTCTCACACTTGAGAGTCGCCCTGTGGCAAAGGACCTGGAGGTACTAGTGGATCAAACCTGGAAATGAGCCACCAATGTGCAGTTACAGCTCAGAAGGCCAACTCCACCCTGGGCTGTATCAAAAGAAGTGTGGCCAGCAGACTGAGAGAAGGTGATTCTGTCCCTCTCCTCTGCCCTGGTGAGAACCTCACCTAGAACACTGTGTCCAGCTCTGGTGCCCCCAGCACAAGAAAAATGTGGTCCTGTTGGAATGTGTCCAGAGAAGGGCCATGAAAATGATCGGAGGGCTGGAGCACCTCTCTTTATGAGGACAGGCTGAGGGACTTGGGCTGTTCAGTTTGAAAAAGAGAAGGCTCTGGGAGGAACTCATAGTGGCCTTCCAGTACCTAAAGAGGGCCTACAGGAAAGCTGGGGAGGGACTTTTTTCAGGGGGTGCAGTGAGAGGACAAGGAGTAATGGGTTTAAGTTGAAAGAAGAGAGATTTAGGTTAGAGATCAGGCATAAATTCTTCAGTGTAAGGGTGATGAGACACTGGAACAGGCTGCCCAGAGATGTTGTGGGAGCTCCATTCCTGGAGGTGTTCAAGGGCAGGTTGGATGAGGCTCTGAGCAGCCTGTTCTAGTGGGAGGTGTCCCTGCCCATGCAGGGGAGTTGGAAGTGGATGATCTTTAAGATCCCTTCCAACTAAAAAAATTCTGTGATTCTGTGATTCTCTGTGGGTCCAGAGGAGGGTCATTAAAATGATCAGAGGGCTGGAGCACCTGTCCTGTAAAGAAAGGCTGAGAGTGTTTGGGTTATCTAGCCTAGAGAAGAGAAGGGCAGCCTTCCAGTACCTGAAGGGGCCTACAAGAAAGCTGGGGAGGAACACTTTTCAGGGAATGTTGCAATAGGATGAGAGGTAATGGTTTTAAACTGAAAGAGGGTAGATTTAGATTAGATATTAGGGAGAAATTTTGTATTGTGAGGGTGGTGAGACACTGGAACAGGTTGCCCAGAGAAGCTGGGGATGGCCCCTCTCTGCAAGTAGCGAAGGCCAAATTGGATGGGGTGGGGGGGAATTGGGAATAAACGATCTCTAAAGGTCTCTTACAATCCAAACCATTCTATGGTTCTATGGTTCTATGACTTACACTTGTAGGGAAATGGCCAAATAGTAGAAAGATGAAAATTCTTTAGGTTTTGCTGTATCATCCCTATAAACCCAAATTAACTAATCCATTGCTTTCACAAGTATCACCCTAATGATTAGGATAAATGAGCTTGGTGGCACAGTAAGGATTTTTATTATTATTATTTTTTTCCCACTCAGCGAAGTTTCCTTTATATCCAGCATCACTCAGATTTCTAGGAAAAAAACCCACATCCTGTGGAGGGAAGACATCAAACTATGTGAATGTGGTTTTACTTCTCTCATATGAGTCTCTTAATCTTGTGACTGTTTTGTGTTAGTGCACCTGAACATGCATTTCAAAATTGCTATATACCATAAAATATTATTTGGCAATTGTAAAAGTCTGATCTGTCCAACTATCCATTTTGATTGTTTTTCTCCTGTAAAATTTCAGAAACTTAGTATTCACTTTCTGCTCCGTCAACTCAAGCATCCTGAATGTCTTTCATAGTCTCTTGCAAAGTTAGCATCACTCCCCAGCCCGACATCCAGTTCCTCTCATGCTTGAAAAGTGCTTCAGTGAGCATACATTTAACCTTTCTTGTTGCTTAGCTCAACAATGAAAGTAAAGGTTAACTTAAAAATTACTACAGATACTAACAATCTGACAATAACAGTACTGACAGTGTTGAAATGATCACTAATCTCTAAAAGCTTTCATGAGTGTCTTTACAAAATGTTTCAAATAATCACTTTCCTTAATTACTTTTTTCCTGTTCCTTTACTATGTTCTCTGATCTGGTTGCTCACGTGCCACCTAAGACTGAGTTACTGAGAGCACTGAGTAATTTTTAGAATAGACATGTTATTGAAGGTACTGAGAATCTGTATGACTTGAATGATTCCCTCTCAGTGTTTTTCAGCTATTTATTTGCTGGTTGAGTCTAGTTGGTCTTGGCTGGCATTCTTTTCATTAATTCTCATACCTTTTCTAGGAGTGTTGTTGTTGATGGAAGAAGTGATCAACATTAGGTCCAAAATAACATAACCTGGAACTTAGAAATTCATCATTTGTATTTCGACTCTGGAGAATGCTACCAAAAAATGGCTTTTTGGGTAAAGCAGGTTACATCGGTGACAGGAACTGTAAAACATTAATTAGTTGTGATGCTTATGGAGTTACAAAATGAGCATTCATTTGTCTAGTGGAATATAAAAAACTGGAATCTTGTTTTCTTTTTTAAGTAAGACTAGAGTAATTAAGTCTGTCTTCATGACAATAGAATGCAGAATACATCTAAGGGCTTCTTTACATTACAAGACTAAGTTTATTTTAGTTGCTTCATTTTAAAGTGCCTTTGATAGTCACAGAACTTTCTTGGAAGATATATTTATACATTTCAGTGAATTTTCTTCATGAGTATTGTGTTTTGTAGTAGTTCTGCAAGGACTATTCAATACTCATTTGCTTCTGCCTAGAAGACTTTGGTATTTTCCTCAGCATATTCCATATGGTTTTCATCTTGAGTGGATGATACCTTCCCATATGAAAGCTCTTAGGCAGCCAGGGTTACCCTTTTCACTTTTAAGTTTTCATTCTATACACTTCCCAGAGAAGCTAGTGATCTTGCTTAATAATTTTTACAAAAATGCAGGAATAAATTTGCTTTCTAGGAATCTGAATTTTGAGCGTCTTTTATGGAAGACTTGCTGTACTGCAGACCTCTCTAAGAGACAATCAGAAACTAAGAGGAAGGAAACATCCAGAACTGGTCTCAGCACTACAGAAAAGCAAAGTAGCTCTGGTAGAAACACCTAATTTGGGCATCTGAACTGGGTATCTGAAGATGGCATTGCTATCTGTTGGTATTTCAAGAAACCAGGTTGTTGTTATGTACATGATGTTGCTATATGGTGGTTTGGTGGGAAGTTGTTCACATGGTGTCTCTGAAAACCCAGGCAGAACAGACATGGTGGACATCTCTGCCTCCTGGCTGAGCCCTGGGATCTAAACTGAAGAAAGTCTGTCTAAGCAGCCGTAACTGCACCCTGCACACTGGGATGCATGTTTGGGCTCATGGAAGTCCAGTACTTAAACTACTGTAGAGCAAGTTAATTTAGCTTGGGAAGCATTGTTAAGTCATATTCTGCCAGTATAAAATATAGGTGATTTAGCTTTTTACAAACATATAAATTATTTTATTGTAAACTTCTGGTTGTCTTCTGTGTTGCATAGAGTTAGATGCTGTTTTAGAAATACACACATTTAGTCCCATTTCACCAGCATGATGAGAATGACAGTTGAACTGGATGGGGCTCTGAGCAACCTGATCTAGTGGGAGGTGGCTGCCATGGAGGGGAGTTAGAACTAGATGATCTTTAAGGTCCCTTCCAACTCAAACCATTCTATCATTCTATAATTGTGTGAAATTCAAAGTTTTCTGTACCATGGTAATTTCCAAGAGTCGTTGAATGCACCTGTTTCATTTCATAGTGGTCCAGCTGATGTTCCCTAGGACGAACATGTTTATCTTGCCAGCTTTGGCTTGGAGAAGGTGCTGCACAGAGCCCACCACTCACTGATGAGCTACCACTGATTTAGTTCACTGGATTTAATACCTCACATTACTGAAGAAACTGGACATTTTCACAGTGGTTACTTTCTGCTTGCTCTTTTATGGAGGCATCAGAACAGCTCACTATAACCTATTTAATCTCTTCCAGAGGGAAATATGAACCACAAAATATTTTAAAACTGAAATTCATTGTGTGATATCATATATTTATTGTAATTGCAGATACAATAAAGAGAGGGGGAAAAAGAAAAATACACTGACTCACATTCATTAATAAAGTTAGTTTTAGCAGCTCAACAATCCAGAACAGCCTGCAGAGTTATTATTAGGCAAAACAATTTTAATGTGACTGTCCATGTGGCTGATATTTTTCTACTGTTTGATCATTGTTGAAGTAGCTGCATTTTTTAGTTAATGGTCATATTACCCCAGTAATAATGGAGTGTTTCTTTGAATGAGAATTCTCCTCTTCATCAAAATTAAAGGTTTCCTTTGAAAAACCAGGATAGTTTCAACTGCTGGGAAAAGCAGCTGCAGAATGATTTCTGTGGTAGTAAACTGAAACTCTTTAAAAAGATTAGATTCAAAATTAAATGCAATGATGTATAGAGAAAGTGTATTATGATACATTCTCTGTGATGGCTGAGGAAAAAAGCCTTTGGTGTCAATAAGCCTTTTCTCGGAGTATAAACTCATTATTGTTGAGGTGGAGAAAACCTAGGTTGCTGCTAGGACTGTATTTTTCCAATGTCATGCCACTTTATTATGGCTTAAATTTATTAAAGTCTAATTTAGATGGGGTATGATGCTTTACGTTATACATAAGCAAGTTTGCATAGATAAGAGATACCTTACATTTGAAATTGTGGAAAAATATGTTTATAATTATTTAATGCAAATGAGAGTGTCTGAACATTTGCTTTCTATTATTTTCACATTCTTATAATATTTTGAAGGTGAGTTATGATGACTTGTTAAAAATAATTAGTCCAGTGATTTTCACTGAAAAAATGTATTTTCAGTTCTATAGTATGCCTAGCACATCAGACTGAAGTAGATGCTCCAGCTATTTGCCTAAAAGTTGAAAATTATTTTCAAAATTAACTTGTTACAAAATAAAAAATATAGACATTACATAATTTCATTTGAGACCTAGAAGAAAAGCAGATGCTGGACCTATTAACACAAACCATGAAATACTGGAACTGCACAATTTGAAAAATAGTTTAAATGAAATGCTTTGACCAGCATGTACATTTGTAGGCAATAGTACTGGAGCATGACACTAATCAGCTAAGTACCATAATCCTCCTTATAGGGTACATTCTTACTTGACCTCCAGCTATATACAGCACATGGTAACAGCATTAAACTGTAACACTCCTCTCATGCTCTCAATAGCTTCCCATTGGGTCAGTTCTCTGACTTGAGTTGCTTTTTTTTCATAGACTAGAATTTTTTTTTTTCTTTTTTTTTTTTCTTTTTTTTTTTTTCCTGGATGCCTTATATCTTGTAATTGCATTTTGGGTAAAAGGAAAAGGATTGTAAAATATTTCTAAAAAATTGTCTCTCAAAATTAAGAGACTGTTCATATTATTTCGCTCAACCTAGAGAATTAAATGAAAGACCTAGCCAGAACAGAAATTGATGTATTTTCATGAACCCGAGGCTTCCTACTTCACAGATGTGCAATGGCTGATCAAAAGGTAAAGCAGGGAAGAAAGATGCTGAATGTGTTGTGTGAAAACAACGTGTCATGCTCAGCACTTTTTGTTCTTTTAGGGAATAATTAGGAAGATATTTTTTACTTTTAGCAAAAGAAGCTCAATGGGAGTATGGAAAAGCTTTTTATTGTGCTGCATGTATATATGAGAATAATATCTTTAACAAAGTATTGTACTTTTCTTTAGATTAATATTTTAAATTGTATTATATTTTCTGTGAAAAAATCTTTTTGAAAGTTTGATTTATTTTCATAAAAATAGTATAAGCAGAATTTTGGAATTTTATTGTATTTTTAATCATATGTAACAGCTCAGTATTATATTAGTTCATTCTTATGTTTTAATGTTTCTGTGACCTGCTATTTTTTTAACACTCAGATTTTAAACTTATTTGAATCCTGCTGTATGGCAGCTCTTAATTGATTCCACCCTTCTGCAAATGATTTATGTGGTGTCAGTACGGAGACAGATAACTCGAATATGCATTCTGACCAATTATTCTTAAAGGCTATTTAATCTATTTAGCATTGTTTTTATGAATAGCTTTTTTAACAGGAGATTTTACTCAAAAAGTAGGTAAGATATTTCTTGTTTATATATTAAGTGGAAATAACTAGCAAAATACTATTTTTTAAAATGCTCAAAAGTAGAAATAAAGAAAAATCTCAGGACGCTTAACCATATTGTAGAACATAAACATTCACCAATGTAGCTAAATGAACAGCAATTTAAAATACAGTTATTTTATTTATCTCTGTGCAGTTCTCTAAAATCAAATTATATTATATTAAAGCTACTGAAATCTCAGTGAAAATAAAGCAGGAGAAAGCCATTTCTAGTTGTAGTCCAGTTTTCCTATCTGTGATAGTCTTGATGTAATTAAAAAGTTGAAATGGACTTATTACCTAAATACTTGTAGGTTAGCAAGGGGTACTTATAATCACTAGTTTTGTTCAGCAGTTGCTCCTTTTTTTCCATGTTAAAACTTTTCCTCATGCAAGTTGAAATTAGCCCTTGAAAACTGCAATGTTGAATTTTAGCTGAATTCCTGATATTAAAAAATATGTGATTCTCAAGTAATTGTACTGTTCTATATGTCTGTGAATTCATGCCATGTTCAAAGTTGTTATTAGTGGTGAATTTAATTAAGTCAGTGTTTTGTTACAATAGGTTTCCTTTCATTTTGTTGATACCAGCCTGCAGTCAGTAGATGTATATTTTCAGATAAAATCTAATGTAGATCAACATCTGCAGCATCACTGTCATGCTTCAGTAAATTTTATAATAATAATTTTAAACTTAATTAATTATTGTTTGTAGATATTTAGCTGGAAGGTATCTTAATGCTTCAAAATCTGGTTGCTATGAAATAAAATTTGTAAGATGGCTGAAATGAGAAATGAAATAATGTCTCAGATGAACTTAGTGAGGTGCTTCGATATCAGAATGTGATATGTACTTCAGGGCAGCTTTAAAAAACTATGTTAGTCAAGAAATGCAATAATTACCTTTTATTTTTATCAGGGTAGGCTGTTTAAATGAATTAGCTTGCAAATGATGCATTGGTTGCTTACATTCTTTCTTTTTTGGGGGGGTGAAAAACAAAGGAAAGAGGAGCAGACAGATAAGATTAGTTTAGTATAGAAGTAGCATAAAATAACTACAAAAAGAGATCTTGATAGAAACTCAAGTACCTAGAAGACAGTAAAAGCTATTTTTTCAGTAAGCTGGAGGCACAGCTGCTTTGG
Source organism: Apus apus (assembly GCF_020740795.1). Lineage (NCBI taxonomy): Eukaryota > Metazoa > Chordata > Aves > Apodiformes > Apodidae > Apus > Apus apus. The sequence goes on from NC_067283.1 coordinate 136,612,204, forward strand.
GGAGTGCACAAAATGATTCCTCATGCACAATGTGACTCAGCAAAAGCAAAAGTTATACACAGAGGATGAGAAAAGGGGTTACATCAATAGCATCTAGTCTCCTAAAAATACTGCCAAAAGTAGGTAAACATTTTGCAGAGTCTTCAGTATGGCAAAGGAAGTTGTTTGTGGAAATGCTTTCATAAGAATACCTAGCAGTGAGAGAGTAGGACCCTCCCTGAGAAAGGCAGCCAGATACAGGTTTTGCACAGCAGTTTTTTCTGGGGTCAATTGCACTCATGGGAGCTTTGGTTGCAAGGTCCCGAATATATTCAGCTTGCCTTCTTGAAGCCTAGGATCTTTTTTTTGCAGGGTGTCGTGATGATGTTTTACCTGCTCCCTGTCCCTGCTATTTTAAAACAAGTGCGTGTCTGTTGAATACAACACATAGAATTATAAATGTTTAGAACAGTAGAACTATTCTTGTGTGATCACTCAGGAACCAGCAAATGCTGTTTTCCAGACAGGAGCCCATATAGTCAAGCAGAGACAAAGCTGCGCTCAGTGCATTTGTTTAAGTCTCTAATAAGAAGCCCAGTGTCTTGCTTAGCTTCTGTGACAGAAGTCCAGTCAGAAATGTGAATTATTCTTCTGAATATTTCTTTATAATTCCTCTGAATAATTCTTTCATATACTAAAAGGATCACATTTTGAAACGGGTTACGTGAAACTACACTTTGTGTAGAAGTATTTTCATTTTAATTTTCCAGGCAACTTATTCCTTGGTAATTTATAGGAAACAGGGAACAAAATATTAAAGTATTGTCTAGTAAACTATTTATAGATCTTACAAGTAGGTGACCAGTAGTTTTCAAGTAGCTGATGAGGGCTCAGGCCCACTGAGCCCTTACTATTTTTTATTGAACTAGAACTTTTTTTTTTTTTAATTAAATGTAGATTAATTCAGGTACCACAATGTTTGAACATATCTTTAGTTTTATTTTCTTCAAAGTTGACCCCAGTTCAAAGGTGTCTTCTGTTGGTCTGACAACAAGATCAGTAGCCAGGACAATGTGAGAGCTAGTTATTACTGTGATATAAATACTTTACATACTACAGTGTTTTAAATATCTGTCTTTGAAAATGTGATGGAGACTTACCTTTTATACTCTCCTCTTCTTCAGTATGCTTGGGCTAATGTTTTAAAAATCTAAATCAGAAGAGTGTTTTCTCTTCAAGGAAAAATACAAAGGAATGTCAAAGACTTCCAAGCTATTTATTTCCATTATTGAAATCAGAGTCATCTGATTTCAGACAGAATAGCTGTCTTCTTCCATGCCATATTTTAAATACTTCCTTTCTGCTGTAGTAAGGGGGAGCTGAATATCTTAACTTTATGAGCAGAAGGTCAGGTTCCAGTCAAGCTATTTGCTTTTTGATAGTACTAGTGTTATCTGTTGTGCACTGTAAATAGGGTTTCCACCAGTGTCAGGTAAAGATATATGTCAAAAATAATGTATTGATAAATTACAATTAAAAATATAAATTTATTATGATAATTAGTAGAAAATAAGTTTCAGTTTCTACATTGGAAAAAATACTTACAGAATGTGCCTGACAAAGAGATTTGTGCAGGTTCTAGAGTTCTCTAACCGTAATAGATATTTTATTTTTATATTGTTTAAAAGAAGCAGTAATCGCAATGGCCTGGAGGATTTTTCAGTGGTGTGGTTACCTTTTCAGAAAAGGTGGTAAAGGTTCTGATGAGAGAGATCTCATGCTTAGTTAAGCTGGCAGCTGTAGGGTGTGTATCACAGCTGTTGACACACATTTGAAGTTCTCTTAACTTTTCATATTTCAGGAAAGTCCTGGAAAGGCAAGACTAGTAATTTTCCTTGATGTATCTAGCTGGCGGTACATGAGGAAAGACTTTTATTAAGGTAACTTTAAGGTAGTTAATGGTGAGAAATGGATTAGACAAAGACTTATGAAGGTGAGTGAGAATTAGCTTGTGATCTAAAAATAACATCGGATTTTTAATAGTAGTGACTCGTCATAAGTTTTCACAAGTACTTTTCCTCCTACAATGATTTAATAACACTGATTAAAAATGTATAGCATAGATTGTGTGTTTGTAGCAGGTATTTTTTAAATGAAAAGGGGGCTAATTGTGGTGTGATGACTGGTAAAGAGAATGACAGGCTTGACTACTAAGTGGAATGTGATTGCTGGGTAGGATAAACCCTGTGTTCCCAACAAGGTTTCTGGATCAGGTGTACAGGTACGGTTAATTTATTTCTGATTGATAGGATTACAAGTTCTGGCATTTGATCTGGGTAGTGAAGTTAGATCCCTTCAGCAGGGATGAAATTAATTTGAAAGGGAGTTTGATACTCCAAATCAAAATAGGCCAGAAATTACATTAGTTTTAAATATCAGGCTGCTTTCTCTGAAGTAAAAGGTTGTACTTTCAGAAAGGTCCTTATTCATGCATGTGTCCTAGTATTTGCCACATGCAGGGCACCTGTGTAATTTTTTTTCCTCCATGAAAGTTTGGAGTAGCTGGAGTACCCAGCTGATCTTTACATTATTGTCAGACATAGGTAGTGTTTCTAGATTCATGTCTTGGCATCAAAATAAAGGAAAGACAATGATTGCTTGTGGTAAATGTAACAGACAAGGTTAGAAAATCTTTGTGTAAGAGGAATAAAAATATAACACTAATTTGGCACATCTTCCTTTCTTGAACATAGTTAAAGCAAAAGAAAAAAAAAACATTGGATGTTTTAGTAAGTCTTGTGTCAGTTCCTCAGATGATGTGTTTTCCTGATAGAACTACATTTGCCTCATAAAATGTCTAGAATTTTTTACTCATTCAGAAATTCCATTGTTTTTATCCCATCAGCCTCTCCCCCATGACTTAGTAGCAGCAATGTTTCCAAAGAGGTTTGACTGCTGTTCTTTGTATCCATATGAGGACATTGTGATATGGAGTTATATCTATACACACACACGTATATATGTGTGTGTGTGTATATCTATATGTATATAATCTTCTATGTGTAGCTAAAACAGTTGTTACCATTCTGTTATTTATATTACTAGAGATACATGTGTGCAGATGTTCAATCCTGAAGAATGTGTGGACTCAGTCTGTTCCAAGGCATGTGTGAGAGTTGTCTAAGTAGATTCTATATGGGTTTGTGTGGTTCACAGCTCATGATGGAGTTGATAAAAATACTCACTAGCGTGTTTTGATGTCTTGAACGATCATATCTATGCAAAAAATCTATGCCTGGGAATACAACTTGATCAATATGCAATACAGACTGAGTATACCCAGTGTGAGTACTAACAGTATAGTATGTGTACATCTCATATGCACACATATTTGCCTCAATCTTGCGGTGAGTTCCATATGGGTGAATGCCATCTGTGTTGAGTGCCCTTTACTCCAGTTAGATTTGCATAGAGATGAAAGGTTTTGCCTATATGATAGACAGAATCAGGGAGGGGAAATTACATATATTTTTATTATATGCATGGCTGAAATTTTCAGTGATGTAGGTAATTTGCTGTTGGAACAACTTATTTTGGGATGTGTCATATTTTTCATCAGCTCAAGTATTTAAATGAAAAATACTTATCTTCCGTAAAGTAAGTTTGTATATCTAATCTCTGTTGTCTTAATGAAAAGATGTTTTTGCAAACTATCTGCATTCTGGTAGTTCTGTTGTCCTAATTGTCTGTTCCTGTTGGTCATTCTGGTTTTAGACTTAGGAAACTCTGTTCATGTCACATTAGAAAAATTCAACTTGCGTCCCCAGTAGCAGAATCCATAGAGTTTTTGTTAAACTTACAGAGGTTTTGATTTGTGCTGGTACTAACATGACACTTAATAAGACAGATAGAACATCTTAGCTTCACCATAAGCAAATAGACATCCAAGTGATTCTTATATTACTTGTCATACTTCACAGGAAGAGTTGCATTTTTGCAAGATTGGATTAGTTTCCTCATTTGCAGATGCCATTGTAAGCTGAAGTACTTTAATGTTTACAAGGCAAGACTGGGTCCAAATCTTTTGAGCACAGACAATTGTGGTTTTCCCTTGCTGAACAGAGATGGTCTTTCATTTCTGGCTGTGAGAAGAATATTTTCTCTCCTGCTAGCTAGGCAGAGCCCTTACTGCTTTCCTGGGCACCAAGGAGAGACTTTTTTCCTTCTCCCCTACACTAAGTTGAAGCCTTTCCTTTTATTATCCCTTCTAATACAACTATGGCAACAATGGAGCTTTGCCTTTGCTCTACTTTTCCCCATCCTTCCAACACTAGGCAGGATGTTCTGGTTGCTGCCTGCAAGGCTACCTTTCAGGGTGGGTGGACATTTGGCAGGGCAGAAAAAACATTTTCAAAGGGATCTTAGTTATAAAGGTAAAACAAAATATAAGAGGAAAGGACTGATTAACACAAAAATGTGTATACATATATATTTTCATTACCTAAAGCTGGAGCTGATATATCTTATCCCAGAGAAGGCCCACCTCTCAGTTTCTTTTTTCCACATCTGGGATCTTTGCTTCAGTTTCCTGCAGGCAATTCCTTCGGATCCATCTGGGGTGAAAAATGAAGTAGCATTTTAAATGCTCATTATTCTGTTAGGATTGATAAAGGCAGGTTCTGAAGCTCCAGTCATCTTTTTTTTCCCTATGAAGCAATACTCCCTTTTCATAGATCCCTTCTAATTAAGTAGAGAACAATGTTGCATCAAACAAACAAAACACATTCATAATATATTCCAGACAAATCCTCCATTACGATATTGACCATAATAAAATCGTACACTTCAGTCAATAATTTTTCAATGTCAGGAAAGAGTATATGTTAATCATTCTTTTTTTCATCTTCCTCTGAAACCTCAGAAGTTTCCTATGGCTGGACATTGCCTATGACAAAGAGTCAATGTTTAATGTGGTTCAGCAACTCCATTCTGGCATCTGGCTGGTTTGTCTTGCTCAAATGCTTGGACTGCTGTTGCCAAAAGTAGGGATGGGAAGCTTTGTGGGTTTTTTGTCAATTCAGACAGGCAGGACATTAAAGCTCTTTCCCTTCTTACGCAACACAAAAAATGTTTTATTTTCTGAGTTCAGGTCTTCTGAGTTAATCTGATTTAGACAAGCACTGCCACTGGATCTTTCTCTGTCCTGCTTTCTGCCCTTGGCAAGAGTTTTAGTTTTGTGGGGTCTGAAATGTATGTTTCTAAGCAATAACAACTGCTAAATAATCAAGCTAACTGAATTACCCATCTAGCCTTAATTTCTATGGTGACTACAAACCCTATGAAATAGAAGTATATGGTCAAATTATATCACTGTAAAATGATTACCAAGGATTATAAAATTTTGGAACTTGTAAAGCAGTTATGACTACAACAATAGCATTAATATTTGTATTCTATATTTTATAATTTTGTATTAGCATTTTTCCTTTAAGCTGTTTTCTATGAATGTGCACATTCACAAAGAAATGCAATTAATAGATACTTTTCTCGTCAGCTGTCCATTCTATCATTTTCATTAGCATTAACTGTATAGTTTTGCTGCAATAAATATTGACAGAATTCTTTCTTCTTTCTTGCAATGATTATTTAGGAAAAGAAGCCCATCAATATCAAGAGAACAGAACAGAAGGTACGACCAAAGGGACGAGAGAGACGAATATTCACAGTATGCTACATCAGACAGTGCGATGCCCAGGTCACCGTCAGATTATTCGGATAGGCGGTCGCAGCGTGGGCCTCAGTTATATGAAGAACCTGAACTGGGTGATTATAGGGATTCCAACAGAAGGAGTCGCAGGCGTTCCAAGGAGTATCCGGTAGAAGAAGAGGATGCACAGAATAGGGAAGAATATGAAAGGCAGCGGAGAGAAGAGGAATACCAGGCACGATACCGAAGTGATCCTAATTTGGCTCGTTATCCAGTCAAGCCACAACCGTATGAGGAACAAATGCGTATTCATGCTGAAGTGTCCCGAGCACGTCATGAACGGAGACACAGTGATGTGTCCTTGGCAAATACGGAATTGGAAGATTCTCGGATGTCTATGCTGAGGATGGAAAGACCATCGAGACAAAGATCCGTGTCTGAGCGCAGAGCTGCCATGGAAAATCAACGTTCATACTCTATGGAAAGAACTCGAGAGGTTCAGGGACCAAGTCCCAGTCGTCAGAGGACCACAAATCATAGCCCTCCTACACCTAGGAGGAGTCCTATTCCTCTGGAAAGACCAGACATGAGGCGCTCTGATTCATTAAGGAAACAACACCATTTGGATCCTAATTCTGCAGTACGGAAAACAAAACGTGAAAAGATGGAGACCATGTTACGGAATGATTCACTCAGCTCCGACCAGTCTGAATCTGTCAGACCTCCACCACCAAAGCCCCATAAAACGAAAAAGGGAGGTAAAATGCGCCAGGTTTCATTAAGTAGCTCAGAAGAAGAACTGGCATCCACTCCAGAGTATACGAGTTGTGATGATGTAGAGATTGAAAGTGAAAGTGTTAGTGAAAAAGGTAAGATTTCTAATTGTTTGACTGTTTCAATATATAGATGTGGTTCAGTTTCCATTCCACAGTATATTTTACCTATTAGGTTTGATTGGAACCACATATCTACAGCCCTTCACAGGTGATTCAAGTTTGTTGTGATGGGAGTTGTTTTTTCTGATTTCTTGTTTCATTTACTTAATTCTAAATTTAATGATGTACATGGAAAAGAACATCACAGCTACTAGAAGTACTTGGATATGTCAAAGGAAAAAAACATGTCTATGGAAAAACCTGTTAATCAAATCTGCAAAGGATCTAAAGCTAGGCTGTCATATAAGGCCATGGTTCATGTCTATTAATACCAGATTTGCATACTCCTGGATCACAATGAGTGCTTATTTGATCTGGATCAAGTGTGGGCGCATGACCGTGTTTCTGCTGAATTAACTAGAGCACATAATGCAGGGCTTATGCCAGTTTCATGCTGGCTGCTGTAGGTTAAAGAGCACCTGATCTGCAAAAAACCCTGTGTGTATAAAGTTAACCCATCACAGTTTTTAAACAAATTTAAAATGACTGATGCAGTTTATATCTCTGAAGGTTTCTTTTTGCCAAGGAGCTATGTATGGTGCTTTTTGGTTTTAGGGCTTTTTAGGATTCATGATGTTGGAGTTACTGCATTGTCAGAAAGAAAAGCTAAGACTAATTGATATGATTGCCAACCAATTCAAAGGTAATGTATTACTTAAATATGAAGGCATCGGGGACCACCATTTTAAACGGAATCAAAATAATATTAGTAGTTTGCTTACCTTCACAGATGTTGTTGGTCTAATGTACAATAGTTGTAACTTGTTTTCAGTTAATATTTTTATGCTACTGCGCCTTTACTAATTTTTGTGAATGGTCATCTGCTGTTGTGAGTTGAAAATTTGCTGCTAGGAATATTTGCTGCTAGGAATTAATATTCCTATCAAATTGTTTCTAGAGCAAATAATTACTTAGAGTTAGTGAAACTACTCTGAATTTTCATATGTTACTATCAGCAACCATGGTCTGATAAATAAGGAGAAAGGTAGTGTAGAATGGAAGGAAAAAGACCAAAGCAGATAGATACATGAAATAACTGTAATGCAACCCTGAGTCCCTTAGCCTTCCTGATGATCATGAAAACTGCTATGAACTTATGAGTATCCACAATATATTCTTAGTAGCAACCTTGAGAAAAATAGACCAAATCAATATATGTGAAATGGTAACAAAGTGTTTCTTTAATGAAATTCAGCATAGGAAGCATAGTATACAAAATAATACACAAATAATACAAACAATTCATACAACAACATTCAAAACATATATATGTGAAACATACTATGCAAAAATGTTAGATTCTCCATCATTATAATAATCTGACATAAATGATGGTATTCACATAAATTATTTTTCATTTTAGTTATCATAAACCTCACATTATCATTGATTGGAATAATAATTTTATTGTCATGCCTGTGCTAATTTCTGAGTTATTGAATGAAGCAAAATTGAGCATGTATTTGTCAAATGAATAAAAAAAAAGCTTGCAAAATTTTACAGGAAAAGAATGCCTGCCCTGCTTTATGATTTGCTAATCTTGAGTGAATTAATGTAAGCAGTTTTCATGGCATATAAAGCTGTGTCAGCATGGCCCAGTGGTGGCCTGTGGCTGGAACAAGTGTGGCAAACAGCCTTGGTTTATCACAGAGGAGGAGCGCAACTGCTTGAAGTGGGGCAGAGGTCTGATTGCTTCTGACTGTGCCTGCTTCCAGCCTGAGCTGGAGGGTCCTGATTCTGTCCTTGCTGATGGGCTGGGAGGCAGTGACCATGCATGGTGCAGGCAGCCATCCCAGCAGTAACACTACCCAGAGACAGATAGTGCCAGCTTCAGCAGCCCTGCTCATGGTATCAGATGATATCCCCAGCTCCATTCAGACTTCTCCTCTACTTTTTAACCCCTGGAGTGAAAGCTCCAGAAAAGTATTTGTTTGAGTGGATTTGGAAGGATTTGGCTTCTGCTAGGCATGAGAGAGAAAAGATCTGCTAGAATGAATAAAAAGAGGAGGGTCTCACTAGCTGGATCCAGACTTCACATCTGCTGTAGGTAGACCCACAGACTCCCACTTCATTCTTTTTATTGTCGTGAATTTCTCTCACCATGTACACCAGCCTAAACTCAGAGTCCCTATATGCAAGTGATTTCTTCATGAATACCACCAAAAAGAATCCCAGCACATCAGTCTTCCTGGTATTGCAATGCATTATTTCTCTCATTGATAAGAAATTGATAATATACAATTAATTATTTTAAACACATCCCCAAAGAAATTGGTTTCTCCTCCCCTCAAATTACTCACTTTCTGCCCATCAAAAACCCCTCAGCTGTTCTCTTAAATCATATACAAAGTCTGTTTGGCCAAAGATATAATGCTTTGGCCTTGGAATGATGAAGGGTGGCAATGTTAGAGTTAGAATTTAGATGCAGTAATAATGAATCCTCCAAAAGAGGAGAATAATTTGCCTTCTATCTCTTTCTCTGTGAAGTGTCTCTATCTTTTCACAGATTCTGGAAATAAATATTAATAACTGCTCAGCTGTGAGCAACAGCCTGGACCTGAGCTGCAGGAGCAGCTGTTTGCTGAATTACATCCCAGATTTTACACGGCCCTGACATTGGTTTTGAGAAACTAGTCTGAAAATTGTGTATTATCAAAAATTGCAGGAAAAAATATAGTTTATATGCTCTTAAAAGGGCTGAAAGTTTGCTTGTTAAAGCTTATCTCCAAGATGAAAATAAATGATACATACATGTGGTTGGAACATAAATGGGCATATGAAATGAAGACAGCGGTTTCATTTTATAAGTCCAAGAGAGACATGGACCAGCTCCTGGATTAAGAGCTCTGGAAAGAGCCTGTGACTTTAGCTATAGGGTCTGGTCACACTTCTGTAGCTGTCTGCTTTAAGGTAATTTTTTTTCCTTGACTGATTGTTATCAGGGAGGGGATGAGGCAAAATTATTTACCTGCATGGTATTAGTAATGGCCAGAAAAACCACTGCCTGGGTATGCTTCTGCCTCCTCTTTATGGGGGACAAGGGAAACTGTGAGCAGAGAAAACTGATGAACACCCAGACAGCACTCGGGCACCCACTAGACAGCTGTGTGAAACACAGGCATGGTGAAGAGGTATTGTAGATGGAGGTTCAACTGCAGAAGAGTTAGGTTTGTAAAATACTGCATAGGTTTTGTAATGCAACTATATTTGGACCATGAAATTCAGGTCATAAACTAGGCTGAGAACTGACATTTTGTAAAGGGAATTAGGAAGCTTTGGGAGTAAGTGCAGAAAAAGGGAGGAAGTTTAGGAACTGCAAAACAAGATACCATTTGGTGGCTGGAAACTAGTGGATTGAGATATGGACTGAGGCTGAAGAGAAAGGGGAGCAAGCAAAGCTGGTAGATCAAGTAGGCTAGACCAGTGAACCTATAGTTTGGGAAGAATAGATCAAGTGAAAGAAACAGATCTGATGAGGATAACTGGGAAAGTGAGAAGTGGAGCTTCCTGAATGGTAGGTTAGAGGATGCTGAGGTTGGCTGAGAAGCAGATGCAGCAGTTTGGGAGAAACTGTGAATGGGTGGGAAAAGGACATCTAGAGAGAAAGACAGAAGGGCAGAGCTGGGCTCAGCAGATTTGGCAAATAGAGACTGGGAATCCCTGGGCAAGGATTCCCAGGGGCCTGGCAGCATTGGCCTGAAGTGCTGAGAGGGGGCTTGGTTTGGTGAGAAGTGCAGGACTATGGTGAGGAGCCAGTGGTGTGAGAGACCAGTTCATTATTCAAAACTTCAGGTAACAGTGCACAATGACCATGTTAAATGGATATAACTGAGATTATAAACATGTTTACTTGAAACATAGGTTGTGTCAGTATAAGATGCGTTTTGCTGATGGAATTTTGTCCATGGGGCTGTCATACCCCCTCTCAAAACATAGGCGAAGAAGACGTGACCTGTGGTGGAGCTGGGGTTATTTCTGTTCATTCCCCCAAAATTTGGAGGTCCTGGATGTCTTTACAAATCTTACAAACTACACTGTTCCAGCAAGAGACAACCTCTCCATGGAAAAATATAATTCATTCAAGGAAATCTAGGCATGTTATAGCTCTAAATATTGCTCTAATTTCGTTAAATATAAAGTAGGACATAGTAGATTTTCCTGTGGTGGTAAACAGTTCAGGCATACACACATACCATGCTCCTAGCCAGAGCATCCTGTGAGAGTTATCTGTTTGCACAGACTGTGACTGACATCTGATGTGGGTGGAATCTGCGGTTGGAAAGGCAAATGTGTCTGTGTTTGTTAAGCAATGCAGTTTTTAAGTTTAGTGTTTGCTTTCACTCTTCTTTAATTAAAATACGATAGCTAAGTGGATGCCCATTTTTAAATAATAGAAACTCATATGCACAGATTCATAGAATCACTTAGGTAGGAAAAGACCTTTAAGCTCATTGAGTCCAACTAAATCATGTAAACTGTAAACACAAAACCATGTCCCTAAGTGCCACATCTGTAGGTCTTTTAAATACCTCCAGGGATGGTGACTCCAACACTTTCCTGAGCAGCCTGTTCCAGTGCTTGAGAACCTTATAGCTAAAGAGTCCTACTGCTTGTTACCTGACACCCATCTCACTACAATCCCTTTTCATGCAGTTGTAGAGTCTGCTAAGGTCTCCGTTCAGCCTCCTTTTCTCCAGACTAAACGCCAGCTCCCTCGGACACTGCTCATGAGACTTATGTTCCAGACCCTTCACCAGTTTCACTGCTCTTCTTTGGACATACTTCAGCAGCTCAATGTCCTTCTTGTAGTGAGGGACCCAAAACCGTATTTGAGTTAACAGTATTTGAGGTGCAGCCCCACCAGTGCCGAATACAGGGGGACAATCACTTCCCTAGTCCTGCTGGCCACGCTATTTCTGATACAAGCGAGGATGCTCTTGGTTTTCTTGACCACCTGGGCACACTGCTGGCTCATATTCTGCTGGCTGTTGACCAACACACCCAACATAGCACATAGATAGATACGCTTCAGTGATCTTATGTATTTCATTGTCCCTGTGTTGTTAATTGAAAGCTCCAGAGCACAAGCTATGTGAGTAGAAAAGGTGTGTATGCAGCACAAGGGGTTATTACACTGTTCTTCGTCACTAAGTGCATTGAAAACATGGATATAAAACCTTTCTTTGGCTGTGTTGTGGTAAAAGATGAATAATTACCCTTTTTCCTTATAGAAGTTTAAAGGTCTTTATGTCTGGAGAATCTTGAAGGACCTATTTGTTTATTGCAATACTGAAATCAGTTTGGTAGAGATACAGTTTAGTTTTTGACAGATAAGTTTATTTGGAAACAATATGCTCATCACAACTTAAAAATGTACGTAGCTCATGCTGTTAGCAATTTCTGAGTGGTACTGCAAGAACAGTGCATGTTTTCATGAGCAGAATTGCTAAGCAAGTGGGATACTGTCACAGCGCTCTCACTTTTAAATCTGAAGAGATAAGAGACCTGATTTCAATCACACTTGTGCCAGTTTCATACATCTCCAACAACTGTGACTTCAAAGTTACACTGAGCTAAATTAGATCAGAATGAGGTCATTGTTTCTAAAATTTGCTTCATTCAGGTTAGAGATTTCCTGAAAGTATAACTTCACTGGAACAAATTATACTAGAAGGCAAAATTTCAGGACTGACATGCAGCATTTCTCTTAAACACAGAAGTCTTTGAAATTCCATGCAGTTTCAGTATGGAGAAATTTTAGAATTCAAACCATTACATTTGGAATGGTCATAAGGAGAATGATTGAGTATTTAAAACACTGAAATGGTTTATGTGTTTTATTAAAAGCCAGGTTTGGGGGAGCCAAAGTGCAAAGATAAGAAATACTAAGAGAGAAGAAATATTTCACTTTTCTCCTTGTAGATATTTGAGCAATAAATAAATAAATAAATAAATAAATAAATAAATCTGCTTTTAAAGTATTTCTTACAGTAGTGAATGATAAGTATCTTACTACTTTAAAATATTAATATTGGCTATGATCTTTTTCCTACAAAAATATTTTTCATAGATGCATAGATGATAACAGAAATAGAATTTGTAAAGTTGATATTTTTGATATTTTTGCCAAACCTTCTCCTACTTAGACACTCGTATGTTCCTTAGAAGATGAAAGGAAGGGATGTGACCTTCTGCAGCATTTAGAAGAAATCTACTATATAGCATTTTAAATTTGCAGCCACTTCAATTTAGCATAAGCCAATAATCTCTCACAGAAAGAGCCCTGCCTTTACCCAGTTCTTGGCTACATATTCACATCCTTGTATCAGTCCTTTCACTCTGCTGACAGAAGCATTCAGGCAGGTATACGCTGCATCAAGCCAGGAAACTTTTGTGGGGTAACACTAATTAGGCAAAAAGATGGTAAATATTAACATTTGAAGCTTCTTGGTAAAAAGATGTTGAACGTCTTAGATATTATACTGCATGCTGAGAAGTTATTGTTTAACTGATTATGGCTTGTCAGAATCTGAGGCTAGAGAGGGATTTGCTGAATAAGGAAGAAATATTTTTGTAGGGTAGAGAAGATAGAATATTTTCTCATATGCGAACATGAATAATTTCATAGCAATTTATTCCAACAAAAAATCTAATACTCAATTTGATAGATTAAAATCTTGAATAAATTGCAACCTGAACCTTCTATATGCAAATATACACAAACAATTAAGACTGCAATTCTTTAATTATGTTTCCTTTTACTCTGAGACTTTGCTGGAACTACAGTTGTAGAGGAAGTGTTGTGTGAGCACCAGATTAGTTCCCTTCTGATACAATGTAAAGGAAGAAGTATGAGTTATTATTAAAGCATGTTAGTATTTTAGTGCATTAGTTGTAATTATTTATTGCACCAGTTGAGATGAAGTTGATAATTAATAGTACAACATTATTGTTAATATATTTAGCCTAGGGGGGAATTTTAATCTGTGAAACTTATCTTCAGTTATATTTTTAACACTAAATACAAGATGTATTTTGCCCTGGAAATTGTAAAAAAAATCTGTTCTGAAAGTAATTTTTTTTTTCCTTTTCAGTTGAATTGGCTGAGTCACCATTCTTAAAAGTATCATTAAAAAGCATTATAGCTTTCACTGAGCAGTTTTTTATCGTTTTCAAACTTAAATAGAAAAAAAAAAAGACACTTGTGTTAGTTTAAAAATAATTTCCCATTATCCTTTCACATCTTGGCAGCTGGAATATTTGTTGTATAAACTCAATAAATATTCTTTGACATTTTACTGTAAATAGCAATGAAAGAAATTGTTGTCCAAACATGCCTGGAAAAAGTTTGATCTTAAGAAAGGCAACACTTCCTACGGAGGTAATTCTTATCTTATCCAACATAGTCCACTTATTTCTAATAAAAAATTTAACTTTAACTGAGTTGAGACTTGTGGTCCAATTTTTTAATCAGAAATAAGAGCTATTAATTCACACAGATTTGACAAAGACGAGCCAACATGAAGACCTGCTGGAATCTGTTTAAAACATTTCAGTTCTTTACAATACCATGATAAAATAAAAAGCCATCATGGAATTTTTCTCTCAAGTATTCAGAATATTTAGCTAAATACTGTGTTGTTTGTAGACTTTTCACAGAGAACTCCCAGCAAGCAGAAATAACAACAGCAATAAAAAGTAATTTTAATGTTTCCAGAGCATGTATTTTTAAAATTATAATTTTCTTCATATTTTGATAAAATCATTATTCTTCTAGTAAAACAAAACACTTAAACCTATCTGTCACAGATCTAGTGACTGCATTAGACTCAGTGTCAATGCAAATTATATTAGTAATTTCCTATGAGATATTGAAACTGATTTTGCAGGTAATTTTCTATTTAGTTGGGAGTATGCTATCAATAATATGTCATGCTTTTTTGACCTTTTCTTTAATAGTTTAAGCATTGTTCTTGTGCTACTGTTATTTTTACATGAATGACATTAAGGACAGGATAACCATAAGAAAAGAAGTAGAGAACAAGAAGTGGACAGGGTATAACCAGAGTGGGCTGTATATATGTCATTCACCTGAAAACTGGGTTCCTAGGATGCTCTGTTCTGTAGCCTTACTGCCCCAAGAAATCTCACATGTGCCACCCAAAACCTGAAGTTAGACACAGAAGGTGCTTGAGATTAAGTTGAATATTGACAAAAGTGGAAGCTGGAAGCATATGTTTGCCAGAGGAAGGTAGACCCTTCCCATCTTATGCCAGTTCTCTCCCCAGCAAAGCCTTGTCCACAGCAGTTTAGCAATCCAGGCATCAGAAATATTTGTCATGAATAATCTACATAATGTGGCACTGGTTTCTGTGTCCTTTTATGGGTCTGGTTGAAATTTCAACTACAGCTGCTCAGGGGCTACTATATAATACCAGAACTGGTCCTGTGACGAAGGCATGACTGTCACAGTTACAGTCCTGCTGAAATCTGTCCCCACTTCCCAGTCAGAGTCCTGAGAAGGTGGCCAAGTTTTTCAAAAGGAGGAAACACTGCACCTCCCCACCACCCTACCCATTAAAATCCACCTGCAGAATGGAGAGTGCCTTTGAAAATCAGGCCACCTGCCTAGGATTTAGATTGTTGACTGAGGAACTGAATTTCACCATATTTGTGGAAATTCTTGCCATTTTTTCCTGACAATAATATTTTCTTGAAAAGATATTTAAAACCTACAGATTTATTTTGAAGATATTAGTGTCTTTCATTTATGTGTTTCTTCCCGTGATGGTACACTGCTTTGATAATACCAATTATTAAAGTATTACAATAGTATAATCCTTACTTTAGGGGCAAGATGGGAAAAACTTGCTGTCATTATACTTACTTGTCTGGTAATTGAGAAAATATTAAGTAAAACAAGTTGAAGAGAATTGGGTCATTGCTGTCTATCAAATTGGTGCTCAGTGGTTCTGTCATGAAACTGCATCGAGAAATTTATTTTGCCTTGGCATACAAAGTACCTGCATCTCACCTAACAGTGAAGTTTTATTCTAACATATATCCTAACACTTTTACCTTTTCTAGTGAACTAATCTCATTTGTGCTCAGATCAATGGTATTCTGGAGAAGCATTCTTTTAGAAATACTTCCGGTGTTTATACTTTCTGCCTTTTTGAACATTTAGATTATGGGTATCTTTTAGGGCAATAGTTATATAATCTGTTTATTTGGAAAATGGAAATATATGGACATTAGTTACATAATGTAAATAAGAATCAAATAAAGCTTTTAATCACAAATCTCCCTAACTATTTACTGTTATGTTTATTTCCATGCCATTTTTATATACATCTGCAATATCAAGGAAAGTCTTGGCTTGTGATGCACTATGTGGGGTGTCTAGATACGACATAATACCTTATCCAAGAAGTGTCTGCATGCAGGATTTTTCATAGGACTTCTTAATGTTTAAGAATTTAGCAGTTCTTCTGCATATTATAGTTTGAATTTAAAATCTTTTCTAACCTCTGTTCTGAAAATCTGTTTGAGAGTTTCTAAAAGCTGAATGACTGAAAATATTCCTGTTCTGTTTTCATCTTGCAGGTTTAATGCACTATAAGAAAGAGAATTGCAGCAAAAAGCATTTTTTAAAAAGCTAGAGTATTGATGAGTTGAAGGAATTATATTTTTTCTTGAAGGGTTTTGATGGATGAAGGCCACCAGAATTAGGTTTGAATTTCAGACTAACCATGTGAGAATGATGTAAAAGGCTGCTGTTGTCTCTTCAGTGTAGAAAATATATTTATGAGGCTGAAACTTCCTTGTTTTCAGGCATATGTAATCCATTGCCTCACATCAATCACTATGATTCTTTACAAAAGCCAAGTCTGGTGTGTAGTTGATATCTTCGTAGATGTAATTCCATATAACTAAGGCAGCAGCTGCAGCATGTTTTCTGCTATTAGTTTTGTGTATGCAGTATAATAAGAAGAGATAAATTAAAATTAAAAACCAGGAATTTAATTGTAAAAACATAAAATCATCACAGAAACTAAGGCAAATAGAGTGGCTGAACCAATTTAAAGTCCTTATGAAAAGCTGAGAAGACACCAAGTGCTGGTGTCTCACTTTGAGCATTCAGCAGACAGGGAGCACAAGGTTTTGTCTTGAAGAGTTGTTCAATAAGGCGAGCTGTGGTGACCCAGCAGGTCATTGCCATCTTGAATGAAAGCTGCATTCCTCATCCTCTCTCATGCTCACTGATACAGACCAAATCCAATATTTACCTGGCTTTTAGTGAGCCAGTTTTGGTCACTAAACTGGTACAAAACTAAACCATTGCAACAAATGAACACTGTTCTTTCACTTTAGCAAGCTGAACAATTCCTATGGTATATACCAAACATGTCACAAAAACACACAGTTACAGTGCTGGGAGCAGTATGGAGAAGAGGAATGAGATAACCATGTCCAGCAACAAAGAGCTGTTATATAAGCTCAGCTACCTAATGGACTACATTTGCCCTAAGCAGTAAATAACGGTATGACTTTCAAGTAACATTGGCAACATCATAAGCAAAAATGCAAATTTTAAAGGGTGATGCAGGTGACAGCTTGAGGGGCGAAAGAGTAGGTCAGACCCTTTTGGAACGCCTATTTTCCTAAAATTGAAATCACTTAGTTATCTAAAGATAGGGCTGTACTACAGTCCAGATGACGACTGCAGCTCTACTAGACAGATGAGAGCTGGTTTTGAGGGCAGTAGTTAAAGTACTGATAGTACTGGAGCTGCAGGGAATGTCAACTGCTGCGACCCTGGGCAAATAGTCCTGTGATGAGTCTGTGCTGAGCTGCTGTGCCTATGTCCTCATTACTACAGAGGCTGACTAGTGGTATATAGATACCCTGTGAGATAAGCGGCTTTTGAGCCCTGGTCTCTGGAAGAAGAGGACTTCTCTAAGCAGTAAGCTTGAGCAAATATATACGAATCTGTTATGACACCTTTCTAAGATGAAAAAAAGCATCTATGAAAATGGCAGTACTTTCTCTTACGGCTATAGGTTAAGTTCACAAAGATTATGGCAATCTTCATACCATAAAAATGTATCCTGTGCTCAATGCTGTTGAGTTTTTCACTAATAGTTTTCTGTAAGAAAGGAAAAATGCAGTAAAAAGAGATACACAAGAAGGCATCTTGATTCCCGTACATCCTTCTCTGTTGCTCCACTGCCTTTATATCTGTACAAGGTGACTAAAATGTGGGTGTAAAACATACCATTCTGATTTGCTAGCATTAACACCTTTCTTGTATGCACTTTACTGTAGATCAGATGACTAGAAAAGATGTATTGCAGTGGAAAATAAAAGCTTAATTTTTTAGAAGTGCTAAAGTCTCAGTAAGCCTATGAAATTCAATGAGAGCCGAGTATGCAGACAACAGCTTTGCTCTTTTCAAATATCTGGAAAGAGACTTGTACACAGTGACCTACCTCTTTCAGCCATTTCCCTTTGTGTGGTGTGAGTGTGAAATCCCATCACCCTGTGAAGGCAATGACCTTCAGTGACTCTGCACAGATATGCATCACTGAGCATTTTACAGAGCAGGGTGAAGCTGAAGTTGGCTGTTTCTTTTTATTGACAACCATAAAATATGCTGTAAGAAGTATTATGAAAGTACATTGTAATTATATAATGTAGTTGCTAGTTATAGACAACAGTTCCAGGTCACCTGGCCTGTTTGTAAAAAACAGGTCGTAGAACTGCCTGACATCAAGGCTTCCTTTAGGCTTCCTCTAGGCTTCCTCCTTGAACATTGTTTTATCTGTAGTTTCTTTCTCAGTGAAACTTGGCTGCTTGTGCTGCAGTTTTCCTTGCTGGATTTGTGCTGCAGGCTGATTTTCTGAAAAAAAATTTAACAACTCAGAAAAAGGTAATTCACCCATTTTGAAGGGTGAGTCCAGAGGAAAATGGTTTGTTTTGTCCAAGTTAAAATACTTAAGATGCTTATTTGAAGTGGTGCATCGCCTGCGTTCTAGGCATGTGCATTTCATGTCACTATGAAAACCGGCACAGAACTGGCTGCATTATGAGCCTCTAAGCAAAAATCGCTGTTTATATAAGCTTAGAAGAGATTTGTTAGTATTCAGTTGCTAATATCTGTGGCTCTACTGAACTTGTTGAAGATTGTGTGTGTAAACACAAGATACAGGCACCTTTCCTCAGGAATTGCGAGCTAATTTTCTCCTGTGTACTCATAGGGGATTTTCCCTGTAATTGCTCTGACCCAAGGCAGTATAGGAGTAAAACGGAAAGACTATCTATTTTGTATACTTGACATGCTGACCTCAGGAACGAAAACCAGATGACTTAGAAAGCAGACTAAAGATATTTTCAGGAAGAAAACCACTGAACTGGGATGACAATTCTGTAACAGACACAGTAGATGTCCCTTAGAGTAGATGGGTGAGACAGAAGGCTGTGGGAGTGAGAGGGTTATACCAAATAATTAAAAAGATTTGAGTGGGAGCTCAAATAGTATTAATGGAAAATAGTGTAATGTCCTTTCAAACAATACCTTTTTCAGCCAAAGCTACATGTCAATATTTTGTTCCTTGTGGAACAGATCATCATGGACCCAGGCTTAAACTGAGCTACTCCTCGAGTAAAGTCCTACATTCTGTAAAATAGAATCTAAGCAGCATTATTAAGTGATTTCTATGGCAAAAATAAGGCATTGAAACTGTCCCTCCTGTTCACTACAATGTGGTCCTTATCAGTATATAGCTATGGGATAAGAAAGCTCACAAAACAGAACTTCAGGTACTGAATTCTGTTAATTAGATTTCAATATCTTTTTAGGTTTTAATATATTGAATCATTCTTCTTTTTGCTGATCTATAAAGTTTTTTGAGTATTTGTTGTTGTTTAGATCCTCTAGCTGGATGTTTTTTCTCCAACTTCCTTTTAAAAACTCGGCTGCTGCAAGAGTGGAAGTTATTAAAGACTTATCCTTGTATGAGAACAGCTAGTACAGTTGGCAAATCTCTCTAATTATATTTGCCAAGAAGGACTGTAAATAATTTTGAAATGGATTGTCTAATAGTGAATGATGCAAGGGAATTGAACTCAATTGTAGAAGATAAATTGATGGATTTGTACTTTCCACCCAGTTTCAGGCTTTGGATCTGTATTCATTTGTAGATCTTTACTCATTGTATTTATTTATTTAATATGTAACTGATGTTATATATACAACAGCTCCCTAAAGTTCTGTTGTTCTTAGGGGACAGGCAGGATAGGATCTCAGTGTGACTCATGGTGGACACAGCTGCAGTCTTAACAGCTGCACAGCTGTGATTATATTGTATCAAATCAGCTTGTGATGTCCTAGTGTTCACTGGAAAGGTAAATATGCTTTTGCCTCCCCAGTTTATACTTTATTAGCTAAGGCTTGTTGTGGTGCAAAAATATTTTGGTTCCACAAGTACATGCCAAGTATCTGGCATTTTAATTTCTATGCTACCTGAAAAACTTTCCCTCACTACCCAATTTATCAGAAGGCTAGCTAAGCCTGCTTGGAGGGCTTAGGAGTGCACAGTAGGTCTTTTTCAAGGCCAGGGATCTGTCCTGCCTATTAGCGGTTTAAATTTGGTATTATGTAGCATAATCCACCAAATGCCTTGGCTATTATATTCCCTGTAAAAATAAAGCAGATTTTGCTGAACTAGACAGCTCCATCAGATCATGTACTTGCAAACTATTTATGATAAAAACATGAGCATAAGAGAGTACTATTTCCACAGTACAGGCTGAGGCATACTCAAGAGAGCTCTAATCTTTGACTGCTGCTTTTAGGTACTATTGCAATAGAACTAATTTATTGCTGTCTAGAGTCTGACTTGGTCAACAGACTGCTTTATTGAGCAAGAAAGCTCTGCTTTAATACTACTGTTATATTTCTGCTGTTTTTTCTAAAACATTTTTATAGCTTCACAGAGTTTAAAATGAATAATTACCATTACGACATCTAATATGGCCTGCTATTTATCACAGTCCATTCAGTGTCATGCTGTTAATTTGTTATTGAGCTGAGTAACTTGTATGACTGAAGAACATCTTGTGTTTGATCAAAGGGCATTTCTTGAAAGACACCCAGCATTTGTGTAAAGGAGAGATGAGAATCTGTAATGTCTCTTGATAGATCATTTCAATAAGATGATTTCTGTTGTCATTTAAGGTGAGGATTTAGATTCCAGGCATTTGTCTATCCTTGAATGTGTTTTAAACCTTCATTTTGAAAGATATACATACACAATTTTATGCATCCTAAATAATCCTGTATTAATCCTAAAGTGTAAGTTTCTGTATTTGGCTAAGACTGCACAGGAACAGAATCAAGGAGCAACATTTGTACCTATATGTAAACTGGGCTCCTGAAGTTGCTTCACTGGCAACACTTCATCTCATTCAGTTTGGATGAATCTTCATTAATAATTATGAGGACTCGACCTGACTAAAACCATGGAATATTCTTAGTTCAATCACTAAATGGATCTCCTAATTGCTTATCTCTGGAGTTTAGCTAGATGTCTTTTCCACCTTTTAATAGGAGGAGTTTTGAATTAAAAAAAAAATGAAGACATGAGCAGAGAAAAAAATACTGTATTTTACTTATAGAATGACATTTTTTGAGCCCAGACTAATTTGCTTCAGGTTTTCTGTATATTTACATGTGAGCTAGCAAACCTGTAAATGCATTAATCTTACTTAAATAAAAATATAAAAATTGAATAAAAATTAATATAGGAAAAGATTTGTAGAAGAGGATGATGAGATTTATTGGCAGAAAATTTCAAAACCAATTGCATTTAGCTTAATCAATTTCCTGCCATTTAAAATGAAGGGCCAAGAAATCAGAAGATAGTGGTTATGTCTATCATTATGATTCCAGTGATAAGAGAATATATTACGCCATAATTTAAATATTAATTTTATTAGAAAAATAAGCTTGTTAAATTTAAAATCAATGAGGGGAGACATTGCTAAGCTTATATGAGGAGGAAATATGGATTATAATATTAGACTAAATAAATTATTCATTAAGTGTTCATTAAATACTTGAAAATAAGAAATTTAATTAGAATTATTTAAATTGTAACTGGTTGAAGTTCAATATCATATTTTACTAGATGCAAAACTAAAAGCTGTATAATTTGAGTTAATATGTTCAGATAATATTTACAAGGGAAAAAAGTTTATTGTAACTGAGAGCCAAATATATTAAAAAAATTAAAGAGCTAGATTTCATAATCCATTAAAGAGTGAGAACAGATATGAAGCATTTTTCCTTCGGACTGCAGAAGAATTTATGTTCTTTCAGATTTTTTCTCTTCCCTCAAAGCTTTTATTGCTGAGTATGACATTTTGTGTAATGGGGTATATCCTTTTGGTCAGTTAAGGTCAACTGTCCCAGCTATGTCCCCTCACAACTTCTTGTTGTACCCCCAGCCTGCTCACTGGTGGGGCAGTGTGAAAAATGGAAAAAAAATCTCTCGCTGGCTCTTGTGGAGTAAACACAGCTTTTGGAGGCAGAGGGGGTTCTGTTGCAGGCTAATGCCAGGAAGGGTTTGTGCTGTGAATCTATTTTTGTGAGGCACCACATAACACCAGCCTGAAGAGCAGGGGTTGAAATGGCTTGTAAAAGTATCCTCTATCCTAAAGTATTTGGAGTGAACCAAAGAAAAAACTACTGTTCAGGTAAACTACTGATGTCCAATAAACTTGGCATCACATACTCTGCAAGGCTTTTTCATGCAGAAGTAACATATTGAGACTATTAAAATAAACGTGGCACTAAGTATTTCAGGTTTGCTAAAAAGAACATAATTTACCATGTCTCTAAGACTGATGATATTCTGTTACCTGGATTGGCTTGAATTAATAACAAGGTGCAAATGGGCACTTGAACATAACCACAGAGCTAAGTGCTTGCTTCTTCGGTGCTCTGAACTAGAGGGGCATTTGCCAGCCCCAGTTCATCAGCCATTTCCACATGTGTAAATGATTGAGAATAAGATCAATAGAGTGGCTGGTCTTACTAGCACGATCACAGTTTGCATAAATACAATTATACCCTTTCCATCTGAGGGCTTGTTTGTGCATTTTTGGCAGAGGTGATAGAAGAATTAAGTACGTAGGACTTCACAGCTGACTCTGTAGATAATGTCCTGGATGGGTTTCAGGACTAATTAAGTAGGCAGCAGCCCAGGATAATCAGAGTTGGTGAAATTGCTCAGTTGATTATTTTGCATGCTGAGCTTGCTGTTGCTGCTGCAAGAACGGTGAATGTTTGGTGCAGTGGTTGCTGCTGGAGAGAGAGGAGGAGCTGACTGATCTCTTCAAGCTGCAGTGACAGCTGAGGCCTCGAAGCAGCAGAAACAACAAATCTTACTCTCCATGTGCCTTCGTCCTCATCTTTAGCTTCATCTTTTCTGCCTCCCTAACCCTTACTATGGGACATCACCAGTCCTCAGTGAAGAAAAATTCAGTTCTGTCTACGAAGTTAGAATTGCATGTCTGCAAATAATGCCAGTCTCTTGCAGAGCAGAGTGGGTTACAGTGCGAGTGGGTGTCTTTCTAATTAAGTCTATCAGATCATAATCTAAACCAGCATATCACCCTATAGATGATACCTATTATTAGGATGGGAATAATATGTGTATATTAATAAGTACTCTTTACTTTTGCTGTTGTAGAAGCAGAACAGTTCATTATGGTTTGTGGGGTTTCTTTCACAAAAAAATAATTCTTTCAGGTATTGCTAGTGACATTTATAAGCACCTGCAAAGAAACAGAAAATAATTCAGTAACTGGAACATGAAAGTTAAATAATGAACAACTCTCATATTCTGTAACACTGTCAGAAAGAAAAAAAACCACACAGAGTTAAAAGGACTCTCACAAGTGCTAATTGTTACCCCTGGGGAGAAAGAGAGGCAGTCAAATGATGTGTTGTGGCTCATTTACATTTGCTAATGTTTAGGATCATGGTACTGATAAAAAAAAAAAAAAGGAAGAGAGTTGAGGAAGAAACAGGGAAAGCCTTCTTTTTGGTGTTTGCTTTGTTCAGGGCAATGTAAACATACTGTTTGACAGTGGTTAGGCTTTAATCTCCAGAGTCTGGTGTGGGGCTATGCTGATTGTCTTGTCTTTTCTCCTTTCCTTATCAGTTTGGACAAGATTGCTTACTGTGTCTGAGCTTCTCATGCTGGTCATGGTGGTACTGCTAGCATGAGGTCAGTTCAAAAGCTGAATAATTTTGGAACTGGTTTTGTAGAAGTCAAGAAAATGTCAGAAGAGAAAACTAAAACTGGTGAAGGGAGAAAATGTACTAGTGATTGCCATCATATTCCTGAAAGATGTTATTATTCACCCAGCTGATCACCTCACAGGTTTATGGTCTGGCCTAT
This sequence comes from Apus apus, assembly GCF_020740795.1. Taxonomy (NCBI): domain Eukaryota; kingdom Metazoa; phylum Chordata; class Aves; order Apodiformes; family Apodidae; genus Apus; species Apus apus. The sequence continues at coordinate 136,636,296 of NC_067283.1, forward strand.
GTAGCTAACCAGCAAGAGCAGCTGGGGTATGAGTAATGGTGAGTACAACAGTCTAAAAGCAAAGGTTTTGTTTCCAAGGCGGCAAGAAGAGAGTTGCAGATGCCAGATACCCAGCAGTGTCCTGGAGTTGCTCTGCAGTAGTGAAACCCAGGTGCCACTGTAGTTAGCGGGAATTTTCCTACAGGCTTAAGCAGAGCCAGGTTTCCATCTAGATGTTCAGAGGAGCATTATCACTGAATATAAAGCCACCAAACTGTCCAGTTCTACTGTAAGAAAGTATGCTTCCTATATAGTTTTATTTCTTTCTTTGTTTGTTTGTTTTAATGTATGAGTTTATGCAAAGATTTAGACACTGAGTTTATTTTCTGCTAATCAGAATATTTTTGGCTCCCATAAATTTAGTAGGAAATCTCTAATATGCTTCAGTTGGAATGAAGATTTATGTTTTACTTACAAAAAAGGAATCCAGTTAATCTAAGTGCCCTCAGGTTAACCTGTTCTAACAAATGCAAATAGCCACTTTTTTGCAGTGATCAGTGCTCTGAGTTTAGATTTTTCTGGTAGAACCCAATAGAAGCTGACCACTACAGTAATACAGTTTGTGAAAGTGTTAAGCGGTCATTTGACTCGGAATTCTTAAGAAACCTTCTTAAGTAAAACAATGAAAAGTCAAAGATGGCAGAAAATTACAGTATTGGTCACAACCATGAGTAAAAATGATTGTTAAGCAACAGAGAAATATTTAAATAGCTTACTGGTTAGTGCACATTTATGGGGAGGATCTGTATGCTACCTGGAGTTTATTGTGCTTGATACTTTTAATCCTAAAAAATTTTAAAAGAGAAGTGCTCGCACATTCAGTGACAGTGTTTATTTTTTTCCTAACTTTTATTTTGAAAACGTCTTGAAAATTAAAACAGTTTTTTCAGGGAGCCACAATTTTGAATGAAATACATGTTGCTTTTAAGAAAACTATTTCCTTTAAAAGAAAACAAAAATCAGATTAATTAATACTATTATATTAGTATTTTAATAGTATTTTAATATTTTAATTAATAGTATTATAATACTATATATACTACTTTGCTATCATAGTGAACTGGCATACCACATTAAGTCTATTCTCCAAGGCCTGTGCTGATGTGGCCAAAGCATTGGTACCTCCGTCATGAAAGTCGTTGGGACATAATTATTAATCGCATCTGTTCCCAGATGGCAGTGTTTTTGTAAAGCCATGCCTCATCTTTGATGGAAATTTTCAGTCTTCTTTTAAAGTACATCATTATTTGTAAGAGAAAGTGCTTTAATTACTTTTGTACAAATACTCCCATATAAGAGCCCTGGTAAGTTATCTTAATGATTTCTTGACAGTTTTTTTTTATATGAATATTTAGAAAAAATTAGAATCACAAATATAGCTTCAGCAGTGCAAAAGAGAAGTATATTAGTGGAAGAGTAATATTGAGGCCAGGGAAATTCAAACTGCTGGTGGATAGCAGAGGCACTATTGAAGTCCAGGGTTACAATATCTCTCTGATAAGAAGGTTGTAAGGATTATGTCTTTTTATAGCATCACACGTATGACTAAGCAGTAAAAAGCATGTCATCTACTTTCTTTTCTGAAAGTAGGTTGTGTCACAACACTGTATTTATGGCATGATAAATGTAGAATTATAATATAGTTCAAAAGTATGCATATAACATTTGTTTGGCTTCCTTGATATGCATTCCTTATGGAACAATATTCACAATCTGAATAAATTATAGAAGAAAAAAAAGTAGATAATGTTTTACTTTTAGCCAGACAATTTGACTAAAAAATAATAAAACAGTGTTCTGGCACAGCAAGTTCTTAAGTATGATAAAGCTGTGATAATGTAATTGTAGGCCTTGAATTTTTAATATTGTGTTCAGTCCAAGTGACAATGTGTTTTATCTAAATTAATATCCCTGTTTTCTGTTCCAGATTTTATTTTGTCTTTGAAGACATTTATATCTACAGGGACTCTTGTTTTTCCTAATGAGTGTCTTGATTCAACATACAAATATTTATTTATTTATTTGAGCAGGTTTGAAGATTGCTTTTATTACTAGGCATATCTAGGATGTGGAAAATCTGTAGTTAATTCCTCCCTCTTTTTTTGCTTTGTATGTTCTGTGACATCGATAAACAAACATCTGCCTACAAGAGACCCATAATCCTCAACAACTCAAGTCTTTAGGATTTACCACCTTTTATCTGAACATATTTCTGTGTCTAATCTTTAGTCTTTTCTATGTTTTGAGTTTTTTTCCCCTCTTAGGCTTGCAAGACAGACTTCGGAAAACAGGCTTTTGATGTAATATCTGTGTGGTAAGAAGTATGTAACACTATTAAGAAGATACCTTTTTTCTTCTACAAATATTTATATTTCTTGGCAAAAAAAGAAACTGGAGGTTTTGGAGAGAGGAAAGAAAGGCTATTTGTGACCTAACTAAATGTAAAAAAATTGTTCTTCGCAGGATAAGATTTGATCAAACAAATTTTCATATTCACAAAAGAAACTAAGATTGCATTCAGGAATTGAAAAAATGTGGAACCTTTAAATAATGGTCAAAATTTTATATTGGTTTGCTCAAGACTGGTCCACAATGGATTAATTTCCATGGCATTTCGGTAGTAAAACATTTGGCATGTTATTTCCTAGCAGTGAAAGCAGCACAGTCAAATGGTATGAAAAAAATTGGATAATGAGATAGTCAGAAAGTGTCTGCCAACCTGAAGAGTCATACAGCAGAATCAGTCTTTGTTTCTTCTGGCTCCTAGTAAGGAAAAGTGGATAAAACAGTAGGAATGGAGAGCAGAGGGGGGCGGGGCGGGAAATAGTAGTAGCAAGGAAAAGGAAGAACTGTGTGGACGTGGCTAGAGGCATTTGCAAACAAGAGAACTGGGACACAGGGCTGACCTAGGTCTGTGTAGTAGGATAGGAGGGCAGTAAATCCGGGCTAACACCCTCGATTCGCACGTAGGACTACAGAATTGCAGTGCAGCAAACAGAGGGATCGTGCAGTTAATGCCTGTTGTGGACATGGGTAGGACTGCTAAAATGGCTAAAAACATTGCTAATGCAAATCCTCCAAGTTCTCTCATGGCTGTTCACTTCATGGCCACTGTAAAAGAAAAAAATAAAATGGTCTGGTTTTGGAACTTTGAATCTTTTATTGCAATTTCAGCTTCTCAAATACTCTTCTGTTTTCCTTAAGTTCACTGATGGTTTGGTCAATAGGATGGGATGGTATGTTTTTCAAGAGAAAATTAATTTTAGTGGGAGTGGGGAATATTTTCTACTCTGAACATTTATCCTTTTGCTCATGTGAGTCAGATCAAACTAATCCAACCCCCAGCTCAATGACTAAAATAGAGATACAAATAAGCAGTAGTACATATAAAGTAAATGCATATTTCACATCTTTCGTTCTCCTTTTTAACATCTGAATTATAAATCTTTGACAAAATTAATGAAGGAAAATATGAATTTTATTTCCACTCAGTTGTATTAGTTTATTAAAGAAGCACAAACAAATTCTCACCCTTAGGTTCTTTCTTACTTAAGGTTTCAAATCTGACATATATTGTGAATGGTATGATTTTCTTTTTAAAGTGTTCTGAGATCTAAGGGTGAAATTTGCTATATTGGTATTAGATGAAGAAAATAAGCAGGTACATATCACCAATCCTAATGAATCTGTAAATACATGTCAAATACTACCAATTTTTTATAAAATATAATGTTTTATAGTATGAGGTGAGACCATTATACAAGAGAAATGTATATGTTAAGGCCTTCATTCCAAACTTCAAAACTGCAATGCAATTAATTTCATTATTATTTCAAAAGGAAAAATCATAGAATATAGAAACATTAGTACATCCAACTACTTACAAATATGATAGAGATGCATTTCCCATTTCCTAAGCAATCAAGTAATTAGAAAATATGCAGAATATGTATTATGCAGTAATCTAAGCTTGCTGTACAGTTTACATATGTGGTCTTGCTTACTGGTATCTCTGCAGTGTTACATGGCCCAGAACTCAAACTGAAGAAAGTAGAGGCAAAACAGAGAACTTGGCACCAACAAAGCATTTCCCATTTCTTAAGACTTTGTTTTCTGGTCTTCATGATTTATAACGATGTGTTGTGTGATCTTTGGCTACAGCTGAAAGGGCGTGTTTTTTGTTGTGGTTTTTTTGTGGTTTGTTTTTTTTTTTTTTTTTTTGTCTGGAAAATGACTGTAAAAATGGTGGCTTATTGAAAAGACTTTCTATCCCTGTCAAATCTCTTCATTCAGCTAAGCTGTTTTTGCTGTGCTGCTTGCAAGCACCCCAGAGAGCTGGGAGAATGAGCTGCTTTACTTCTCATTACCAAACATCAGGAAAGTTCTAGTTGCAGAGCAATTTACTGTTGGTGTAGTGCAATCTCGAAGAGGCTCTTAAGGAGCAGGTCGATTTTCTTGTGAAACCAGTGAGAAGAACTGTCAGTTAAAACTGCAATATGGGCAGATTTCATCCAGAAATCACTGAGAGGTCAGTGTGGAGCTCCACATTTTTATAGTGGCTTTCAGCTGAGCTATGACTGGAAATCTCATTCTAGTTTCCATGTTTGTTGACAGCATTCCTTTTTGTTTGGGATACTCGCCTTTGCCTGTTTCTGGTGTTTTGGTTGCTGAAGTTTGTGTTTTGAAAGTAAGAGCTGACTAAGAGTTTCTGCTTATGACAGTTCCTAAGAAATTAGATGATTGATTTCTTTTACCCAGCATCCTATTCAGGGATTTACAACACCACAAAGAAAGTGACTGAAAAATGCTAGCAGTTGAAAGAGGAAATCCAGTGTGGGTAGTGTTTTGTTGGCTTATGGGAAGCTCTTTATTAAGAAATGGAACTTGCTTTAGAGAAATGTTTTAGCATATGCACAGAAAAATGTTTTGCCTCTAGTTGAAAAATATTTCCACCAGCAGGAAAAAGTATAAAATTGAATTCACTTTCCAATTTATAATGTTAATGTGTACTGGTATCCCTTTTCCTGAGTAATGAATAATGAACATAGCAAAGGGCAGAATATGCAAGTCATTAATTCAGAAGTCTGAGAATTTCCTTTGGAGGCATTTATATGGGTTATGATTATCTTTTTCAGTGAGTATAATGTTAACATATAACCAAATCTAGGAATGTATTGAATTGGTTTATACCTCTAACTTACTCCATATTCTCTTGGTAGCTAATGGTATGAAATAATGTGGTAATAGTTAACTTATGAAATATGTTTCCAGAAGAAAGTTTTGAAACAGTGTGGTAATACCTTTACACACTGACTGTCCATAGTAATGATGAGACAGACTGATAATACTGCAGTTTTTCTTTATCAACCAATATATTTCCCATAGGCTGCAAAATACAGTGTAGACTTTTTGGGAGGTTCTAATGAGGGACAGGCTGGGGACATGAATTGTGAGTGGGAGATCTACATAATATAAACATCTGACATTTAACTGAGTATAAAATTTATAACAAGTACCTGAAAAAATGTATATTGTTTTACTGTAAGCAGTAATGATGAAGTTCTGGAACAATTCCATTAAATACATCATTATGTGCTTACAGAAAGAGCAAAAGTTTTATGAATATTAACATAAGGTTTTGTAACAATGCTACATTACGTATTTCAGCTTAGTATAACCCACGTGACACTAGTCACCCAAGGAGAATTTCTGAAACTACAAAAATAATTACTCTCAACAGGTGAAACAGAGGTATTCTATTTTTTGTGGCATTCTTTAAATTCCAAAAAGAGAATTTAGTATATGAAGAAACACACTTTTCCTCTCTATTCTACAAAAAAGTGTGTCCATGAATAGGTTTAGTGTATTTAATGTTATTTAATTAATGATGATACTTCTATTTGTATGACCTTCTTTTCTGAAATGTTATCAGAAAACAAACCCTAGCCTAAACAATCCCCATCAACATTTAAAATGTATGCATTTAAAAGGGCTATATTTATATAAAACAAAGCCAAGCATATTCCTAAGCCAAAAGAAATAACTACTGCATAAATACAATTTGAGAAATGCTGACCAGATTCTCGCTTACATTTGTATTTGCAATGCTAGCTGACATTCTGGCTGATGTCAAATATAGACTGACAATATTTCGATGTTATTAAGTAGAACATGGTACCTGATACACTATAATGAAGATTTCTTTAATATTGAAATAAATAATATCCAAATTGAGTAAAAAATTATGTATACATAATCCCAAGCATTACAGCTGCAAGAATTATTTTATTTCATTTTATTAATACATAGGCAGAGTAATTGAATTTATATTCACTTTATGTGAAATAGCTTAACCAGGAAAGCTTTTCATGTTTTTTTGTTTGGTTGTTTTTTTTGTAATTATCCTGCTAGAATGTTATTTAACTAAAAAACTCAAAACAAGATCTGGAAATAGGAGCTTTGTAAAAAAAGTACTGGTGAAAAAAAGAAAAAAAAAAAAAAGATTATTCTTAAAACTAAATTCACAGTGTTTACCAAAAAAAAACCAGCACCTCCCGCATACCAGCCTGAAAAGTTTCAGCCCTAAGCACTCACCTTTGAGAAGATATTTGCACCTTTATGCATCAGAGCCCATCTGCCTTCTTCCCTTGAACTCGCATCTGCATACAACTTTGTGTTTCATAATGAAGTATCAATTAGAAAATTTCAGTAACAAGATGTCATGGTCAGTTGTACTTTGCTCCCTTAAATATTTGCTTTATGCTTTATTTTTAATTTGATTACCCCATGGTCCTTTTTCAGCAGGCATCTGCCTTTTTCATTGAAGATAATGGATAGTATCTGGAGAAATGAGACAGATACTTATTCTTTTAATTGTTATGAAAGAGCTCAGGCTATTGTAGCTCTCAATTTTTTTCATGTCCTATGCAGAATGCTCATCACAGTGGTATCTGAGTAGCTCACATTCATTCCTTTATCTCTGTAGGTGGAAGAAAGCTTTATTATCTTGATTTTATGGACTGGAAATCAATGGATCACTGTCAGAACAAAGCCTCTCATTCAAGTCCCTTGTATTTTCAACACATTGCTCATTACTGTTACGGCAAGAACTGAAGAATCACATTTCATTTAACCTTTGTTACAATTGTTAGATTTCAGCTGGGGGTCACCAGCCACAATTGTGGTTGAAGTGACATTCCTTACAGGCACAAAGCATTTAAACGGAGCCATAGATCTAATTTTTTTCCTGCATTCAGTTCACTTCCCTCTAAACCCCAGGCTTGCTTCTTTGACTTTCTGTGTGCTCATCTTCTTCCTTTGGTCATCTCTGGGTCTTGTAAGAATTTGCAAAAATCAGAATCTTCTAAATTCTCAAACTGTGATACCCATTTGAATCTCTTCTGTTAGCACTATTAGCATTTCTTCATTCCTGTACTTTGACTTTATACCCTTTTGGCTATGTTCAAAGCCCTCCTAAATCTACTCTGTTGTGATTTATCTCTTCTAGCAGATTAATTAACATTGTACAAGGCCAGAGCTGGGAACAGGGCCTGAAGTTTGAAATATCTGCCTTTGTTACACAATGTTTGAAAAAGAACAATCCATACCCGTACTTGCTTGTGCTGTTTCTGTTCACTAGTTCTCCTGATGGAAAGAGAAGAACTGCAGAGCCTTGACACCCACCATACCTGGTTTGCTGGTTACACAGCAGTTCTGAAAGCCTTTATTACCAGAAGAGACAGCTTCCACAGAAGTGAAAAAGTGCATGAATCTTGCAGAGTCAAATATTTTATTTTGTCTATAACAGATGAGATAGTTCCCATTCCTCAGTGTACCCAGGCTGTCAAGATGAGGTCACTAGTCACTTTGGTCTTCTGCTACACTGTGGACTGGTAACTCACAACCTATGGCTTACAGTAAGGAGTTGCCTGCAGTGCTCCCCTGTCTTGTTCAGGGCCACACACAGTTACATATGAAAGCTGTAGCTGCCAGTGAGAGGATGATGGCATTGCCTGCAGTGCAGTACTGGCTCAGGAAATTTTCTTATGGTTTGAGAAAGGCTGGGACAACTGTTGTAGCAAAGTTTGTATCCAAAGTTGTCTTATACTACCATTGCATTCACCTATTTGTTTAGGTCCCATGTCTGATTACATTATATTGCATGGAACAGAGTTTTTAGAGAGGAAAAAAAGGAAAAGATTTTATGGTTTCAAAGGACACTTTAATAAACTACTGTGCAGGGTCTTATTGAACTCCTGTTTTCTCCAGGAATAGGCAAGCTCCTACTAAGTTCTGGGTGTTTGCAGTACCTGGAATTAAAGAAAAAGTGCAGTAAGTGTTTTACCTTTCCCCCATTGAGACACTCTTACACTTGGAAATATATGAGGACCAGGGAGTAGGGGATTTTTGTAAGGATTCTGAAGCCTTGCTTGCTTCTCACTGTCCTGAAACAAATAATACATCAGTTCTTATACTTTGCTTATAAAAGAAAGGATGCTGTAAAAGCAAACAAGAATTAAAAGAGACTGATCTTACGAACACAGCAGTATATGACACGTGGAAGCAATTTTTTGCATGAGATCTGGTTTGAAAATTACAAGAAAAGAGAATAGATGCTGAATTGTGGCAAAGAAGCAGTTAAATTTGAGAACTGTTTTCATTGAGATGTGTGGTTTGCCAAAGTAGTTATTCCCAAAGCATATCATACTTGCCTGTTCTTTATCGGATTTGACAGAGGATGATCTAAAAAAAAATAGGCAGGAAAAGCAATGTCACCCTAAAAGTCAGTAACTGCTTGTGTTGTTTATAGTGCATAACTATGAGCAGAGCCAATGCTACAGCTGCAAAACCTGTGGTATCTCTTTATTTCAACAATCGGTTCTAGAAATGGAAATTAAAAATCACAGTCCATAATCAAATGAATTGTAATAAATGTTAATAGTGTCATTATTTGTATTTGCAGTATTACTAATCAAGATTTCATTTTAAACTTGTTTTCTTTTGATAGATACAAATTGTCTGAATTTACTTGCATTATCGTAAGCAATAACAGGAGAATACTGAGGTTAAAATTATTTCTAATCACAGTAAAAGAAATATCACAGTTTTTTTTAAAAAAATACATATTCAGGTAATAAAATATTAATAGTCAATGTATTATTTTATAGCTTTTTCAAGTATTTGCTTTTTTATAACACCTTGACTTGGGCAAGGACTTGCAGTTGCAGCACAACAAAGGTGCTATATGTTATTTTGTTTGTGCTGTCTGTCTTCTGAGGCAGAAAAGAAGTCTGTTTCATGGAGTTCTAAGAAAAATTTGCTGAGTAGTCTTTCAAGGGAGTAATGGGTATATTTCAAAGTGTTCGCTGCCAGATTGAAATTAGGAGGCTGATCCTTCTGTTGTTTGTAAGTCTGCTGGCCATATCGGTTCAGGTCATTTTGATGACACCTGTGTCTGCTGGATCCCACAGCTATTTTTTTTCACATCTGAGACCTGTACAGAGATACTAAGAATGTATGATGAGGAGCAGAGGCAGCCTCTGCCCTACTTTATCATGAAAAAAAAAAAATAAATCTTCCTTTACAGTAATATTTCAATAATTGGAATCTTCTGGAACTTAATTTCTGTAGGTTTCTGATACTTTTAATGTAAAATAAAAAAGAACATTGTTTATGTAACTTCCATATTTCTTGTTATGTTTAATCATGCAAGGCTTTCAGTTTCATACTCCACAGAGATGAATCAATAACTCATGAGCACCCATGTCTCTGAATAGGGTAGGCAATGGAGAGAACATGGAATCATTTAGGTTGGAAAAGACAACAGGGTGCATTTGCAGCTAGTTGTCTTCAGGTAGAAGTAGATTAGTACAATAGCAGTTTACCTGATACAGACAGCCACAACGTCAATGTGAAAAGCCTTTTATTTGTAGAGTTGTGTGAATCTGGGTTAATGATACTGTCAAGTAAGCTGGACACCTAAAGAAATGAGCAAATGAAGCAAGGGAGAAGAGGATACTTTGAAAATGGCTGTGCCACAACTGACTTACACAATTTGATCTGAAGTCACTTGGTGGCTTTTGAATAATTTTTAATGAGTTATTAACCTCATTTAGAGCAGTACAACTTCAGTATTTACATGAGAAATCTGCAACTTATATTCTGTAAATATAGTTGTGCTACCTGGAATACAGAATAGTGGTCCAGGCTCATCTACACTATTTGTTTGTTTCTGAAAAACCCTTTGGGTGGGAGCTACTCAAGTTAACACTGTCTGAAGCACTGTGCAATGAGAGGCTCCATAATGTAAGACCTGTCCAATTTATGAGGTGAAATTCCCTGCTGTTTTTGCAAGCATTAAGTGTTACCACATTTTTTCTACTCCCACCTCAACTTTTCAGAAATTTAAAGCAGGGGTTGTGAGGGAATTTTCCCTAAAGAGTAGAGAAAAATATTGACCTTTTTCCTTAACTCACTCTGGAAACATTTAGCCTCAGGAGATATATTTTTGGATAACTGTGATCTTATAAAAACAGGAGACTGAGATTAAATCCCTTATGTAACTTTTATTACAGCTTCAGCTGCCACGAAGGATATAATTATGGGAGTAGTTCGTGTTGACTGTGAAAAGGTCCCTGAGCAACATCCTTATTTATGTATTCAGCTAAATGAAAAAATTACAGAGCTAGCATCAGCAACTGTTCTTTCTTGGAGCCTTCTTCCATTGTTCTGTGTTCTTTTGAAAGCATGAAGACACTGAAAATTTCAATTAAGAAATCTACTTTTTATCATTAAGGTTCAAAATTAATTTTGTAATGTGAATATATCTGTCTCTCTCCATATAAATAGGACTTTAACAATCTTAACTCCACATTTACTAACCATATTAGTTTTCTTTGAAGAACATCCTTAGACAATTTATATTCAAAGGAGGTTTCCATCTAGTTTGTATATATAGATGTGAGCAGTCTTGGATGGATGTTGGGAAGAGGAATTTTATGTTTTAATCATATAATAAAATTTAATCATAGAATCATAGAATGGTTAAGGTTTGAAGGGATCTTCAGGATCATCAGGTTCCAACTTCACTGCTATGAGCAGGGACATCTCCCACTAGACCAGGCTGCACAAAGCCCCATCCAGCCTGGCCTTAAACACCTCCAGGGGTGGGGCTTCCACAGCCTCTCTGGGCAACCTATTCCAGTGCCTTACTACCCTCATGGTGAAGAATTTCTTCCTGATGTCTAACCTAAATCTCCCCTCTTTCAGTTTAAAAACATTAACCCTTGTCCTATCACTTCCCTCTCCAGTGAAAAGCCCCTCCCCAGCTTTCTTGTAGATCCCCTTCAGGTACTATACAGGCTGATATATGGTCTCTTCCCCAGAGCCTTCTCTTCTCTAGGCTGAATAATCCCAACTCCCTCAGCCTGTCTTTACAGGTGCTCCAGCCCTTTGATCATCTTGGTGGTCCTTCTCTGGACCGTCTCCAACAACTCCATGCCTTTCCTGTGATGAGGGCACCAGAACTGTACACAGTATTTCAGGTAGGGTCTCACCAGAGCAGAGTAGAAGGGCAGAATCACCTCCCTGGCCCTGCTTGCCACACTTCTTTTGATGCAGCCCAGGATGCAGTTGCTCTCTGGGCTCCAGCACACACTGGTGGCTCATGTCGAGCTTCTCATCTACTACCACCCCCAAGTACTTTTCCTCAGGACTGCTCTCCAGCCATTCTCCCCACTGTGAACTTCATGAGTTAGCACTGGCCCACCTCTCCAGCCTGTCAAGGTCCTTCGGGACAGCCTCCCTTCCCTCTAAGGTGTCAACTACTCCACACATCTTGTTATCATCAGCAAACTTGCTGAGGACACACTCAATCCCACTGCGATGTCTCCAGCAAAGATGTTAAACAGCACTGGTCCTGATGCTGACCCCTGAGGGACACCACTCGTCACCTGCCTCTCTTTGGACATTGAGCCATTGACCACAACTCTCTGGGTGCAGCCATCCAGCCAATCTCTTATCCACTGAGTGGTCCATCTGTCAAATCCATGTCTTGTCAGTTTGGAGACCAGGATGTTGTGTGGGACAGTGTCAAATGCTTTGCACAAATCCAGGTAGATGACATCAGCTGCTCTGCCACTGTCCACCATCTCTATAGCCTTGTTGTAGAAGGCCACCAGATTGATCAGGCATGACTTGCCCTTAGTGGAGTGCTTGTTTGGTAAGTAGATTTTTATAAATTCTTTTAATTTACTAAGTATGTGCATAACAGAGCTAGGAAAAGGCTAAACTACAACCGTAGAAATTATTGAAGAAAAATCAAGTCCAGTTTCTCAGTTTTGGCACAGAAAATTGCTTGGGACATGTCATCATTTTTGCTTCCATGTCTGCTTGTTAGCAGCTCATTTTAAAAGAGGTTAATTGTAGCATCCACTTCATTTCATTATGTAAACAGGCCACAAAGAAAAACTCCTCCAATTTAACCCCAGCTCCTGCAGAACTGACATACTCTGAGAGCACCAGATAAATACTCTCAGGAGACAAATACTTTTGCATTTAGATCTGCATTTAGATTATGTTCAGTAACTAATGAAAGGGGTCATTAACTGAAGAAACAAAGATATTGATGAGTTACTTATTTGATCTACACCCTTTGTTCTGCACACAGAAGCTAATTCTGATGCTGCATAATGGCGGAAGTTTGCCATCATGTTATGTAAGATTATATATTAATACAGAATAGGGCCTAAATTAAGATAGCGATAGGACAAGGGGTAATGGTTTTAAACTGAGAAAGGGGACATTTAGGTTAGAAATTAGGAAATAATTCCTCACTATAAGGGTGGTGAGAAACTGGAATGGGTTGTCCAGGGAGGTTGTTGATGCCCCATCCCTGGAGGTTTTTAAGGCCAGGTTGGATGAGGTTTTGTGCAACTTGGTCTAGTGGTAGGGTTTCCTGCAGGGAGGGTGGAACTTGGTGATCTTGAAGGTCCCTTCCAACCTTAACGATTCTATGATTCTATAATGTTCTGTGATAAATTAAGTTCTGTATAATTCTTACCTTCTGAATCTTTTATTTTGCAACCTAACCTTCCTCCTAATGTAATAAGTAGGTGAATTTTCCTGCATGCACATATGGACGTATAAACATACATAGGCACAAAAGAAGGTGGATGGTGGATGGTGCTAAGGTGCCTTAAAAACCAAGCACAGTCATTGGTATTTTATTTTTGCACATCAGTTCGGAAAACTATAAACCAGGTGTAACAGATAATTGCTATAAACTAATTTGATTAGATGGAATCAGTCTGTCAAGCCTGTGCACAGAATGTATGAAACTAGACAAGCTCATTATGATTGTTACTTCTGGAATCTGCTAGGGTTTCATTTTCAGATTTTCTGTTCTTCTTTAAAGGAGGTAATTAATTGCCTTCAAAAAGGTGGTTTGACAAAAATAGCATGTAAACAAACTCAAAACAATAGGTGTTTTTACAATTATCAAAGTACTTTTTTAATCCTGACTATTAAAGGAGAGATCAGTAAGTAATGATCCAATTACTAGTTTACAGAGGCTTTTATTGCAGTGTCATGGTGATGAAAAACCCTCTCACATTGATTTTTGTGCTGTCACTCTAGCTTACTGAATCAGCAGATGCATGGCATGTTTTTAGACTGTTTACAGCATGTGTGCTGCCAGGTAGGGATGATACTTTGGATTTACTGCTGTGTTTAAGCTCTTGTTTCTTAGATCAAGTCACAGTAACAGTAGAGTGAGCCTGTGATGTGTCTGATGCAGTTTAGAAATCAGTTTTGAGAAGCTAGCAGGTTGAATTAATTAAAGCTTACTCTTGTTTAGGCAATCAGAAAGGCTGTTATCAGTATTCCATATGTGGAATGTTAGATCAGCTTTAAGGAAAAAAGCTACTATGATTTGGATTGAAATGCTGTACTAATAATCTTAAACTGGTGAAATATACTACATTAGTGGCATTTGCCTCTTGATTATTAGGCAGAATTTTAAAATTTGCCTATAACTTTCTACATAATACAAACTAAGAATTACAGACAAGAAAGTAAATAATCTTCTGAGTGGTGATTTGCTATTCAAAATTACTAGTTGTTCAAGTATATAATCCAGATTTTTTTTAAGGTTACTCTTCCTTCTGTTCTAAGTTTGAGTTTCCTAATCAGTGATTAAGACACTTAGAATGAAGTAATTTTCTGTACCCACTGAGAGTTAGTAATAACTTTTTGGGGAATAACGTGCTCTAAAATGGACCTTGTTTCTCTTACCCCTTCCCTCCAGCTGTCCTTATAGGACAACAGCTGTGTCTGGGAGTAAAAGTGGAGGGTATTTTTTCTCCCAAATAAAACATAGTAAATAAAGGGAAAAAGGCAGTGGTGAACTAGAACTTAGATGTAAGTTTGATTATTTTTATAAGATTTTTTAACTTAAAATTTTTAAATATTTATATTATTACATTATATATTTTAATTGTTTTATTTTTTTCTATTATTCTATTAGATACACAGGTACATTATTTGTTCTTTGGTTATTTCATACTGAAAATCACAAGGAGTATTTCTTAATGTCATTATTGGTTGCAAGATGTCAATGATCCTGACTGGAAGTAGGAGAGAGAAAGGAAAAAGATGTAATCAGTGAAACAACTGGTTGACCCTCAATCATAATATATATGGGTAGCCAATGTAAATTAATTCTAGGTAACAATGTGCCTATGATAAGAGGCATCTCTATGTTAGTAATGTCTCCTTTCACTAGGATTATCTCTAGGTGAGTTTGGGGATAAAAACATAGAAAGCTATTCTGTGTGTATATATATATGTATTTCTTTAAACTAAGCTAAGAAGATATTCCTTTTCTTCTTGATGTGTTTACTGTTTCAGCTTTACTTACAGATGATTGTTCTCTTAATGAAATTGATACAGCTCTCTCATGAGTACAACTAACATTCTAAGTTTAAGATTTGTTTGTGAATTTGAAATCAGAACTCATAAAGAATCCATTCCCTTGCTGTCTTTCATAGTGTTCTGTTGTGTTCACTTTATAAATTTCAGGCTTGCTTAGTAATTAAGATATACTGATTCAAAATAGCTTAGGATTATTTTCTTTAATAATTAGTATTGACATCAAAGAACTACAGCTTGAAAGTAATTAAGGACACAATATAAGGGGTTAGCTTTTCTGTATTTTTTTCTGTTGCTAGTAAGAATTAGAAGGATCTATGCACATACACATGTTTAGAATTTCTTTGAAATTATTTGCATTATTTAATTATTTGCATTATTTAGATGTTCTAGTAGCTTTAAATGTATTATTTCAAGAAAATATTACTACAGACACACTGTCAGCAGATGCCCGTTTCTAAAACAAGTTAAAATGCACCTGGTTAAATACCGCGTGTCAAAGGTATAGCTCATATATCTGTCAAAAATATCCAAATAAAAATAGGTTCATATTTAGTATTCAGTGTGTGTGCAGTGAATCCTATCCTCCCGAAACTTCCAGATGTCAGGCAGCCTTTTTGGAGCTACTCTGACAGTTACTTTGCCAAAGTCAAAATTTCAGGATGTAAATAGTGTATTATTCAGCTGTGGAAAGCTGAATGTAGCGTAACCCAGCAGAAAATGTACTGCATAAGTAAATATATCTGTAATGCTAAACAGAGTTCTTCTGAAGCTACCTCTTCAGTTTAATTAAGTCTCCTTTGGTGAGTGTAAATAAAATGGCAGTGAAAAGAAAAATCTAAGGGAAATAGGAACCACAAACACACAAGACCCAAACCTGAATCTTAAACATTGCAGCTGTTTCGCACAAATTTTCACCGTGCTCCAATTATGAACAGAGTTCTCATCCAGGTTGCTATAAGGCTTGCTTCCAACTGGCTTGTCAGGTTTTACTGTTGTCTTGCTGTTGGCAACGCAATAGCTGAATGTGCCTGGGCTATTTTCAAAGTCCGAGGATTGAATTTGTTGTGCCTGTGCAGATGAGTTCCCAGTGGTGCAGCTCCAAATACATCACAGAACCACTGGATCTTCTGTGCTTGTATGACAGAACTGCACTTCCTTAGCGGTTGTTTTCCAAGGTGACTCATTTTTGAGAGCGAGTGAGATAGGAAATGTAAGGTTTTACTCATTATCCAGACACCAGTTAGTTTCTATGTTTATTATGTCCAAGAGCTTGTTAACTTTCGGTAGACTAGTCAGTGAAGACAGGCAGGCATGTGCAGGACAACTAACTAGGCTGTCTACTTTTAGTTGATGGGTTGCACTCTAGGTGTCTGTATTGGGTTTGCATGGCCACTCCTTGGTAGTGAAGGGACTACAGGGGTGGTTTCTGTGAGAAGTTGCCTGAAGCTCCACCCTTAGCTGATAGAGGAAGGAGTAGCAGAGACAACATGCGAAGAACTGACCACAACCCCCATTTCCATCCCCCTGTGCTGCTGTAGGAGGAAGTAGAGGAATCAGAAGTAAAGTTGAGCCCAGGAAAAAGAGAGGGGTGGGGGAAGGTGCTTTTAAATTTGGTTTTGATTTCTCATTACCCTCCTCTGACTTCTAATTGGCAATAAATTAATTTCCCCAAGCTGAGTCTGATTTGCCCATAATGGTAACTGGTGTTTGTTATCTCTCCCTGTTCTTATCTCCCCTCATGAGATTTTTTTTTTACATTTTTCCCTCACCTGTACAGTTGAGTAGAGGAGTGATAGTGCTTTGGTGGGCATCTGGCATCCAGCTTGGGTCAACTAAACAAAGTGTCATATGAGAAGTATGTCTGTAAGTGTATGAGGTCATCTATAATGTACCACTGTGCTGTGACTGGGAGCATCTCTTCCAGTGGGAGTTAGCTGAGTGTAGACTTCCATTAAGAAATTCTGGTATGTATTTTTCTCCTTTTATCTTTTTAGCTCCAGCCCACTCGTTAGTAATACAGTAGCTTTCTACAGGAAGCAGACATTTTATCACACAAATATCTTTGCCATATTGATATACTTTCTTTCAATTTATTCCAAGAAAATGTATTTATCAAAATATATTTCACTAATAGACTAAGCCTAATTTTGTTTTTGAAAATGTAATTTTGAAGAAAGTCTTTCTCGTAATTTAAATCCTTTCAGCAAAACATATTTGAGAAAATGCTTCCAGTAAATACTGTTCTATCAACAGTGATGTTCTTCATCATTGTGATAAACCTTTTCAGAAAGAGAGCCAGAACAAAATAATTATGCTGAAACACTTTGACCCTTTACTTTGGATAATCCTTTTTGCTAAGAGTAATATCTTTCCTGTTGAGCAGTATTAACAGCAGTTGAAAAGTTATATATATATATAAAGTTATATATGTCATTTTTGGCAGAGAAATTTAGATTTGTGGAAATAAGCTTTTGTTTTGCTTAGTTCAAAGCAAGATTATTTTAATTTACCAAGAGAAGAACTTTCCAGTTTAGATAAGCAGGGCCTAGTTTAGATAGGAAGGGTGTGGGACATCCATATGTCCTGTGTGAAGGTTTTGCACCCTTCAGAACATTCCAATTGACTCTGCTTGTAAAATGGCAAACTAAATTGAGCACATTATGTCTAAAGTGTTTGGAAGCTCAATTATTTTGGACTTGACTGTGAACTTGGACAACACTCAAGAGGGAGTAGACACATACTGTGTAGGTTAGATTCAAATTACCTAATGCCTTTTAAAAAAACCATATTCCTGGGTGGGAAAGCTGTTCTAAGAAGCAAAAAAATATGTAATCAAACAATGAAATAGAAGGAGAATGGAAGCAGCATGAAATTATTTTTAAAATACACTGTCATTCGAGGTTCCCATCACTATGGGAAGTTCCCATTGCTGTGGGTTCCTAGGTGGAGAAGAAAAGCTTTTCCTCTGCTACTTGATTTTGGCTGAAGAAAATAAAACATACTGAACATCAGTAAGCTTACAAAGGTTTCAGTTTACTATCGTTTATACAGAAAGGCTAGGTCCCTGATTTGATTTCTTTCCCAACCTGATTTGTTTGTGCAGCTTTCCATATACTTGTAGAGCTCACTGACATTTAAAAACACAGACCTCACGTATGTCCTTTCTCATATCCAACTGCACTCCTGAACAGCATCTGAATGCTGTTCTAATGACATTAGCTAAGAGTGGGTCTTGCTTAGTAATATATTAGCTCCTTTTTCCATGTAAGATTGCTATGATATTATAGCTTACATAATTTATCAACAAGGTGACATTTTTTCCTGAGTAATTTCTGATGAACACCCCAAATGCACATATTCTCAACAATAAAACATCTGCTGTTGTGGAAAAGAAATATCTGAGAGACCAGCAAGTGTGTTCTCTGGTAGTCAGAATTAATGATACGGTGTCTTTGTTATAGAAAGATTATGGTTTAACATTTTTTTCTAGTAGGGAAACAAAGAACTATGTGTCACTTTTAATTTTACAGAATTTCACAAATCATTTACCCAGTCAAGATTTTAGTATTTATAGAACTTGTACTGAAAAATTTATGTCCAGTGATTTTATCAAGTAATTAATTTTACCTCAAAAAAGAGTGGGTATATTAAGCAACACGTCTCATAGAAATGTAATACACTACAGGGCTT